>NC_086445.1:591861445-592461445 GCF_028390025.1 Pseudophryne corroboree | reverse complement strand
GTACCTTTGCTCATTCCGGCCAAAAAGTTCTATTTTAACCTCATTGGTCCACAGAACTTTATTCCAAAATGCATCAGGCTTGTCTATATGTTCATTTGCAAACTTCAAACGCTGATTTTTGTGGTGAGGACGTAGAAGAGGTTTTCTTCTGAAGACTCTGCCATGAAGACCACATTTGTACAAGTATCTCTTTATAGTGGAATAGTGTACCACAACTCCAGTGTCTACCAGATCTTCCTGGAGGGATCGTGCAGTCAAACGTGGATTTTGACTTGCTTTTCTCCCAATCCTGCGAGCTGTTCTGTCTGATATTTTTCTTGGTCTTCCAGATCTTGATTTAACTTCCACTGTTCCTGATGACTGCCATTTCTTAATTACATTCCGAACAGAGGATATGGACATCTGATAACGCTTTGCTATCTTCTTATAGCCTTCTCCTGCTTTGTGAGCGTCAACTATTCTCAGTTTCAGTTTTCTACACAACTGCTTAGAGGAACCCATGGTGCTGATTGTTGGAGCAAGGTCAGATGAGTCTGGGCTTTTAAAACCTTTGAGATTGACATCACCCGGTCTTTCCAGACGATGATTGAGAACAATCCATGACACTGCCAGGTCTCAGCTGTCCAAAGGGGGCAGTACAAGGTATTAACTCTGCAGGGTGCCCAAACTTTTGCAGACACCATTTTTTGTTTTCTGTTCTTTTGATAGTGTAAATGATGGAAATAAAATCAAACTTTTTTTGACATGTTATAAGAATGTCTAATTTGTAATTTGATGCCTTTTGGATATTTTTCCATCTTTCCTTGGCTTCTCTTTGCACATTAAAATGAATTTTTGCCTGGGGTGCCCAAACTTTCGATCCCCACTGTATGTATGTATGTATGTATGTATGTATGTATGTATGTATGTATGTATGTATACATACATATACATATATACACACACACACATATACACATACATACACTGCTCAAAAAAATAAAGGGAACACTAAAATAACACATCCTAGATCTGAATGAATGAAATATTCTTATTGAATACTTTGTTCTTTACATAGTTGAATGTGCTGACAACAAAATCACACAAAAATTATCAAAGGAAATCAAAAATTTATTAACCCATGGAGGTCTGGATTTAGAGTCACACTCAAAATTAAAGTGGAAAAACACACTACAGGCTGATCCAACTTTGATGTAATGTCCTTAAAACAAGTCAAAATGAGGCTCAGTAGTGTGTGTGGCCTCCATGTGCCTGTATGACCTCCCTACAACGCCTGGGCATGCTCCTGATGAGGAGGCGGATGGTCTCCTGAGGGATCTCCTCCCAGACCTGGACTAAAACATCCACCAACTCCTGGACAGTCTGTGGTGCAATGTGGCGTTGGTGGATGGAGCGAGACATGATGTCCCAGATGTGCTCAATTGGATTCAGGTCTGGGGAACGGACTGCGCCTTACAAGTGCCCCCCCCCCCCTCTTTTTTGCCCTCTGTCACCGTGTTCAGCAGGGGAGAGTCCGGGGAGCCAGCTTCTGCAGTGTGCTGTGGAGAAAATGGCGCTGGTTAGTGCTGTGAGTTCAAGCTCCGCCCCCTCAGCGGCGGGCTTCGGTCCCGCTCAAATTTATTTATACTGGCGGGGGATTATAAAATATACTGCCTCCACAGCCTATATATTCATACGAGCCAGTCCTAGAGGTTTATTGCTGCCCAGGGCGCCCTGCACCCATCAGTGCCTGCAGTGTGTGTAGTGTGCGGGAGCGTTACCTCATAGAAGATATGAAGTCTTCTGCCGCCTTTGAAGTCTTACTTCTTATACTCACCCGGCTTCTATCTTCCGGCTCTGCGAGGAGGACGGCGGCGCGGCTCCGGGACGAACGGCGAGGGTGAGACCTGCGTTTCGACTCCCTCTGGAGCTAATGGTGTCCAGTAGCCTAAGAAGCAGAGCCTATCATTTAAGTAGGTCTGCTTCTCTCTCCTCAGTCCCACGATGCAGGGAGCCTGTTGCCAGCAGTGCTCCCTGAAAATAAAAAACCTAACAAAATTATTTTTCAGAGAAACTCAGGAGAGCTCCCTGTAATGCACCCAGTCTCCTCTGGGCACAGGATCTAACTGAGGTCTGGAGGAGGGGCATAGAGGGAGGAGCCAGTGCACACCCATTCTAAAGTTCTTTATAGTGCCCATGTCTCTTGCGGAGCCCGTCTATACCCCATGGTCCTTACGGAGTCCCCAGCATCCTCTAGGACGTAAGAGAAAAGGGACCAACCCAGCAAGTTTAGATTGCAACAAATTTTTCAGTACCACCTAGAACCCATCTGGGCTTCAGGCACCTGTGCCAGGTGCAGGAGGAGAGCACTGTATATACATATAGCAGTGACTCAGCCTAGGGGACTGGGGGGCACTGGAGGTGGCACCATGTGGGTAGAGTACCTTACAAGTAACACTGGGGGCTAATGTACACTCTCTCTACTGTATGAGAGCTGCTGCCACATAGCTACATACACCTGCCTGTGTGGCAGAGAGTTGCTGCTGTATTAGTGTACAAGAGCAAAGGCAATATAAGAAACCCGTAGCCCTACAGAACTAGATGTCTCAGCATGGACTCCCCTCCCTTCCCCAGGCTGTGATAACAGCAGGTTGCTAGCTCTTGGTATGTGCTGTTAGAAAGCAGCGTTCTCCAGTCATGGGACATACAGTATACACAACAGCAGCAGCAGGGGGGACAGCTACTCAGTGCTATGCTCACTGAGGTGCGTGTGCAGTACTTTCTGAATCAGCCCCATCACTTCCAGCAGCCACCATGTGTCCCATCTACCACCATCATCCCACCACCTCCTCCAGCTGCCATGTTTCATTACTACCACCACCACCCCCCCACCAACTCCCTCAGCTGCCACTACTACTTCCCTTATCCATTCCCTCCTACCAACATCAACTCCACCACCTTCCCAAGCTGCCATGTATCAATACTACTACTATCCAACCCAGTATCCTTACGACCATCACCCCTAGGGTGTGGATCATAGTTTCGACAGTAACTAGGTAGACAGTCATTATGTCGACCACTATTGGTCGACAGTGGCTAGGTCGACACCTGAAATAGGTCGACATGGTCAGTAGATCGACATGAGAATGGAAAGGAAAAAGGTCGACATGAGTTTTTTTATATTTTTTGGGTGTCGTTTTCTTCGTAAAGTTACCGGGAAACCCAATTAGTGCACAGTGCCCCCTCGCATAGCTCGCTTCGCTCACCATGCTTCGGGCAAGTTTACTATTCCCAATTGTAGTCCACGTGGATCGTAAAGTATGAAAAGTAAAAAAATAATAATAAATTAGAAAGACTCATGTCAACCTTTCCATGTGTCGACCTAATGACCATGTCGACCTAATGCATGTTGACCAATAGTGGTCAACCTAATGAGTGTCGACCTGAAGACCGGATACCCACCCCTACTACCTCCCCCAGCTGCCATATGTCACCGCTACTACTCTTATCCATTCCCTCCTACCACTACCACCATCACCTCCCCCTGCTGCCAGGTCTTTGTAGAGCTGCCTGTCGCTGGTGCTAGGCAGTTCTCCATCCTTGTTTAACTGCCCGTAACCACAGAGGTTGAGGGCAGCTGTGAAGGAGGGAGGCTGACAATAGGATTGTGCAGAGGGGCATCTTGACCCCTAAGTCCGCCTTTGTATATAATCCAAAGTAGATGATTAACCCCACATAAATCTTCTTAAACATGTGGAATAAGATTAATAGGTCCAAAGTTTTAGCCCTCCACTCAGGAACTTTATCAAGTCTATTTACTAAGACCTGGATGGAAGTAACGTAGACGGAGATAAAGCACCAGCAAATCAGTTCCTGTCATTTTTCAAACACAGCCTGTAACATGGCAGGTAGGAACGGATTGCCTGGTACTTTATCTCCATCCAAGGATTAGTAAATAGACCCCTTAAGTTCTTAAATCACAGGACTGATAAATTGATACTTTTAATAGACTTTTCAACACGTTCAAGACAACTTGTGGAGGGATATTCATATTTTTTATATTATATATAGCTAAGGTGTGCCAGTATGTGTTTTAGTGTTGGATGGTTAGTAGACAGCTATATACACACAGTAGCTGGATATATGCATGCATTAACAAGCAGAAGCTTCTCTACCCAAGGTTTCACGTACATATCTTCTAAATACTATCTGAGCTTTTTAATGTATGGTCCATTCCAAAATATACTGTTTTTACAGGAAAGGGTTGTTTGTTTTTTAATCAGACAATGCATTCCATTTTTCATACTGTCTCAGTTCTGTCATTTTCTTAACTCCCATGGAGAAATAAACAAGAGCAGTGCAAAAATGTGATCAGCGGTGATTAGCAATGTCATATCCTAGCTGTTCTACCATAATATATGGCCGATAGCAAGTGACAAGTACAGGGGCATGCTGAACATTTAGAGGGTAGGAGCAGTCCACTTCTGCTAGACATAGCCCCAGTGCTCGAAGTGGGCTGGTATACAATGGTATGGCATACCGGCACTTCTTTGAGCACTGCAGTCTGAACACCCCAGCCGCGGCATCTAGCTCTCACTCCTGACCGCAGCGCTACTATTTCAAATCTGCCGCAGACCGGCTGCCAAATAGTAGTGCCGCGGCCATAGGAGCTGTACTGCCGCAGCCCTCGGCCTCCTCCTCCACTAAACCACCGTCCTCAGCCGCCGCCGCCCTCACTGAGGGTGGGATGTATCATTCGTTATAGCTGCTGTCAGGCTTCTATGCAGACCAGTGAGGATGTGAAAACAACGTAGACCATAGTACATCCCGCACTATGGGGGTAATCCAGAATTGATCACAGCAGAAAATTTGTTAGCAATTGGGCAAAACCATGTGCACTGCAGGGGGGGGGGGGGGGTGGAAGCTATAACATGTGCAGAAAGAGTTAGATTTGGGTGGGTTATTTTGTTTCTGTGCAGGGTAAATAGTTGCTGCTTTATTTTTACAATGCAATTTAGATTTCAGTCTGAACACATCCCACCCAAATCTCACTCTCTCTGCACATGTTATATCTGCCCCCCACCCCCCCACCTGCAGTGCACATGGTTTTGTCCAACTGCTAACAAATTTGCTGCTACGATCAAGTCTGAATTAGGCCCTAAGTCCTTCTCTGCACCTCCGTCAACTCCCACAGCCGCCTCCTCCGCACCATGCAGACCACAGTATACTCAACACCGCCGCTGCTAAATAGGTAATTTTACCCTGCTGCGTGTCTCTCTCCCTAGTCCCTACTGTATAACCTTGCTGTCCCTCTCTGTCACTCTCCCTGTCATCAATTTCCCTGTCCCTCTCCCTGAATTTTGTCTTATACTGCGTGCTATAATGTGAAATTCGGCTCATACCGCGTGTTATAATGTGAATTTTAGCTCATACTGTGTGGTATAATGTGAAAGGGGCACCAGTACTAGATAGTGTAGGGGTCCTACTATTATGGTGCATAATGTGTATAAGGGGTTTATGGTGTGGTAAACTACACTGAAGGACACGTCCCTTTTGAGTGGCCACGCCCCTTTTCTGGAGCGTGCATATAATTGCAACCTTCACTTTTCCATACCCCCCACTTCAAAGTTTCCACTTCGACCGCTGCATAGCCCCCCCTACCTTACACAATCCTGTACATGTACCTTTTTAAGTCCATCTTCCACACCAGGTATGATCATAATGCAGGCCACAAGTGTTCCAAGGAGGAGGAAGACTGAGAAGGTCAGACGGGTAACCGTTGAATTCTTGGTAGACGGGCAACATCCACAGAGGAGGCATGGTGCTGTACCACAGAGACAGGAGGCCTACAGAATGAGACAGGAATAGATAAAGATACTTAGTGGGATAGACTGACGCATGTGTGTTGGTAGAAAATGAAATCCGTTACTAGATTAATGCTTGGAAATAAGATTGTGATAAACTATAAATGCACTTGGCCGATTAGAACACAGGAAACTTTTTGTAGTAGAAAGCTGAACCTTTCACAGCAATGAATGGATAATGATAGTGACTGGGAACCAGCTAAGGCACATGCATGGGAGGCCTCAAGGAGGGGAATGAATACCAAGACACAGAAATAAAAGGTTTGTGTGAATCAAAGCTATGAGGCTTTCAGGCAGAATGAAAACTACAGCATAGAGCAGGGTTTCGCCAGTTGGACAAGTTTCTGTAACTATCAACAGGTCAATTCAAATACTGTATTATATTGTCAGATACATAACAAGAACTTGTAAGGAAATTCCTAAAACACAGCAGGGTACATGAGAAAAGTATGGATAAGATTGTGCAGAGTAATACACAGATGCACAGAGAACTTACACAAACAGAAGTTGCTGATTCTATATGAATGGTTGCAACATGCAGAGATATACAAATTACAGGAATTTATGAACACACTGTTATGGTCGCTATTTTATTCTTAATCTGCCCTTTCCTCCCTGTATAGAGAGAAATGTTCTATATTATTTTCCAATAATGGGTATATCTTTCCCCTCACTGCAGGTTTGTATTGGGTCTGTCCAAAACAGCTCCTGTAAATGTGGAGCATCCAATGCCATTTTTGTACATTGTATGCGAGATTGCCCTCTAACACGACAATTTTAGATGTCTGAATAGACTTGCATCTGCTTACCTTGTGAGTTCCCTCCCATTGTCGGCGGAGTGGGCAATACTGGGAATTAGCCTCAGACTATCACAGCGAAGTGGAGCGCTTACCTCCGGAGCCCCGCTGAGACTCCTACTTTACAGGTCTGCCGCAGCGTGCTGCCCTCTGTCCTGACCGGTTCTTCACCACTGATGCATTACTGGAAGGAGGCGGGGATGTTGCAGCAGGCCCAGCATGGCCACACTTCCTCCCAGCAAAGCATCCCTGAAGAGTGAAGAGCCGACCAGGACAGGACATGTGGCAGCAGGATGTGGCGCCGGCGGCAGCCTGTTTGCAGTAGGAGTCGCCGTGGGGAGCCAGAGGCAAGTGCTCCCCGCACGGGGGAAGGGGTGGGGGGGAAGGGGAGTGCTAGAAATGGATACTTTACTATGCCCCCCCCCCCCAAACCACGAACCATTCCTGCGCCCCTGGGTGTGGGCCAATACACAACCTCCATAACCCTATTTAGGCACAACTTATACTATGCCTTTCAAAATAGATTGGCTTGAAACTACTAAGCATAAAGAGACCAAAACATCATCTTTCTTTCAGTTATTGGAAGGTGTTACAGATTCATTCACCCCAGAACCTAAGCACCAAATACATAATGGTTTTCCTGTTTTGTTGGAGAATCCTCCAATTTCTTTGTCACTCACAAGCTGAATTATGCAGTGTTTCTGGCATATTGGTTCAGGGATCGGGGAGAGACTGCTGGACATGCCTAGGTAGGGGAATTGCTCTATTGTATACTACTGCTATCTCTAGTTGTGTATGCGGTTCATCTTTAGATTGCTCTAACAGTATTTATGTACCTATTTTATTCTGGATTCTTTTACCATTATGTAATATAATGTGTGCGCTCTGATGAGTAAAAAAACACAAAAGAAAACCTGTGACTATATATGCACTTTTGTTAATTAGCTACTCTGCTTCTATCTACTTTGAGACCATCATTACTGGATAACCAGCACTGTACCACACCATAATCAGAGGTGTCATTGTTCTAGGACTTTAAGTGGGTCTGGGACTCAAGGTCGACACAATGAGGTCAATACCAGCAATAGGTTGACACCAGCAATAGGTCAACATGGACAAAAGGTTGACATGAATTTGTAATGTTTTTTGGTGTCGTTTTCTTCATAATGTGACCGGGAACCACAATTAGTGCAACGTGTCCCCTCGCATGGCGAGCAACTTCGGACAAGGTTACTATTCCCATTCATAGTCCACGTGGATTGTAAAGTATGAAAAAGTTCAAAGAAGGATTTTTTTTAAAGTCAGATCGACCTTTTCCATGTCGACCTTATGTCTGTGTCAACCTATTGCTGGTGTCAACCTGGAGTCCGGATACCCTTTAAGAATATTGAAGGCGTTTATAGGCAATTGCAGCACCTATATCACTGCACACCTCTCACCCTTTGAATATTCAATGCTATAGAAGATGCCAGTCCTCCAGAGTGATGCCAGTCCTCCAGAGTGACAATTCTGATCACCACACTTGCAAATGGAGCTGTCCAACTGTGCTTTCCAGTAAAGGTCAGAGATGAATGCTCCTCACAGTACTGTTACATGTAGGGGCAGATATCCATTACTAAAAAGAGTCTGAATTGCTACAAAGTGTCCAGTCCTGTTATTATGTGCGCACACGCCATTTTACTTTCGTACTGCAGACTATAGACAACGTAAACCCCTTTCACACTGCCTGAGGCAAGTCGCACCCGGGAGCCCGACACGGGGGCTTGATCTCCATGCGCCGCCCGTCCACACAGAGTGAACGGGAAAAGTCTAGTAGTGTGCACCCAGTTTCCATTGCACCTCAACTGTTCTGTGCACTGGCAATCTCGTAGTATGTTGCTATTGAGCCTTCGTGCATGTTCAAACTGCTCACACAAATAATATGGATTTGTAATGAGAGCAGTGTTGCTACACTTCAAAGCCTGTAGTAACAAGTGCATGGGTACAAAACATGTAAAATATGAAGCATAAATGTCATATGGATTTTCATACAAATTCAGCATACATACAACACTGCAAGCTGTTCTCTTTATAGAAATAATTCTTGCTCCCAGGCAGGTTAGCATAATCCTAAGAACCACACATGACCGTGGATGTGGATTTGTGTCAATAATAAACATTATTAGAGATTCTGTGTCATCCACACACAAATACAGTTTCTAACTGGGTTGGCTGGTTTAAACCAATTTTTTTTCTTTTTTTTTCTTTTTTAATTCAACACACACACACACACACACACACACACACTGGGGTGGATTGTTTTGGCTGTCTAAAAATCCCATCTAAACAGGACTGTTTCGACGTCCAAACATTTGTCACTATTCACTTGTTGTTTGGGAGCTCATGCACATCGTGCATGTCTCTCCCAAACAGACAGGGTTTAGCCGTGTAAAATGGCTAAACCCGTCTAAACTCCTGCTTTGGGTGTCCCTAAGTGCTGAGTTTGAACACATTCCTTCTCTGCGGCCGTCAGGCACCCGAATGGCAGAAAATTGAATTGCTGCTGTTGGGCGCCCCCTATAGTAGCGGCCGCGAGAAAAACCATTTGAATCAGCCCCAATTTGTTTGTGTTTTTTATTATGCTGTGATTACAGGTATGGTGCTGTGACTTCTTTAAAAAATGCCTGCTGTATTACAAAAAAAAAACAAAAAACACTAGTGTTTTTATTAAAAATGTTTAATGCTTTTGCATTTTCCATTTTATATTACTATTCAGATTTATTTAATTATAAGTAGCAAGTAGAACTAATGCTTAACATTAACTTGTTATTCTTATATTCAGATGTAATAGCAATAATAAGCAGTAAAAAATGGGTTTATTGAAAAATCTAAAAATAAATCAAAGCATAACAACTTTAGATTGCTGTGTATTAGAAACCTTGATCGACAATGTTTTAATGCTTTCTAACATTAACAATGTTTCACAGTATTAATAGAATAAACAGGATTCAGTTTTTCTTGTCATTAAACCATTAATGACAAAGAACCTGGTTTTTATCTTTTTTTTTTTTTTTTTTTTTTTTATTAAATGAATTCATTTTTATTTTTTCCCCCCCAATCCTGGTTTCTAAGCACTAGTCTTCTGCAGAATTCTGAAACTGTAAAAGCAGAAAATGTCAGCCTGGGCTATTAGGATGAGGGAGACATCTGTAGTGTGCAAAAACATATAGTACCATTTTATACAGCCATTTAAGTGACAAATGACATTTCAAAAGACAAAATCAAATAGGACATTGGTCTGTATATAATGCGATATATGCGATCACTAAAAATGCTGCATTTGCGATCCCAGAACTGCGACCAGCGTCGCAGCCTGGGATCAACATTGTGACCGATGGGTGCAATGTTCCCCTGCAAACAGCCAGCTGAGTAAGCTTCAGCCTTGTGAGTCCTTATAGACGCAGACCTTGGCCTTACCACTACCAGAAAACAGTGGTGACACATGCTGGCCGTCCCTGCCCTCACCCCCTGAACGGAGGATTGCCTGCGGTCACGTAGAACCATTATGCACATAGTGGCTTGGGGGAACAGGCGTCTGTTTTATGTAAATCTGCTGAAAATGTCCCTCCAAAAATGGCCACCATCTAAATTCATTTATGGTGGGGGGTTGTTGTGCTCACCAGAAACTTTTTTGGCAAGGGAGCGCAACAATTATAGTTGCGCCACTGCAGCAGAAGACGTAACATCCCTTATATCAAGATCAACTTTTTTTCTATATTATCCGCTCAGATGTTTCTTAAGCATTAGAAGAAGACAACTGCAATGACCAAAGAAAAACATTTTATGGCTGTAGAACATTATGGTTGTCAAACCCATAAGAAAATAATAGTAGTTTGCTCACTTATTAGAAATGTCTTTAAGTGGTTTGTTTGTTTTTAGAGCTAGTCTGTCACAATACGAGCTTTCTTCCCTGAGGTACGGGGAATACTTCTGGGACAGTAACTTGTGATTATATGAATCAGCCAATATTACATTACTAATTATCAAGTTTCTGGGTGCGGTCAGAGCTGGAAATATGATATCTTCCGTCACTAATGCACCACGGTATAAGACAGACACATATCGGGAGCCACATTTTAGACAGAGAACTAGTTTTAAAGGAGATTGGGATTATCAAACACATTTCCGATCAGTTGAAGGCCAATACCTTTAATAGTCTTAACACTAAGAAAATCATTAAATTCCAATTATGTGAATTAGGTTGTTATATTAGAAAGAGACTGAGGAATGCTAATACAGGTTGAGTCTCCCTTATCCAAAATGCTTGGGACCAGAGGTATTTTGGATATCGGATTTTTCCGTATTTTGGAATAATTGCATACCACAATGAGATATCATGGTGATGGGACCTAAAGCTAAGCACAGGATGCATTTATGTTACATATACACCTTATACACACAGCCTGAAGGTAATTTTAGCCAATATTTTTTATAACTTTGTGCATTAAACAAAGTGTGTGTACATTCACACAATTCATTTATGTTTCATATACACCTTATACACAAAGCCTGAAGGTCATTTAATACAATATTTTTAATAACTTTGTGTATTAAACAAAGTTTGTGTACATTGAGCCATCAAAAAACAAAGATTTCACTATCTCACTCTCACTCAAAAAAGTCCGTATTTCGGAATATTCCGTATTTCGGAATATTTGGATATGGGATACTCAACCTGTATATCTACAAACCCTGTAAATGTATAAAGAACATCTGTCATGCTGCCTACTTTTACATTGTTCCCCCCGGTAGATCCAGATATGGCGGGATGTACTACACTGAAAATGCTGTAAACTCCCATTTACCACATTTCTCCGAATGTACTAACAGCTGGCTGCCGGAACAGCGCCATGGAGGGGGAACAGCGCCACGGAGGGGGAACATCAGCTTTTGCTGGCTTCTCTCCGCAGCGTTGGTGTGAGGGATCCCTCCCAGCATGCCCAGTCATCCTACACATGTGCAGAACGACTCCCGAAGCAGAAACCCGGAAGTCCAGAGCCCGCCAGAGATCGCGTAGGACAGCTCTCATCGGGAGTGCATACTCACTGGCCCTGCATACATGTGTACAATAGTCTGGCTGTTTTTTTAAATTGAAAGGATGGTATGTGGTTTTTAATACCGCCCGTCGGGATCCTGGCTGTCTTAATACAGATGCCAGGATCCTGGCAGGGGTACTATAACACCGCCAGAATACCGGCGAGGTAGATGATTCTCCCTCTGTGGCTGTCCATGACACCCATAAAGGAGAATAAAACCTGCGCAAGACCGAAGCGCGGCGAGCGCAGCAAGCCTGCAAGGGGCATCATTGCCCTGCCCCCCGCCGGCATTCTGGCGCACGGGATACTAATGTTGGTATCCTGGCCACCCATACTGATCCCGAAAGGATTCTCTTCATTTAGAGATTCGGGGGAATTTTCATTCCTGTAGGAGGTCACATTTGGGGCATTATTTTCATTAAAGGATTAGGGCTTTGTGAGGTCAGGTCAGTCAGGGTATACAGTGTTTTTAATTTATTTGAATTAAACAAGTAAATAGTTAAATACAGCCACTTTCATAGCAGCTCTACCGTGGCGTAACTTGTATAATCTGCTCTACTGCGTGTAGCGTAACGTGTATAAGCGGCTCTACTGTGTGGTATAATGTGAATAATGGACACTACTGTGTGGCGTAAGGTGAATTGGTACCATTATGTGGCCTTCGTCGGGCACTGTCCATATTTTGAACATGGGGGCACCCAAAGAAAACTTTCTCCCTGAGCTCCACAAGGTCTAGAACAGGCCCTGTTACCAATTTGGGATTTTTAATATTTTCTCTTTTCAAATGTTCATATGTTGGCCAGGTCCTCAATTCAGTACGCGGGAGGGGGGCACCAAAACATACCCTTGCTCCGGGCACCATGGCAGCTAGCTACACCTCTGATTGGGCCATCGGTAGTGTGTACCTAGCTTAAAAACTTTAGAAAAAAAAGAGACAGCTCACAGCCAAATTGTAGAATGGATACAGTACGGGATCCGGTCTGAAGATCGACACTGTCTAGGTCAATCACTACAGGTCGACAGTCACTAGGTTGACAGGGTTGGAAGGTCGACAGGGTTTCTAGGTCAAAAGGTCGACATGAGTTTTTCACACACAAAAAAAATCTTTTTTTGAACTTTCATACTTAACGATTCACATGGACTACGATTGGAACGGCAATCTGCCCGAAGCTGCGAGGGGACACGGTGCACTAATTCGGCTTCCTGGTCACTCTACGCAGAAAACGACACCAAAAAACAACAACAACAACAACCACCTCATGTCGACCTTTTGACCTGTCGACCTAGTGACTGTCGACCTATAGTGGTCGACCTAGACACTGTCAATTTGATGATCCACAACCTACAATACAGTATATGTTTATACCTTTCAAAGAAATAAATTGAGGCTTATAACTTAAGAAACTTCCTCAAACTTATATTTGAGAGTCCTGTTTTAATGCATTTGGATATTATGCAGGCAAGTATAAGTCATATCAGTCAATGAGCTACCCCTAAGCATTAATCATGATGAGGATGCATAAGATCTGCATATACCTGACTGGTATAAAAAGTACAGAGTGTGTCTCTCTATAGCTTAAAGAGCTAGGGATCTTACACAAGTAGTTTTATGTATGGTGGTGAATGTATTTTTCGAAACCTACACTAAAGCTGGCCATACACCTTAAGATTTTCTGTACAAACAAACAAATCACTGATTGGAATGAAAATCTGGTTATGTATATCTTTTACAGAATAAAATTTCTTATATTTATTATTAAAAAGGTATGGCTTTACAAAAGTAGAAAAGACAAAACAAAAAACAACACTTGAAATAAATGCCAAACAAAAGGATGTAGTCACGGCATAAAATATAGTTTCAATCATACACCATTATAAAATGCACAGAAAAACTATTAAAATAAAAAAGTACCAACTCCTCACCATGGTAGCCATCGGGAAAAAAAAAAAAAGTGGTGGTGGGAAGGAGATGGTAAAAATACACAAATCATAATACAGAAAACTTACACTACACCAGTGGTTCCCAAACTGTGTGCCGTGGCTCCCTGGGGTGCCTCGGGACACTTGCAGGGGTGCCTTGGATTGGTGGTCCAGGACCTATTCATATTATTTATGGTCATATAATAGGCAAAACTAGTGCTAGTAGCGGTCAGTCATAAAATATGGGGACAAACCGAAGCAAATCTTGTTCCTCACCACACAATTGAGCCTAAGGATGACATATAAACACAATCTACTTCATTTAATATTTCCATCTAAATTTCTCAATAAGAAATTTTTGGCCTAGGGGTGCCGTGAAAAAAATTCTGATACTCTAGGGCAGGCATGTCCAAACTGCGGCTCTCCAGCTGTTGTAAAACTACATATCCCAGCATGCCCTGACACAGTTTTGCTGTCAGAGAATGCTAAAGCTGTGTCAGGGCATGCTGGGATGTGTAGTTTCTCAACAGCTGGAGGGCCGCAGTTTGGACATGCCTGCTCTAGGGCGCCGTGATTCAAAAAAGTTTGGAAACCACTGCACTACACTAAAACCAACTCTCTCTGTATCCCTTATCAATTAATAGAAGGTAATAACCAATCTTATATAGTGTATGTGAGTTAGGAATTGGACTAGTTAAAGGGGTTTCAAATCAGAAAAGGCACTTTAAAATAAAAAAATTAAAAAAAAACACACAGCTTTACCTTAATCACCTTGACAGGGTGAGTTTTAACAATCCAAACCACTACAAAACAGTTTGTGGCATACTGTGAGCTCTCACGAGCAGGGCCCTCTTCCATCACGTGCCTTTCCTTCTCTTAAATCATCTTCTACTCCGGTATCTGGATGATAGATAGAAACTTTCTATCTATCATCCAGATACTGGAGTAGAAGATGATTTAAGAGGAGGAAAGGCACGTGATTAGGACAGTCAACAGATAGACAAAAGGTCGACAGGGTCAAAAGGTCGACAATTTGTTTTTTACATGTTCTTGGACTTTCATACCTTCTCTATCCATGTCGGCATAAGAGTTGGTTATAAACCCTGTAGCGATCCCGAAGTGCGTCGAGCGAAGCGAGCCCTGCGGGGGGATGCCTTTCTAGAACTGGGGTTCCCAGATGACAAGACGATCCACACAAACCCCAAAAATGCAAGAAAAAAAAAATAAAGAAAAAAAATGGTGTCTACCTTTTTCATGTCGACCATTTTCATGTCTACCTTTTGACCGTCAACCTTTTTTCATTTTTATCTTTTGTCCTTGTCGACCTTTTAACCCTGTCAGACTTTTGACTGTCTAATATGTGGGGTCTATCTACTGACTGTCTAACTAGACACTATCTATTATACCACACATGATGTAGCTATGTTTATATACCCTGTACTTGTTCTATAGTGTCTTCAACTGTAAGTAGTGTTCACTCTAGGCTGTTTTAGCAGGGCGCCGCGCCCTGCCCGTTTTTTAACGGGCAAAACCCGCCCTGCCCCTTTTGCGGCGCCCTGCTAGAACAGCCGCCCGCTCCCTGCCCTCCCGACGTGTATAGATGCCGTGCGCATGCGCGCGGCATCCATTCACGCATTGGGAGAGGGCTGGGGGAAGCCCAGCACCGACGGAGGTGCTGGGCACGCCCCCAACAGTGACGTCGCTGGCCACAGACGCTCTCTATAGTAGCGTCTGTGGGCCGCACCGCCCCCTAAAATGACGGCGGCGTGGTCACGCCCCCTAATTTGCGTGGCCGCCCCCCCATTTCGGACGCGCGCACATGTGCCCCCGGAGTCCGGCGCCCTGCCCCTTTTCACTCCTAGAGTGAACACTATGTAAGTCATTGTTTTCTTTGTTTGTTTGTTTGTTTACGTACTCTAACTGGACGCTGCAGATCCCTTGTGGCGCCATATAAATAAATAATAAATAATATAAAAAGGTAATCAATCATGTGAGTAAACAGATGCAGTAAACCTCTATCCAGCTAGACGTGGCCGTCAATGATTGAAGAAAACTAGATATTCCATTTATTTTTTTGTCCACAGATGACTAGATGTGATGTATAAGGAGATGAACTTGGATGCAGCACTCAAGTGTTGGAAACCACAAAAAGGCACTTCGCTATTAGGCTCCAAATGAACCTTTTGATGATGCATTTAAGAAAATGTAAATCACTTTTTAATGGGTAGTGGATGCAACCCTCTCTTCCCTTGGAGAGATTACAGACCCTGGGGACAGTTAATGGTAGTACGGATGGTGTAATGGTTAGCATTACTGCCTCACAGCACTGAGGTCATGGGGTCGATTCCCACCAACTGTGTGGAGTTTGTATATTCTCCCTGTACTTGCGTGCGTTTCCTCCCACAATCTAAAATATACTGATAGGTTAATTTGATCCCAACAAAATTAGTGTGAATGAGAGAGAGAGAGAGAGAGAGAGAGAGAGAGAGAGAGAGAGAGAGAGAGAGAGAGAGAGAGAGAGAGAGAGAGAGAGAGAGAGAGAGAGAGAGAGAGAGAGAGAGAGAGTGTGTGTGTACACGTGGTAGGGAATATAGATTGCAAGCTCTGATGTAAATGGCTAAATATTCTCTCTGTAAAGCACTGCGGAATATGTGTGCGCTATATAAATAATTGGTAATAAATAATACATATTTAAATCTGGAGCGCCCTTCATCTTTACCACTATGGCAAAACAAGAGATGCTAAAGCAGTGTCAAACTTTGAGAACTTCTCAAACCATTAACAGACAGCCAGATATTGACAACCAGGAACATGCTCTTAAAATGCTAATATTTCCCACATTTGCCATAAAAAAGGTAGCTCAAGAGAATCTCTACTACCTGTTAGTGGCTGCAGCTGAAAAGAGTTTCTCCCAGAGCCGGCCCTAACCAATATGATGCCCTAGGCAAGATTTTGGCTTGTGCCCCCTAGCACCACCGCTAGTTCCGCCTCTGACCCTGCACCCCTTTCCCAGCACTATCACCCCCAACCCATAGCAGTCCTTTTTTTTTTGTTTTTCTACCCCCTGTAATTTAAATAAGAACAGTGTGCACATTCGGCGCACAGCCCAAAAAGGTATGTGTTTTTGCTGGCAAGGGGCATGGCCACACAATAGTAACCCCAATTCAAATTATGCCTCACAGTAGTGCAACTTTATTCATAATTTATCATCCGATAGTGTCCCTTATTCACATTACATCACACAGTAGTACCACATTACCTTATATACGTTACTCCTCACAGTAGTGCCCCTCATTCACATAACATCATACTGAATTGTTCCTTATTCACATTACACCACACTGCTCCTTATTCACATTACACCACACCATATTGCTCTTTATTCACATTAGACCACACAGTAGTACCCTTTCTATACGTTCCGCCACACAGTAGAGCACCTTATACACATAATGCCACACATTGGTAATGCATTTATACACATAAAACCACACAGTAATGCCCCTTACACATATGACACACATTATTAATGTCCTTATAAACATAATGCGCCTTACACATTATGCCAACCCTTATTAATGCCCTTATACACAATTTCCCTTACACTAATGCCGCACATTGTTAATGCCCTTATACATATGACACACATAATGTCCCTTACACATATGCCGCACATTATTAGTGCCCTTATACACATAATTACACACATAGTGCCCCTTACACATATGTTACACATTATTAATGCCCTTATACAAATAATGACATATATAGTTCCTGGCGTGAGTCAGTTGGCAGCTCTGCTAACGTTGGGTGCCTATTTTTTATAAGAATGCATCATATTTGTATTTCTATGTGGTTAGGATGCACAAGCAACTTCTGCTGATTAAAATGATATGCAGAATGCCTATATACTGTGTGCAACTGTGGCTGTATCTGCATACAAAATGCTACACACAGAATATAGGCATGCCGCATGTCATTTTAATCAGCAGAAGCTGCTTGTGCCCCTAGGCATACCAGATGCCCTAGGCAAATGCCTAGTTTGCCTATGCCTAAGGCCGGCTCTGGTTTCTCCAGCTGATTAAACCTAGCTGAGATCTACCTTACTATGCAGCAACACAACAGCTGTCATAGGATGATGAACAGAGGACTTTGCTGCAGGAAAGTCAAGGCGAGGAAGGATGTAGGACAAAGCTACATTTAAGGTCTGATTCAGAGCCAAATGCAATTATCACGCAGTTGAGAGATTTCATTTTCTACTGCATGTGTATCCACAACACTGCTGCATCACATGCGTGACACAGATTATACAGACAAAGGCGCTGTTGCGTTCAAGACGTATTGTAGAAGAAATGTCTGGGAAAAGTGATGGGCGTTCTTGGACGGTGGCTTATAGCACACACTGAGGTGGTCCATCTTATAGAGTGTCATGAGAGTGTTGGTAAAATTGGTTACGTGCACAGATGCTCAAACATTCACATAGGAGGCCATACATAGACCGTGAAACTGCATCTGCCATAGGACTACTAGTACAAGCTTTGATGGTGCTACCAAAAGGTATGTCTAAAGACACAGCAGTCTGTATTTCAGCCACTATTGATGCTGACAGAAGGTGTCTCAGTCTTTGCACATTCGGACACAGCAAGTACACCAGAGAAGGGCTCTGTAGCGGCATTTACATAGAGTCGCAGATAGGCAACTGCCAATAGATGTCGCCATGTCTCTGTCCACCTCTGAATCAGCCCCTCAATGTTTTGATGTTTTCAGTTTGTTTTTGTATAATACCTTTAACATTTATTATTTGATATAATATATTGATGTTTAATTCCTTGATATGTATATTATCAGTTCTTTGCTTTAAGCATTTAAACACTAGTTTCTAAAACAATCAAAAATCTCAAAGACAAAGTTATATAGTTATTCTTGGCGATGAGATTGGCTGCATTTTAAGGGACACCAGCTAAAATGACATTGGCCCTGTGATTGGACATCTGAAATTCAAATAGGAGTTCACTAAAAATACCTGATTTAAATGTATTTGGTTAGATGTAGGTTTGGATTCAAATTGCAGAGTGTAAGAGTGGATAGGCAGTAAGACACTGGGGCACCCCAACAGATCAGGTTTTAGGTCTATCCATGGCTAGGCACAGATCGTTAAACCAAATTGATTGAGGTTCTAATTAAGCCAAGCATGGATAAACTTAAAACCTGGGCCGTTGGGGTGCCATGAGTACAGTGTTTGAGAATCTCTGCAATGGGGTACATGTAATAGGGTCAGAGTTTGCTGGAGGTGCTGGACTTCAGGAGATAATGGCCATATTTTTAAAGCAGCAATCATTTACAGGGCAAATCCAGGTTGGTTTTGCCTAGCAAATGATTGCTGCTTTTAAAATACAGGAACTCTTGCCTGAAGTCCAGCACCTCCGGCAACTCTGACCCTATTACATTTACCCCACTCATTTAAAATCTCCATACTGTCCCATGCAACAAAGGTGACTAATGCACTTTGTGATGTGGTGCCATCAACTGGTCTGTGTTTAGGGCAAATAAAGATAGGATCTTCTAAAAGGAATGTTTTGGAAAAGGGTCTATTGTTATCCACCCATGGTTTAGGAACAGGGGAAAAACAACCACTCTTTCAGTTGCTCTAAAGGGCAAATCAGTTGGTAGCTTACAAGAGACTAAAAGGGGAGATTTAGCAAAGCTTGAAGAAAGAAAGTGGAGAGAGATAAAGTACTAGCCAATTTTAACTGCTGTGTTTGAAAATTGACAGGAGCTGATAGGTTGGTACTTTGGGCCTAATTCAGAGTTGATCGCAGCAGCAAATTTGTTAGCAGCTGGGCAAAACCATGTGCACTGCGGGGGAGGGGGGGCAGATATACAGTGGGGCAAAAAAATATTTGGACAGCCACCGATTGTGCAAGTTGACCCACTTAAAAAGATGAGAGGTCTGTAATTTCCATCATAGGTACACTTCAACTGTGAGAGACAGAATCTGAAAAAAAACTAGGAAATCACATTGCATGATTTTTAAACAATTTGTTTATTCTTGTGGAAAATAAATATTTGGACAATCAAAAAGTTTAACTCAATACTTTGTAATATAACCTCGGTTGGCAATTACAGAGGTCAAACATTTCCTGTAGTTCTTGACCAGGTTTGCACACACTGTAGCAGGTATTTTGGCCCACTCTTCCATGCAGATCTTCTCTAGATCTGTCATGTTTTAGGGCTGTCGCCGGGCAACACGGACTTTAAACTCCCTCCACAGATTTTCTATTGGGTTGAGGTCTGGAGACTGGCTAGCCCTCTCCAGGACCTTGAAATGCTTCTTACGGAGCCACTTAGTTGCCCAGTTGGTGTGTTTGGGGTCATTGTCATGCTGGAAGACCCAGCCACGTTCCATCTTCAATGCTCTTACTGAGTGGAGGAGGTTTTTGCCCAAAATCTCACGATACATGGCCCCATTCATCCTCTCCTTAATACGGTTCAGTAGTCCTGTCCTCTTTGCAAAAAAGCAGCCCCAAAGCATGATGTTTCCACCCCCATGCTTCACAGTGGGTATGGTGTTCTTGGGATGCCATTCATCAGTCTTCTCTCTCCAAACACGGCGAGTGGAGTTTATACCAAAAAGTTTGATTTTGCTCTCACCGACCACATTACATTCTCCCAATCCTCCTCTGGATCATCCAGATGGTCACTGGCGAACTTTAGACGGGGCTGGCTTAAGCAGGGGGACCTTTCGGGCACTGTAGGATTTCAATCCATGACGACGTAGTGCATTACTAATGGTAACCTTTGCGACTGTGGCCCCAGCTCTCTTGAGGTTATTGACCATGTCCCCCCGTGTAGTTCTGGGCTGATTCCTCACCATTCTCAAAATCATTGATACCCCACGAGGTGAGATCTTGCATGGAGCCCCAGGTGAGGGAGATTGTCAGTGATCTTGTAGTTCTTCCATTTCTTTATAATTGCGCCAACAGTTGATCTCTTCTCACCAAGCTGCTTGCCTATTGTCGAGTAGCTCATCCCAGCCTTGTGCAGCTCTACAATTTTGTCCCTGGTGTCCTTAGACAGCTCTCTGGTCTTGGCCATGGTGGAGAAGTAGCAGCCTGAGTGTTTGAGGGTGTGGACAGGTGTCTTTTATATAGATAACCAGTTCAAACAGGTGTCATTAATACAGGTAACGAGTGGAGGATAGAAGAGCTTCTTAAAGAAGAAGTAACAGGTCTGTGAGAGCCAGAAATCTTGCTGCTTGGTAGGTGTCCAAATATTTATTTCCACAAGAATATACAAGTAAATTGTTTAAAAATCATACAAATGTGATTTCCTGGGTTTTTCTTTTTAGATTCTGTCTCTCACAGTTAAAGTGTACCTATGATGGAAATTACAGACCTCTCATCTTTTTAAGTGGGTCAACTTGCACAATCGGTGGTTGTCCAAATACTTTTTTGCCCCACTGTAACATGTGCAGAGAGTTAAATTTGGGTGGGGTGTGCTCAAACTGAAATCGAAATTGCAGTGTAAAAATAAAGCAGCCAGTATTTACCCTGCACAGAAACAAAATAACCCACCCAAATCTAACTCTCTCTGCACATGTTATATCTGCCCCCCCCCCTGCAGTGCACATGGTTTTGCCCAATTGCTAACAAATTTGCTGCTGCAATCAACTCGAAATTACCCCCTTTATCTCTAAGTTTTGATAAGTTTCCCCCATAGCTCCCAGCTAGGGCTTCATTTTATAATTATAGGTTAAAGTACCTGGTATTGCCACTATACTTTACTTAATATTATGTATCATCACAGCTTTTCTACACTTAAAATAATCAAGTCAAAGTTTAATTACCAGATATAATTATATTAAAAATAATAATAATAATATAATATAATATAATATAATATAATATAATATATGACCTTACCCAGGAAACCCTCACTGGGAAAAACAGTTACTTAGAGTAGCCACCATACACACTAGGCGATATGCTCCATGAGCGATATCGCATAGTGTTTCTCCTCCCCTCCCGGGCCACCAACATTGTGCACAGATACTGTACAATCATGTCGTCATCTAACGTCATGCCGCGGCCGACCTGTGCATAAAGTTTTGTACAATATGTCCAAATTGAGCTGCATGCACACAGTCGACGGAGGGGGGAGATAAAGATATGCGGGGCCATGCATCGCTCATCGTCCGTAGCATACATACTGGGCGATACCACAAACTATATTGCTCAGTAGACTGAAAATGACCGAGAGCGTGTGTGATCTCTCATAGTGTGTACAGATGCCCCCATCCACTAGTGCGATATGGCCTGTTTTTTTAATGTGATTGAGACGAATTGCTGAGACGGACTGCATGAAAAACGTTGCATTAGATGTCATTTTCGTACGACTGCGATGCGAGCTGTGCTACAGTGTTTCCCCCATCACAATCACACGTGCTGCACGTTATATTTATCACAATCACACAGATACAGGTTTAAATAAGAATTTACTTACCGATAATTCTATTTCTCGGAGTCCGTAGTGGATGCTGGGGTTCCTGAAAGGACCATGGGGAATAGCGGCTCCGCAGGAGACAGGGCACAAAAAGTAAAGCTTTAGGATCAGGTGGTGTGCACTGGCTCCTCCCCCTATGACCCTCCTCCAAGCCTCAGTTAGGATACTGTGCCCGGACGAGCGTACACAATAAGGAAGGATTTTGAATCCCGGGTAAGACTCATACCAGCCACACCAATCACACTGTACAACCTGTGATCTGAACCCAGTTAACAGTATGATAACAGCGGAGCCTCTGAAAAGATGGCTCACAACAATAATAACCCGATTTTTGTAACTATGTACAAGTATTGCAGATAATCCGCACTTGGGATGGGCGCCCAGCATCCACTACGGACTCCGAGAAATAGAATTATCGGTAAGTAAATTCTTATTTTCTCTATCGTCCTAGTGGATGCTGGGGTTCCTGAAAGGACCATGGGGATTATACCAAAGCTCCCAAACGGGCGGGAGAGTGCGGATGACTCTGCAGCACCGAATGAGAGAACTCCAGGTCCTCCTCAGCCAGGGTATCAAATTTGTAGAATTTAGCAAACGTGTTTGCCCCTGACCAAGTAGCTGCTCGGCAAAGTTGTAAAGCCGAGACCCCTCGGGCAGCCGCCCAAGATGAGCCCACTTTCCTTCTGGAATGGGCTTTTACTGATTTTGGCTGTGGCAATCCTGCCACAGAATGTGCAAGCTGAATTGTACTACAAATCCAACGAGCAATCGTCTGCTTAGAAGCAGGAGCACCCAGCTTGTTGGGTGCATACAGGATAAACAGCGAGTCAGATTTTCTGACTCCAGCCGTCCTGGAAACATATATTTTCAAGGCCCTGACAACGTCAAGCAACTTAGAGTCCTCTAAGTCCCTGGTAGCCGCAGGTACCACAATAGGTTGGTTCATGTGAAATGCAGAAACCACCTTAGGTAGAAATTGAGGACGAGTCCTCAATTCCGCCCTGTCAGAATGAAAAATTAAGTAAGGGCTTTTATATGATAAAGCCGCCAATTCTGACACACGCCTGGCTGAAGCCAAGGCTAACAGCATCGACACCTTCCATGTGAGATATTTTAAGTCCACAGTGGAAAGTGGTTCAAACCAATGTGACTTTAGAAAACTCAACACCACATTGAGATCCCAAGGTGCCACTGGAGGCACAAAAGGAGGCTGTATGTGCAGGACCCCTTTTACAAATGTCTGAACTTCAGGTACTGAAGCCAGTTCTTTCTGGAAGAAAATCGACAGGGCCGAAATTTGAACCTTAATAGACCCTAATTTTAGGCCCATAGACAGTCCTGTTTGCAGGAAATGAAGGAAACGACCCAGTTGAAATTCCTCTGTAGGGGCCTTCTTGGCCTCACACCACGCAACATATTTACGCCAAATGCGGTGATAATGTTTTGCGGTTACGTCCTTCCTGGCTTTGACCAGAGTAGGGATGACTTCTTCTGGAATGCCTTTTTCCCTCAGGATCCGGCGTTCAACCGCCATGCCGTCAAACGCAGCCGCGGTAAGTCTTGGAACAGACAAGGCTCCTGCAGTAGCAGGTCCTTTCTTAGAGGTAGAGGCCACGGTTCGTCCGTGAGCATCTCTTGAAGTTCCGGGTACCAAGTCCGTCTTGGCCAATCCGGAACCACGAGTATAGTTCTTACTCCTCTCCTTCTTATGATTCTCAGTACTTTTGGTATGAGAGGCAGAGGAGGGAACACATACACTGACTGGTACACCCACGGCGTTACCAGAGCGTCCACTGCTATTGCCTGAGGGTCCCTTGACCTGGCGCAATATCTGTCCAGTTTTTTGTTGAGGCGGGACGCCATCATGTCCACCTTTGGTTTTTCCCAACGGTTTACAATCAGGTGGAAGACTTCTGGGTGAAGTCCCCACTCTCCCGGGTGAAGGTCGTGTCTGCTGAGGAAGTCTGCTTCCCAGTTGTCCACTCCCGGAATGAATACTGCTAACAGTGCTATCACATGATTTTCCGCCCAGCGAAGAATCCTTGCAGCTTCTGCCATTGCCCTCCTGCTTCTCGTGCCGCCATGTCTGTTTACGTGGGCGACTGACGTGATGTTGTCCGATTGGATCAACACCGCCTGACCCTGAAGCAGAGGTTTTGCTTGACTTAGGGCATTGTAAATGGCCCTTAGTTCCAGAATGTTTATATGAAGAGACGTTTCCAGGCTTGACCACAGGCCCTGGAAATTCCTTCCCTGTGTGACTGCTCCCCAGCCTCTTAGGCTGGCATCCGTGGTTACCAGGATCCAATCCTGAATGCCAAATCTGCGGCCCTCTAGTAGATGAGCACTCTGCAGCCACCACAGGAGACACACCCTTGTCCTTGGCGACAGGGTTATCCGCTGATGCATCTGCAGATGCGATCCGGACCATTTGTCCAGTAGATCCCACTGAAATGTTCTTGCATGGAATCTTCCGAATGGAATCGCTTCGTAAGAAGCCACCATTTTCCCCAGGACCCTCGTGCACTGATGCACTGAGACCTGTCCTGGTTTTAGGAGGTTCCTGACTAGCTCGGATAACTCCCTGGCCTTCTCCTCCGGGAGAAACACCTTCTTCTGGACTGTGTCCAGAATCATTCCTAGGAACAGTAGACGTGTCGTTGGAATCAGCTGCGATTTTGGAATATTTAGAATCCACCCGTGCTGACGTAACACTACCTGAGATAGTGCTACTCCGACTTCTAACTGTTCCCTGGATCTTGCCCTTATCAGGAGATCGTCCAAGTAAGGGATAATTAAAATGTCTTTTCTTCTTAGAAGAATCATCATTTCGGCCATTACCTTGGTAAAGACCCGAGGTGCCGTGGACAATCCAAACGGCAGCGTCTGAAACTGATAATGACAGTTTTGTACTACAAACCTGAGGTACCCTTGGTGAGAAGGGTATATCGGGACGTGGAGATAAGCATCCTTGATGTCCAGAGACACCATATAGTCCCCTTCTTCCAGGTTTGCTATCACTGCTCTGAGTAACTCCATCTTGAATTTGAACCTTTTTATGTAAGTGTTCAAGGATTTCAGATTTAAAATTGGTCTCACCGAGCCGTCCGGCTTCGGTACCACAAACAGCGTGGAATAATACCCCTTTCCTTGTTGCAGGAGGGGTACCTTGATTATCACCTGCTGGGAATACAGCTTGTGAATGGCTGCCAAAACTGCCTCCCTGTCGGAGGGAGACTTTGGTAAAGCAGACTTCAGGAAACGACGAGGGGGAAACGCCTCGAATTCCAGTTTGTACCCCTGCGATACTACCTGTAGAATCCAGGGATCCACTTGCGAGTGAGCCCACTGCGCGTTGAAATTCTTGAGACGGGCCCCCACCATATCTGAGTCTGCTTGTAAAGCCCCAGCGTCATGCTGAAGACTTGGCAGAAGCAGGGGAGGGCTTCTGCTCCTGTGAAGCGGCTGCATGGTGCAGTCTTTTTCCTCTTCCTCTGCCCCGGGGCAGAAAAGAGTGGCCTTTTGCTCGCTTGTACTTATGGGAACGAAAGGACTGAGTTTGAAAAGACGGTGTCTTTTTCTGCTGATGTGGAGTGACCTGGGGTAAAAAGGTGGATTTTCCAGCCGTTGCCGTGGCCACCAGGTCCGATAGACCAGCCCCAAATAACTCCTCCCCTTTATACGGCAATACTTCCATGTGCCGTTTGGAATCCGCATCCCCTGACCACTGTCGCGTCCATAACGCTCTTCTGGCAGAGATGGACATAGCACTTATTCTTGATGCCAGGGTGCAAATATCCCTCTGTGCATCACGCATATATAGTAGTGCATCCTTTAAATGTTCTATAGTTAACAAAATATTGTCCCTATCCAGGGTATCAATATTCTCGGTCAGGGAATCCGACCATGCGACTCCAGCACTGCACATCCAGGCTGAGGCGATTGCTGGTCGCAGTATAACACCAGTATGTGTGTATATACTTTTTAGGATATTTTCCAGCCTTCTATCAGCTGGTTCTTTGAGGGTAGCCGTATCAGGAGACGGTAACGCTACTTGTTTTGATAAACGTGTGAGCGCCTTATCTACCCTAGGGGGTGTTTCCCAACGCGCCCTAACCTCTGGCGGGAAAGGATATAATGCTAATAATTTTTTAGAAATTAGCTGTTTTTTATCGGGGGAAACCCACGCTTTTTCACACACCTCATTTATTTCCTCTGACTCAGGAAAAAATATTGGTAGTTTTTTCTCTCCCCACATAATACCCTTCTTTGTGGTACTTGTAGTGTCAGAAAGGTTCAATGCCTCTTTCATTGCCGTGATCATGTAACGTGTGGCCCTACTGGACATTACGTTTGTCTCGTCACCGTCGACACTAGACTCAGTATCTGTGTCAGGGTCTGTGTCGACCCACTGAGGTAACGGGCGTTTTAGCGCCCCTGGCGGTGTCTGAGACGCCTGGACAGGCACTAATTGATTTGCCGGCTGTCTCATGTCGTCAACAGTTTTCTGCAAATTGCTGACATTATCACTTAATTGTTTAAATACAATCATCCAGTCAGGTGTCGACTCCCTAGGGGGTGACATCACCAACACAGGCAACTGCTCCGCCTCCACATAATTTTCCTCCTCATACATGTCGACACACGCGTACCGACACACAGCACACACACCGGGAATGCTCTGATAGAGGACAGGACCCCACTTAGCCCTTTGGAGAGACAGAGGGAGAGTCTGCCAGCACACACCCAGCGCTATATATATATATACAGGGATAACCTTATATAAGTGTTATTCCCTTATAGCTGCTGTTATTATCGTTATTTGCTGCCAAAAATGCCCCCCCTTCTCTTTTTTACCCTGATTCTGAAGCAGGACTGCAGGGGATAGTCAGGGAGCCGTCCTTCCAGCGGAGCTGTGAGGGAAAATGGCGCTTGTGTGCTGAGGAGATAGGCTCCGCCCCTTCACGACGTCCTTATCTCCCGCTTTTCTGTGTAAAATGGCAGGGGATTAAAATACATCCATATAGCCCAGGAGCTATATGTGATGTATTCTGTTTTGCCACCTAAGGTATTCCGTTATATTGCGTCTCAGGGCGCTCCCCCCCCAGCGCCCTGCACCCTCAGTGACCGGAGTGTGAAGTGTGCTGAGAGCAATGGCGCACAGCTGCGGTGCTGTGCGCTACCTTAGTCTGAAGACAGGATGTCTTCTGCCGCCGATTTCACCGGACCTCTTCGTCTCTTCTGGCTCTGTAAGGGGGACGGCGGCGCGGCTCCGGTGACCCATCCAGGCTGAACCTGTGATCGTCCCTCTGGAGCTAGTGTCCAGTAGCCTAAGAAACCCGATCCACTCTGCACTCAGGTGAGTCCGTTTCTTCTCCCCTTAGTCCCACGATGCAGTGAGCCTGTTGCCAGCAGGACTCACTGAAAATTAAAAAAACCTAACTAAACTTTTATTCTAAGCAGCTCAGGAGAGCCACCTAGATTGCACCCTTCTCGGCCGGGCACAAAAATCTAACTGAGGCTTGGAGGAGGGTCATAGGGGGAGGAGCCAGTGCACACCACCTGATCCTAAAGCTTTACTTTTTGTGCCCTGTCTCCTGCGGAGCCGCTATTCCCCATGGTCCTTTCAGGAACCCCAGCATCCACTAGGACGATAGAGAAATAACGTTAGATTGCACGAGATAAATCACATGCAAAAAATAACTCAAGTAGCAGATCACAACTGCAGGGCTTCTGGGAAGCTCCCAGCCAGACTGCAGGAAAAATTGATCCAACTCATTGCTGAGATAAAACTACCTGGTGGATGGGGGCCTTTAGTGGTCTATTTACTAAGCTTTGGATGGAGATAAAGTGGAAGGAGATAAAGTACCAGCCAATCAGCTCCTAACTGCCATGTCAAAGGCTGGGTTTGGAAAATGACAGGAGGTGATTGGCAGGTACTTTATCTCTGTCCACTTTACCTCCATCTAAGGCTTAGTAAATAGACCCCTAAATTGGAGGCTGGGAAATCTGACATTGCGGAACAGCAATTAACCACACGGATCAATAAAATGCACAATCATAGAAATTGCAGGTTGCAGACCCCTCACAGCCATTATAAAGTGGAGATGAAAAATAGATTTGTTGCTCCAATAGCAGTTAGAGCTGAATTCATGGAAACCCAGTTTCAGTTAAATTACAGCACTTAATAAAACCCATGTGTATAGTTTCCAAAACAGTTTATTTATATTTACCCTTACCATCACTTCTCTGCCTTAAGCCGTGTACATACGGCACTACGCGGTGTAAGCCCGACATTGACTATTTGACGGGGCCGATATAGTCAATGTTGGGCTGCCTGCACAGTCTATTGTTTCTTGCGATGCCGATCCCACAGGACTGCGCATCAGCATCGCAAGCTGTGTACACACGGTGCAATATGCACTAACTTTCCTTATGATTTTGACTAGATAGGAAAGTTAAGTGCATATCGCACCATGTGTACACACCATTAGAGGTAACCTTCAATGCGCAATATTAAAGAGAGAGTGGAGAGTAGAATGGGCCTGCAGTATATATCAATGGACTTGACTGATCTTTGTCCAATAAATATGATAAAACTAACAAAAGCCAAGAAAAAAAAAAAACAGTGCATGTTAAATAGTATTAATATTTCTGTTGACTAAGACTAGTTTAGCTTATGGTACTTTAACTGTTTGCATTGCAATATAATTAGTGGACAATACAAATTCATCAGTTTCCACTAACAACCAGAGCCATTTCCTCATACAAAGATCTAGATATGGCATTATCAGTGTATATCTTTAGTCAGGGTCAGAATAGACCACCCGAATAATGGCAGAATCCTGACGCAACCTGAGGGGCCTGCCCCCTACACTGACTATTGCAGCCCAGTTCCAGTCTGTCAGAATAACCTCAGCCGCTAAATGCACAAGCCATCCATCTATGTCCAGATATGCTATAGTCCTGTACAACTGGGGTCATTTTTCACACTTCTATATGCTGGTGTCTTTAAACAAAAAAATTCCATGCTGAAAACAAAGGATGTGTACTATATTACATTTTAATACTATTTTAAATGGAGTGGAAAAAATACCGTATATACTCGAGTATAAGTCGACCCGAATATAAGCCGAGGCACCTAATTATACCCCAAAAAACTGGGAAAACTTATTGACTCGAGTATAAGCCTAGGGTGGGAAATGCAGCTCTAGCCGTACACATCCATTCGCACAGCGAGCACGTTGACACATGACTATGACTATGCAAACCCCACTGTGCATAATAGAGATGCACAGACTATACAGCATGCATCATCTATATGAAATGTGGTCAGGATCCCATCGTTCGGAATCCCAACACTGATCGGAATACCATGCTGTATAGTCTGTGCATTTCCATTATGCACAGTGGGTCTTGGGGGAAACAGTATAATGTAGTAGGATGGGTCCAAATTATGTATAGGGTAGGGTGATGCTGTGTGATGTTGGGGCTGTGCTTCACACTTCTATAGTGTTACACAGAACCCAATCTCATTCCACAACCACATAGAAGATGCCCCCCTGTGAATCAACAGCATCGGGCTGAGGCAGACTGTCGAGATAACAGTCCCACACGGCGTTCCCTGTGTGGGAGGATGTAGCTCAATCCTGGCAGGGAGCAAAGTATGGTGCGGCGCCTGCATGTCCCTGAACTGTTTGCTACTCGGTACTCGCCTATTGACTTGCTTTGTAGGGTGGAAGGGGGGAGTGCCGGGGGATCAGCTCAAGCTCCCGGTGAAGTTGACCACAAGGGTTAATTTCGCGGCCCGTCCCCATGCTGCCAGTTAAAGGAAAGCATCAGAAATGACAGGGGGATCCGCCAGTGGTTGGGGAAGCCTTGTCTGCACTGGGTGAAAGTCCCGCCCCCCACCTTCTCTTCGGTCTCCAGCAGCTCCGTTGCCTCCTTGGCAGGTTTGTGGAGCCGGTAAAGGGAGCAGATCTTCTAAACGGTCATCATGTCGGGAGTGCGGGGGTTTAAGTGAGAGCAAAGCAAGAAGGGGAGGTGGGAACAGCTCTGGACATGTGGTTTTGATCCGCCAGATCCGACACTGGGTGAGCGTCACTCGAGTATAAGCCGAGGGGGGGCTTTTTCAGCACAAAAAATGTGCTGAAAAACTCGGCTTATACTCGAGTATATACGGTAATAAAATTAAAATTATAGCAAAAGGTATTGCATATTTTATAACAGAACAGATACAACGGTTGTTAATACCTGTACTAGTCATTGTATTTTTTCATGAAAAAGATGCCAAGACACCATGAGGGCAATTAAATTGCTATAATGCAGCAGCAGCAGCTCCCATGACACCATTTAATTGTTGCTGCTGATAGGCCCCTATATTTCTGCTCGCATCCTACTGAAGTGGTGAGGAGATACCATGTTCCGGGTCCCCAAACGGTAGTATGGCTGTACTAACCAGTACTTTAGACATGTTTAGCCACTTAGCCATAGCTAAACCTGGTGCTTTTGAGGTGCAAAAAGCATGATAAGTAATGATCACCCATGGCAGTCATGTCTGATCAGAGCAACAATTGAATAGCTCCCATTACTTAGAGCTCAACAGTGCCCATTACTTAGAGCACCCCAAAAAAAACTATTGAATTCCCCCCCCCCCCCCCCCCATATCTGCTTTGCAAAATTTGCCATTTCAGGTGCATACTGCAATCCTCAATTTCTTTAAATAATTCTACACCATCACTATTTTGTTTTCTGTAGTATTTCAATACTTTGGAAATGTATCTAATTTCCTAAGAGGAAAATTGTAAAAAAAAAAAAAGTTTGGGGAAATTAAATGTAATGGTCCGCAATTTCAGTTCAGTTCTTGTAAATGATTGCGGCTTTAAAAACACCAGCAATCTCAGCTAAAATCCCGGACCCCGTTACAATTCCCAGTATAAATCAATGAAATAATTCAGAACTGTACCATTACTCCCATTGCTCCACATGAGCGTTTCTAAACATTGCATTTTCTCCAGCCAACAAAATGAAGTATTGTGAAGCACATTGGGATGTATTTAATAGCTGTAGGAAGCTGCCGTCTTGTCAGAAAGACGGCAGCTTCCAACAGATTTCGGTCCTATGGCTAAACCTATTCGAAAAGTGCAGTTTTTTTCCGACAAGTCGAGAATTCCTGACTTGCATGTCGGAATGGATCCGACTCTTATTGAATATACCCCATTAGCTGAAATGCAGGTTATAAATTACAGGAAAGTACTTACACTGTGGTAACTAACCCTGCATGCAACATATCCACAGTGCATAAGTGAGCATTTGTGATAAACTAATATCGCATTCATACCGCATTTGCAACCCAACTGAAATCCCTTTCAGACTGGCGGCCCCCTAGCTTACTGCTGGGTCGATAACGTCATGTGCAGAAGCAGTCATTGGTGAGAACATAATTTACAAGTGCTGGCTCTTCCTGGATGAGAGCAATTGACAATCGACCATTTGCTACCAAACACTGGAAAATGGACAAAACCTGAAGTTTATACAAATTGGTTAAATGAAATCACAGACAGGTTTTGCCCATTTTCCAGTGTTTGGTAGCAAATGACCCACTGTCAGTTGCTCTCATCCATTACCAGGTTTTCATTCCAACCACAGTTATCTGCCCGATAATTGTATAGTGTATGGCTAGCTTTACATGTTCACACTGCACCGCGACCCAGGTTGAAGCAGTGTTCAACCCCGGTCTCTGCCAGAATTGAAATGCTGGGTCTCTGGACCAGACTTATTTCAACTTGCCCTTTTCAGACTGCACAATATCCTGGATTCACGTGCAATGACCTGGGACATAGATGGCGGTCTGAAAGGCGTAATATTAAGCATTTACCACGGTTTACTGAGCTTCAGGAGTCCATCAAAGCGTCACATTTCTTTAAATGGAAATGTTCAAACATGTAACTGAGACATCAATTTCTAAAGGATAATTCCACTCAAAACTTAAATTATAAGTAAAACCTAGGGCCTAATTCAGACTTGAGCGCAGCAGCAAATTTGTTAGCAAATGGGCAAAACCATGTGCACTGCAGGGGGGTCAGATATAACATGTGCAGAGAGAGTTAGATTTGGGTGTGGTGTGTTCAAACTGAAATCTAAATTGCAGTGTAAAAATAAAGCAGCCAGTATTTACCCTGCACAGAAACAATATAACCCACCCAAATCTAACATGTTATACAGTATCTGCCCCCCCCCCCCCCCTGCAGTGCACATGGTTTTGCCCATTTGCTAACAAAATTGCTGCTGCGATCAGGTCTGAATTAGGCCCCAAGTCCTAAAATGTTACTTATGGGATTCTTACTGTAGCATTCAGGATATCCACTGCACCCGTTCTCTGGTGCCTTGTGGGAGTGTGCAAGAGTGGTCAGACTAAACTCCAGGCACCTGGTAAGTGATAATGCTTTTCCACTGCCACTAAAACCAAGGTTATTGCGCTGCACTGAAAACAGGTAACTCGGGTCATCCAACCTTGGTCCCATTTACAGAATGGGGAAAGACGGATTTCCCAGCGCTTGCAGTAATCATCTCCAGGCGTCAGGAGAAGAGATTGCATCCACATGCGGTGTAAATGGCACTGAGACGGGAATAACCCGGGTTGGAACCGCAGTGGGAACGGGGTCTGTCCCGTGTCTGACCCGGACTGGAACAGTATCCTAAATCCCCAGGACTAGGTGGAAAAGGGCTATTAATAACTTTTGTAGGATGAGGAGTAGGCTGGGAGCACACTGTAGCAATGGATTGGCTGTCTGACCGACCAATACGGTAGGGTGGTCTTCGGGTTGCCGGCTGTCGGGATCCCGGCGCACAGTATACCGGCGCCGGAATCCCGACACCCGGCATACTGACACTTTTTCTCCCTCTTGGGGGTCCACGACCCTCCTGGAGGGAGAATAGAAGGGACTCATTTGCGCTCGCCCAGCTGTCGGTATGCCCGCAGTCGGGATTCCGGCGCCGGTATGCTGGTCGCCGTTAGCCCGGCCGCCGGCATACCCTACTACACCCATACGGTAAGTATACACTCTTACCGAGTGACCAATATGCCTGGCTAAAGGAACCAGTAGTGACGTCATTGTCAGTGGCTCCTGTGGTGGGCATACATGTCAGTTAGTGGGTTGTCTGTACACAAAGGCAGATGTAGCTATATATATATATATATATATATATATATATTGGCATCTGCAGTGCTGCACGGCCGATGTGATATACAGATGGGTCCACGTTTATCTTGATCTTTAATAGGATTAACTGAGACTGGCCAGTCAGACTTAATCCCCTGCTGTATTGTATTGCAGCTGAGAATAGATGAAGGGTTTATGCTAATAAATCGGTTGTGCCTAGGCACAGAAAACTAATCAAGATAACCGTGGACCCATCTGTACCTTTCTGTATGAATCAACATGCCCATCCCCCATCCCTCTAGCCAGACATCCAACAATTGCAGCATGCAGCCATTATTCCCAAGGTTTCCACACACATACAGCGGCAGATTGGCACGCCGGACCAGATTCCATTTGGCTGGTCTGGACATCCCCTGCATGACTGCCGTCATCCCCCATGCTGGCCGGCTGCCGCAATCGGAGCTCAGCTCCGATCACGGCAGCCAGGCCCGGCGCTACCCACGCAGCTTATACATACAGATAAAGACACTGAACTACCACCAGCACAGTACTAACGTTTCGAAGTTTAATCCTTCATCAGGGTACTGTGATGAAGGATTAAACTACGAAATGTTAGTACTGTGCTGGGGGTAGTGCAGTGTCTTTATTTGTATATAAAAGTCCAGTGACTGCTGCCACTAACACATTCCCGGTATAACTTGCTTAGGATGTCACCGGGGTCGTAACGTCTGCCAGGAGTGCCAGGCACATACATACATACATACATACATACATACATACATACATACACTCATACATAAGTGTATAATGTGCTCTGCCTGGCGCAATGTGTATAATGTGCTCTGCCTGGCGCAATGTGTATAATGTGCTCTGCCTGGCGCAATGTGTATAATGTGCTCTGCCTGGCGCAATGTGTATAATGTGCTCTGCCTGCCGCAATATGTACAACATGCTCTGCCTGCCGCAATATGTACAACATGCTCTACATGGCACAGTGTGTAGAGGAGGTTCTACCTAGTGCAATGTGTACAAGCGGCACTACTGTATGGTGTAATGTGAATTGACACTATGTGGCCACGCCCCTTCCCCACCCCACTCCTATTAGGGCTGCTTCCATAAACTTCCCGGGCTGGTTTTCAATCCCAATCCGCCCCTGCACGCATATACACACTGCACCTATCCTTCTGACAACTACAACATTATTCCACTGGTTGCTTGGAAATATTGTGCCCATGCCATATTTCTGAAGTGATCACCAGAAATATGGCTCAGGTGCAGTATACCTGGAGGTAATGCTGTATCATTGCACATATGCATTGTCTTTCACTTGGTAGGTAGTGCAGCTTTATGCACAAGCACATGAGACTGCAGTCAAGATCCCTGTGATAAGTAGTGAGATTATGGTTAGGTTTAGGCGCTAGGGGGAGGGACATTAGGGATAGGGTTAAAATACTTACCGGGATGAGTCAGGTTTCCGCTGTCTGTCTTCTTACTGAGGTTATGGATAGCACATTGCACAGACAAACAAAGCACCAAAGGCCCCATTTATCATATCCTCATTTTAAATGCAGTGTGAATGAGATTTTCAAATAATCCTGCAAAGTGAAAATACCAATTTACGCAAATTTAGCCAAATACTCCTTGTGGGACCCATAAGAGCTTGTCCCACCAGAGAGATGAATGCAGAGGGATAGCTTGTGTATTCCGGAGCTTGGTTAGTCAGACAGCTTAGCAGCATCTATAGAAACTTATGGGAGCTGCTTTGCCGTTGGAAATGGAGGAACGGCTGTAAATATCAGAGATATATACAGCAGTCACTACTTTTTGAATTTAAAGGGATCCTTAATATCCCACAAATATTCTTTAAGAAATATGCCCCAAGTATCTTGTGTGACACATGCTTATAACAGTGAAGAAAGTTAAGGACTTTGGACAAAGACAAAAATAGATTTGTTTTGCAACAAGAAGACCTGTACTAAAACGAATGATCCTGAACCCATCTCATTGCGGTCATCACAGACAATCATATACAACAGGCATAGAGATGCTAAGAAACTTTGCAAATCAAAGAAATACAACAGTAAGTAGATTACAAACACACCACAGAATTGGGTTACCCAATTCTGCAGTTACTGCAATCTGATTGCACAATATTATGATGCCTGCCTCCAGAATAACATAAATTAAAAAAAAACTTTAAGTACATAAAACTGAGAGAAGGGTTCAAATAGCAGATAAAAATAAATAAGTATAAATCATTAGACCTACATACCTCTACTTTAAAAAAAATAGACTTATCTAAGGTGCATACACACTTGCCAATAAAGTAAACGTTGCTCATTTTGCCCTTCCTGAGCGACGTCGTCTGCCGTATCGACTAGTGTGTACGTTGCCCAACGACAAGCGATGTGCAACATTGCGGGTCATTAATGACCTTCACTGTTGGCCATGCATACAGCTCAATTTGGACTGTCCACAAGCTGCATTCACGGACCAGCCGCGGTGTGACGTCACTGAGCGATATCATTCGCCTATTGCTCAGTGTGTACGCACTAGCGACAATGGCCCCGGCAGGGAACACACTAAGAGACGTCGCTCATAGAGCACATCGCCTAGTGTGTGTACCTACCTTTAGTCATTAAATACATATATTTATACTGTATACAAGATAAATAAAATTTTACTTTATTAGTCAAATTAATATACTATGAATGGGAAATCATTCCATGAACACACAAGTAACCAGGTGCAGAAATACTGACACATTTGGGATAAAAAAGAAAGTTTCTCATGTAATCTGTGTAATCTGATACATGCCGCTTTAACGGAGACAGAGGTATTTTTTACATCCCGTTTACAATCATGACCAAGTACAGAAACAACATCAAATATACATAAGGGAAGGTGTCTTAATATACAGGCGTATTGCATGGAGTCAGTGTCCTGCACTATTGCAATGAAACTTGAGCCCATCCACGATGACACGGAGAGACAAGGATAGAGTCGGGAGAAAACCCAAAACATACGGAATGGCTAAAGTATTATTAATAAATAAATAAAAAAAAGAGGACGAAAAAAGACGACGCATCACTTACACAGCTCAGCAGCGAGCATACTCCCAGGCACGCACCCATCTTAGGGAGAAATAGTACTCCTCAGCCACCGCATACACTGACTCTCCAGCCGGGCGCTTTCTGTGAGAGCTATAATTACCGCCCCGCCCCCAGTAACATGCCGGCCAAACCCAGGACAGCACTCTCGGCTCTTCGGGACTTTCCGGCATCTTTCGGATTCTTTTCTTTCCCAATTGAAATACCTCTTGTGGCAGTATTTTATTTTCTACTGTACAAGGAATTTAACGTAAAAGGACATTATATTTAAACACAAATATATTACAAACTAAATCTGCACTGTATGCATACATATGATGTAGAGTGTGTGTATCTATCTATCTATCTATTATACACATACACAGATTAGATAGATAGATAGATAGATAGATAGATAGATAGATAGATAGATAGATAGATAGATAGATAGATAGATAGATAGATAGATAGATAGATAGATAGATAGATTGATTTGTATGCGTTTGAAATAACCGGGGCTCCAGGCTGTTGCATGTACTGAACAGCATGCACACAATAATACATGATCTGGAATCAGTGGAACCTAAACTTGTCGTTTCCAACTATTTTTGGGTTGGAATCTGCAAATTGAGAATTTCCAACATGTTGGATTTTGGTAAAATTTTTTAACATCATTAGCATAATGCAGAATTGTGCTGATAGATTGTTGATGTACAGTATCGGCTGATTAAGACACTTTAGACAGCGCTCACATTTTGTTCTTTAAATCTTAAAGGAATGCACACAAAAAGGTATGTAATAATTATAGGGTGCTTGGTAAATTAATATAGAAAGTCCAATGACTTGTCAGCAAACCAGCATACCATCCCTATATCAAATAAAAAATAAAAAAATCAAATCCATACTAAGAAGATGTTAAGAGATGCTCTAGATCAGGCCTGGCCAACCTGTGGCTTTCCAGCTGTTGTAAAACTACAAGTCCCATCATGCTTTGCCCCAGTTTTGCTATTAAGGAGTGCTAAAACCGTGGCAGGGTATGCTGGGATGTGTAGTTTCACAACATCTGGAGAGCCACAGGTTGACCAAGCCTGCTCTAGATGCCCATTTATCGGCCAATATTCATGGTTATTTCCTCAAAACTGGATGTTTTGGAGGAAATGGGTGTTTTCGGGGGTCAGCTGCTAATTTTAAGTATCGTCTGATAGCTGCTGTGATTCCCGCCGGCAGCTGCATCCCCCATAGATTTCTATGGGCGATGCGATGCTCACAGATTTATACATTTCTAGAATGCGAAGCATTCTGGAGATTGGCACCCGCAGCTACGGCCATTTGAAGATGAAGGTAGCCCATTGTAGCAAGTACATCATGGGGACTGGCTCCTTTTGGGGCCTCTGTGGGATTTCATTGATACATGCCGCCCATGTGATCGCATTCTGCAATGCTATCTTGGGTTCTAATATTGCACCCAGATCACATTGCAAATGTGATTCATGATAAATGGGCCCTCTAGTCGGTTCTGTATACAAATCCTAATAGCCATTTTGGTACCACACTCATACCAGCCAGCCATTGAGAAACATGGCATCAACTTTGACAATAAAATATCTGATAAAAAAGCAATAAAACATTCATTTTATGGCTCAAAACCTCAGTCCAATTCAAGTTTACATTCTCAATCTAATGTGCACTACACACTGCCTCTGTCCTCTCACGCCCCTCCTGCACCACTCTACTTTTCCATCATCTTTATTCATCTCGCCAATGTATAGCTTTCTTGAGATTTTTCATCCTATGTTTATGGATACTAATGTAATGATTACTTGCTCTCTGTTTAATTTTATGTTTATATGTATAATGGTTTTGCACATTTCCCATGTTCTATTATGTAATAATGAATACAGTAAAATTAGATTTAAAAAAAATTAATAAAATAGCAATATTATACAGTGTAATACCTTTACATTGCCTTAATCATTGTTATATTGATCTTTAAAATGTTGAGAAATATGAAGTTGAACATGTGTTCTTATACTGTAAATAATTATAAATAGCGTAGTGGTAACAACAAATAGCACACCTGTTTCCCACAGTTACCCGCACAGGCCGGTCATGTGTTTACTTCTTCTTCTTCTTATTATTATTATTATTCTTTGGAAATATATAGTAGAAATGATTCCTTTCCTGGTATCCATTGTTTTGATAAACCTAGTCTATAATTTAGGAAGGAAGTTATGGGATGGCATCTTTGGTCTAACAATGTCAGGCCTGGCAAACCCGTGGTTCTCCAGCTGTTGTAAAACTACAAGTCCCAGCATGCACTGCTACAGTTTTGCTAATAGGGACATCTGGAGAGTCACAGGTTGGCCAGGCCTTTACTAAATGAAGGTGACTCCTGTAGCGACTGGCAGGTTAGGTGTGTTATATAGAATGGAGTAGACGCACACCAGAGACTCAATCACCTGAGCAGCGTGAGTCATGGGAAAACCAGTTAGACCGGTTAATCATGGTTAATCAGCATAGTGGGCATGGCAGTTGGATTTTTACACATACAAACCCTGAAACCGAATGATGTGCACATCATGTGAGCAAATTACAGTTTCAATGCATAAAGGAAACAAAATACACCTACTGCAAGTAATGTCAGAGACTTCCTAGTCTACCCAGTGCATATTGACAGGTATGACACAAGCTGTGACCTGAGAGTCACACACAGCCATTTTTTACTTCAGAGAACATCTATATGCAAATGGAGCATTCATTTTTAAAATGATGGATGGATATAACTTGTGCAAATGTATTCATAGTATATGAAGCCTCTTAGAATCCTTGGAAAGCAAAATATGGAAGGAAAACAACTGAATAAGCATTATAGAGTAAGTTTCCCGTGGTAATAGAAACTAGCCAAAACCCACCCTGAAAGACCAAAAGATATTTCAGTGGCTGGTGACAACAATGTTCCTGATTCTATTTGAGGCAATCACTGCGGGCATTTTAACTTGCTTATTGGCTTGTACGGTCAATGCTTGTGCATCAATAACGAGTTTTATGGTAAGAACTTACCTTTGTTAAAACTCTTTCTGCGAGGTACACTGGGCTCCACAAGGAATGGACAATGGGGTGTAGAGTAGGATCTTGATCCGAGGCACCAACAGGCTCAAAGCTTTGACTGTCCCCAGAATGCATAGCGCTGCCTCCTATATCACCCTGCCTCCCTGCACAGGATCTCAGTTTTTAGTTAACCAGTCCAATGCAGTAGCAGGAAAATAGACGACAACGGTTAGTAGCCACAACACCGCATTCTCACGACAGGAGACGTGTCAGCGGCTAATGCCATACCAACCCAAAGAAGCTAAGTGCGTCAGGGTGGGTGCCTTGTGGAGCCCAGTGTACCTCGCAGAAAGAGTTTTAACAAAGGTAAGTTCTTACCATAAAACTCGTTTTCTGCTGCGGGGTACACTGGGCTCCACAAGGAATGGACAATGGGGATGTCCTAAAGCAGTTCCTTATGGGAGGGGACGCACTGTAGCGGGCACAAGAACCCGGCGTCCAAAGGAAGCATCCTGGGAAGCGGCAGTATCGAAGGCATAGAACCTTATGAACGTGTTCACAGAGGACCACGTAGCCGCCTTGCACAATTGTTCAAGGGTCGCAACACGTTGGGCCGCCCAAGAAGGTCCAACAGACCGAGTAGAATGGGCCTTAATGTGATCAGGAGCAGAGAGACCAGCCTTCACATAAGCATGTGCAATCACCATTCTAATCCATCTGGCCAGAGTTTGCTTGTGAGCAGTTCAGCCACGTTTGTGTAACCCAAACACAACAAAAAGAGAATCAGATTTCCTTATAGGAGCAGTTCTCTTCACATAGATACGGAGAGCCCGTACCACATCCAAAGACCGCTGTTTGGGAGACAGATCAGGAGAAACAAGTGCCGGAACTACAATCTCCTGATTAAGGTGGAACGAAGAAACCACCTTAGGTAGATAGCCGGGACGAGTCCTAAGAACCGCCCGGTCACGGTCAAATATCAGATATGGGGAACTACAGGACAAGGCACCCAAATCCGACACTCTTCTAACTGAACCAATAGCCAGCAGAAACACCACCTTAAGGGAAAGCCACTTAAGGTCAGCTGAACCAAGAGGTTCAAACAGAGACTCTTGTAATGCCTCCAAAACCACCAACAAGTCCCAAGGAGCCACAGGCGGGACATAGGGAGGTTGGATACGCAACATGCCCTGAGTAAAGGTATGCACATCAGGTAAGGTCGCAATTTTTCTCTGAAACCACACCGACAAGGCAGATATTTGAACCTTGAGGGAGGCCAGACGCAGGCCTAAGTCCAGGCCCTGCTGAAGAAAAGCCAACAACTAGGCTATACTAAACTTGGAAGCGTCATAATCGTTAGATGCGCACCATAGTAAGAATGCCAGACCCTATAGTAAATCCGAGCAGAAGCCGGTTTCCGGGCCCGCAACATAGTTTGAATGACCGCCTCAGAAAACCCTTTAGCCCTTAAGACGGAAGCTTCAAGAGCCACGCCGTCAAAGACAGCCGGGCTAGGTCCTGGTAGACACAGGGGCCCTGAACGAGGAGGTCTGGGTGTGGTGGAAGTAGAATTGGACGCTCTGACGATAGGCCTTGCAGGTCTGAGAACCAGTGCCGTCTGGACCACGCTGGAGCTATGAGAAGCAGAATTCCTTTATCTTGCTTGAACTTCCGAATTACCCTGGGCAGGAGTGACACCGGAGGAAACACGTACGGCAGCCGAAACCTCCACGGTACCGCCAGCGCATCCACGAATGTTGCTTGAGGATCCCTTGTCCTTGCTCCGAAGACCAGAACCTTGTGATTGTGTCGAGACGCCATCAGATCTACGTATGGCCTCCTGTCCTGAAGTTTCAGGACTTTCTCCTGAGACAGGAACAACCGCTGGTTGTGAGTATCCAATAGTGCTCCCAGATGCACCATGCTCTGAGCAGGGATCAGGGATGACTTCTTCCAGTTGATGAGCCACCCGTGGGCTTGCAGAAACCGGACCGTCACATCTAGATGACGCAGGAGAAGTTCTGGGGAATTTGCCAGGATTAACAAGTCGTCCAAATACGGCAGTATCCTGACCCCTTGACGGCGGAGTACCACCGTCATGAATTTTGTAAAGACTTGCAGAGCCGTTGTTAAACCAAAAGGTAACGCCCGAAACTGGTAATGGCAGTTGCCAATCACAAATCTCAGGTATTGCTGATGAGACACTGCTATAGGAATATGCAGGTAAGCATCCTGTATATCCAGGGAGACCATGAAGTCCCCAGGTTCCAAGGCCAGAACTATAGAGCTAAGGGTTTCCATCCGGAACTTGGAAACCTTCACAAACCTGTTCAATGCCTTGAGGTTGAGAATGGGCCGGGAGGACCCATTTGGTTTCGGGACTAGAAACAGCGGAGAATAGTACCCCCGGCCCCTTTGCGCAAGAAGCACCTGTACTACAACTCCTGTATCCAGGAGGGTCTCTACCACCGAATGTAGAGTATTTGCCTTTGTCTTGTCCAACGGGACATCTGTCTGGCAAAATCGATGAGGGGGTCGGTTTTTGAAGGCTATGGCGTAACCTCGAGTGACGACTTCCCGTACCCAGGCATCTGAAGTGGTCTTCAACCATTCCTGGGTATACCCTAGAAGCCGGCCCCCCACCCTGGGATCCCCCAGAGGGAGGCTCGCCCCGTCATGTGGCAGGCTTATCTGTCTTGGAAGCTGGCTGACGGGCCGCCCAGGCTCTTTTGGGCTTAGGCTTACCAGGTTTGGAAGTGCGGGCCTGTTTGTTGTACGCCTGACCTTTTGCTTTACCTGAAGGACGAAAGGGGCGAAAGGAAGTACCTTTAGCCTTCGACACAGAAGGAGCAGTATTTGGCAGACAGGCAGTTTTGGCAGTAGCCAAGTCAGCCACTATCTTATTTAAATCCTCCCCAAACAGAATATCTCCCTTAAAAGGGAGTACCTCCAGGGTTTTTCTAGAGTCCATATCCACAGACCAGGATCTCAGCCACAATATCCGGCGAGCCAGGACTGACGTAGTAGAGGCCTTGGCTGCCAGGATACCGGCATCAGAAGCCGCCTCTTTAATATAACAAGAAGCTGTGACAATATAAGATAAGCATTGTCTAGCATGGTCAGAGGAGATTTCAGCATCTAACTCCAAGGCCAATGCTTCAATGGCCTCTGCAGCCCAAGTAGCTGCAATAGTGGGCCTTTGTGCAGCACCCGTGAGGGTGTAAATCGCTTTCAGACAACCCTCCACACGTTTATCCGTACACTCTTTTAGAGACGTGACGGTAGTGACCGGTAGAGCTGAGGAAACCACCATCCTAGCCACATGTGAGTCCACTGGAGGAGGCGTTTCCCAATTCTTAGACAGCTCAGGCGCGAGGGGATTGCGAGCCAGCATCTTCTTTTGAGGCACAAACTTCGTGCCCGGGTTTTCCCAGGGTTCCTGGCGTATATCAATTATATGGTCAGAGTGAGGTAAAACTTGTTTAATCACCTTCTGATACTTGAACCTATCTGGTTTCTTAGGAGGAACGGATGGCTCGGGATCATCCGTAATCTGTAAAATTAATTTAATAGCCTCCAAAAGATCAGGAACATCCATATGTGAACCACCCTCCCCATCAGCCGTATCTGAGTCAGAACCTGTGGGGTCAGTATAAGTGCCGTCTTCATCCAACGAGGTGTCAGTGACAGCAGTGGATTGTGAGGAGACAAGCGCTCGCTTAGAGGACCCCTTGGACGTAGGCGAGCGACGGTCAGACTTTTTAGTAGTCAGGGACTGGTTCACTGAGTGGTATGTGGTCAATTTACCTACAATCAAAATCCCGACAGTCAAAATACTGACAACCATTGACCGACTGTCAAAATACAGGCAAGGTCAAAATACCGACATGGGGTATATTCAATTAAAGTCAGATCTTTTCCGACAAGCATTGTTTGAAAGGATTCGACAAAGCCCTATTCAATGAACATTCACGACAATATGCCTCCCAAATGTGCCCATCTGTCACTCACAGCTGTAGCCCGGGCAGTACAGGTGCAGCTCTTACCTGGCAGAGCTGCGGTGCGGCGGGCGCTCTCTCTGCTCCAAGCCAGTCTGTGCGGGGCGCCCCTGTCTCCCTGTGCTGCTGTCCGCAGAGGCGAGCTATGTGAGTGCCGGACAGCGGGACACTGTTTCCCCTGGCGTGCTGCGCTGGCTGCTGGCGCTGTGTGGTGAGGTCCTGCCTGGGGGCAAACTCGTGCCTCTGCCAACACTGGGAAACCCGTAAGCTGCCTCCTGTACCGCAGCAGCACCCATCCAGCCTCTGCAGCAACAGGTTTGGCCGGTCCCGACAAAGGCAATCCGACATTTTTTAAAGTTGGATTGACATTGTCGGAAACGGGGCTAAAACCTGTTGCGCTTCCGACAATACACGAACCGCCGATCCGCGTGCATTCCGACAGCTTTCCGACAAGTCAGGAATTCTGATTAGGTGAGTTTTGTGAGAAGGATTCATCATGTTGATATTTACAACGCTGACAAAGATAATGTCGACCCCACAATTTTGATAGTTATGATGTTGACATCTGAAGACTGTCTACATGTTCTCAATGTCGACAGCTGAAATATTGACATGTGAAATGTGAACATTCTCAGACTGTCAACAGTTACAGTTATGCTGCAGGAGGGGAGGGTTAGGCTGGGGAAGGTGGAGGGATAGTTAGGGCTAGGCAACAGGCTGCAGGGGGGAGGTTAGGGGTTAGCATTACTGACCGCTAGTACTGCCACAAGAATGGCCAGAGTTCACCGTCAGCTCACCACCGGACCCGAAGACACTGCTGTAGCCTCTGAAACCTCTTTGTCAACATTTTAATCTTGTAAACATTTCATCAGTGCACAATAACTAGCGATGAAGGAGACTGTGATACGGCCTCCTGTTGTTCTTTTTTCCCCTATTGGATATGGCCCAGATAACTTACCACTACTGTGACGTGGAAACTTAGGGGGCAAGACAGTGTCAAAGGATATTCTGACAGTCTTCGAAAGAAATGCATGATTTTGCAAAACTTTAATTACACACCATTGCCCTATGTTTATGTTTGCCCACCATAAACAGACTTATGGGGTTCAATTGTCGCTTCCCTCCTGTCCTTAGCTGCCGCAGCTGTTCCTCAAATCATCCGCTGAGCAACCAGATTGCAGTCAGTTTGTGAAACTGTAGAGATGTGCCCTATATCGCAGGGCACATCAGAACAGCAGTGGCGGGTGCCCGGTGCAGGGACCGCGTATTGGTTCCCTACACCGGACCTGAAGTGGCGTCAAGCGGCGCCGCAGTAGCGGCGCTTCAAATTTAGTGCCGTTTTGGCAGCCAATCTGAAGCGTGGGATTTCAAATCCGGCACCGTCCGCGAGCCAATCACGGCTCACAGGGCGCCGGCCAATCACGGGCGAGAGCGGCGAGCCAATCAGCACTCACCGCGTCATAGGCCCTGCCCCCGGCATGTGACGTCAGATGCCGCTGGGAGCAGGAGAAGACGGGAGGCCTCCGGTGGCCGCGGAAGAGGCCAGAAGACACCGGGCTCCTGAGAGAGGATGTCCAGCGGTGGCTGGACGCTGAGAAGAGGTGGTGGCGCCGCTGGCCAGGACGGGCCAGCGGCAGAAGAGCGCGGCTGAGGACCTGGAGAGGCCACCAGGGGAGGAATGCAGTAGAGCTAACGAAGCTCCCCCCTGGTTCCTCTCCCACCGTAACAGGTAGGCCCTCGGTGAGGGCACCGGTTAACCCCTTCCTCCCTAGACCACCAGGGATCAGACATTGGGCCCGTGGGCACAGTCAGGCCACAGGCCTGTGGTGCTGCAGGCGGGCACTAGGCCCATGGGTAATAGCAGACATTAGGCCTGAGCTACATTAGAGGGCATTAGGCCCTAGTGCACTTGCGGCCACTAGGGACATAGGGTGACCATGGGCATTAGGCCCAGGTCACCCAACGAGTCCCAAGTTGGCGGGCGCTAGGCCCGAGGGTAAAGTCAGGCCTCCGGCCTGAGTGCAGTTAGGGGGCACTAGGCCCAGTATATACAGTGTGTGTTTCTTCCCCCCCAAGGTGAATAAAGGTGGTACTGGGCGCTAGTCCCAGGCCACCTAGGTGTGTACATGTAGGCAAGCCCGCTTGGCCTGAGCCCCTGGTAGGTAAGTGACTGAAAGGGAAGGTGGGTAGACTGTGCGGCACCCACTTCCTGGTAATCTGAAGCAGTAGGTAATTATTATTATTATTATTACATTTTATTTATAAGGCGCCACATGTGTTTTGCAGCGCCGTACAAAGGACAGTACAGGGAGACAAAACATAGCATTACAGTAAATAAATAACAGAAATAGAGTACAGGTAACAGAGCACCACACGTTCTCAAGACAAGTGGGAGGTAGCCAGATGGCAGTATGCAAGCAAAGCTGAGGTGTTCACGGCATGAGGCAGGGGGGTGGAGGCGCGGCTTCAGCACTGGGTTATGCATCGGGAGGGTATGCTTTGATGAATAGGTGGGTTTTTAGTGCCCGTTTGAAGCTTTGCAAGGTCGGGGAGAGTCTAATGGAGCGGGGGAGTGCCTTCCACTGAAGGGGTGCAGCACGGGCAAAATCCTGAACTCGTGCATGGGAAGCAGTGACCAGGGCGGTGGAGAGGCGACGGTCATTAGTCGACCGTAGGGGGCGGGAGGGAGTATGAAGGGAAAGGAGGTTGGAGATGTAGGGAGCAGTGGAATTAGAGATGGCCTTGTATGTGAGGGTGAGGAGTTTGAAGAGGATTCTGTAGGGGAATGGGAGCCAATGTAAATTTCGTCGAAGGGGAGTGGCAGATGTGGTGTGGCGGGAGAGGAAGATTAGCCTAGTTGCGGAGTTCAGGACAGATTGGAGGGGAGCAAGATGGGAGCAAGCGAGGCCAGTGAGGAGAACATTGCAGTTGTCAAGTCGTGAAATGACCAGTGAGTGGATGATGAGTTTAGTTGCACTCTGGGAGAGATATGGCCTGATACGAGCAATGTTGCGTAGCTGGAAACGACAGGATTGTGCCAGAGCTTGGATGTGGGGTGCAAAGGAGAGGGAGGAGTCAAGAGTGACACCCAAGCAGCGGAGTTGGGGAACGGGGCAGATGGTGGTAGTTACTTGCACTGTTATTGTGAAATGTGATGTGTGTTGTTTCCGTGCAGGGCCAAGGTTGCTTATAGTTTGTTTAGTTTTGTTGCAGCACACACACAGAGCTAGTTTGAGGGCTCTGCCGTTGTAGTTAGTGCAGTGGTGTTACATCAGGATAGAGTTAGGCCCTGGTTGCCTCCTTACAGGTGTTAGGTGCCGCGGTCCGCGGCGCCGCTCGGTCTGCTTCCGAGCGACGCTCACGGCCGCCGCACCTCCCTCCCTGCCCGCCCAGCGCCTAGCAACGCCAGGACGCCGTGCGTACTGTAGCCGCAGGGTCTCTGGCAACGATAGGACGCCGGGCGTCCTCAGCCGCTGGGTCCATAGCAACGGGGACGCCATTGGCGGACCGCAGTCCCCGTTGCCAGATAGGATTGATTAGTTGCTCGTGCAGCAGGGCAGCTGCACGGCAACTAGTAATTAGGGTCTGGGGGCTGGTCTTGCTGGCCCTCCTGTCATTGGCCTGCAGGGTCTTTTTATGGGAGCCAGCACACTGCAGCCTCGCCGGTGATAGCTTCCTGTATGCTGTTCCTGCCTTGCAACGTCTGTTCCTGTTCAGCTGTATCTGGTCGATCCTGCTCCCTGTGCTCCTGAGTTCTGGAGTTCTGAAGCCGGTCCTGGGAATCCTTCCTGTCCAAGTGAACCTGTTGCAGTCATCTGGGGGTTCTCGCTTGTTGGGGTTCTCTCCCGGTTTCGTGAGTAGCGGCTTCTGCCGCATGTTGCGGCCTAGGCCACTTAGTCCTTGTGTTAATTTTGTATTGGTGGTTTTTGCGGAGGTTTCCGCTTTTCACTGTCCTCCCCGGAACTCGGCGGTGCCGTGTGGGGGAGTGGACAGTTGTATCTTTTGTTGTTCTTTTCCTTTTGGCGGCGTGCCACACATATATTTAGTTTTAGGGTAGTTAGTAGCCCCTAGCTTTCTGTTTGCTTTAGTTAGAGGTCCCCTTGTTATTATCCTGTCTCGGTTCACGCCTTGTCTCACTCTAAAACCTGGGGGCATCGGAGTTGGGCAGACCTAATCCGCCCTTCAAACGCGGCTGCCGTGGGCCCAAGAAACCATAGTCACTCAGGCGTGAACTGACCACACGGGTAAAACAATGGAGGTAGGGTGCTAGGGGCTATTCCCGTACCACCCCTTATTTCAGCGTCAGGTCCTGGTGCTCTGGACTCACTACGCAACATCTCTCTAGTTCTGAGCATCAGGAACGTAACATTATCACCGGCCCAAAAACAAAAAAAAGAATAATATAAAGAGTTATTTGTTTTTGGTGGGCCTTGAAATTCGGCCAGCTTTTGGCCAACCAGATTCAGGAACTAACTCAGATGGTTCAGAATCTTACTCTTCGGGTGAGATCACAGGAAGATCTTTTGCGAGCCTCCCCGAGTATGATTCCAGAACCAAAGATGCACCTTCCTGACCGTTTTTCAGGTAACCGAAAGGATTTTTTTAATTTCAAGGAAGCTTGTAAGTAGAGATGAGCGCCTGAAATTTTTCGGGTTTTGTGTTTTGGTTTTGGGTGCGGCCGTGTTTTGGGTTCGACCGCGTTTTGGCAAAACCTCACCGAATTTTTTTTGTCGGATTCGGGTGTGTTTTGGATTCGGGTGTTTTTTTTAAAAAACACTAAAAAACAGCTTAAATCATAGAATTTGGGGGTCATTTTGATCCCATATTATTATTAACCTCAAAAACCATAATTTCCACTCATTTTCAGTCTATTCTGAATACCTCACACCTCACAATATTATTTTTAGTCCTAAAATTTGCACCAAGGTCGCTGGATGACTAAGCTAAGCGACACTAGTGGCCGACACAAACACCTGGCCCATCTAGGAGTGGCACTGCAGTGTCACGCAGGATGTCCCTTCCAAAAAACCCTCCCCAATCAGCACATGACGCAAAGAAAAAAAAGAGGCGCAATGAGGTAGCTGACTGTGTGAGTAAGATAAGCGACCCTAGTGGCCGACACAAACACCGGGCCCATTTAGGAGTGGCACTGCAGTGTCACGCAGGATGTCCCTTCCAAAAAACCCTCCCCAATCAGCACATGACGCAAAGAAAAAAAGAGGCGCAATGAGGTAGCTGACTGTGTGAGTAAGATTAGCGACCCTAGTGGCCGACACAAACACCGGGCCCATTTAGGAGTGGCACTGCAGTGTCACGCAGGATGTCCCTTCCAAAAAACCCTCCCCAATCAGCACATGACGCAAAGAAAAAAAGAGGCGCAATGAGGTAGCTGACTGTGTGAGTAAGATTAGCGACCCTAGTGGCCGACACAAACACCGGGCCCATTTAGGAGTGGCACTGCAGTGTCACGCAGGATGTCCCTTCCAAAAAACCCTCCCCAATCAGCACATGACGCAAAGAAAAAAAGAGGCGCAATGAGGTAGCTGACTGTGTGAGTAAGATTAGCGACCCTAGTGGCCGACACAAACACCGGGCCCATTTAGGAGTGGCACTGCAGTGTCACGCAGGATGTCCCTTCCAAAAAACCCTCCCCAATCAGCACATGACGCAAAGAAAAAAAGAGGCGCAATGAGGTAGCTGACTGTGTGAGTAAGATTAGCGACCCTAGTGGCCGACACAAACACCGGGCCCATTTAGGAGTGGCACTGCAGTGTCACGCAGGATGTCCCTTCCAAAAAACCCTCCCCAATCAGCACATGACGCAAAGAAAAAAAGAGGCGCAATGAGGTAGCTGACTGTGTGAGTAAGATTAGCGACCCTAGTGGCCGACACAAACACCGGGCCCATTTAGGAGTGGCACTGCAGTGTCACGCAGGATGTCCCTACCAAAAAACCCTCCCCAAACAGCACATGACGCAAAGAAAAATAAAAGAAAAAAGAGGTGCAAGATGGAATTGTCCTTGGGCCCTCCCACCCACCCTTATGTTGTATAAACAAAACAGGACATGCACACTTTAACCAACCCATCATTTCAGTGACAGGGTCTGCCACACGACTGTGACTGATATGACGGGTTGGTTTGGACCCCCCCCAAAAAAGAAGCAATTAATCTCTCCTTGCACAAACTGGCTCTACAGAGGCAAGATGTCCACCTCATCATCACCCTCCGATATATCACCGTGTACATACCCCTCCTCACAGATTATCAATTCGTCCCCACTGGAATCCACCATCTCAGCTCCCTGTGTACTTTGTGGAGGCAATTGCTGCTGGTCAATGTCTCCGCGGAGGAATTGATTATAATTCATTTTAATGAACATCATCTTCTCCACATTTTCTGGATGTAACCTCGTACGCCGATTGCTGACAAGGTGAGCGGCGGCACTAAACACTCTTTCGGAGTACACACTTGTGGGAGGGCAACTTAGGTAGAATAAAGCCAGTTTGTGCAATGGCCTCCAAATTGCCTCTTTTTCCAGCCAGTATAAGTATGGACTGTGTGACGTGCCTACTTGGATGCGGTCACTCATATAATCCTCCACCATTCTTTCAATGGTGAGAGAATCATATGCAGTGACAGTAGACGACATGTCCGTAATCGTTGTCAGGTCCTTCAGTCCGGACCAGATGTCAGCATCAGCAGTCGCTCCAGACTGCCCTGCATCACCGCCAGCGGGTGGGCTCGGAATTCTGAGCCTTTTCCTCGCACCCCCAGTTGCGGGAGAATGTGAAGGAGGAGATGTTGACAGGTCGCGTTCCGCTTGACTTGACAATTTTCTCACCAGCAGGTCTTTCAACCCCAGCAGACTTGTGTCTGCCGGAAAGAGAGATCCAAGGTAGGCTTTAAATCTAGGATCGAGCACGGTGGCCAAAATGTAGTGCTCTGATTTCAACAGATTGACCACCCGTGAATCCTTGTTAAGCGAATTAAGGGCTCCATCCACAAGTCCCACATGCCTAGCGGAATCGCTCCGTGTTAGCTCCTCCTTCAATGTCTCCAGCTTCTTCTGCAAAAGCCTGATGAGGGGAATGACCTGACTCAGGCTGGCAGTGTCTGAACTGACTTCACGTGTGGCAAGTTCAAAGGGCATCAGAACCTTGCACAACGTTGAAATCATTCTCCACTGCGCTTGAGACAGGTGCATTCCACCTCCTATATCGTGCTCAATTGTATAGGCTTGAATGGCCTTTTGCTGCTCCTCCAACCTCTGAAGCATATAGAGGGTTGAATTCCACCTCGTTACCACTTCTTGCTTCAGATGATGGCAGGGCAGGTTCAGTAGTTTTTGGTGGTGCTCCAGTCTTCTGTACGTGGTGCCTGTACGCCGAAAGTGTCCCGCAATTTTTCTGGCCACCGACAGCATCTCTTGCACGCCCCTGTCGTTTTTTAAATAATTCTGCACCACCAAATTCAAGGTATGTGCAAAACATGGGACGTGCTGGAATTTGCCCATATTTAATGCACACACAATATTGCTGGCGTTGTCCGATGCCACAAATCCACAGGAGAGTCCAATTGGGGTAAGCCATTCCGCGATGATCTTCCTCAGTTGCCGTAAGAGGTTTTCAGCTGTGTGCGTATTCTGGAAACCGGTGATACAAAGCGTAGCCTGCCTAGGAAAGAGTTGGCGTTTGCGAGATGCTGCTACTGGTGCCGCCGCTGCTGTTCTTGCGGCGGGAGTCCATACATCTACCCAGTGGGCTGTCACAGTCATATAGTCCTGACCCTGCCCTGCTCCACTTGTCCACATGTCCGTGGTTAAGTGGACATTGGGTACTGCTGCATTTTTTAGGACACTGGTGACTCTTTTTCTGAGGTCTGTGTAAATTTTCGGTATCGCCTGCCTAGAGAAATGGAACCTAGATGGTATTTGGTACCGGGGACACAGTACCTCCAACAAGTCTCTAGTTGGCTCTGCAGTAATGATGGATACCGGAACCACGGTTCTCACCACCCAGGATGCCAAGGCCTCAGTTATCCGCTTTGCAGTAGGATGACTGCTGTGATATTTCATCTTCCTCGCAAAGGACTGTTGGACAGTCAATTGCTTGGTGGAAGTAGTAAAAGTGGTCTTACGACTTCCCCTCTGGGATGACCATCGACTCCCAGCAGCAACAACAGCAGCGCCAGCAGCAGTAGGCGTTACACGCAAGGATGCATCGGAGGAATCCCAGGCAGGAGAGGACTCGTCAGAATTGCCAGTGACATGGCCTGCAGGACTATTGGCATTCCTGGGGAAGGAGGAAATTGACACTGAGGGAGTTGGTGGGGTGGTTTGCGTGAGCTTGGTTACAAGAGGAAGGGATTTACTGGTCAGTGGACTGCTTCCGCTGTCACCCAAAGTTTTTGAACTTGTCACTGACTTATTATGAATGCGCTGCAGGTGACGTATAAGGGAGGATGTTCCGAGGTGGTTAACGTCCTTACCCCTACTTATTACAGCTTGACAAAGGGAACACACGGCTTGACACCTGTTGTCCGCATTTCTGTTGAAATAGTTCCACACCGAAGAGCTGATTTTTTTGGTATTTTCACCAGGCATGTCAACGGCCATATTCCTCCCACGGACAACAGGTGTCTCCCCGGGTGCCTGACTTAAACAAACCACCTCACCATCAGAATCCTCCTGGTCAATTTCCTCCCCAGCGCCAGCAACACCCATATCCTCCTCATCCTGGTGTACTTCAACACTGACATCTTCAATCTGACTATCAGGAACTGGACTGCGGGTGCTCCTTCCAGCACTTGCAGGGGGCGTGCAAATGGTGGAAGGCGCATGCTCTTCACGTCCAGTGTTGGGAAGGTCAGGCATCGCAACCGACACAATTGGACTCTCCTTGTGGATTTGGGATTTCGAAGAACGCACAGTTCTTTGCGGTGCTACTGCTTTTGCCAGCTTGAGTCTTTTCATTTTTCTAGCGAGAGGCTGAGTGCCTCCATCCTCATGTGAAGCTGAACCACTAGCCATGAACATAGGCCAGGGCCTCAGCCGTTCCTTGCCACTCCGTGTGGTAAATGGCATATTGGCAAGTTTACGCTTCTCCTCCGACAATTTTATTTTAGGTTTTGGAGTCCTTTTTTTACTGATATTTGGTGTTTTGGATTTGACATGCTCTGTACTATGACATTGGGCATCGGCCTTGGCAGACGACGTTGCTGGCATTTCATCGTCTCGGCCATGACTAGTGGCAGCAGCTTCAGCACGAGGTGGAAGTGGATCTTGATCTTTCCCTAATTTTGGAACCTCAACATTTTTGTTCTCCATATTTTAATAGGCACAACTAAAAGGCACCTCAGGTAAACAATGGAGATGGATGGATACTAGTATACAATTATGGACGGACTGCCGAGTGCCGACACAGAGGTAGCTACAGCCGTGAACTACCGTACTGTGTCTGCTGCTAATATAGACTGGTTGATAAAGAGATGTCGTAGTATGTATGTATGAAGAAGAAAGAAAAAAAAACCACGGTTAGGTGGTATACAATTATGGACGGACTGCCGAGTGCCGACACAGAGGTAGCCACAGCCGTGAACTACCGTACTGTACTGTGTCTGCTGCTAATATAGACTGGTTGATAAAGAGATGTCGTAGTATGTATGTATGAAGAAGAAAGAAAAAAAAACCACGGGTAGGTGGTATACAATTATGGACGGACTGCCGAGTGCCGACACAGAGGTAGCCACAGCCGTGAACTACCGTACTGTACTGTGTCTGCTGCTAATATAGACTGGTTGATAAAGAGATGTAGTAGTATGTATGTATAAAGAAGAAAGAAAAAAAAACCACGGGTAGGTGGTATACAATTATGGACGGACTGCCGAGTGCCGACACAGAGGTAGCCACAGCCGTGAACTACCGTACTGTACTGTGTCTGCTGCTAATATAGACTGGTTGATAAAGAGATGTAGTAGTATGTATGTATAAAGAAGAAAGAAAAAAAAACCACGGGTAGGTGGTATACAATTATGAACGGACTGCCGAGTGCCGACACAGAGGTAGCCACAGCCGTGAACTACCGTACTGTACTGTGTCTGCTGCTAATATAGACTGGTTGATAAAGAGATGTCGTAGTATGTATGTATGAAGAAGAAAGAAAAAAAAACCACGGTTAGGTGGTATACAATTATGGACGGACTGCCGAGTGCCGACACAGAGGTAGCCACAGCCGTGAACTACCGTACTGTACTGTGTCTGCTGCTAATATAGACTGGTTGATAAAGAGATGTCGTAGTATGTATGTATAAAGAAGAAAGAAAAAAAAACCACGGTTAGGTGGTATACAATTATGGACGGACTGCCGAGTGCCGACACAGAGGAAGCCACAGCCGTGAACTACCGTACTGTACTGTGTCTGCTGCTAATATAGACTGGTTGATAAAGAGATGTCGTAGTATGTATGTATGAAGAAGAAAGAAAAAAAAACCACGGTTAGGTGGTATACAATTATGGACGGACTGCCGAGTGCCGACACAGAGGTAGCCACAGCCGTGAACTACCGTACTGTACTGTGTCTGCTGCTAATATAGACTGGTTGATAAAGAGATGTCGTAGTATGTATGTATAAAGAAGAAAGAAAAAAAAACCACGGTTAGGTGGTATACAATTATGGACGGACTGCCGAGTGCCGACACAGAGGTAGCCACAGCCGTGAACTACCGTACTGTACTGTGTCTGCTGCTAATATAGACTGGTTGATAAAGAGATGTAGTAGTATGTATGTATAAAGAAGAAAAAAAAAAAAACCACGGGTAGGTGGTATACAATTATGGATGGACTGCCGAGTGCCGACACAGAGGTAGCTACAGCCGTGAACTACCGTACTGTGTCTGCTGCGACTGGATGATAAATAATGATATAAAAAATATATATATATCACTACTGCAGCCGGACAGGTATATATATTATATAATGACGGACCTGCTGGACACTGTCTGTCAGCAGAATGAGTTTTTTATAGAATAAAAAAAAAAACACCACACATGTGAAGTCACACGACGAGTGTTTAACTTTTTCAGGCAATCACAATATAGTATACTACTAACTATACTGGTGGTCAGTGTGGTCAGGTCACTGGTCAGTCACACTGGCAGTGGCACTCCTGCAGCAAAAGTGTGCACTGTTTAATTTTAATATAATATGTACTCCTGGCTCCTGCTATAACCTATAACTGGCACTGCAGTGCTCCCCAGTCTCCCCCACAATTATAAGCTGTGTGAGCTGAGCACAGTCAGATATATAATATATACATAGATGATGCAGCACACTGGGCTGAGCAGTGCACACAGATATGGTATGTGACTGTCTTGTACTCCTGGCTCCTGCTATAACCTATAACTGGCACTGCAGTGCTCCCCAGTCTCCCCCACAATTATAAGCTGTGTGAGCTGAGCACAGTCAGATATATAATATATACATAGATGATGCAGGCATGCAGCACACTGGGCTGAGCAGTGCACACAGATATGGTATGTGACTGAGTCACTGTGTGTACCGTTTTTTTCAGGCAGAGAACGGATATATTAAATAAAACAACTGCACTGCTGGTGGTCACTGTGGTCAGTCACTAAACTCTGCACTCTCTTCTACAGTATCAGCCTCAGGTCAATCTCTCTCTCTCTCTCCTAATCTAAATGGAGAGGACGCCAGCCACGTCCTCTCCCTATCAATCTCAATGCACGTGTGAAAATGGCGGCGACGCGCGGCTCCTTATATAGAATCCGAGTCTCGCGAGAATCCGACAGCGTCATGATGACGTTCGGGCGCGCTCGGGTTAACCGAGCAAGGCGGGAAGATCCGAGGCGCTCGGACCCGTGAAAAAAAACATGAAGTTCGTGCGGGTTCGGATTCAGAGAAACCGAACCCGCTCATCTCTACTTGTAAGCTTTATTTTCGTTTAAGGCCCCGATCCTCTGGTACTGAGTCTCAACGGGTCGGGATTGTGATGTCTTTGCTACAAGGCGATCCGCAAACCTGGGCTTTTGGGCTAAAAGCCGATGATGTTGCCTTGCTTTCTGTAGATGCCTTTTTTAAGTCTCTAGGCCTTCTGTACGATGACCCTGATAGAGAAGCGTCGGCTGAGAGCCACCTGCGTGCACTTAAACAAGGGAAAAATCCAGCAGAGGCGTATTGTACTGAGTTTCGCCGTTGGTCGAACGACTGTGGCTGGAATGACCCGGCCCTGCGCAGTCAGTTTCGCCTCGGTTTGTCTGAAGTTATTAAAGACAGTCTCCTTCAGTACCCCGCTCCAGAGACTTTAGACAAACTCATGGAGCTTGCTATTAAAATTGATCGTCGTCTCCGGGAGCGGAGGGCTGAAAGAGGAGCTAGTTTCAGGCCTAGTCCATGTGTGTATACTTTCCCTGAGGACGTCGAGGAGCCCATGCAAATGGGTCTCTCCCGGCTGTCCCCAGAGGAAAGAACCAGAAGGCTAAATTCTGGTCTTTGCTTGTATTGTGGTGGCAAGGGACATATCGCACGTAATTGCCCGAATAAGCAGGAAAACGCTCTGACCAAGTGAATTGTGAGGGGGTTCACTTGGGTCTGCAATTGATCTCCTCTACTGATTCCTTATTAGTTCCTGTAAAAATTTCCTTTGGTAGTCTCAGTTCGTTGGTGTCGGCCTTCGTCGACAGTGGAGCTGCGGGAAATTTCATGGATCTTGGTTGGGCTCAGGCTTAGGGCGTTCCACAGATACCTTTGGATAAACGTATCACCATGCACGGCTTGGATGGTGGTCCGCTTTCTAATGGGGTAATCACTCACCGCACACCTCCAGTACAACTGACAGTGGGGGCCCTACATTCGGAGAAAATCGAATTTTACCTTACCCATTGTCCGGCTGTCCCCGTAGTTTTGGGTCACCCCTGGCTTGCCTTTCATAATCCCACCATAGATTGGCGGTCTGGGGAGATTTCCCGATGGGGTCCCTTTTGTATTAAGGAATGTATTTCCTGTCCAGTCCGGGTTGCAGCAGTCACCACAGAACTTATTCCTTTGGAATATCAGGACTTTGCCGATGTTTTCTCCAAGGGTAATGTGGATATTCTGCCTCCTTATCGGTCCTATGACTGCGCTATTGACTTAGTTCCCGGTGCCTCTTTGCCTAAAGGGAGACTATATGCCCTGTCTGGGCCGGAAACTACGGCAATTAATGAATATGTACAGGAGAGCCTAAAAAAAGGCTTCATTAGGCCCTCGAAATCTCCATTGAGTGCAGGGTTCTTTTTTGTTGAGAAAAAAGATGGGTCGCTCAAACCATGTATTGATTATCGGGCTCTGAATAAAATTTCTGTTAAAAACACCTACCCCTTGCCACTGATTTCAGTACTATTTGATCAGCTCCGGACTGCCGTTATCTTTTCCAAGATCGATCTTAGAGGGGCTTACAATCTCATCCGAATAAAATCTGGGGATGAGTGGAAGACGGCTTTCAGCACACAGTCGAGACATTATGAATACCTGGTGATGCCGTTTGGGCTGTCTAATGCTCCTGCTGTATTTCAAGATCTCATTAACGACGTCCTTCGCGACTTTCTAGGAAAGTTCGCAGTCGTTTATTTAGACAACATTTTAATTTACTCTGAGTCTTTTGAACAACATATTACCCATGTGCGACTGGTCCTTCAGAAGTTACGGGAAAATCATTTATACGCCAAACTGGAGAAATGTGATTTCCACATCACAGAAGTGTCCTTCCTGGGGTATATTATTTCTCCTAAGGGATTTTTCATGGAACCAAAAAAACTCCAGGCCATCCTAAATTGGGCACAACCCACGAACTTAAAAGCAATTCAGCGCTTTTTAGGGTTTGCAAATTACTATAGGCGTTTTATTCATACCTTCTCAGGTTTGGTTGCTCCTATTGTGGCATTGACTAAAAAAGGAGCGGACCCTTCCAATTGGTCGCCTGAAGCCAAGTCTGCCTTCCTGGCCTTAAAGCAGGCCTTTGTCTCAGCTCCAGTACTCAGACACCCTAACCCGGATCTCCCCTTTATTGTCGAGGTAGATGCCTCAGAGGTTGGAGTGGGGGCTATCCTTTCTCAGGAAGACCCGGAGTCTCAGGAATTACACCCATGTGCCTTCATGTCCAGAAAATTCTCCTCCGCAGAATCCAACTATGATGTTGGTAATCGAGAATTGTTGGCAGTTAAATGGGCTTTCAAGGAGTGGATTCACTGGCTGGAAGGAGCAAGGCATACCATTATGGTGTTTACTGACCACAAGAACCTGCAGTATATGGAGTCAGCTAAACGGCTTAATGCTCGACAGGCACGTTGGGCGCTGTTTTTTACTCGTTTCAGGTTTATTATCACCTTCAGGCCCGGTTCCAAGAATACAAAAGCCGATGCCCTGTCACGTTGTTTTCTTCCGGTTCACAATAACCACCCGGCTACTACCCCCATAGTCCCATCGTCTGTCATCTGGGATGGCCTCACACAGGATTTATTTACACAGCTAGTCCAGCTTCAGCAGCAGGCTCCCAAAGTCACTCCTGCAGATCGTCTCTTCGTCCCTGAATTTCTGAGAGGCACTGTTCTAGCTGAGTTTCATGATAATAAGGTTTCTGGTCATCCGGGTATCACTAAGACCTTGGAGTTAATCTCTCGCTCAGTGTGGTGGCCTAATCTTTCTAAAGATGTAAGGGAATTTGTCCGTTCCTGTCAGGTTTGTGCTCAGTACAAGGTATCTCGATCGTTGCCGGTCGGGCAACTCATGCCTCTAGCCGTTCCTCTCAGGCCATGGTCACATATATCCATGGATTTCGTGGTGGACCTTCCTCTTTCAGCTGGATTTCGAGTCATTTGGGTGGTAGTAGACCGTTTTAGTAAGATGGCCCACTTCATTGCTCTCCCCCGATTACCCTCTGCTCAAGGGTTGGCAGTTTTGTTTCTCCGCCATGTGTTCAGGCTCCATGGTTTACCCAGGGATATTGTCTCTGATCTGGGACCACAATTCATCGCCCGTTTCTGGAAACGTTTTTGTGCCTCATTAAATATGAAACTCTCTTTAACATCTGGGTACCATCCACAGTCTAACGGACAAACTGAACGTGTTAATCAGTCGTTAAAACAGTATTTACGGCTATATTCGGCCAAACTTCAGAATGATTGGTCTGAATTTCTTCCTTTGGCCGAGTTTGCCTATAATAACTCTTGTCATTCTTCCACCAAGGAGTCCCCATTCTTTTCGGTCTTGGGCTTTCATCCTAGAGCCAATTCTTTTTACCCTCATTTTCCAGTCTCCTCGTTGACCTTAACTTCCCATCTCAGAATGATTTGGAAAAAGGTGCACCTTGCCCTTAAGAAGGCTGCCTTCCGAGAAAAAAAAAATTCTGATAGGTTCCGACGCCCATGCCAACCCGCAACATCAAGCTCCGACAACCCTCGGCTAGATTGGGACCCAAATTTATTGGACCGTTCCTTATCGTTAAGAATGTCAACCCAGTTGCTTTTCGGCTACGCTTGCCTAAATCACTCAAAATTGGCAATACTTTTCACTGTTCCATTCTGAAGCAGTATTTTTCTTCCAGGAGATTCCCTCGGAAGACTTCCCAGGGTAGACCTCCGGTGGATGTTCAGGGGCAACAAGAGTTCTTGGTGGAGAAGGTTTTAGATTCCAAAGTTTCTCGGGGCCGGATTTATTTTTTGGTTCACTGGAAAGGCTATGGCCCGGAAGAAAGGTCTTGGGTCCTGGATAACAATTTACATGCCCCTAAATTTAAGAGATTATTCTTTCAGGAATTTCCTCAGAAACCCGGCTTTAGGGGCTCTTTAACCCCTCCTCAAGGGGGGGTACTGTTAGGTGCCGTGGTCCGCGGCGCCGCTCGGTCTGCTTCCGAGCGACGCTCACGGCCGCCGCACCTCCCTCCCTGCCCGCCCGGCGCCTAGCAACGCCAGGACGCCATGCGTACTGTAGCCACCGGGTCCCTGGCAACGCTAGGATGCCGGGCGTCCTCAGCCGCTGGGTCCATAGCAACGGGGACGCCATTGGCGGACCACGTTCCCCGTTGCCAGATAGGATTGATTAGTTGCTCATGCAGCAGGGCAGCTGCACGGCAACTAGTAATTAGGGTCTGGGGGCTAGTCTTGCTGGCCCTCCTGTCATTGGCCAGCAGGGTCTTTTTATGGGAACCAGCACACTGCAGCCTCGCCGGTGATAGCTTCCTGTATGCTGTTCCTGCCTTGCAACATCTGTTCCTGGTCAGCTGTATCTGGTCGATCCTGCTCCCTGTGCTCCTGAGTTCTGGAGTTCTGAAGCCGGTCCTGGGAATCCTTCCTGGCCAAGTGAACCTGTTGCAGTCATCTGGGGGTTCTCGCTTGTTGGGGTTCTCTCCCGGTTTCGTGAGTAGCGGCTTCTGCCGCGTGTTGCGGCCTAGGCCGCTTAGTCCTTGTGTTAATTTTGTATTGGTGGTTTTTGCGGAGGTTTCCGCTTTTCATTGTCCTCCCCGGAACTCGGCGGTGCCGTGTGGGGGAGTGGACAGTGGTATCTTTTGTTGTTCTTTTCCTTTGGCGGCGTGCCGCACATATATTTAGTTTTAGGGTAGTTAGTAGCCCCTAGCTTTCTGTTTGCTTTAGTTAGAGGTCCCCTTGTTATTATCCTGTCTCGGTTCACGCCTTGTCTCACTCTAAGACCTGGGGGCATCGGAGTTGGGCAGACCTAATCCGCCCTTCAAACGCGGCTGCCGTGGGCCCAAGAAACCATAGTCACTCAGGCGTGAACTGACCACACAGGTAAAACAATGGAGGTAGGGTGCTAGGGGCTATTCCCGTACCACCCCTTATTTCAGCGTCAGGTCCTGGTGCTCTGGACTCACTACGCAACATCTCTCTAGTTCTGAGCATCAGGAACGTAACAACAGGGACCTGTAAGTGGAGAGGAAGATCACAGTGCAAGACTGACAACGGTGAGTAACATCTGTGTCCGTCTGTCCCTTTGTCTGTCCCCAAGCGCCGGAATAGGGGTTTGCTCACGGGCGTGAGAAAGCCCTTTATCACACTCCGTGCAAGAGTGCGAGTGTGTGAAAATTGGGTGGCCGAGGATTTGTGCCTGTGATGACCTTTCACCCAACCGGTGAAGGTCGCCGCCACCCCTGGGGTATCCTCTTTTTTCTGTGGAAGAAGAGTTGATACCCCCCTTAATTTGTTTACTTTCTCCCCAGCTCGTCCGTCGAGCTCCGAGAGGGGATCGCCGTGTCCGGGTCTATCTGAAGGGTCCAGGTCCGTTGAAGATCCCGTGACCTGAAGGTGAGAGAGTGCGATGCGAGGTAAGCGGTGAGACGACACCTGCACGGCAGCAGGCACTGCACCCTCACCGCGTCCCCCTTAAAACTGCAGCTCATTTTAATACTTAGGATCAGCTGACCTGTGATGTCAGCTTGGCACCCAACTCAAACAGTCCTGCCTATTTAAACCTCCTTTGTGCACCATACTGGTGCTAGAGTATCAGGTGTCCTGCTTGAGCACCAGCATTACGCCTTGTCCAGTCTGATTCCAATGTACTGACCTTGTATCTTCATTTCTGTATCTCTGCTTCTGACCCCTAAGATCAGCTAATATTCTCATTCTGCACCTCTATCTTTAACCCCAACTGCTTGGCTTGAACTCTCGTTATGCATCTGTGCTAGTGACTCTGGCCTCAGCTTGCCTGACCATTCACCTGTCTTCTTATTCTAAACACTCTCACACAGTCACCTCTGTTTTAGGACTCTGTTGTTTTGCCATGCAGTTGGATTCCCTGCCACCAGGGGTCATCAGGCCTCCTGACTTTGAACTGCAGTTCTGGATTCTCCCAAAGGTGTCCCAAAGGTGCTCTGACTTTGGTTTGCAGCCAGGCGTTAGGTAATTAATTTATTATCCATTACCAGCATGGAATACACCTGATACCTAGTTATGGCGTCTATTTACTAAGCCTTTGATGAAGATAAAGTGGACGGAGATAAAGTATCAGACAATCATCTCCTAACTGTCATTTTTCAAATACAGCCTGTAACATCTCCGTCCACTTTATTACATGTATTGTATGTTTCTGCGCCCTTCTCTTTCTGGTATGCTAAAGGAACTTTGCCATTTATCAGGTTACCATTCTGCTGCTTGTTTCTGGATGCTGTTGCTTCTGTCATTCACCACATTATCATCCTGTTATTTGTCTGTGAACTCAGTTTGCTTCTGTCACTACTATTGCAAGAATCCAGTAATCTGCTTTGCCAAGTTCCTCAGTCTTGCCAAGTTCACCAAATCCAAATATATCTGCATTGCTTATGTACCTACACCCCTGGTATTCATGCAGTTTCCAGTCATTTGTTTTTTTTTTCAAGTTTATCTGCACTCCCCTGCCATTATTATTACCCTTAATAAACATATATTTTATTTACTATTACATTCTGTGACTTATAGTTCTGGTGCACTCCATTGGGTTCATAACTCTGAGGGCAGTGAGAGGGCCACATCCTGATCCATCTTGCAGCGGTTCTTGTTGAAAACTGATTGGTTCTTTAGACTCTGTGCCTTAACTCTGCCATTGCTAACCCCAGTTTGACTGTATACTATAGCTACAAAGTGTGACAGTATATTCTAGCCAATAAAATGGATGCCACTGGGAGTCCTTGGCCAAAGGATCTGTTGCATCTGATTACCCATATTAAAATACAGGAAGCATTCCAGCACCAAGTCACGCAGTATCTTCAGGGCTTGGTGCAGCGGGATCAGTACTAAATCCCGCTGGACGGGATCCCGGCGGTCGAAATACCGACGCCGGAATCCCGACCACACAATCCCGATAGGGGTGGCAAGCGTGGACACCCACGGAGGGAGAATATGTTGGGATTGTGCCGGTCGGGATTCCTGCGTCGGTATTTCGACCGCCGGGATTCCGTCCGGCGGGATCTTGACCGCATGCCGGCGCAGCAACCGGGTACTTCATAGCCTACAGTAAGGCTTGCTCTGAGCCAGCATCTGCCAGCTTCATCAGGAAGTTCCAGTTTCCACATTCCTAATCCTCCCAACTTTAATAGAGACCTTAAGAAGTGCAGAGGCTTCTTGAATCAATTTTATATTCACAGGGAACTTTCCTAAAGAGAAACCTAAAGTAGCAGTTATTCTCTCGTTGATCTCCGACCAAGCCCTGGCATGGGCAACTTCCTTATGGGAGTGGAATAATCCAATCCTGCATGACTGTGCTCCCTTCCTTTTGTAAGTTATTTGATGAGCCTGCAAAGTTGTCATTAGTTGTCATGGAGCTTCTATGTCTACTTCAATATGCCATCCAGTTCCGTACCATGGCTTCAAAGGTTGAATTGGAACAATGAGGCCCTAATAGCTACTTTCTGACAATGTTTCAATAAGAGAATTAATGATAAGTTGGTCTCCAGAGAATTGCTCTACATCCCTATATGATTTTGTTTGCCTCTGCAACAAGGCAGATCTACGTAATGAAACCATGAAAGGGATTCTGCTCATCAGTGCAAATTTACACCTGGGCCAAAATTTACTAAAAAATCGAGTTTGTCCGATTTGTGTTTTTGTTTCTAAGTCCCAACATGGGAATTCACTAAGCACAAATCTCGGCAGTGTTTGGACTATTCGTAATGGTTTGAATGACAAAGTTCAGAAATACGAATGAATAGACCATCGGTCAAACGCGGCTGTTATTTCCTACAACACGGGTATTCACTATTCATTCGTATTTGGGTGTTAGTCTCTGAGTGCTCAATTGCGGTCGTATTTTTTTGCGAATCGTTAAAAAAATCTGCAAAAAAATAGACCTGCTTTTTTCAACCGTGTTTACATGTGTTGACACTTACAAATCATTCACACCTGACTTATCATGCCTATAAAAGGGACACAAACTTGTTTCATCCAAAATAATTTATTGCCTTATGTTTGGTGGAGTAAATTTGGAGTTTTAAAAGTCAATACACATTTTTCAACATATATCCATTATTACACACATTAGTGTTAAAAGTTAAAATATTTTCATTTTGTGGGTTGTGCCTCAGGTTTTTAAATATGATTACTCATTTTTTACACACACACAAACATGCCACAACAATAATGTCATTCATTTTGGTTATTAAAATTTAAAAATTTACACAAACATATTAGGACACTTTTACACAACTCTATTGTGTTTTTCTTGTAATGTCGTCTACAGAAGAAATGTAAACCAGTTTTAATTCACATTGTAAGTTGCATTGGTCATGGATGATTATGCCTGGCTGCCAATTATTGTGTCTGCAGGATCTGAGACTGATTTGAATCTAGGAAGAGTAATGATTAGAAAAAAATCAAGTGGTCTGTTTACTTCCTGCTAAAGACATTCTGGCTGGCTGCCAATTATTGTGTCTGCAGGATCTGAGATTGATTGGAATCTAGAAAGAGTAATGATTAGAAAAAAATCAAGTGGTCTGTTTACTTCCTGCTAACATCTATGTGCAGCTCAAACATTTCCCTCCTCCAAAAACATTCAAAGATGGTAAAGAATAAATGTGCATACAAATTTCCTGTTGTTGTTTGTACCACTTATAATTAATGATGTTGTACAAATTGTCAAGGAGCTAAGTGTTATATCTATTTTGACAAACATACACTTACTACGTATTTTGATTTACTTCTCTGAAATTTAAAATGTGAGGTTTATTTGTTAATTTTTTTGGTTGGCTGCTTGTCCTGACCTTTGCCTTTAGCACTGTCATGTTGGCGTGCTCTGGTGGAGCGTCTTGGTGTTGATGACACTGGTGTGATATTTGGAGTAGTCGTACCAGAACTGCTGCTTGTTTGCTGTTGGTGCATGGATCTGAGTGTTTCATTGAGGTTAGTGAGGGTGCACTGAGTTCACGTGTAGCAGCATTTTGATTGTCTACAATTCGGAATAAAGTTTCATTTATCTTTTGATTGTTTTGAAAAATGTTCATATAGCTTTGCTGTTGTCTGTGCTGTTCTTCCATTAGTCTGTGCTGTTCTTCCATTATGCACTGTAAGTTGCCCATGACCTGTGTAATGTCTGCACGCATGAGTTCCATGGTATTGCCAATTCTCGTGGTTTGTTCATTTTGTCTACTCATATTTCTGTTTAATCTTCTGAGGTGACATGGTAGGCTTGCAAACATTTGTGTCTGCCTACGCAGGCAATCTTCATTAGTGGCCTGCTGTCTAGCCCAAATGTTCCAAAACACGTGATCAGGGCCTTGTGTTACTGGTGTTGTTGGGCTGTGTTGTGGTGGTGGTGTGCTTTGCTGTGGTGGTGTACTCACAGGTGCTGGGGGGCTGATTCCTTGGCTTAATGGCTGCATTTCTAACATGATTGTCTCATCCATGTCACTGTGTTGCTGTTGTTGCGGAGGGATGCTGTTACCAGGACTAGAAGCTGTAATTGTAAAAAAATATCCGTTAGTTATCCATATGTTTGAAAAATTATAACAAATCACTAAACATGGAACACGTCATTATAATAAAATTAGGTGGTAACAATACTAGGCGCCAGACCCAAATGACAATTATTCAATTTTATATGTGTAGTCACAATCACACAACACCCATATAACAGTCAATGGGGTACGTTCCTTAATGTTACTTGAATTTGAGCATGTAGAAAGATCTGTATTCTCCTTCTGGATCAGTAGGTACTCCTCATCCAAATTTTCATTTATCCAATGTCATAAAAATAAGAAAGAAAAAGGTATCTCGTGTAATACCGTTTATTTTTCTAACAAAAATATTCATATAAAAACTTTTACAACATATCCCCTTATCCAATGTAAACAGAGCACATGCAGCCGGTGCACAGCTATACTGGGTGTAAGAATGGGATAATTACCATATAGTATGAGGAAACAAAGTCCTCAATACAGCAAAGTTCTTAAATACCAGTCTGCCTCCCGGGAAATGGCGTTCTGGATTTTGCGGCAATCACCTCTTCCACAGACAGCAAGATGTCACCTCCAACTGCGCCGACGCGTTTCAGGCCTTGCTAGGCCCTTTCTCAAGGCAAGTGTGCTCACTACTGACAGATCCCCCCTTTTTATTTCCAAAACAACCAATCACAACTCACAATTAAAAGTAAATCTATTTCATATGTGATCAAAGATGGCTGCCTCCATTTGTTATTCCCTGTTGTCATGACAACTTGTAATCATCAAGCATGAATCACAGCTAAAAATACATCCCATCTATTGACAGTGTCCTTATGTTGTAATGAACTAATGTTTCCAAAGACCTTTATATAAGTATTGTCATTATAAAGTATCATTTCAGGAGTCCGTTTATAATCGCGATACGTCACTTCCGGTTATTTTCTCCGTGACGTTGTTCAGTCCTCATCTATGGTTCCTTACATCCGGTGTCTTTCGTTGCTGGGCAGCGGCTGTGTTCTCCCTATGCGCGACGTCACTTCCGCTCCCAGTGGAATGTTTCTCCGTCGTCGATCATGTTGATTTTAATGACGCTCGCTGTTGCTAAGCAGCGGAAACAAACCAAAGTTTCACGTCTCTATTGTACTTCCGCATTTTCTCAGAATGGAGTTTCAATAGGATATGGTGATATTTAAAACCCCAACTTATTCTTCTCATTGTATGATAATGTCCTTATGGGGTAACAGGTAACATATCCTTATATTTCAGTTTCTCCTATTAGGGATAGTCTTTTTCTCCCGTAAGTGACAGGGCAGAAATCATATGTGCCCTGAAAAGAGGGACACCAATAAATATATGAAATATAAATACTATTTATAAATATTTACAAATGAATAAAAAACAAATCACCTTAATTAAAACAGTTGTGTTAAAAAACACACTTAATTGGTTTAAAAAATGTCATGAACTTAAAAATACAATGAAACATAAATGCAGTATTAATAATTTAAGATCCTTATAAAAACCACTTAACCTCAAAATCAGAATTAAGGCCATTAGGTAATAATGTATTATACTTATATATCAACTGCATTTCGGTTTTGGCCAATATTTCATTAATGTTATTTTGACGATGGTTTGCTAATACCTCTTTAATTCCCACAAACCTCAAAATATGGCCTGGATCACAGTTGTGTATTTTTTTAAAATGATCGGAAAGTGCATGTGCTTCAAGGCCCTTTTTTACATTCCTTAGGTGCTCACTTATGCGTATTTTTAGGGGCCTAGATGTTCTCCCTATGTAAAACTTGTGACATGAACATTCTATGGCATACACCACGTTTTTCACATTGCATGTAATAAAGTCCTCAATTGAATGAACTTGTCCATTAATCTCTAATTTTTCTAATTTTTTCCCACTGTCAGTTTTAATGGTTTTACATCCCATACATATCCCACAACGATGAAAACCTTTAGTCGCAATTTGACCTTCCTTTTTGAGACTAGGGAGATCGCTTCTGACTAGACTGTTCTTTATGTTGGGTGCTTTCTTATATATAAAAATGGGTTTTTCCGGTAGTACCCCTGACAGAACTGGATCTTTTTTCAGCACTTTCCAGTGTTTCCTAATGGAGGATTCTAATGATTTATGTTGTGTACTGTAATTTGTTAGGAAAGCATATTCAAAGTGTTTTGATTCGTCTTTTTTCTGATTCTTATCCCTCAGGAGTTCTTCTCTATTCAATAGTAATGTCTGTTCTTTTACTTTTTCCACATGCTCAGGCTCATAGCCATTATCCTGGAATCTTTTTTCAAGTTGTTCTGCCTGTTGTTCAAATACAGTATCCTCTGTACAGTTCCTTCTGATTCTCTTGAATTGACTATCAGGTATCGACCGAAGCCAGTTCCTGTGATGGCAACTGTTCCTGTCTATGTAAGTTTGTGAATCTGTAGGTTTGGTATACGTCTTCGTGTGCAGAATCCCTTCCTTAACATATAGGGTAACATCCAGAAAATCTATGTTTTCACTACTTACATTGAAGGTTAGATTGATGTTGTAGGGATTATCATTAAGATAAACACAGAATTTCTCCAAGTCCTCCTTCTCCCCTTTCCATATAAAGATGATATCATCTATGTATCTCCTCCATGACACCAGGCTCGCCCCGAATGGGTTGGGACCCCAGACATAGTCTTATTCCCATTTACCCATAAAGAACAGAAGGAAAGAGAACCACGTAATAGAAGTTATACTAGGAGAAGGGAAAGGACGGAAAGGGAATATCCCCAAAGAGAAGGGAAAAACCTGAACAGGAATTTGGGCTATCGACAAGAGAACTTTAACAGAAGATTCCGTGCAAATCCAAATTTCGAAGAACGGAACAGACCATATAGATCACCTGTTAGAATAAATCAAAGAAGGTTCAATGATAGAGGGAGATATCAAAGAGGGGGAAGGTATGAAGAGTTGAGATATGTTACACCACTCCCTCAACGTAATAGATTTGCAGCTCTAGAAAGAGATGGAGAAGAGAGTCGTTTTTTAGGGAGAAGAGGTCTACAGACCTACCCAAGATGAAACATGTCGAATACAAAAAAACACACAGGGGAAAACGGGGAGGAGCACACAAGATTCGGAAAAACAAAATAAAAAGAAGAAGGAACCCTCGGACCAATCAAAAAGAGAAAATTCCTGTAATGGCTGGTGATCAGGAGAATGTGGGACGGACTACACCGGAAACTTTAAGAACTGAGGAAAGAGGAAAAACGAAAATTTTCAATATCAGCTCGTATGTATTATCTAACTCTGAAATTTCAGTTCTAGAAAAGGGAATGAAGTTTGCTCCAACCACCTCCATAGACAAATTTTCCACATATATTGACATCCAGAAATTTGTGAGAAAGCTTTGTTTAAAGAAGTTTTTTCTCACAAAAGAAACAGTACGGGAACTGGGAGAAACGGAGTTAATACCCAATACTCCCTTTAAACCCCGATCGGTTTTTTTCCCGCATCATATGAAGGGAAATTATATAGAAACCTTTTCAACTTTAGTACACGATGATATAAAGGAAATTAACGTGAGAGGTGTAAAGTGTAATCTCACTCAAAAAGAGAGAATTGCACTCAAATCGCTTAAAACCAACAAAGAACTGGTCATCAAACCCGCCGACAAAGGCGGGGGGGTGGTAATAATGGATAGGATCTGGTATGTGAATGAAGTAACGCACCATCTGGCAGATAGAACTACATATCATAAATTGAGAGCGGACCCCACGATAAAAATCCAGGAGAAACTTGATACGCTCATTACAAAATATGGAACTTTGAAAGTACTTAATGATAAGGAACAAGAATTTGTCAGAAATAAAGAACCAATCATTCCTGTGATTTATCTCCTCCCGAAAATACACAAGGATGAGAAACATCCTCCAGGACGACCCATAGTGTCAGGTGTTGACTCTGTCACCGCTAATCTATCCGAAATGATAGATTTTCATCTACAGCCATTAGTATTAACTAATAAGTCTCACCTGAAAGATACAAAGGATCTTTTAAATTATTTACCAACAATAATATGGGAAGATGGTATGCTGTTGGTCACCGCCGACGTTAAATCATTGTATACGATAATAGATCACGATGTGGGAGTAGGGGCCGTTCTGGATTTCCTAACAAAGAGCAACATAGATACTAACATTCAGAGCTTCATTATAGAAGCAGTCCGTTTTATTCTAACTAACAATTATTTCAAATTTGATGGGGATTTCTACCTCCAAAAGGTTGGAACTGCCATGGGCACCAGGTTCGCCCCGAGTTATGCCAACATATTTATGGGTAAATGGGAATCAGACTATGTCTGGGGTCCCAACCCATTCGGGGCGAGCCTGGTGTCATGGAGGAGATACATAGATGATATCATCTTTATATGGAAAGGGGAGAAGGAGGACTTGGAGAAATTCTGTGTTTATCTTAATGATAATCCCTACAACATCAATCTAACCTTCAATGTAAGTAGTGAAAACATAGATTTTCTGGATGTTACCCTATATGTTAAGGAAGGGATTCTGCACACGAAGACGTATACCAAACCTACAGATTCACAAACTTACATAGACAGGAACAGTTGCCATCACAGGAACTGGCTTCGGTCGATACCTGATAGTCAATTCAAGAGAATCAGAAGGAACTGTACAGAGGATACTGTATTTGAACAACAGGCAGAACAACTTGAAAAAAGATTCCAGGATAATGGCTATGAGCCTGAGCATGTGGAAAAAGTAAAAGAACAGACATTACTATTGAATAGAGAAGAACTCCTGAGGGATAAGAATCAGAAAAAAGACGAATCAAAACACTTTGAATATGCTTTCCTAACAAATTACAGTACACAACATAAATCATTAGAATCCTCCATTAGGAAACACTGGAAAGTGCTGAAAAAAGATCCAGTTCTGTCAGGGGTACTACCGGAAAAACCCATTTTTATATATAAGAAAGCACCCAACATAAAGAACAGTCTAGTCAGAAGCGATCTCCCTAGTCTCAAAAAGGAAGGTCAAATTGCGACTAAAGGTTTTCATCGTTGTGGGATATGTATGGGATGTAAAACCATTAAAACTGACAGTGGGAAAAAATTAGAAAAATTAGAGATTAATGGACAAGTTCATTCAATTGAGGACTTTATTACATGCAATGTGAAAAACGTGGTGTATGCCATAGAATGTTCATGTCACAAGTTTTACATAGGGAGAACATCTAGGCCCCTAAAAATACGCATAAGTGAGCACCTAAGGAATGTAAAAAAGGGCCTTGAAGCACATGCACTTTCCGATCATTTTAAAAAAATACACAACTGTGATCCAGGCCATATTTTGAGGTTTGTGGGAATTAAAAAGGTATTAGCAAACCATCGTCAAAATAACATTAATAAAATATTGGCCAAAACCGAAATGCAGTTGATATATAAGTATAATACATTATTACCTAATGGCCTTAATTCTGATTTTGAGGTTAAGTGGTTTTTATAAGGATCTTAAATTATTAATACTGCATTTATGTTTCATTGTATTTTTAAGTTCATGACATTTTTTAAACCAATTAAGTGTGTTTTTTAACACAACTGTTTTAATTAAGGTGATTTGTTTTTTATTCATTTGTAAATATTTATAAATAGTATTTATATTTCATATATTTATTGGTGTCCCTCTTTTCAGGGCACATATGATTTCTGCCCTGTCACTTACGGGAGAAAAAGACTATCCCTAATAGGAGAAACTGAAATATAAGGATATGTTACCTGTTACCCCATAAGGACATTATCATACAATGAGAAGAATAAGTTGGGGTTTTAAATATCACCATATCCTATTGAAACTCCATTCTGAGAAAATGCGGAAGTACAATAGAGACGTGAAACTTTGGTTTGTTTCCGCTGCTTAGCAACAGCGAGCGTCATTAAAATCAACATGATCGACGACGGAGAAACATTCCACTGGGAGCGGAAGTGACGTCGCGCATAGGGAGAACACAGCCGCTGCCCAGCAACGAAAGACACCGGATGTAAGGAACCATAGATGAGGACTGAACAACGTCACGGAGAAAATAACCGGAAGTGACGTATCGCGATTATAAACGGACTCCTGAAATGATACTTTATAATGACAATACTTATATAAAGGTCTTTGGAAACATTAGTTCATTACAACATAAGGACACTGTCAATAGATGGGATGTATTTTTAGCTGTGATTCATGCTTGATGATTACAAGTTGTCATGACAACAGGGAATAACAAATGGAGGCAGCCATCTTTGATCACATATGAAATAGATTTACTTTTAATTGTGAGTTGTGATTGGTTGTTTTGGAAATAAAAAGGGGGGATCTGTCAGTAGTGAGCACACTTGCCTTGAGAAAGGGCCTAGCAAGGCCTGAAACGCGTCGGCGCAGTTGGAGGTGACATCTTGCTGTCTGTGGAAGAGGTGATTGCCGCAAAATCCAGAACGCCATTTCCCGGGAGGCAGACTGGTATTTAAGAACTTTGCTGTATTGAGGACTTTGTTTCCTCATACTATATGGTAATTATCCCATTCTTACACCCAGTATAGCTGTGCACCGGCTGCATGTGCTCTGTTTACATTGGATAAGGGGATATGTTGTAAAAGTTTTTATATGAATATTTTTGTTAGAAAAATAAACGGTATTACACGAGATACCTTTTTCTTTCTTATTTTTATGACATTGGATAAATGAAAATTTGGATGAGGAGTACCTACTGATCCAGAAGGAGAATACAGATCTTTCTACATGCTCAAATTCAAGTAACATTAAGGAACGTACCCCATTGACTGTTATATGGGTGTTGTGTGATTGTGACTACACATATAAAATTGAATAATTGTCATTTGGGTCTGGCGCCTAGTATTGTTACCACCTAATTTTATTATAAAGTCTGTTATTCTGGGAGGTGGGAGACATCCCTTTCTTGGTGGATATAATTGTGGTAGCCATCCCTGCGCATTTGTGAGGTGTCCCAAAATTTTCTTCACTTATGGAACACGTCATTGACTGTTGCTTTCAGATATCCTGCCTAGCAACATCATCACTCATAACGTAAAAACATACAAATGCCTGTTTGTGGCTAATGTGTCTGGTTACTTCATTGTGAAAGCAAACACATTATTTTTATTGTAGATCAGACATACTCCACCATAAAAACTCATTGTAATCCATAATGTGTTACCCTATAATTTTTCAAAAACAAACATAGTAATGTTTTTATATGTATTTGGCAATGTTAGGTCAAACAAACATATGAAAATTTGTGAGACAACCTTACTATTTCACAAAATTACACATGAGTTTCTGTTGCAGCATCTTACACACAATGTGCTACTGTATGGCTGAAGTGGACATACATATATTTACAGGATGTGGACAAGGCCATTTTGCTAGAATTCCATTTCATGTTTTATTGACTTCGGTAAGTATATCATATTTTGATGTGTTTTGACTTAATGCGTTTAAGTGAAAGTTTTATTACGATTTGAAATGTATTCAATTTTTTTCAGTTTGATACTCACAATCAAGATGAGGGGAGTGTGGTTCTCGTCTTGGAGGTGTGTCCAAAATTTGGAGCGGGGAGACCGAACATACTGTCGATAATCTTCGTGGCGGGGTAGCCTGCTGTGTTTGGCCCTGGACATCAGACCTTGCTTTCTTTGCTGCCACATGTTTTTTTTGGTGGTGTGTTACAGAAGTCCCACGTCTGCTGCTCCAGACTTCTTTTGATGGACCTAGTATGGAAAGTTAAATTTTGTTATGGCCATTCCTTTACAAACATACCCTATACTACAATGGACACTTTACCTGCTTCCGCAGCGTCGTCATCATCAGATGTCATGGGAGTTACTGTAGGACGACCAGTACTGCTTTTTTCCAACACTGTAAAACCAAAATAAGAAATCATGTAATCATGCTATTGTTGATACATCCACCCATTATGCTTATAAACATTAATTCATTAAAAAATGCTTGTTTTTTTATTTAAAAAAACATAAGGACCGTAAACCAAAAAACCACTACATAAAACAATAAAGATTGTCCAATACCCATATGCACTATGGAAAGTGCAACACAGGAAAACATGTACAGGACACAGACATAGGACACAAGTCAAAATACATACACTAACAAACAAAAACACACACATCTTAATTTTGTAATGAAAGGAAAAATATTACATATGCAATATAGAAATTGCTCTGTGATGTGGCACTCCAAACACACATTACCACTATATGAGGCAACCAAAAATAAAACCACAAAACAAAAAAATTAGACTGCAGTGTTGTGTCAGGGTACAAATACAGACTCAAACTGAACAAACAAATAGTGGGTTTTTTTTATAAAAATTATTACATTCAGTAATAATGACATTACACATGTAAGTGGTTTCCAAACCACTTTCCACTACTCCAGCCTCTAACATGACAACCACTGTTTTAGCAACATTGCACATGGATAACCTAAATATAAAACATAGTCCAAATTAAAAACTTAAAAATGTGCAAAAGGAATACATTATTGCTGGACAATTCAATGACACACCAAGTCCAAACTACACATGGAAAATATAGGGTAGAAAAACACATGACATACAATAAAGTAAGATGTTACATTGGCTTTTGTAGAAAACATTACCAAAAACAATGTATTTGCTGACACACACTTGAAGATGGGAGTAATATGCAACGTCACATGACACACATTTGAAAAAAAAACAAAACATAGAATGTTAATGCAAATACACATGCTCACCATTCTTCCTGGGCCTATCTGAATCCCGGACATGGGTTGCAGAGACTACTTCAGGAGGTATTACACTCCGCATGGGCTCCTCATACTCCAGATATCTTGCAATATAGGGCTGCCCACCACCGGTTTTTCTAGCCGACTTCGCCTCCTTGGCCATTTTGGACTTGACACGTCGCTTTATGTCATAGTACCGTTTGCGGCACGTGTCCTCCGTCCGCTTGACCACCCCCTCACTATTGACAGCAGCAACAACTTTCGCCCACAACACCATCTTCTTCCGTGTTGGCACCTTGGCGGACTCAGGCACAAATTGCTGCCGCTGATACTTCATCAGCTCCCACACCAATGCCACATTTTCTGCATAACTAAACTTGACATTCCGCCCAGTCTTAGTAGTGGTGCGTGGCTGCGGAGCACTCTGACTGTCACTATCACTGTCACTTGAGGCTGCTGCAGCAACCTCACCCACCTCCTCCACCTCACTAACCTCACTCACACTCACCTCCTCCATCTGACCGACCTCCTCCCCCTCACTCACACCCTCCACCTCACCCACCTCTGAGTCACACATAATTGTGTGTCTAAACACTTAACACAGAAAAATAAAAAGACAAACAACACACTCCTCCACTACCACTGCACAAATCATACACACACACACACACACACACACACACACACACACACACTGACAAGGGACTATAAAAAAAAATACTTGGACCAAAATTAGACAAAACCACAAAAAACCAGACTACAAGAATGATAAGACTACTTTCAAACACAATACTACACTCAGAAATCGCCCAAAAAACTCCTCACCAAACCAACTACTCACCAACCTCCACAGCACAACCTCCCTCCTCACCACTAACTAAACCCACGAGGTGCGGACGGTTTGGGGCGTATTTATATGGTTGCGCACAGACACTCCTAGCATCTGAAACACAACCAATCACGAACGGGGATGAAAAATGAAACTAAAAGTGAAAATGCGGCCGCGGGGGGAAAAAAAACCTGCCGCGTTTAACTTAGAAAAAACCCCCAGCAAAAACAACAAAAACACGTACGCAAACGACAATGACGGCCGTAAATGTGCCCCAAAAAAACGACTGGCATCGACATCGGAAAACACAAAAACAATATACTCGAATGCTTAGTAACTTGGCGTATATTGGCCCTCATTCCGAGTTGTTCGCTCGCAAGGCGATTTTAGCAGAGTTACACAAGCCGCCGCCTACTGGGAGTGAATCTTAGCTTCTTAAAATTGCGAACGATGTATTCGCAATATTGCGATTACAAACTACTTAGCAGTTTCAGAGTAGCTTCAGACTTACTCGGCATCTGCGATCAGTTCACTGCTTGTCGTTCCTGGTTTGACGTCATAAACACACCCAGCGTTCGCCCAGACACTCCTCCGTTTCTCCAGCCACTCCCGCGTTTTTTCCGGAAACGGTAGCGTTTTTATCCACACGCCCATAAAACGCTGTGTGTCCGCCCAGTAACACCCATTTCCTGTCAATCACACTACGATCGCCGGAGCGAAGAAAAAGCCGTGAGTAAAAAAACTATCTTCATAGCAAAATTACTTGGCGCAGTCGCAGTGCGAACATTGCGCATGCGTACTAAGCAGAAAAACGCTGCGATGCAAAGAAAATTACCGAGCGAACGACTCGGAATGAGGGCCATAGTTTCAAAAAGTTGCATGAAAATGCACCCGATACAAAACGAGTTTAAACACTACACAAACCGACTCAAACACGAATATTAGTAAATTTTGGCCCTGGTGCCATGATCAACTTCTGAAACCAGATTGGCAAGCGATCCGTGCACGCCAGGGTACTCATTTACTGATGGTGGTAATCATATACTGATGGTGGTTACATATTACCAAACATACAAAATTTCATCCAAAAAAGTCAACCTTTTGACTTTGTCGAACATTTTGTACCTGTCAAGCTTATGTACCTTTCAACCTAATTCATGTCGACTACATGGCGTCGACCTATTGACTAACTAGACCCTGTAGAACTTCTCTACCACACTCGCCATTCAGATGGGTCACTCTACTCTAAACCTTCCCAGCAAGAAAGAGGACATAGTTTTAAAAAACAATCTGTGTAGGTATTGTGAAGCTATGGGTCTTATTGAATGTTCAAAGAAATCAGAAAAATTATGAAACTTCAAAGCCTAGATAGCAGAGCAAAGACTATTCTAGGCTCTGTCTGTGACTCACTTTGTCTGAATTCCTCCACATGGTTTGATACCTTGGTATCCTTTATGAAAAGTCTTCTGAACATTCTGAATTTCTGGATTTAAGATCAGCAGGGAATTTTATCATCACTCCATGGGCTAAGAGACTGGGTTTGACATTAATTCCACTGTCACAACCTGTCTGTCTGATTGGCTTTTTTTTAAAGCAACAATAGTAAAAAAAAATATGTCAGACTTATTGGAACTCACCAATGCCTGAATTTTACAGGCTATCACATTTCCCCCCAGATCTGGATTGGAAAACATCACTAAACAAGTGTTGTCGTGAAGTTCTGCTTGTCAGGAATGGTGTCATTAGAAAGTTATATCCTGTAGCAGATCTACAGTCAGTTCTTTTGATAATAAAACTGTCATTCTTCTGCAGTATCAGGTGTATAATGAGGTCTTCAGTAAACAATGAGCAGATGCCTCTACCTCACACGCCACGCAACAGCCCATTTAAGTCACTGGTAAGAAACAGGGCTGCAACCAGGGGTGTGTGAGTGGTGCCGCAGTACAGAGTACCGGGCTATGTGGGTGGTACCATCCAAAGGCAGATTTAGACCCCATGAGGCCCTAAGCAAGACACTGATTTGGGGCCCCCCTTTCTCGTACAATCCATAGCACTTTATCCTGTCATCATCCCCCCCCCTGGCTGTGCATTCTGTGTTTGTGCCTTCTTCCTCAGCATATCTATGAGGTAGCAGCAGCAGAACATTTCACACCTGCACCCCTGCAGAGGGTACAGATTCCGGAGCCTTCTCTTAGGCAGCAACCGATTCTGCTTGTCTCCAGCCTCTACCACCAGCAGCAGCTGTCCCAGTAGACTCTCTGCTGCTGGGAGAGCTGTTGCTGGCGGCAAAGGCTGGAGATGAGCAAAATCGTCCAGGAGTCTGCACAGGTGGATCTATACTTTTCTTTTAGGAGGAGCTGGCAGCGGACAGCCCCCCGCTGTGAGAGGTTTATGTTGTAGTTTCAGAGAGAGAAGAAAGAGAGGCAAGAGAGGGGGGCAGAGAGAAATGAGAGTGAGGAACATATAGGAGAAGGAGTCAGAGAGACAGATGAGATAGAGGTACAAAGAGTAGAGCGGGGGAATATAAGAGAGAGAGAGAGAGAATCAGATGGAGGAGAAAGGAGAGAGGCAGAGAGAGAGGAGAGGGGGGGCAGAGAGAGAGAGAGAGAGAGAGAGGTGGAGAGGAGAGAGAGGTAAAGAGAGGAGAGACAAATGAAGATGGAGGGGGGACTGAGAGAAGATGGTGGGGAGAGGAGATAGAGATAGGCAGAGAGAGAGATTACAGAAGACACAAAATCCTACAGTAATAAATACATCCAGACAATGCAAAACGCAACTGCTGCCACTCCAGGCAGGATCAGTAACGCTGGAGCCTCTCATTATGGAGGAAGAAACGTAGGATTATACTGGCTAAATGACAGGCTGGGGTCATAATTCCCGAGCCCCGGGGTACAGCAGCATGTCATAGAGAATGAAGGCAGCGTAGAGTCAGGAGATGGGCTTGGTGAATATCCAGTGGGAATGGCAGCGGATGGGAGAGAGGGCTTCGCTCAGATCCCTATTGGCACCCGTCAGCTATCAAATCACTGCTGACAGCCTGCTGAGGCCCAGAGACAGGGCCACCATCAGAAATTGTGGAGACTAGCACAAACGAAACAGATCTCTCCCTGCCAACCCAGTAGATGCAAAGATGTAGCTGGGCACCTGATGTCCAGAGCAAACAAGTGCTTTGATGTTCCCCAACAGTTCTGATGTGAGCCACCTGTCCCAGAGACCTCTGCACACACATACTGTATAAAATACGAAAAATTATAAACAAATGAAAAATAAAAAAAGATTTCTTTAAAGGAATTAAAGCTTTGAAATAGTTGTATTAAAATAAAAATTAAAATAAAAAATTAAACAAAATGAAATAAGAAAAAAGTGAAATTATTTATTAAAGGTACTGCAAATTGTGCTTACCTGATATACTTTGGTTCAGTTAAGCAGGTTTGAAATACAGTACAGTAGTCTTGTCTCCATTCATCTGTCCCACTTCTGATCAGCAGTTACCAGTGATAAGTAGGGGGGCACAGAAGCACAGCTGGTAGTCAGAGAGAGGGGGTGCAGAGACACAGATGAGGAGGGGTTGCCAAGGCACAGATGAGGAATGGGGACATAAAGTGGTGGTGGCAGGGGCACAGGCAATGATTGGAAACAGAAAAGGAGGCAGTAGAGGCACATATAATTGAAAGCGGAAGAGGCACAGATAATAGAAATGCGCATAGGCACAGTTGGCGAGGACAGATGGGGAATGTCTGCCTCTCTTTTTGTGCAAATGGCATAGCCAATGAAAAAAGGGTGCAGAGATGAACAGAGAAAGTGATCTGAGGGCATGGACAAAGAGAAAAGGGACTGGAGCACCTTGAGAGAGAAGCAGGTCAGATACACTCAAACCTGTCCCACATTAATCTGGCAGCGGCTCAATGGTAGTAATCTAGGCATTGTGGGAAGCAGTGGCGTGCGGTGAGGTCAGTGGCTGGTGAGGCACTGCAGCCATAATGTCCGCCGAGTCCCACCAATAACCCCTACCGCCGTCGAGCCAATGTAAGCTACCGCCCTTTTGCCGATGCCCATTAAAATGGCTAAAACACAGTTGGAGAAAGAACCTCTGACGTCACCAGCGCCGAACAGGGAACCCGAAATGTACCCTTGCGGGCTCGCTTAATTCGCCGTGCTTTGGGCACTGTGGCTCGCTCTGCTCGCCACCAGGTTACTAAAGGGAGTAGTTGATGGCGTGCATAGTGAAAGAGCTATCCCGCCGGCCTAGCTCCTCCCCCTGACATCAGAGGTCCTTTAGCTCACTTGGTTCTAGCATCTACCATGCCCACTACTGCCACTGTCCCTGCATGTGCGAAAAGCACACAAGCTCTCGGAAAACTGGGCGTAGTCTTGCATTGAGAATGTGACCAAACAACAAGTTCTCAATGGGAATGCTGTATCCATATGACGGAGAAGGTGATGCCTTGGAAAGGCAGAGGGTGACGAGAGATGGTGATGGGGAGACAGTGATGCAGGGGGTGACGGAGAGAGGCAGTGGTTGACGGGGAGAGGGTGACAGGTAAAGGGGTGATGGAGAGAGGCAGTGGGTGACAGGAAGAGGGTGATGCCAGGGAGCTGGTGACAGGGAAAGGGTGACAGCAGTCGGTGCCAACTGCAAATGACAGGAAGAGGGTGACGCCAGGGATAGGGTGATGCCAGGGAGAGGGTGACAGCAGTGGGTGACAACGGAATTTGCTGCGCTATATAAGAAACTGTTAATAAATAAATACTATGGAGAGCATATTACTATCCCACTCTGTTCGCAGTATAGCATGGAATATAAGCAGTACAGCCCGGTCCCCGGTGAGCTTAAACCATGTCAAATTAAAGTATCTGCCACTCTCCCACGCAAATCCTGGCCAGCCCCTGTTGCAGCCGGTAACAGGGAGAGGAAACAACAAACCTGCTCCCTGTGGTGGGGCTGCTCTTCCTCCACTACTCCCTAGCTCCACTTGTACAGGTCCGTGTCTGGGAGCAGGGCCGGTGCATAGTGACACTGCGCCCTAGGATAAATTTTAGCCTACCACCCAACCTCCCTCAAAAACCCACACAAGTGACTTTTGGGAAAAGCTGGTGAGTAGACTCTAGGACAGCACCAGAGTCTACTCATACTCCTTTCAGACCACCACCTATGAACACGGGATATTGGCACATGAACGCACATAACCCGTGTTCAGGTGCGGTCTGACAGGTGCAAGGGTTAAAATACTTGGTCGAACGACTCTGTATTTTAAACTTGGTTGCGAGCAGGGTTGAACTCATGTTCAACCCGGCTCACTGTGTGTTATGAACGGGAGCCAGGTCGATGCGATCAGTTTCTCGTTCACTGTGTGTGTATATGGGCTGCGGTTGGAGATCATGTGATCTCCAAGCACTGCCCCCGCAGCGTCACCACTGGCGTCACCAACCCAATATGCTGGGTTGCAGACAGCAGTGGCGAGGGGCCTGCAGCTGGTTGCACACTGTGAGCTCCCGTATCAGGCTCCAGTGTGCGACCCGCCTTAGGTGGTCTGAAAGGGGTATTACTTGTACCGCTGGCTAGAGAAGGGGGCCCGGATGAAGACGGCACAATGACCCCTCCTTGCTGAAAACACCTGGCTGTGTGTGTGCTCAGATTAAAATAAAACCAAATCCCACAAAACATCACTACCCCCCCCCCCCCCCCACCACACACTACATTACACCATTCCCAAATAACTTCAATATACAGATACTATAATACAAAATAGTACACAACCCCATGATGGTGATACAACCCCCACCCCCACCCAATATTATTTACCAAACCACTCCCCTAAATACTAATACAAAACCCCTATATAATATTAATATATTATATACCCCAACCCCCATATATTAAAAAAAACACCCATAACCCCCTTCCCCCCCAAATACCTCACAGATCCTCACCTTTGATTGTGGGAGGTTCAGCTGCAGTCTCTATATATTCACTCCCTGGTTTGTCCCACGGAGCTGGCTGGGGAGAAATCATATCTTCCCTAGTAGAGTCGGAAAGGGGCGGGGCCTCTGCCGCGAGGGGGCGGGGCCTCTGGAGGGGAATAAGAATGGATGTATTGCTACAGCCTGCAGTAGAGATTGGTTGCTGCTGCAGGGGGAGGGAGTGGCCATGCAAAGAGGGTAGGGGGGAGCAGACATCGTGCACTGCTGCTGCTGCCTGTGCTGCAGCAGACATGTCAGACTGTGACATGTCTGCATGATCAGACAGCAGCTGAAAGGGGTGTGTGCGTGTGGGGGAGGAGGGCAGCGGCCGCAGCTTACAGTGTCCGCTGCTCAGACAATAGGGCAGGAGGCCAATTACATCTGCCTGTGACGGGGGCGTGCTTTCATATGAGCTGAAAGCACGCCCCAGTCTAAAGCGGCACTTCTGCAAGGTGCCGCTTCTGGTAGATTTTTTTACGGGCTTTCCCTGCCCAGCGCTTGGCCCCGCCCCCCTCTTCCTGCTCTCTTACACTGACAGCTGGAGGCACTGACATCGGTGCCTCTGAAAGACATGTAAAACAGGTTTTTTACACAGAAAAAAAATGATTAAAATAATATCAACACTAAAGCAGATACTTATGACACAGAATATGTGTCATAAGTATCTCTTTGTATTATTTCAATCATTAATGACAGGGGAGGCACTGCCTCCCCTGCCTCCCCTGACTGCACGTCCCTGATAGAAACATAGAATTTGTCGGCAGATAAGAACCACTTGGCCCATCTAGTCTGCCCCTTTTTTTTTTACATTATTTTTATCTCTAACCTTATTTGATCCTTATTTCTTTGTAAGGAGATCCTTATGTCTATCGCATGCATGTTTAAATTGCCCTAATGTCTTAGCCTCTACCACCCCTGATGGAAGGAATGGCGATTCGCCAGTCTGTATCACCAGTGCGCAGGGTTCTCTCCACTAACTGGCAACATTTTATTAGTAATGGCAACAATAGGAAATTTTAGAAGCGAACGGGAAGGGCATTACTAAGTGGGAGGGGCTATGATTAGGGGGAGGAGTCATAATTCTTAAACCGCCCCCCCCTAAAAGTTAAGTCTAGATCCGCCACTGGGCACGTGTCCCCATTTTACACATTACGGCAGGCAAGTGTCCCCATTTTACACAGCACGGCAGGCAAGTGTCCCCATTTTACACAGTACGGCAGGCACGTGTCCCCATTTTACACATTGCGGCAGGCACGTGCCCCAATTTTACACAATACGGCAGGCACGTGTCCCCATTTTACACATTACAGCAGGCAAGTGTCCCCATTTTACACATTACGGCAGGCAAGTATCCCCATTTTACACAATACGGCAGGCACGTGTCCCCATTTTACACATTACGGCAGGCAAGTGTCCCCATTTTACACAGCACGGCAGGCAAGTGTCCCCATTTTACACAGTACGGCAGGCAAGTGTCCCCATTTTACACATTGCGGCACGCACGTGCCCCCATTTTACACAATACGGCAGGCACGTGTCCCCATTTTACACATTACGGCAGGCAAGTGTCCCCATGTTACACAGCACGGCAGGCAAGTGTCCCCATGTTACACAGCACGGCAGGCAAGTGTCCCCATATTACACAGCACGGCAGGCAAGTGTCCCCATGTTACACAATACGCAAGACAAGAGTCCCCATTTTACACATGATGGCAGGCGGGGGGGGGGGGGGGAGAGAGAGAGGGAGAGGCTGACTTACGTTTGAAGCGGTTCTTCCCGCTCTTCTGCAGCCTCTCCCTCGTCTTTGCGGCGCTTGGCTCCCTCTCCAGGCCTCCTCCCGAGTACCCAGCTCGGGGGGCGGAGTTTTGTGGAATGACGCTGGTGCGTCGTGACGTCACGACGCACCCGCGTCATTCTGCGAAACTCCGCCCTCCGAGCTGGGCACTCGGGAGGAGGGGGGTCAAAGAACACAAGAAGTGCCGCGGCGGGCGCCCCGTGCGGTTGCACGGATCGCCCGCCGCAAGAAACGGCACTGGGTCTGTCTATCAAATATGTGAAGGGGCATCATATCTCTGCGCCTCATGTCCCTATTGGAAAAATGGGGGGAGGGGAGGCGCAATTCTCTTTCTGGCACAGGGCACCAAAAAGTCTGGTTAAGGTTCTGGTTATCACCAACTTGAAAATATTTTTAAAAAAGTTAAAGCGAGATTAAATCAGACAAGTGCAGCCCAGTACCCAGTGCTCAGCAGGCGATGAGAAGACCTGCTACGTACATGTTCCATACAGAAGGACTCACAGCGCTGTGCCCAGTCTCTGCACTTACTGGTTATGTTTTACTTAGAGAGCTTCCCTTGCAAAGTAGTAAATGGCCAAGGCACTGTGCAAGAACATATTTGTGGTGCTGTGCTCTTCAGTGTGTGCAGGTATGTCTGGATTTCCCAATAATGACAAAGAAACCATATGTGGTTTCAGAGCCAGATTAAGGGTGGGGTTGGGGCCCTCGGGAGGTAAGTACCCCTGGGCCCACGCTCTGAGAAGGCCACCTGCCGCAGATAAGATCTCTATTACCAATCTGAAATGCGACGCTGCTCTCCCTGCTCACACCACTGACAGCCATCAAACAGCCGCCGACGGAGCAGAGTTTTACTGAGCAGCCGAGCCGAACGACGCCTCCACTGTCCAATGATAAATGAAGCTGCAGCCTGCGGCTCCGTGATTGGTTGGTGCGCAGGCTGCAGGGAAGAAGGCGGCTGGATCCCGGGCATGCACAGCGTTGGTTCGGGTGGAGGTGGTTGTACCCGGCGGAGGAGAGAGAGGAACGTGCTCTCCTCCTGTTCTCTGTGTGTGTGTCACTCGTCCCAGTCTGTCTTTGCCATCAGCACAGCAGTGCAAAAGTAAGATAGGCTGCATTAACTTTTTTAAGTTAATGTTGTGGGTCACATATATGTGTATGTATATATATATATATATATATATATATATATACACTGCTCAAAAAAATAAAGGGAACACTAAAATAACACATCCTAGATCTGAATGAATGAAATATTCTTATAAAATACTTTGTTCTTTACATAGTTGAATGTGCTGACAACAAAATCACACAAAAATTATCAATGGAAATCAAATTTATTAACCCATGCAGGTCTGGATTTGGAGTCACACTCAAAATTAAAGTGGAAAAACACACTACAGGCTGATCCAACTTTAATGTCTTTAAAACAAGTCAAAATGAGGCTCAGTAGTGTGTGTGGCCTCCACGTGCCTGTATGACCTCCCTACAACCCACACAAGTGGCTCAGGTAGTGCAGCTCATCTAGGATGGCACATCAATGCGAGCTGTGGCAAGAAGGTTTGCTGTGTCTGTCAGCGTAGTGTCCAGAGCATGGAGGCGCTACCAGGAGACAGGCCAGTACATCAGGAGACGTGGAGGAGGCTGTAGGAGGGCAACAACCCAGTAGCAGGACCGCTACCTCCGCCTTTGTGCAAGGAGGAACAGGAGGAGCACTGCCAGAGCCCTGCAAAATGACCTCCAGCAAGCCACAAATGTGCATGTGTCTACTCAAACGATCAGAAACAGACTCCATGAGGGTGATATTAGGGCACAACGTCTACAGTTGGGGGTTGTGCTTACAGCTCAACACCGTGCAGGACGTTTGGCATTTTTCCAGAGAACACCAAGATTGGCAAATTCGCCACTGGCGCCCTGTGCTCTTCACAGATGAAAGCAGGTTCTCACTGAGCACGTGACAGAGGCGACAAAGTCTGGAGACGCCAAGGAGAACGTTCTGCTGCCTGCAACATCCTCCAGCATGACCGGTTTGGCAGTGGGTCAGTAATGGTGTGGGGTGGCATTTCTTTGGGGGGCCGCACAGCCCTCCATGTGCTCGCCAGAGGTAGCCTGACTGCCATTAGGTACCGAGATGAGATCCTCAGACCCCTTGTGAGACCATATGCTGGTGCGGTTTGCCCTGGGTTCCTCCTAATGCAAGACAATGCTAGACCTCATGTGGCTGGAGTGTGTCAGCAGTTCCTGCAAGATGAAAGCATTGATGCTATGGACTGGCCCGCCCGTTCCCCAGACCTGAATCCAATTGAACACATCTGGGACATCATGTCTCGCTCCATCCACCAACGCCACGTTGCACCACAGACTGTCCAGGAGTTGGCGGATGCTTTAGTCCAGGTCTGGGAGGAGATCCCTCAGGAGACCATCCGCCACCTCAACAGGAGCATGCCCAGGCGTTGTAGGGAGGTCATACATGCACGTGGAGGCCACACACACTACTGAGCCTCATTTTGGCTTGTTTTAAGGACATTACATCAAAGTTGGATCAGCCTGTAGTGTGTTTTTCCACTTTGTAATTGTGAGTGTGACTCCAAATCCAGACCTCCATGGGTTAATAAATTTGATTTCCATTGATAATTTTTGTGTGATTTCATTGTGAGCACATTCAACTATGTAAAGAACAAAGTATTTAATAAGAATATTTCATTCATTCAGATCTAGGATGTGTTATTTTTTTGAGCAGTGTATATATATATATATATATATATATATATATATATATACTAGGTGATTCATCGCGCCCTACGGGCGCTCTTCACACCGTTGTTAGGGGCTACGTCTCGTTAACCCCTGCACGCCTTTGAACATACGCAGGCCGGTAGATAACAGATCCAGAAATGCAGGGCAGTACAGAGGGTATACAGAAATGGGGTCCGGTTGAGAAAAGATAAAGAGGCGTAGGGGGGGGGGGGGGAGGGAATGTACAGAAACACTGTGCGAGCGGTAAAGGATAGTGAGAGGCAGGGTAGTAGGGAGAGGATAAAGAGAGGGAAGGTGTTAGAGAGAAAATACTGTTGCAAGAGGCTACGACCCCTTAACCGCTATATGGGCTTCAGCTGTGCTATAATTGTTATTATATGGAGTATTACCTTCAAAACATTTTATGCTAGTGGGTAAATATTGCAAGGGGGAAGGGCGTGCGATTGCCAAGGGGGCGTAGCCCTTTGTGAGGGTGTGAAGAGTTGCCACAGGGCACAATGAATAACATAGTGTAGTATATACTGCTAGTGTATGCAGCGCAGCTTATACACACAGTGGTCACAGGTATCAGAGCCGCGTATACACACAATGGACACAGGTAGCAGTGCAGCTTATACACACAGTGGCCACAGGTAACGGAGCCGCGTATCCACACAATACCCACAGGTAGCAGAGCCGCTTATACACACAATACCCACAGGTAGCAGAGCCGCGTATACACAGAGTGCCCACAGGTAGCAGAGCAGCTTATACACACAGTGCCCACAGGTAGCAGAGACGTTTATACACAACGTGCCCACAGGTAGCAAAGCAGTTTATACACACAATGACCACAGGTAGCAGTGGTGCTTATACACACAATGGCCCCCGGTAGCAGCGCCACTTCTACACACAATTCCAATAGGTAACAGAGGCGCTTATACACACAGTGGCCACAGGTAGCTGAGCCGCTTATACACACAATGGCCACAGGTAGCAGCACCATTTATACACACAATGGCCACTTTTAGCAGCACTGCTTATACACACAATGCCCACTGGTAGCAGTGTCACTTATACACACAATGGCCACAGGTAGCAGTGGCGCTTATACACACAATGGCCACAGGTAGCAGTGGCGCTTATACACACAATGGCCACTGGTAGCAGAGCCGCATATACACACAGTGGCCACAGGTAGCAGAGTTGGTTGTAGACACAATGGTCATAGGCCCTCATTCCGAGTTGATCGCTCGCTAGCTGCTTTTAGCAGCAGTGCAAACGCTAAACCGCTGCCCTCTGGGAGTGTATATAAGCTTAGCAGAAGTGCGACCGAAAGGTTAGCAGAGCAGTGCTGAAATTTTTTCATGCAGTTTCAGAGTGACTGCAGACCTACTCCTTCCTTGCGATCACTTCAGTCTGTTTAGTTCCTGCTTTGACATCACAAACACGCCCTGCGTTTGGCCAGCCACTCCCCCGTTTCCCCAGGCACGCCTGAGTTTTCACCTGGCACGCTTGCGTTTTTTAGCACACTCCCGGAAAACGGTCAGTTACCACCCAGAAACTCCCACTTCCTGTCAATCAGTCACCGATCAACAGAGCGACGGAAAAGAGTCGCTAGACCTTGTGAAAAACTACATACTTTTGTGTGAAAATACGTTGCGCGTGCGCACTGCGGCCCGTACGCATGCATAGTTTTGACGTTTTTATACCTGATCACTGCGCTGCGAAAATCAGCAGCGAGCGATCAACTCAGAATGAGGGCCATAGGTAGTAGCTGCGTTTATACACACAGTGCCCACAGGTAGCAGCGCCACTTATACACAATGCCCAGAGGTAGCAGTGTCGCTTAGACACATAATGGCCACAGCATTAGTGTTTCTTATTAATCTAATGTCCATTGGTAGCAACTATACTCACAGAAGTTCAGTGTGTGTGTGTGTGGGGGGGGGGGTGGAAAGGGGGTGGGTTCAGTGAGATGGAGGTGCCTATCCGTGCCGCTGATCATCCCGATTCAGGGAATCACTTGCAGTGGCTGCGGATGGTGTCCGAGTTGCTACATGTGGTGGTGGGGTGGGTGCGGGAGGGGATCCAGAGGTGTTGCGGGTGGTGGAGGGGTGGGTGCAGTGGCACGGATGGCGGAAAGGGTGCAGAGGTGCTGTGGGTGGGGGAGGGGGAGGTGTGGAGGGGGCGCGGATGGGGGAGGGAGTCTCGAGGTGCTGCGGGTGGGGGAGGGGCAGGTGCGGAAGGGGAGTGTAGATGCTGTTGGTGGGGGAGGGGTGGGTGCGGGGGGCTGTGGATGAAGGAGGGGGTCTGGAGGTGATGTGTGTGTGGGAGGGGCGATGTAGGGGGATGCGTTTGGAGGTGCAGGGGGAGTAGGTGATGGGTTTTAGAAGTGCTGTGGGTGGGGGAGGTGTGGGTGTGGGATGGCATGGATGGGATATGTAGATGCTGTGGATGGGGGAGGGGTGGCTGCAGGGGAGCCGTGGATGGGGGAGGGAGTCTGGAGGTGCTTCGGGTGGTGGTCCAGAGGTGTTGCGAGTGGGGGAGGGGCAGGTGTGGGAGGTCTGCAGATGGGGAGGGTGACTGTAGATAATGTGGCAACAAGTGTAAGCAACCGTGCACACCCTCTTGGCACGGGGTCAAACAGATGGCAATTTTGGATACCACAATATTACACTATTCCCTTTTTGCTGGGATCTCTAGTGTTACAATCCAATTCAGTCTCAAAAGATGGGCTCAAATGTCCGTTATCTTGTTTTAATCTTGATTCTCTCCTTTCTCCCGATAGGAAGCCAACTCCATATGGACCCAAAAATTAGAAAAGAAAGGAGGATATAGAGTAGTACTGTTTTTATTCAATAATTTCACAAAAAATATATATTTCCCACAAAAAATATATAATAAATAAAATTAAAATCGAATTTCATACACAGCAATCCACCACAGACTATGCTAGAATGCGTACCGGATAAAATGGGGTGTCATGAAATGTCCACCCAAAACAGCATATCAGTGTCCCACGGGTACCCCTCGATCTTTCCAGGTGCCGTGTTCGTCTCTGGATCTGCAGTATCCAGGAAGTCAAATGCCGGATCAATGCAATCTCCCCAATCAGCTCACCAACGCGTTTCTGCTCTCTAAGAAGCCTTTTTCAAGGTGTGAGGTGGAATGCACTGGTCTGGGTATTTATTTATTCCCCCCAGAGTGATCTGATTGGTTGAGATTGTGCAGAGCCTGTTAGGTGTCTATACTTGTTTATTAAACTGTTGACCATCTTCCCCTTCTAGTATGGGGCAGGTTATTTATAAGTGACCTCTGTTTATGAATATAAAGTGCCTGAAAGTCATTAAAATACTTTTTTTGCGGCGTGCGTTCCAAGCCCTGGAACGCACGCCACTTCCTACTTCTGCCCGCGGTCTCTTACATCCCGGTGTGCGTTCCAACCCCGTGGAACGCACGCCGCTTCCTCTATCCGTCTGTACTATTACCTCGCGGCTCTCTACAGCGGAAATACGTCACTGGAACGCATATTTCCGCGTTCCATCGTGCGCTACACTGAGCGCTTCCCCGTTAATCTCATTCATAAACAGGGCATACAGGACAATCATATATATACCATCAGTGCATACAGATCCAAGATATAAATATGAAAGACAAGCTTTTAAAACATTCTCAAAATCATTAAAAGGATATGTAAATAATATAAAACTTATTATTTAAACCACGGTCAAATAGAGATTTTAAAACCTATAATTTAAAACAAGGTCATAGGAGAACCTCATAATTAAATAATGGGGATATTATAAAAACCATTTGAGTTCAAATTCTAAATTTAAACCTTTTGGAGCTAATGTCCCCATGTCATAAATCCATTTCATCTCTGCTTGTGCTAAAGCTTCCTCTATATTCTGTTTCCTCCAATGATTACTTACTTTTTTTTATCCCTATCACACTTTTTAGAGATCTATGGTTGCAGGCATGTATCTCTTTAAAATGATTGGATACCGAGTGATTTGGATAACCTTTTTTAATGTTCCGCAGGTGTTCTGCCCACCGCTCTTTTAAAGGTCTGGACGTACGACCTATGTATTGCAGCCCACAGCTGCACTCTATCAAATAAATGCAATTCTTTGTATTGCATGTTATAAAATAAAAAATGCGGTATGTTTTACCAGTGGATTTTGATTGTACCTCTTCTACTTTACTCGTTTGCATGGTGTGGTGCCTACACATATTACAGAGTCCACACCTATGGAAACCCTTGGTCTTTATTCTTCCCAATTTTTTCGGACCAATGGCACTCTTCACTAACTTCTGTTTTAGATTCGGAGCCTTCCTATAAATGAATTTCGGTTTAGACGGTAAAATGCTTTTTAAAATTGGATCTCTACTCAATAAATGCCAGTGTTTATAAAATATTTTTCTACTTCTCTGTATTGGCTATTAAAAGATGTAATGAAGGGTAAAACTATATCCTCTTTTTTATCTTTAATATTTGTTTTTAAAAACTCCTTTCTTTCTATTGCTCGTATTTCTGCAATATATTTGTTCAAGGTTTCCTTATCATATCCCTTTGCCACAAATTTTTGTTGTAAACTTCTTGACTGGTCCTGGAACGTGCTTTGATCTGTGCAATTTCGCCTCATCCTTCTAAACTGACCCCTAGGTACATTTTTTATCCAATTATGGTGGTGATTACTCTTTGTAGAAATGTACGAATTACTATCTGTTGGTTTAAAGAAGGATTTTGTTTTCAATGCTCCATTCTCTATATATATCTGGAGATCTAAAAATTGTATCTCAATAGGACTGATATTAAATGTTAAAAATATGTTGAAATCATTGATGTTTAAAAATGTGCAGAAGGAATTCAGGGATGAATCATCACCTTCCCATATAAAAACAATGTCATCTATAAAATGATACCAAAGCCTAATATTTTTCAAAAAGGGATTGTTTTCAGACCAAATGTACTCATCTTCCCATAGTCCCATGAAGAGGTTAGCGTATGCAGGGGCAAATTTTGTGCCCATGGCGGTTCCCTTCTTTTGTTGGTAGAACTTTCCGCTGTACCAGATAAAAATTGTTATTTAAAATAAATTTGATGCTGTCTAAAATTAACTGGATTTTCTTTCCCTCCAAATTACTCTTCAAAAGATGATGTTCTGTAGCTTGAACTCCTTTATTGTGATCAATAATTGTATATAAGCTACTGACATCTGCTGTTCCTAGTATGAAATTTGGCTGCCATTTTACTTGTTCTAATTTTTGAAGTATATCACCTGTGTCTTTAATGTAGGATCTTAATTTTAAAACTTCGGGTTGAAGGTGGTGATCCACAAAATGAGACAAATTTGATGTTATTGAATTAGTTCCCGCCACAATCGGTCTTCCTGGGGGATCTTTTAGGTTTTTGTGGATCTTCGGTAAGACATAGAAAACTGGAAGTACCGGATCTTTTACGTTAATATAACTTTCTTCTTTCTCTGTTAATACTTCTTCCATTTTATACTTCAAAGAAAAATTATTTAATTCTTTCTGGATCCGTTCGTTGGGGTTACTTCTCAGAACAGTATAGGTGTCTTTATCATTCAATTGTTTCTTGATCTCATTGTCATATTTTTCGGCATCCATAATGACTACCCCACCCCCCTTATCCGCAGGTTTGATGACTAAATTTTCATTACTACTGAGAGATTTAATTGCTTCTCTCTCCCTTTTGGAGAGATTCTGACTATTACTCCATCTTGATGGAATCTCTTCTAAATCAGCCATGACTGCCTTGCCGAAACTTTCTACAAAACATCCTCGATTGAAGGTGGGGTTAAACGTGGACTTAGGACGAAATGGATTTCTATTGACAGTACTTTCGCATTTCTGGTTAATAAAATATTTTTTAAGCGATATTTTTCGGATCAACTTCTGAATATCTAAATAGGTTTCAAACTTATTCAGTTTAATATCTGGGGCAAATTTTAAACCTTGTTCCAACGTGTTTGTTTCATCCGTTGACAGGATGTGTGTACTCAAGTTGAATATTTTTGTTTTTTCAACTTCTATTTCTGTACTTTGAAGAGGTCCGCTTCCCTTCTTTTTTGTTTTCCCTTTCCCTCATTTTCCTCTTTTCTTCTTTTCTCTTTTAAAAACTAGTATCTTCTGTAACGATTCCTGTTCCGACCTAAAAAATCCTCATTGTTCAGGGCTGCAAATCTATTTCTTATACTTGGTGGGGAATAGTTTCTTTCACGTCTATTCCTATTCCACTAGTCTTTAATATAAAAACCTCTTGTTCTATAGGATCTTTCTTTCTGTCTTCCTTCTCCATTCGGTCTTCTCCAATTTCTCTGGTGGTTCCTTTCTCTTGAAAAAGATGTTCTTCTTATTCCAAAAACAGCTTAGTTTCGTCTACCATTCTCTTCTTTTTTATTGTAATTCTTACATCTCGGTGTCAGACTTGGTACATACTCACAAAGGGTTTCTTCTATTTGTTCTATTTGTTCCCCATTATCACTTTCTTCCTCTCCTATGTCCTCTATTTTTTCTTTTTCTTCTTCCCTTTCCTTTTTGTCCCTAATATACTTCCTCTTTTTTCTTAAAATTATCTCTTTTTCTTTTCTAATAATTCTTGATTCCATTTTCCTTTCCAGGTCACTATATTCCTCCATATCTCTATATGGTATGAGATCTTTGGTGAATGTATCTATCTGTCTTTATAATTGTTCTAGATTTTTCGTTCTTTCTTGTACAATTAACCCCATTAAAGACATTAAACAATCTTCTAGTATTTTTTCCCACTTAAGGTAAAACTCATTACTTTCGTTTTCAGAGGAGGATTTCTTATCTAATTTTAATCCTTTCGGGATAAGTTTTTCTGCTATATATTTCTTTAGGGTTATAGCTTCCCACCATACTTTACTTTCTCGAATAAGCACATATTCTAATTTCCTCATAATAATTTCAGCTTCCTCTATGATTCCTGAATCTGTTTTACTTTCACCTTCATATCCATTTACATCAAAGACTGAATTAAGTAAAAGTTTCCTTTGATCCCTATAACCAAGCATGGTTCGCTAGTTTTTATGGGTACACAGTAGAATACAAGTTTTGCAAAAACAGCGCCCCAACTCAAAAGTGCAGCAACAGTAGCTAAGGTGATCCCACCCACCACAAAAGTACAAGACAATAGCAACAAGTGTAAGCAACCGTGCACTCTCTCTTGGCACGGGGTCAAACAGATGGCAATTTTGGATACCACAATATTACACTATTCCCTTTTTGCTGGGATCTCTAGTGTTACAATCCAATTCAGTCTCAAACGATGGGCTCAAATGTTCGTTATCTTGTTTTAATCTTGATTCTCTCCTTTCTCCCGATAGGAAGCCAACTCCATATGGACCCAAAAATTAGAAAAGAAAGGAGGATATAGAGTAGTACTGTTTTTATTCAGTAATTTCACAAAAAATATATATTTCCCACAAAAAATATATAATAAATAAAATTAAAATCGAATTTCATACACAGCAATCCACCACAGACTATGCTAGAATGCGTACCGGATAAAATGGGGTGTCATGAAATGTCCACCCAAAACAGCATATCAGTGTCCCACGGGTACCCCTCGATCTTTCCAGGTGCCGTGTACGTCTCTGGATCTGCAGTATCCAGGAAGTCAAATGCCGGATCAATGCAATCTCCCCAATCAGCTCACCAACGCGTTTCTGCTCTCTAAGGAGCCTTTTTCAAGGTGTGAGGTGGAATGCACTGGTCTGGGTATTTATTCCCCCCAGAGTGATCTGATTGGTTGAGATTGTGCAGAGCCTGTTAGGTGTCTATACTTGTTTATTAAACTGTTGACCACGCCGCAAAAAAAGTATTTTAATGACTTTCAGGCACTTTATATTCATAAACAGAGGCCACTTATAAATAACCTGCCCCATACATTAGAAGGGGAAGATGGTCAACAGTTTAATAAACAAGTATAGACAAGTATAGCAGCGGTTGCCCGCAGCACACAGCGGCATGTAATGAGTCAGTTTGACTCATTACATGCTTTGGGCCCCTGGACAGAGGCGGGCCCCAGTGCAACACACTGGTTGCACTGGCGATAGTTCCGCCTCTGAATGCTGATGCTGACTCTAAGAAAACTATGGAGTCTCTACCGTATAAAGGTGGTGTGTTGTTTGGTGAAGGTCTCGCGGAGTTGGTATCTACGGCTACCGCGGGTAAGTCGTCATTTTTGCCTTATGTTCCTCCACAACAAAAGAAAGCTCACCACTTGCAGATGCAGTCCTTTCGGCCAAATAAATACAAAAAAGGCCGAGGTTATTCCTTCATTGCTAATAGAGGAAGAGGAAAAGGTAAAAGATCTCCGGTCGTGGCAGGTTCTCAGGAGCAGAAGTCCTCCCCGGCTTCTGCCAAATCCACTGCATGATGCTGGTGGGGGCACGTCTCAAGCTTTTCAGTAATTTCTGGGCTCGTTCGGCCCTAGACCCGTGGATTCTAGAAATAGTGTCCCAGGGGTACAAACTGGAGTTTCTAGACGTACCCCCTCGACGTTTTTTCAAATCAGCCTTACCAGCTTCTCTTCCGAACAGGGAGGTAGTATGTGATGCAATACAAAAGTTGTGTCGGAATCAAGTCATTGTCAGGGTTCCCCCGGCACAACAGGGAGAAGGCTTTTATTCAAGCCTGTTTGTGGTCCCGAAGCCGGACGGCTCGGTCAGACCAATTCTGAACCTAAAATACCTCAATCTTTACCTAATAAAATTCAAATTCAAGATGGAATCTCTCCGAGCAGTGATCTCCAGTCTCGAGGAAGGGGATTTCATGGTGTCGGTCGACATAAAGGATGCCTACTTACACATCCCCATATATCCTCCGCATCAGGCTTACCTGCGGTTTGCTACTCAGGATTGTCATTACCAATTTCAGATGCTGCCGTTTGGTCTATCAACGGCTCCGAGGATTTTCACCAAGGTAATGGCGGAAATGATGGTTCTCCTTCGCAGGCAAGGAGTCACAATTATCCCTCCTGATAAAGGCGAGATCCAAAGACAAGCTGGAGCAGGACATTGCGCTCTCCCTGACATTTCTGCAACAACATGGTTGGTATCACTGACCTGGTCGGAGGGTGTTGTGGACTCGGGGCTTCTTCCGGTGACCGGGAAGAGGAACCGCTACTGGGTCGCAGTAGAGATGGCCGGATGTAGGTCTTCCTCATACAGGATGAAGACGGTAAGCAGGAAGCACGGAGGAATGCTTGAAGGTCTCCTGGAAAACAAGACTTGTAAAAGTGCTGAGTGCTGAGGTACTGGTGATATTGAGGTGCTGAAGGCACAGAGACGCTGAGGTGCTGAGGTGCTGAGGCACTGAGGTGCTGGAGGCACAGAGGTGCGTAGAGGCGCTCGGGCGCTGAGGCTCGGAGGTGCGTGTTGGCGCTCGGGCGCTTGGAGGCACGGAGGTGCTGGGAGGCACAGAGGTGCGTAGAGGCGCTCGGGCGCTTGAAGGCACGGAGGTGCGTGATGGCGCTCGGAGGCACAGAGGTGCGTGATGGCGCTCGGGCACTTGGAGGCACGGAGGTGCGTGATGGCGCTCGGGCGCTTGGAGGCACGGAGGTGCGAGATGGCGCTCGGGCGCTTGGAAGCACGGAGGTGCGTGATGGCGCTCGGGCGCTTGGAGGCACGGAGGTGCGTGATGGCGCTTGGAGGCACGGAGGTGCGTGATGGCGCTCGGGCGCTTGGAGGCACGGAGGTGCTGGGAGGCACGGAGGTGCTCGGGAACGCTGAGATGCTGGAAATACAGATATGCTTGGAAGCACAGCGGTAACAGGGACAAGGGAGCTCTGGAGATCACGGTTTCTGACAGGCAGAATTGATGATACACAGGCGCCGGATCTCTGCTCGGCGTCTGGCTTTAAACCTCCCGCCTTTGCCTGATTGGCGGAGCGGGCAGATGACGTCAGCCCCGCTCCGCCTACCTAGTCCCAGTTAACATGGCGGCGCCCTCGCTCCGGGAAGCCGCCGGAGAGACCCGCCGACCCGACGCCGGACACCCGAGACCGCCGGAGGAGAGAGGCGCCAGGCCATCCAGGACACCCGCAGAGGCAAGCGCGGCCGCCGCTGCCCGCGAGGTGTGACAGTTGGCTCCTAAACCTGCCGAAGTCACAGTTGAATCCGACGAAGCGGCTGTTGTTTTTGGGAATGATTCTGGACATGGAATTACAGAGAGTTTTTCTTCCAGAAGAGAAGGCTCTGGAAATTCAGAGTTTGCTCAAACAAATTCTGAAACCAGTGAGAGTATCAATTCATCAATGCACTCGGTTGCTGGGGAAGATGGTGACGGCCTACGAGGCCATTCAATTTGGCAGATTCCATGCCAGGGTGTTTCAGTGGGACCTGTTGGACAAGTGATCCGGATCCCATCTGCACATACACCGGAAAATAATCCTGTCCTTCAAGACCAGAATCTCACTCCTGTGGTGGCTGCACAGCTCTCACCTCCTAGAGGGACGCAGGTTCGCGATCCAGGACTGGATCCTAGTAACCACGGATGCGAGTCTCCGAGGCTGGGAAGCAGTTACACAGGGGGAAACCTTCCAGGGAAAATGGTCAAGCCAGGAAGTTTGTCTACACATAAACGTTCTGGAGTTAAGGGCCATTTACAACGGCCTTCTTCAAGTGGAACGTCTTCTTCGCAACCGGCCCGTCCTAATACAATCAGACAATATAACAGCAGTAGCGCACATAAACCGCCAGGGCGGAACAAAGAGCAGGGCGGCAATGGCAGAGGTCACAAAAGTTCTCCGCTGGGTGGAAAGACATACAAGCGCTCTGTCAGCGATCTTCATTCCAGGAGTGGACAACTGGGAAGCAGACTTCCTCAGCAGACACGATCTCCATCCAGGAGAGTGGGGTCTTCATCAAGAGGTTTTCACAGAAGTGACAAGTATTTGGGGAACTCCTCAAATAGACATGATGGCGTCTCGCCTCAACAAGAAACTTCAGAGATATTCTTCCAGGTCAAGGGACCCTCAAGCAATAGCGGTGGACGCGCTGGTAACACCATGGGTGTTTCAGTCGGTGTACGTGTTTCCTCCGCTGCCACTCATTCCAAAGGTGCTAAAGATCATAAGAAGAACAAAGGTTCAGGTGATCCTCATTGCTCCGGACTGGCCAAGAAGGGCTTGGTATCCAGATCTTCAGGAATTACTCATAAGAGATCCCTGGCCTCTTCCTCTACGAGAGGATCTGTTACAGCAGGGTCCGTGCGTGTACCACGACTTACCGCGGCTACGTTTGATGGCTTGGCGGTTGAACGCCGGATCCTAGCCCGAAAGGGTATTCCCAGTGAAGTTATTCCCACACTTCTTCAGGCTAGAAAAGGAGTAACGTCTAAACATTATCACCGTATTTGGAGAAAATATGTGTCTTGGTGTGAATCCAAGAAGGCTCCTACGGAAGAATTTCAGCTAGGGCATTTTCTCCATTTTCTGCAAGCAGGTGTGGATGCGGGCCTAAAGTTAGGCTCAATTAAAGTACAAATTTCGGCCTTATCGGTTTTTCTTTCAGAAACAATTGGCCTCCTTTCCAGAAGTTCAGACTTTCGTGAAAGGAGTTTTGCACATCCAACCTCCACTTGTGCCCCCAGTGGCACCATGGGATCTTAACGTGGTGTTGCATTTTCTTCAATCACATTGGTTTGAACCTTTACAGAAGGTTGAGTTGAAATTTCTCACTTGGAAAGGGGTCATGCTATTGGCCTTAGCATCCGCAAGGCGGGTGTCTGAGTTAGCGGCTTTGTCTAACAAGAGTCCTTATTTAATCTTCCATGAGGATAGAGCGGAGTTGAGGACTCGTCAACAATTTCTGCCGAAGGTGGTTTCATCGTTCCACATGAACCAGCCTATTGTGGTACCAGTGGCTACTGACGCCTTCGAGGAGTCAAAATCCTTCGATGTTGTCAGGGCCTTGAAGATTTATGTCGCCAGGACGGCTCCACTTAGGAAAACGGAAGCTCTGTTTATCCTGTATTCTGCCAACAAGATTGGAACACCTGCTTCAAAGCAGACTATTGCGCGCTGGATCTGCAATATGATTCAGCATGCTCATTCTATGGCTGAATTGCCGTTACCGAAATCAGTGAAGGCCCACTCTACCAGGAAAGTGGGCTCATCCTGGGCGGCTGCCCGCCGAGCAGCTACTTGGTCGGGTTCAAACACTTTTGCGAAATTTTACAAGTTTGATACATTGGCTGATGAGGACCTCATGTTTGGTCAATCGGTGCTGTAGAGTCATCCGCACTCTCCCGCCCGTTCTAGAGCTTTGGTATAAACCCCATGGTTCTTGAAGCGTCCCCAGCATCCTCTAGGACGTATGAGAAAATAGGATTTTAATACCTACCGGTAAATCCTTTTCTCTTAGTCCGTAGAGGATGCTGGGCGCCCGTCCCAGTGCGGACTCTATCTGCAGTTATTAGTTATGTTTACACACGGGTTGTGTTACGTTATGGTCAGCCTGTTGCTGACGTTGTTCATGCCGTTGACTGGTTTTCTGTTAAATGCCATGTTGTACGGCGTGTTTGAGGTGTCAGCTGGTATATGTCCCACCTTAGTAAACAATAAATCCTTTCCTCGAACTGTCCGTCTCCCTAGGCACAGTTCCTATAACTGGAGTCTGGAGGAGGGGCATAGAGGGAGGAGCCAGTTCACACCCCTTTCAAAGTCTTAAAGTGCCCATGTTGTCTCCTGCGGATCCTGTCTATACCCCATGGTTCTTGAAGCGTCCCCAGCATCCTCTACGGACTAAGAGAAAAGGATTTACCGGTAGGTATTAAAATCCTATTATTTCAACTCCCCGAGACCAATCAAGGTCACGGAAGAGCTTCAACACATTTAAATATCAAACCATTCACAACCTTATGTGTGACAGTCATTATATAACTAAATTAAGAACATTAACAACATCTAAATGCTCTTTGCTGCTCTGGTGACAGGATGCATCGTTGCTGGTCCTGATGATGGTCCTTTGTGTACTGAAAAGTGACGTCGAGAATTATGCACATTAGCACTTTTTTTCATGTTCTGTATGTAATAAAAGAAAATTTTGCTTCTACCTCAACCTAAAATGTAATTAATTTTTTGACAGTGAGTGCCTATTCTAAATTGTTCTATATTGGAGGATCCCTGGATCTTTAATGGAGCACCACACTGCTGTTTTTTTTAAACTTATATGGGTGCGGATATTTTCTCATACGTCCTAGAGGATGCTGGGGACGACATCAAGACCATGGGATATAGACGGGATCCGCAGGAGACATGGACACTCCAAAGACTTTTCATTGGGTGTGAACTGGCTCCTCCCTCTATGCCCCTCCTCCAGACCTCAGTTTTAGAAATGTGCCCAGGTCGACTGGATGCACTCTGAGGAGCTCTACTGAGTTTCTCTGAAAAGACTTATGTTAGGTTTTTTATTTTCAGGGAGATCTGCTGGCATCAGACTCCTTGCTTCGTGGGACTGAGGGGGCAGAAGCAGAACCAACTTCCTCAGAGTTTCATGGCTCTGTTTCTGGCTGACGGGACACCATTAGCTCCTGAAGGGAACTGAACGCTAGCCGTGTCTAGATGCTCACTCCCACAGCATGCCGTCACCCCCCTCACAGAGCTAGAAGTCAGAAGACAGGTGAGTATGAGAAGAATGATCTTCAATCAAGTAAGTGACGGCTGAGGTGCGGCGCGGCTGGCGGGAGCGCAGTGCGCCATTGCTGCCCACACACACAGGCACTGCAGGGTGCAGGGCGCGGGGGGGCACCCTGGGCAGCAAGAAAAATACCTCAAACTGGCTAAAAGGGGGCATAAGATGCCGCTGGCACAGCCCTTCCCCGCCAGTATAAATATTGTCATGGATACTGGGGGGCGGAGCTTCTTCCTCAGGCAGCCAGCACACTACTCAGCACCATTTTCTCTCTCTCCTCAGGCTGCAGAGAACACGCTGGTCCTCTCCTCCACTTCTGACAAGTACAGGGTGCTATAAAGGGGGGGCACAAAGCGATTGTGGTGCATTTGATAGTGTATATTACTATTTAAAAGCGCTTTTGGGCTGTGGACATACTGTGTTCACAGGCAATACTGGCGCTGGGTTTGTGAACTGGCTGCTCCTATCCTGTGTCCCTCTGACAGATTTTACTGTGGGTCTGTCCCCAAAATAAGTGTGTCTGTGAGTGTGGTGTACACGTGTGAGACATGTCTGAGGCAGGGAGTTCCTCCCCGGAGGAAGCCATTTTAGGGACACAGAGTTGTAATGTGGTGGCGCTACCGGTACACCAAGAGCCTGCATGGGTGAAAGAGCTACGTGACAGTATGCATCTGATTAACCGTAGATTAGATAAGTCTGAATCTAAGGCTGCATGCTGGAGAAAATCTGTGGATGATGTGATTTTTCAGGATGCTGTTATTCCTTATGCGGGCGGCCCCTCTGGGTCACATAAGAGACCATTTGCAAATGTTGTAAACACTGATACTGACACGGATTCTTATTCTTGTTTCGACAATAGTGAATCCAGAGAGATAGATCATAAATTGGCAAAAAGTATACAATATATGCTTGTGGCTATAAGGGACGTGTTGGAGGTTACAGAAAGCACTCCTGTACCTCAGGAAAAAGCTTATTTATGTAAGGAAAAGAAATTCATAGTCACGTTCCCTCCTTCACACGAACTAAATGCTCTGTTTGAAGGGATATGGGTGAATCCTGATAAAAAATGTTGTATTCCCAAAAGGATTCACATAGCTTATCCTTTCCCGGATGAAGACAGGAAAAAATGGGAGTCACCCCCTGTGTTAGACAGTGCACTTTCCAGGTTGACAAAGAAGGTCATTCTCCCTGCTCCTAGCACGGCTTCTCTTAAAGAGCCGGCAGACCGCAAAATGGAAACGACATTCAAATCCATTTATGTTACCAATGGTACACTGCTCAGGCCCACTATTGCCTGCGCATGGGTGAGTCGCGTTATTGAAAAATGGTCAGAAAGCGTGTCATCAGAAATTGACACGATTGATAAAGATGAGATACTCCTTAAGTTAGGGTATATCAAGGACGCTGCCGCCTACATGCTGGAAGCAATGCAGGATATTGGACTCTTGAGTTCACAAGACGCTACCATGGCAGTATCGGTTAGGCGGGCGTTATGGATTCGCCAGTGGAACGCAGATGCAGATTCCAAAAGAAACATGGAGGCTCTCCCATATAAAGGTGAGGCCTTATTTGGCGATGGCCTGGATGCGTTAGTCCCTGCGGCTACCGCAGGTAAGTCAACATTTTTGCCCTCTGCGCCTGCACCGGCAAAAAAGACCTATCACCCGCAAATGCAGTCCTTTCGGCCCAATAAATACAAAAAGGCGAGAGGTTCCCCCTTCTTTGCAGGTAGGGGAAGGGGAAAGAAGCCCACACCGGCTCCAGGTTCCCAAGAGCAGAAGTCTACCCCTAATTCTGCCAAATCCCCAGCATGATGCTGGAACTCCCTTGCGGGAGGCCGCTCGGGTGGGGGCACGTCTCAAACTCTTCAGCCAGGATTGGATTCTGTCTGGCCTGGATCCCTGGGTGTTGCAAATAGTATCCCTGGGATACAAACTAGAGTTTCAAGACGTGCCCCCATGCCGATTTTTCAAATCGACCTTGACAGCTTCTCCGCCAGAGAGAGAAGCAGTAACAGAGGCAATCCAAAAAATGATGTCAAGACCAGGTTATAGTCCTGGTACCGTTGTCACAACAAGGGCGGGGTTTTTATTCAAGCCTCTTTGTTGTTCCGAAGCCGAACAGCTCGGTCAGACCGATCCTAAATCTAAAAGTTTTGAATTTCTTCCTGAAAAGGTTCAAGTTCAAGATGGAATCACTTCGGGCGGTGATTGCCAGTCTGGAGGAGGGGGACTACTTAGTGTCGGTGGACATAAAGGATGCTTACCTACATGTTCCCATTTATCCTCCTCACCAGGCTTATCTGAGATTCGCGATTCAGGATTGCCATTACCAATTCCAGACGTTACCTTTCAGTCTCTCCACGGCGCCGAGGGTATTCACCAAGGTGATGGCGGAGATGATGGTCCTCCGTCAGAAAGGAGTCAATATAATCCCTTATCTGGACGAGCTACTGATAAAGGCGAGATCCAGGGAGCAGTTATTACAAAACATATCCCTCTCCCTGTCAATACTCCAACAACACGGGTGGCTCATAAATTACCCAAAGTCACAGTTGGAACCGACGACAAGGTTGTCTTTCCTCGGGATGATTCTGGACACAGAAGTTCAGAGAGTATTTCTTCAGCTGGAAAAGGCTCTGGAAATCCAGAAAATGGTAAAACAGATATTGAAACCATCAAGTGTGTTGATCCATCAGTGCATTTGGTTGTTGGGGAAGATGGTGGCGGCCTACGAGGCCATACAGTTTGGCAGGTTCCATGCCAGAGTATTTCAGTGGGACCTGTTGGACAAGTGGTCGGGGTCACACCTACACATGCACAGAAAGATAATCCTGTTGTCAAAAACCAGGATTTCGCTCCTGGTAGAGGGACGCAGGTTCGGGATTCAGGACTGGGTCCTACTAACCACAGATGCAAGTCTCCGAGGCTGGGGAGCAGTCTCTCAAGGAGAAAACTTCCAGGGACGTTGGTCACAACAGGAAGCCTGCCTTCACATAAATGTTCTGGAGCTAAGAGCCATTTACAACGGCCTTCAACAAGCGGTACATCTTCTTCAAGACCGTCCCGTGCAGAACCAGGCGGACAATGTAACAGCAGTCGCATACATAAACAGGCAGGGCGGAATGAAAAGCAGAGCGGCAATGGCAGAGGCGACAAAAATCCTCCGCTGGGCAGAAAAACATCTACAAGCTCTGTCGGCAATATTCATTCCGGGAGTAGACAACTGGGAAGCAGACTTCCTCAGCAGACACGATCTCCATCCAGGAGAGTGGGGCCTCCACCAAGAAGTCTTCGCAGATGTGACAAGTCTTTGGGGAGTTCCTCAAATAGACATGATGGCGTCTCATCTCAACAAGAAGCTTCAGAGATACTGTTCCAAGTCGAGAGACCCTCAAGCAGTAGCAGTGGATGCACTGGTGAACCAGTGGGTGTTTCCGTCAGTGTATGTTTTCCCTCCACTTCCGCTGATCCCAAAAGTACTCAGGATCATAAGAAAGACAAGGGTTCAAGCAATCTTCATTGCCCCAGACTGGCCAAGAAGGGCTTGGTACCCAGATCTTCAGAAGTTACTCATAGGAGATCCTCGGCCTCTTCCTCCTCGGGAGGGCCTGCTGCAGCAGGGGCCGTGTGTGTACCAACACTTACTGCGTCTATGTTTGACGGCATGGCTGTTGAGTGCCGTATCCTAGCCAGGAAGGGTATTCCTAAGGAGGCCATCCCCACCCTTATTCAGGCCAGAAAGGGAGTAACGTCAAAACATTACCACCGTATTTGGAGAAAATATGTGTCTTGGTGTGAATCCAATAAAGCTCCTACGGAAGAGTTTCACTTAGGACGTTTTCTCCATTTTTTGCAGGATGGTGTGGAGACGGGCCTACGATTGGGATCAATCAAGGTCCAGATTTCGGCCTTGTCAGTGTTCTTCCAAAAACAATTAGCCTCTCTTCCAGAGGTTCAGACCTTCGTGAAAGGGGTTCTGCACATCCAGCCTCCATTCGTGCCTCCAGTGGCACCATGGGACCTTAACGTGGTATTGCAGTTCCTTCAATCGGACTGATTTGAGCCTCTACAAAAGATAGAGTTGAAGTTTCTTACTTGGAAAGTGGTGATGCTTTTGGCATTGGCATCCGCAAGGTAGGTGTCGGAATTAGGAGCCTTGTCTCACAAGAGCCCTTACCTGATTTTCCACGAAGATAGGGCATAGTTGCGAACTCGCCAAAATTTTCTTCCAAAGGTGGTTTCTGCTTTTCACATAAACCAACCTATTGTGGTGCCAGTAGATACTGACACATTCACTGATTCAAAGTATCTAGATGTGGTTAGAGCTTTGAAAATCTATGTTGCTAGAACAGCTCGTATACGGAAAACAGAGGCTCTGTTTGTCCTGTATGATCACAACAAGATTGGCTGTCCTGCTTCCAAGCAGACTATTGCACGTTGGATTAGAAATACGATTCAGCAAGCTCATACTACGGCTGGATTGTCGTTACCGACGTCGGTAAAGGCCCACTCCACTAGGAAGGTGGGCTCATCCTGGACGGCTGCCCGGGGGGTCTCGGCATTACAACTTTGCCGAGCAGCTACTTGGTCAGGGTCAAACACATTTGCTAAGTCCTACAAGTTTGACACCTTGGCCGATGAGGACCTAAAGTTTGGTCAATCGGTGCTGCAGGGTCATCCGCACTCTCCCGCCCGTACTGGAGCTTTGGTATAGTCCCCATGGTCTTGATGTCGTCCCCAGCATCCTCTAGGACGTATGAGAAAATAGGATTTTGATAACCTACCGGTAAATCCTTTTCTCCTAGTCCGTAGAGGATGCTGGGCGCCCGTCCCAGTGCGTACTTTACCTGCAGTTTAGTTATTACAGTTACACAAGTTGTGTTATCTTGGTTTCAGCATGTTGCTGCAATTAGTTCATGCCTGTTGGCGTGTGTTATGTTGAATGCCATGTGTGCGGCACGGTTGAGGGTGTGAGTTGGTAGATATCTCACCACTAGTTAAGTAATTCCTTTCCTCGAAATGTCAGTCTCCCTGGGCACAGTTCCTACAACTGAGGTCTGGAGGAGGGGCATAGAGGGAGGAGCCAGTTCACACCCAATGAAAAGTCTTTGAAGTGCCCATGTCCCCTGCGGATCCCGTCTATACCCCATTGTCTTGATGTCGTCCCCAGCATCCTCTACGGACTAGGAGAAATGGATTTACTGGTATGTTATCAAAATCCTATTTTTGAATTATATATATATATATATAGCAATGCATACAGGGTCCCTGGCACTCCGGTCTTACGTTTGTCTTGCTTACGTTTGTCTTGCTTACGTTTGTCTTGAATTATATATATATATATATATATATACATAGTGTATGTAGATGATAATATATCCGAACTACCCGATCTTCCCCTAGTTCAAACTGTACACCGTGTGTCAGATTTTTATTTTGTATATATGTATATATGTATATATGTATATATATATATATATATATATATATATATATAGTAGTGTCCAAGGTCCGGCACTCCCATCCACCAAGTAGCAACTTTGGCCGGTGCCCTCACATTAAACATGTAGAAAAAGCGCAGGTGCGGCACTCGGATTCACAGCAGCATAATAAGAGACGGAGACTGTAATCTTCAATCAATCAACGTTTCAATATAGAAATATTGTCATCAATCCTGATGACAATATTTCTATATTGAAACGTTGATTGATTGAAGATTACAGTCTCCGTCTGTTTTTATGCTGCTGTGAATCCGAGTGCCGCACCTGCGCTTTTTATATATATATATATATATATATATATATATAAGTCACGGAGTTTAGGCGGCACTCAAAGGACTTTGTAGGTGCTGAAAGGAAACCGGCACTATAGCCTACATGTCATCAACGTTTCAGTTTTATTTCAAAAACTTTCGTCAGGATACAGAGCAATACAATACAAACCACATACCTTATATAGATAATACACCCACAGTGTTAGGCTCATGGTCCCGGGGCCGCGGCTGCGGTGGATGACGTCACACAACGTGCGACGGGTGCTGCGTTTGCACCGGATCCCGGCAGCCGTTGCCTGGAAACCAATGAATAAATTAACTAATTAACCCATATAACCCGTAAATGATGTACAGTGAGCATTATTCCATGAATGAGTTAAATATTAATGATCTGGTGAGTCCACTACAGACTGGTTAACCATGCAAAAAAATATTAATTTACAATCGAAGAACTGCTGAATAGCAGAAATTGAGAACATAACCCCTTGACCCAATTTGAGAGAAACAGCAAATGGGTAAATAAGCACAATGATAATTACTTCAAATGAAACACCAATATAGCAATATGTATAAAAACCATATTATTAGCACAAATAAAGCATACAGAATAGATCGCATTAGGACACCACTTGAATAAATGAAAAAAGACCTTAAGGCGTGTTAAGGTACAGGCAGCGCCACGAGAATACACCAGTCCACAAACCTAATATCAAGCTTCATTTTACTCCAAATCAGAGTAATATACCACAGCTAGTTAAACACTTAAAGCATTATAGAAAACAATTCCATGAAATGTATTCATTAAGTCCGGCTGGAGCCACAGTATTCAGTTTGTGGATCCAGCGTGTTTCCAGACGTAAAAGTTGCTTATTTCTATCTCCCCCTCTGATATTAGCCGGAACATGATCAATGATCTTGTACTTAAGTGTAGAGAGATTGTGCTGGAAGATTTGAAAATGTCTTGCCACTGGTTGGTCCTGATTGCCACCATCCAATGCTTGTCTGATGGCCATCCTATGTGTGGCCATTCTTTTTTTGAACATGCAGCTGGTTTTGCCCACATAGAATAAACCACAAGGGCATCTGATGTAATAGACAACGAATCTACTGCTGCAGGTTACAATATGTTTTTTTATAAAGTAATTTTTATTCAGCAGTCTGGAGATTAAGGTACATACATTGCAGAGCATAATCATGTCTCAAGCATTACATCTATTCAAAATATGTCAAGTCGCGTTTTACACATATCTTACATAGGTTACAATATGTTTAATGGGAATACGGACCCCAGTGTGTGGGTGACAGAAGTCTTTTCCAGATTCCATATAGCTGCAGGTTATGCAGCCAGTACATTTGTAGCAACCTTACCCCTACTGGACAGTCCCATTTCTTAACACGTCTGGAAAAGACTTCTGTCACCCACACACTGGGGTCCGTATTCCCATTAAACATATTGTAATCTGCAGCAGTAGATTCGTTGTCTATTACATCAGATGCCCTTGTGGTTTATTCTATGTGGGCAAAACCAGCTGCATGTTCAAAGAAAGAATGGCCACACATAGGATGGCCATCAGACAAGCATTGGATGGTGGCAATCAGGACCAACCAGTGGCAAGACATTTTCAAATCTTCCAGCACAATCTCTCTACACTTAAGTACAAGATCATTGATCATGTTCCGGCTAATATCAGAGGGGGAGATAGAAATAAGCAACTTTTACGTCTGGAAACACGCTGGATCCACAAACTGAATACTGTGGCTCCAGCCGGACTTAATGAATACATTTCATGGAATTGTTTTCTATAATGCTTTAAGTGTTTAACTAGCTGTGGTATATTACTCTGATTTGGAGTAAAATGAAGCTTGATATTAGGTTTGTGGACTGGTGTATTCTCGTGGCGCTGCCTGTACCTTAACACGCCTTAAGGTCTTTTTTCATTTATTCAAGTGGTGTCCTAATGCGATCTATTCTGTATGCTTTATTTGTGCTAATAATATGGTTTTTATACATATTGCTATATTGGTGTTTCATTTGAAGTAATTATCATTGTGCTTATTTACCCATTTGCTGTTTCTCTCAAATTGGGTCAAGGGGTTATGTTCTCAATTTCTGCTATTCAGCAGTTCTTCGATTGTAAATTAATATTTTTTTGCATGGTCAACCAGTCTGTAGTGGACTCACCAGATCATTAATATTTAACTCATTCATGGAATAATGCTCACTGTACATCATTTACGGGTTATATGGGTTAATTAGTTAATTTATTCATTGGTTTCCAGGCAACGGCTGCCGGGATCCGGTGCAAACGCAGCGCCCGTCGCACGTTGTGTGACGTCATCCACCGCAGCCGCGGCCCCGGGACCATGAGCCTAACACTGTGGGTGTATTATCTATATAAGGTATGTGGTTTGTATTGCTCTGTATCCTGACGAAAGTTTTTGAAATAAAACTGAAACGTTGATGACATGTAGGCTATAGTGCCGGTTTCCTTTCAGCACCTACAAAGTCCTTTGAGTGCCGCCTAAACTCCGTGACTTATACATTCCACTATCAGTGGTAAGGAGGGCACCAAGGCGATTTCTGACTTGTTAGACGGAGTGCCAGCCAACGCAACGATTCTATATATATATATATATACACAGAGCCGGCCCTAACCAATATGATGCCCTAGGCAAAATTTTGGCTCGTGCCCCCTAGCACCACCGCTAGTTCCGCCTCTGACCCTGCACCCCTTTCCCAGCACTATCACCCCCCACCCATAGCAGTCCTTTTTTTTGTTTTTCTACCCCCTGTAATTTAAATAAGAACAGTGTGCACATTCGGCGCACAGCCCAAAAAGGTATGTGTTTTTGCTGGCAAGGGGCATGGCCACACAATAGTACCCCCAATTCAAATTATGCCTCACAGTAGTGCAACTTTATTCATAATTTATCATCCGATAGTGTCCCTTATTCACATTACATCACACAGTAGTACCACATTACCTTATATACGTTACTCCTCACAGTAGTGCCCCTCATTCACATAACATCATACTGAATTGCTCCTTATTCACATTACATCACAGCATATTGCTCTTTATTCTCATTACACCACACCATATTGCTCCTTATTCACATTACACCACACCATATTGCTCCTTATTCACATTACACCACACCATATTGCTCTTTATTCACATTACACCACACCATATTGCTCCTTATTCACATTACACCACACCATATTGCTCTTTATTCACATTAGACCACACAGTAGTACCCTTTCTATACGTTCCGCCACACAGTAGAGCACATTATACACATAATGCCACACATTGGTAATGCATTTATACACATAAAACCACACAGTAATGCCCCTTACACATATGACACACATTAATAATGTCCTTATAAACATAATGCGCCTTACACATTATGCCAACCCTTATTAATGCCCTTATACACATAATTTCCCTTACACTAATGCCGCACATTGTTAATGCCCTTATACATATGACACACATAATGTCCCTTACACATATGCCGCACATTATTAGTGCCCTTAAACACATAATTACACACATAGTGCCCCTTACACATATGTTACACATTATTAATGCCCTTATACAAATAATGACACATATAGTTCCTGGCGTGAGTCAGTTGGCAGCTCTGCTAACGTCGGGTCAATGTCCCAAGTTCATGAATCCATCATGATTCCCTTTGTAATAATCGTAACGATCTATCCCCACCTCGTAATTTAGCTGGCTCATGATCGATAATGATGTATCTCAATGATGCTAAACTGTGCCCGGCATTTAAAAAATGCCGTGCCAGCGGTTGATCACTATTACCAGAAGACAATGCATTTCTGATGGCCATTTTATGATTGGCCATTCGTTCTCTCAAGGTTCGATCTGTTTTTCCTACATAATTTTTGCCACACGGGCAAATAATCATGTAGACAATATACTTGGTGGTACATGTGACCCTGTGTTTAATTTCGTATCTTCTACCATTGGACGGATGGTAGAAATACTTGCCAACAATTAAAGATCTACAGGTTACACAATTAAGACATTTAAAGCATCCCTTCTTTAGAGATAAAAATCTATTCTGTTCACTCTGTAATGACTGCATGCCTGTGCAGAGCCGGATTAAGGTAGGGGTCCCGGGGATACATACCCCCGGGCCCCCCTTTCCAAAAGGGCCCCCTGCCACACCACAGATCCTGTGGTGCTGTAGAGATGTCCCCTGTGTTCCAGGGCACATCAGAGCGGCAGGGTGCAGGGGATCTGCGTCCCCTGCAGAGTACAGCGGTGGCCGGCGCTGGGGCAGTGTATCTGTCCCCTGCGCCTGTCAGTAAGCGGTGGGTGTCCGGTGCAGGGACCAGGTGTTTCCCTGCACCAGACTGGAAGTGGCGACGGGCAGCGGCGCTTCAAACTTGGCGCCGTTTTGGCAGCCAATCTGAAGCACTGGCGGCGAGAGTTCAAATCCGGTGCCGTCTGCGAGCCAATCACGGCTCGCAGGGCGCCGGCCAATCAGAAGATGGCGCGGTGAGCCAATCGGTGCTTGCCGCGTCATAGGCCCCACCCCCGGCATCTGAAGTCAGATGCCGGGCGGGAGCCGAAGAAGACGACCGCACGGAAGAGCGCAGAAGACACCAGGCGGGAGCTGAAGAGGGAGGCTGCGCTGAAGAGCAGTGAAGAGCCGGACGGAGGGAGAAGAGCTCCGGTGGCCGCTGAAGAGGCCGGAAGATGCCGTGCTCCTGATGGAAGATGACCCGGACCAGGTGAGGGTGATCTCACCCCCCCCCCCCATCCTTTTCTCCCTAGACCTTCAGGGATCGGGCACTAGGCCCGTAGGTACAGTCAGGCCCTCCCGGCCTGTGGGTATGTAGTCGGGCCCTCTCGGCCCGTGGCCATTTATAGTCTGGCCCTCCCGGCCCAAGGGCGCATGGTGGGCATTAGGCCCCGTTAATAGGTGTGCCCCCCACCCCTCCACCCCTCTCTTCAATAGGGGCCCCACTGTCTAAAGTACCCCGGGCCCCCTATGGTCTTAATCCGGCTCTGTGCCTGTGATATCAGTCTTAACCACCCAATCTCTAATGTTGCGTCCACGTGTATAACACGGCATGATGGACGTCTCACTGAGATTGAGATCCCCGTCCGTAGACAGAATAGGCCATAAACTTTTGGCTGTACTGGCTATAGCACCACTAGCAGTACTATAATGATTCACCCAGGGCATACGGTTATCACAATTTTTCTTTTCTTTACGTTTGAGTAACTGATCCTGACTCGATTTCAAGGCTCTTTCCTTAGCTTTCAATAAGAGTGCCAAATCATAACCTCGCTCATTAAATTTACTTATCATAATATCAATATGCTGTTTGGCATGTTCAACGCTACTGCAGATTCTAATTGCTCGTAAAAATTGAGAGTAAGGTAAACCAAATTTGAGCGATTTAGGGTGAAAGCTCTGTGCATTAAGTATAGTATTCCTATCGGTAGATTTATAGAATATTTCAGTACTAATTACTCCTTGATTAATCGATACCCTTACATCAAGATAATTAACTGTTTCGGTGCTGGCATTGTATGTGAATTTGACCGGATGGCATTGACTATTATGTTCTTCAATGAGCCCAGAGATAGACTCAAAATCACCGGACCAAACCAAAAACACATCATCTATGTACCTAACATAAAATAAGGGACATGTTTTGAATAAATCATTATTGAAAAATATGTCCTCCTCGACCATATACATATAGGCATTTGCATACGACGGGGCCACGCTGGACCCCATCGCACACCCCGATGTCTGGAGATAAAATTTTCCATCGAAAAGGAAATAGTTACATGTTAAAACCATTTCCAAAAGATCTATGAATAGTGACACATCTGGTCCTTTATATAAATCGTTATCAGTAATAAGTTTCCTAACCGCCCACAGGTCCTGGTTATTCGGAATAATCGTGTAAAGGCTAGTAATATCGATACTACAGAGTAGACTACCAGTTTTAATGGTGCCCAAAGCCCTCAATTTATTAAGAAACATGGTAGTGTCAAGAAGATGTCTCTGGTGATTGACGATACAGGGTTGTAACATGGCATCCAAGTAAACAGCCAGTTTCTGAAATAAACCCCCTCGAGCCGATATTATGGGCCGTCCAGGGGGGTTAGTCAAACTTTTATGTATCTTTGGCAGTGAATACAGGACCGGTACGACAGGACTATCTGTAATAAGTGCCCGCATGAGTTCACTGGTCATGAGTCCTGCATCCACTGCCAATTGAAGTCTGTGTCTAAGTTGTTTGCTGAATAAATGTGTCGGATCATTCTTAAGTAATCTATAAACTGTATCATCACTTAATTGTCTCTGTAACTCGCCCTTATATTCCTCCATATCCTGAATCACGATAGCCCCGTCCTTGTCAGCGAGGCGTATCGTGATGTCAGTGTATGAAGAAAGATCTCTAAGAGCATTGAACTCTTCCTTACTCAAATTATTGACAGAGGGTTTGTTCTTGTACTTATAATTAATCTCAGGTATTACAGAATTTGCAACAGTGTCAACCAACATACGGTTAAAGGTCTTAATCGACATATTATTGGACATAGGGTCAAAACATGAACGCTTTTGTATCTTACTCAATTGGGGTGGCAACTCGTTCTGTCTCTGAGTCCCTGTGGTTGCCTTCAAACCCCGAAAGTGTTCGTGAAGTTTCAATTTCCGATTAAGACTCTATTTTTCAACTTCCTATTGTAAAGTGTCAAATCGTACAGTGGGCACAAAAGATAGACCCTTTGATAGTACCCTCGTTTCAATGTCCGTCAAAGGGTGTGATGAGAGATTAAACACTATCTCCTCCCTTGAAGTGGCGGACGCCCGCGCTTGCCTCGTCCACGCTCTTTTGTTTTGGCCGCCTCTCCTGGTCCATCTCCTCGACCGCGTCCGAGGCGGGTACGTACCCCCAAAGGGGCAGTTGGATCTCGTGAGCGACCATCCACCAACACATCCGTGTCACTGTTAGATGTTCTCTCCTGGGAAGAATCAGTCTGCCACAGTTGTCTATAATTGCGCTGCTTGTATGTGCGCATACGGTCATTATGTGTGCTGCTGACCCACTGGTAAACTCTGTTCATTTCGTAATCAGCATTAACCTTTAATAATTTTTGTTTTTTAAACTGTATTAAGTCCCGTTTATAAGTTGTGTAGTTTAGCGAACCAATCAGTGTCAGTATCAGCTGATATAGCTGCCTTGTGTTGTGTCTCAAATGCAGTAATTTTCTCACGTGCTATATTCAGCTCCCTTGATGAGTCCTCAATAACGAGGAGTAATAAATCAAAACTGCACTTGTTCAGTACAGCTATCCATTTTTTACAAAATGCAGTATTATGCCTGCCGATTGTAGGTGAATTTCTAATCCTGAATCCACGAGGAATTTTTTTATCCTTATAATAATCACTTAACGTGATCCCATGGTATAGATAATTAATCTCTTTTTGTTTCAATCTTAACAGTTCTCTATACAGGTATTCAATCGGCTGTGCATCAATATCATCATCCAAACGCTGTTTAACCAAAATAGATTCTGCTTCTGTATCAGTAAGAGTCAATGTGGTTCCCTGTGTTAACAAAGACAGATTCACAGTTGCAATTTCCACATCATCCACCACCGTGTTAGGCTCAGCCATAATAAAACAGCTGGTAATCTGATACGTGGTAGGAAATACACAGTTCACATCACTTGGGTGCTAAAGCCCAGAGCTCCCGCTCTCTGCAAGGGGGTAACTCACAATATGTAGAAGTCGTTCGGGCAGCACTCCCAATGTAAGAACAAATGTCCCGGTGCCTTCCTAGGTACCTTCGGCAGGTCCAAATAATAGAAGCAATTTGATATAAGTTGATTTCAGTGGATCGCATTGTTTTTACTGGGTTTACTTTTGATTACATGGTTACTATGGTGATGTAAGGAAAGGGAACGGACGTCATCAGTGGGCGCCCGCGTCCCGGAACTGCACGCCGAGTAACACACGAGGTGGGGATCCTATTTAAGGTACATGTTTGTATTATTTGTTATACCTGATGACGGAGGGACATTAAAGCTCCGAAACGTTGTATACCACTCTGCTGTATTAGTTCATTTCTCCGAGTGCCGCCGCAAATTGCTTCTATTATTTGGACCTGCCGAAGGTACCTAGGAAGGCACCGGGACATTTGTTCTTACATTGGGAGTGCTGCCCGAACGACTTCTACATATTGTGAGTTACCCCCTTGCAGAGAGCGGGAGCTCTGGGCTTTAGCACCCAAGTGATGTGAACTGTGTATTTCCTACCACGTATCAGATTACCAGCTGTTTTATTATGGCTGAGCCTAACACGGTGGTGGATGATGTGGAAATTGCAACTGTGAATCTGTCTTTGTTAACACAGGGAACCACATTGACTCTTACTGATACAGAAGCAGAATCTATTTTGGTTAAACAGCGTTTGGATGATGATATTGATGCACAGCCGATTGAATACCTGTATAGAGAACTGTTAAGATTGAAACAAAAAGAGATTGATTATCTATACCATGGGATCACGTTAAGTGATTATTATAAGGATAAAAAAATTCCTCGTGGATTCAGGATTAGAAATTCACCTACAATCGGCAGGCATAATACTGCATTTTGTAAAAAATGGATAGCTGTACTGAACAAGTGCAGTTTTGATTTATTACTCCTCGTTATTGAGGAATCATCAAGGGAGCTGAATATAGCACGTGAGAAAATTACTGCATTTGAGACACAACACAAGGCAGCTATATCAGCTGATACTGACACTGATTGGTTCGCTAAACTACACAATCAACTTGTAACTTATAAACGGGACTTAATACAGTTTAAAAAACAAAAATTATTAAAGGTTAATGCTGATTACGAAATGAACAGAGTTTACCAGTGGGTCAGCAGCACACGTAATGACCATATGCGCACATACAAGCAGCGCAATTATAGACAACTGTGGCAGACTGATTCTTCCCAGGAGAGAACATCTAACAGTGACACGGATGTGTTGGTGGATGGTCGCTCACGAGATCCAACTGCCCCTTTGGGGGTACGTACCCGCCGCGGACGCGGTCGAGGAGATGGACCAGGAGAGGCGGCCAAAACAAAAGAGCGTGTACGAGGCAAGCGCGGGCGTCCGCCACTTCAAGGGAGGAGATAATGTTTAATCTCTCATCACACCCTTTGACGGACATTGAAACGAGGGTACTATCAAAGGGTCTATCTTTTGTGCCCACTGTACGATTTGACACTTTACAATGGGAAGTTGAAAAATACAGTCTTAATCGGAAATTGAAACTTCACGAACACTTTCGGGGTTTGAAGGCAAACACAGGGACTCAGAGACAGAACGAGTTGCCACCCCAATTGAGTAAGATACAAAAGCGTTCATGTTTTGACCCTATGTCCATTAATATGTCGATTAAGACCTTTAACCGTATGTTGGATGACACTGTTGCAAATTCTGTAATACCTGAGATTAATTATAAGTACAAGAACAAACCCTCTGTCAATAATTTGAGTAAGGAAGAGTTCAATGCTCTTAGAGATATTTCTTCATACACTGACATCACGATACGCCCCGCTGGCAAGGGCGGGGCTATCATGATTCAGGATATGGAGGAATATAAGGGCGAGTTACAGAGACAATTAAGTGATGATACAGTTTATAGATTACTTAAGAATGATCCGACACATTTATTCAGCAAACAACTTAGACACAGACTTCAATTGGCAGTGGATGCAGGACTCATGACCAGTGAACTCATGCGGGCACTTATTACAGATAGTCCTGTCGTACCGCTCCTGTATTCACTGCCAAAGATACATAAAAGTTTGACTAACCCCCCTGGACGGCCCATAATATCGGCTCGAGGGGGTTTATTTCAGAAACTGGCTGTTTACTTGGATGCCATGTTACAACCCTGTATCGTCAATCACCAGAGACATCTTCTTGACACTACCATGTTTCTTAATAAATTGAGGGCTTTGGGCACCATTAAAACTGGTAGTCTACTCTGTAGTATCGATATTACTAGCCTTTACACGATTATTCCGAATAACCAGGGCCTGTGGGCGGTTAGGAAACTTATTACTGATAACGATTTATATAAAGGACCAGATGTGTCACTATTCATAGATCTTTTGGAAATGGTTTTAACATGTAACTATTTCCTTTTCGATGGAAAATTTTATCTCCAGACATCGGGGTGTGCGATGGGGTCCAGCGTGGCCGCGTCGTATGCAAATGCCTATATGTATATGGTCGAGGAGGACATATTTTTCAATAATGATTTATTCAAAACATGTGCCTTATTTTATGTTAGGTACATAGATGATGTGTTTTTGGTTTGGTCTGGTGATTTTGAGTCTATCTCTGGGCTCATTGAAGAACATAATAGTCAATGCCATCCGGTCAAATTCACATACAATGCCAGCACCGAAACAGTTAATTATCTTGATGTAAGGGTATCGATTAATCAAGGAGTAATTAGTACTGAAATATTCTATAAATCTACTGATAGGAATACTATACTTCATGCACAGAGCTTTCATCCTAAATCGCTCAAATTTGGTTTACCTTACTCTCAATTTTTACGAGCAATTAGAATCTGCAGTAACGTTGAACATGCCAAACAGCATATTGATATTATGATAAGTAAATTTAATGAGCGAGGTTATGATTTGGCACTCTTATTGAAAGCTAAGTAAAGAGCCTTGAAATCGAGTCGGGATCAGTTACTCAAACGTAAAGAAAAGAAAAATTGTGATAACCGTATGCCCTGGGTGAATCATTATAGTACTGCTAGTGGTGCTATAGCCAGTACAGCCAAAAGTTTATGGCCTATTCTGTCTACGGACGGGGATCTCAATCTCAGTGAGACGTCCATCATGCCGTGTTATACACGTGGACGCAACATTAGAGATTGGCCATCAGAAATGCATTGTCTTCTGGTAATAGTGATCAACCGCTGGCACGGCATTTTTTAAATGCCGGGCACAGTTTAGCATCATTGAGATACATCATTATCGATCATGAGCCAGCTAAATTACGAGGTGGGGATAGATCGTTATGATTATTACAAAGGGAATCAAGGTGGATTCATGAACTTGGGACATTGGCCCCTAGGGGGTTAAATGAAACCCTTGGATTACACTGTTTTTTGTGATTTTCCAATGATGTTGATTGCCTTGTGTTGAGCCTCATTTAAACCATTTGGTCCTCTAATATATTTTTTGCATTTAATATTCTATTTCATCCAATATCCTATGTACTTGTATTGATTATAGAATAACTGCATATTGTTCAGATAAGAGTATAATGATGGTGATCATGTGTTAGTAACGCTGATTTCAGTGGATCGCATTGTTTTTACTGGGTTTACTTTTGATTACATGGTTACTATGGTGATGTAAGGAAAGGGAACGGACGTCATCAGTGGGCGCCCGCGTCCCGGAACTGCACGCCGAGTAACACACGAGGTGGGGATCCTATTTAAGGTACATGTTTGTATTATTTGTTATACCTGATGACGGAGGGACATTAAAGCTCCGAAACGTTGTATACCACTCTGCTGTATTAGTTAATTTCTCCGAGTGCCGCCGCAAATTGCTTCTATTATTTGGACCTGCCGAAGGTACCTAGGAAGGCACCGGGACATTTGTTCTTACATTGGGAGTGCTGCCCGAACGACTTCTATATATATATATATATATATATATATATACTAGCTGGAGTTCCCGGCGTTGCCCGGGATTTTAAGAATGTTTGTTTACAAAAATTCATTTCAATATTAAACACACAGTATAAACAACATAGTATAAAAAAGCATGTAAAATGTTATACACATCAATAAAATGAAAACCCAATGTGCTGCTGGGGGACCGTGCTACTTCCACTATATAACTCTCAGTGTGTGGGTTTGTGCTACCTCCATTCCCCTCCACACATCATGTCACTGCCCCTGTCACATGCAGCCCTGTCATCACCAGTGGTGCAAGTAGAAAAAATACAGGTACCGTGTGCGCACGCCGAATGCGCGCATGCCAAAAATGGTTGCGGCCAATTTCCAAATGGGGCGTGGCCAATTAAAATGGGGGCGTGATACACATATGGGGGAGGGGCAGATACACATATGACCCCAATAGTGCCAGATACACGTTGCCCCACAGTGCCAGATATACATTATTGCCACACAGTGCCAGATATACATTGCTTCACAGTGCCACATACACATTGCCACACAGTGCCAGAAACACAAATGCTCCCAGAGTGCCAGATATACATTGCCTCACAGTGCCAGATACACAACTCCCCCAGAGTGCCAGATATACATTGCCTCACAGTGCCAGATACCCAAATGCCCCCACTGTGTCAGATATACATTTCCCCCAGTGCCAGATACAGAAATGCCCCCACAATGCCAGATATGCCCTCAGTGCAAGATGCACATGTCCCCCGCAGTGCCAGATAGACATGTCCCCCCAGTGCCAGATATGTCCCCAGTGCCAGATACACATGTCCCCCCAGTGCCAGATATGCCCTCAGTGCCAGATACACATGTCCCCCCAGTGCCAGATATGTCCCCAGTGCCAGATACACATGTCCCCCCAGTGCCAGATATGCCTCCAGTGCCAGATATGCCCCCATTGCCAGATACACATGTCCCCCCAGTGCCAGATATGCCCCCCATGCCAGATATGCCCCCAGTGCCAGATACACATGTCCCCTCAGTGCAGGATATGCCCCCAGTGCCAGATACACATGTCCCCCCAGTGCCAGATATGCCCTCGGTGCCAGATATGCCCCCAGTGCCAGGTATACATGCCCCCCTTCCCCTGCTGCTCACCGCTGCTGTCGTGTGTGTGTGTGTGTGTGTGTGTGTGTGTGTGTGTGTGTGTGTGTGTGGGGAGGAGAGCGCAGCGTGTGCTTCTCCTGCCCCTCAGTCTCCAGCGGCGGTGCAGGTATCTTCCTTCAATTCAGCGCCGATCCTTGAGCCAATCAAAGCTCGCGGTCCGGCAGCCTTGGCTGCAGGTCCGCGAGCTCTGATTGGCTCACAGGCCGGCACTGAATTGAAGTAAGACACTGAGGGGCAGGAGAGGCGAGCGCTGCACTCTCCTCCCCTCGCAGCAGCGGCGGTGTGCAGCGGAGGGAGCGGCAAGGAGCGGTGGCCCGTCGGTGGTGGGTACGGCGTACCCACAGCTAAATTCTTAAGGGTACGCCGTACCCACCCGTACCCGCCCACTAGAATCGCTGGTCATCACTGACATATCATGCATGTCCTGCTATAGTCTGTGCTGCTGGCCCACCCCTAGGGGTGCTAGTGGTTTGTTACCCCCACAGTGTTTGTTCCCAGAGTGTAAGTAATACAATATGTGTAGCAAGTAAATTACTCCAGGTATTCCATAGTAATGCTGTCTGGTGAAAAACTCTGTGCTGCTGCCTCAACCCTAGGGGTGCTAGGGGTGTCTAACCCCCACAAAGTTTGTTCCCAGATTGTAAGTCAGATGTGTATCAAGTTTAGTGTAAATTGCTCCAGGCCTTCCACAGTTATGCTGTCTGCTGACATACTCTGTGCTGCTATCCCACCCCTAGGGGTGCTAAGGGTGTCTGACCCCCACATTGTTTGTTTCCTGATTGTAAGTCATATTTGCACCCAGTTTGTTGTAAATTGGTCCAACCATTCAGGATTTATGCGGTCTCCTGAAATACTCTGTGCCGCCGTACCACCCCTAGGGGTGCTAGGGGTGTCTAACCCCAACAGTGTTTGTTCCCAGATTGTAAGTGAGATGTGTACCAAGTTTGGTGTAAATAGCTCCAGCCCTTCCATAGTTTTGCTGTCTCCTGAAATACTCTGTGCTGCTGTCTCACCCCTTGGGGTGCTAGGGGTGTCTAACCCCCGCAGAGTTAGTTCCAAGATTTTAAGTCAGATGTGTACCAAGTTTGGTGTAAATTGCTCCAGGCCTTCCACAGCTTTGCTAGCTGCTGACATACTCTGTGCTGCTGTCCCACCCCTAGGGGTGCTCGGGGTGTCTGACCCCCATAGTGTTTGTTTCCAGAGTGTAAGTCATATGTGTACCAAGTTTGTTGTAAATTGCTGCAGGCATTCCAGAGTTATGCTGTCTGCTGAAATACTCAGTGCTGCTGCATCACCCCTAAGGGTGCTAGGGATGTCTTCCTCCCACAGTGTTTGTTACCAGATTGTAAGGCATATGTGTACCAATTTTTTAGTAGATTGCTCCAGCAATTCCAGAGTTATGCTGTCTCCTGATTTACTCTGTGCTGCTGTCTGTCCCCTAGGGGTGCTAGGGATTTCAAATTGTTTTAGTTGCCTCCGCCATGTTTTAATACGCTTGTATGTGAAATTTCAAGATCTTCGCCTGTAATCTGTGGATTTGTATAGAAAGACAGAGGGAAAGAAGGACAGAAGGACAGATTTTAATTTTTATATATTAGATATATGTATTTATAATTTGACTTTTAGACCTTAGGGTCTAGTCCCCTAAGTGTCCCCCGGGCCCCCTGAAGCTTTAATCCGGCTCTCTGTGGTTTACAGTTTTATCAGGATTGTATGGAATATCCAAGAGATTCCCCAAACTACAATCAGTCGTAAGTGGTGCTGCTGATACACTCTCTCCTGATTGGTCACTAACATTATGCATAAAAATTAGTGATGAGCGAGGTTCGGTTTTACTCGGTTTTACTCGGTTCTCAAAACGGCATCTTATTGGCTATCCAAAACACGTGACATCCGTGAGCCAATAAGATGCCGTTTTGAGAACCGAGTAAAACCGAGTAAAACCGAGTAAAACCGAATCCGCTCATCACTAATAAAAATATAAACTTTTCTAGTTTGCAGAACAGATCTCCCAGATGCTGCAATACCTCAAGAACATGTGATTGTGAAGAAAGTGATTTGGAAAAGAACTGGATGTCATCGAGGTAAATGACTACATAATTATAAACAAAGATGCCTGTATGTCTTGTTCATAAAACTTTGAAAACCAGCAGGAACGTTGCTGAGATCAAATGATTAAATATTCGGAATGATCATCCCTGGCATTACACGCTGTTTTGTATCATCACCGGCTCTGATGCGCATGAGATTGCAAGAACATCTCAAGTACAATTTGGTGAAAAATTTGGCACCTTTTAAAGTATCAAAGAGCTCATAGATGAAGAGTAGGGGATACTTCTTTTTAATTGTGATGGTATTTAAGCCTTGGTGGTTGATAAAGGGGTAATTCAGACCTGATCGCTTGCCAGCTAGTGTTTTTTGCAGCACTGCGATCAGGTCAGAACTGCGCATGCGTATGCACCGCAATGTGCAGGCACGTCGCACGGGTACAAAGTGGATCGTTGCTGTGCGATGGGTTTTACAAAGAATCCATTCACACTACCGATCGCAAGGAGATTGACAGGAAGAAGGCGTTTGTGGATGTCAACTGACCGTTTTCTGGGAGTGGTTGGAAACACGCAGGCGTGTCCAAGCGTTTACAGGGCGGGTGTCTGACATCACTTCCGGTCCCGGACAGGCTGAAGTGATCGCAGCAGCTGAGTAAGTCCTAGGCAACTCAGAAACTGCACAAAGTTTTTTTTGTACGGCTCGGCTGCACATGCGATCGCATCACTTGCACGGCTAAAATACACTCCCCAATGGGCGGTGACTAAGCGAACGCTGGACTGCAAAAAAATACTAGCGAGCGATAAGGTCTGAATAACCCCCAAAGTGAATAAAGACTCCTGTCCTTTTTCCCAAACCAAAAATTACCACCCACTCTCTAGATTCTCCTTTTGTCAGACATTGTTTGTGTTTCTGGGAGAGACAAAGGATAAACCCAACCATTCTTCCCAGAGTCGTAACAGGGCTGCACTGCGCACTGTGCCAATTATCACCCCCCTAGGCACCCTGCTAGCCAGATGCAGGGCAGTGGGGCAGCGATGATGCCAGTAGCAGATTTACCGCTAGGCAACATAGGCAGTCACATAGGGTCTGGGCAGCCAAGGGGGCCTGGCCACCAGCAGAGTTAATGATTCATCAATGGAACACATGGTGAGAAGCTGATGAATGATTATTTATTTAACACTGCCAATGCTGACTGACAACCAGCACCAATGGCAATAAACTGCTGTCATTGATCTGTAATAAGAGCCACTGCTGAAATTATATGGGGGCGGGTTTGTATGTGTCGGGCCTGCTACATCCTCTCTCTCAGGGAGCTTCAGTCAGTCCTCTCTTCCCAGGGACGTGCAGTCAGGGGAGGCAGGGGAGGCAGTGCCTCCCCTGTCATTAATGATTGAAATAATACAAAGAGATACTTATGACACATATTCTGTGTCATAAGTATCTGCTTTAGTGTTGATATTATTTTAATCATTTTTTTTCTGTGTAAAAAACCTGCTTTACATGTCTTTCAGAGGCACCGATGTCAGTGCCTCCAGCTGTCAGTGTAAGAGAGCAGGAAGAGGGGGGCGGGGCCAAGCGCTGGGCAGGGAAAGCCCGTAAAAAAATCTACCAGAAGCGGCACCTTGCAGAAGTGCCGCTTTAGACTGGGGCGTGCTTTCAGCTCATATGAAAGCACGCCCCCGTCACAGGCAGATGTAATTGGCCTCCTGCCCTATTGTCTGAGCAGCGGACACTGTAAGCTGCGGCCGCTGCCCTCCTCCCCCACACGCACACACCCCTTTCAGCTGCTGTCTGATCATGCAGACATGTCACAGTCTGACATGTCTGCTGCAGCACAGGCAGCAGCAGCAGTGCACGATGTCTGCTCCCCCCTACCCTCTTTGCATGGCCACTCCCTCCCCCTGCAGCAGCAACCAATCTCTACTGCAGGCTGTAGCAATACATCCATTCTTATTCCCCTCCAGAGGCCCCGCCCCCTCGCGGCAGAGGCCCCGCCCCTTTCCGACTCTACTAGGGAAGATATGATTTCTCCCCAGCCAGCTCCGTGGGACAAACCAGGGAGTGAATATATAGAGACTGCAGCTGAACCTCCCACAATCAAAGGTGAGGATCTGTGAGGTGTTTGGGGGGGAAGGGGGTTATGGGTGTTTTTTTTTATATATGGGGGTTGGGGTATATAATATATTAATATTATATAGGGGTTTTGTATTAGTATTTAGGGGAGTGGTTTGGTAAATAATATTGGGTGGGGGTGGGGGTTGTATCACCATCATGGGGTTGTGTACTATTTTGTATTATAGTATCTGTATATTGAAGTTATTTGGGAATGGTGTAATGTAGTGTGTGGTGGTGGTGGGGGGGGGGGGTAGTGATGTTTTGTGGGATTTGGTTTTATTTTAATCTGAGCACACACACAGCCAGGTGTTTTCAGCAAGGAGGGGTCATTGTGCCGTCTTCATCCGGGCCCCCTTCTCTAGCCAGCGGTACAAGTAATACCCCTTTCAGACCACCTAAGGCGGGTCGCACACTGGAGCCTGATACGGGAGCTCACAGTGTGCAACCAGCTGCAGGCCCCTCGCCACTGCTGTCTGCAACCCAGCATATTGGGTTGGTGACGCCAGTGGTGACGCTGCGGGGGCAGTGCTTGGAGATCACATGATCTCCAACCGCAGCCCATATACACACACAGTGAACGAGAAACTGATCGCATCGACCTGGCTCCCGTTCATAACACACAGTGAGCCGGGTTGAACATGAGTTCAACCCTGCTCGCAACCAAGTTTAAAATACAGAGTCGTTCGACCAAGTATTTTAACCCTTGCACCTGTCAGACCGCACCTGAACACGGGTTATGTGCGTTCATGTGCCAATATCCCGTGTTCATAGGTGGTGGTCTGAAAGGAGTATGAGTAGACTCTGGTGCTGTCCTAGAGTCTACTCACCAGCTTTTCCCAAAAGTCACTTGTGTGGGTTTTTGAGGGAGGTTGGGTGGTAGGCTAAAATTTATCCTAGGGCGCAGTGTCACTATGCACCGGCCCTGCTCCCAGACACGGACCTGTACAAGTGGAGCTAGGGAGTAGTGGAGGAAGAGCAGCCCCACCACAGGGAGCAGGTTTGTTGTTTCCTCTCCCTGTTACCGGCTGCAACAGGGGCTGGCCAGGATTTGCGTGGGAGAGTGGCGGATACTTTAATTTGACATGGTTTAAGCTCACCGGGGACCGGGCTGTACTGCTTATATTCCATGCTATACTGCGAACAGAGTGGGATAGTAATATGCTCTCCATAGTATTTATTTATTAACAGTTTCTTATATAGCGCAGCAAATTCCGTTGTCACCCACTGCTGTCACCCTCTCCCTGGCATCAACCTATCCCTGGCGTCACCCTCTTCCTGTCATTTGCAGTTGGCACCGACTGCTGTCACCCTTTCCCTGTCACCAGCTCCCTGGCATCACCCTCTTCCTGTCACCCACTGCCTCTCTCCATCACCCCTTTACCTGTCACCCTCTCCCCGTCAACCACTGCCTCTCTCCGTCACCCCCTGCATCACTGTCTCCCCATCACCATCTCTCGTCACCCTCTGCCTTTCCAAGGCATCACCTTCTCCGTCATATGGATACAGCATTCCCATTGAGAACTTGTTGTTTGGTCACATTCTCAATGCAAGACTACGCCCAGTTTTCCGAGAGCTTGTGTGCTTTTCGCACATGCAGGGACAGTGGCAGTAGTGGGCATGGTAGATGCTAGAACCAAGTGAGCTAAAGGACCTCTGATGTCAGGGGGAGGAGCTAGGCCGGCGGGATAGCTCTTTCACTATGCACGCCATCAACTACTCCCTTTAGTAACCTGGTGGCGAGCAGAGCGAGCCACAGTGCCCAAAGCACGGCGAATTAAGCGAGCCCGCAAGGGTACATTTCGGGTTCCCTGTTCGGCGCTGGTGACGTCAGAGGTTCTTTCTCCAACTGTGTTTTAGCCATTTTAATGGGCATCGGCAAAAGGGCGGTAGCTTACATTGGCTCGACGGCGGTAGGGGTTATTGGTGGGACTCGGCGGACATTATGGCTGCAGTGCCTCACCAGCCACTGACCTCACCGCACGCCACTGGTTTCTATAGCACACAGAATGAGCCGAAATTCACATTATAGCACACTGTATGAGCTGAAATTCACATTGTGGCACACGGTATGAGCCGAAATTCACATTATAGCACACTGAATGACCCGAAATTCACATTATAGCACACTGAATGAGCCGAAATTCACATTATAGCACACCGAATGAGCCGAAATTCACATTATAGCACACTGAATGAGCCGAAATTCACATTATAGCACACTGATTGAGCCGAAATTCACATTATAGCACATTGTATGAGCCGAAATTCACATTATAGCACACTGTATGAGCTGAAATTCACATTATAGCACACGGTACGAGCCGAAATTCACATTATAGCACACTGATTGAGCCGAAATTCACATTATAGCACACTGAATGAGCCGAAATTCACATTATAGCACACTGTATGAGCTGAAATTCACTTTATAGCACACTGAATGAGCCGAAATTCACATTGTAGTACACTGAATGAGCAGAAATTCACATTATAGCACACTGAATGAGCCGAAATTCACATTATAGCACGCAGAATGAGCCAAAATTCACATTATAGCACACTGTATGAGCCAAAATTCACATTACAGCATGCAGAATGAGCCGAAATTCACATTACAGTATACTGAATGAGCCAAAATAATGCAGGCACTGGGGGCAAGGGGTATGCTACCCCCTTATTAACTTACACTGGGGCAGCGAGGAAAAAAAACACAGGGGAGCCTGAGTATTGCAGCGTAAGGGCTTAAACAGTATCTCACCCCAAGCTGCGGGCCTGCGGATCTTTATTTATTTATTATTTATTAACATTTTCTTATATAGCGCAGAAAATTCCGTTGCGCTTTACAATTTGAAATAACAATAACAAACTGGGTGATAACAGTCATAGAGGTAGGAAGGCCCTGCTCGCAAGCTTACAATCTATAGGGAAATAGCACCTTTCCTTGTGTACATATGCCTATCTATTGCATAGAATGAGAAGACATGTGAGAATATGTGTGGACTGTACAGAGTGGATGCAATTTGATAGGAAGGTTTAGGAAAGTTATCTGGGCGGTTCTGGAATTTGATATGCTTGCCTAAAGAGGTGAGTTTTCAGGGAACGTTTGAAGATTTGGAGACTAGAGGAGAGTCTTATTCTGCGTGGTAGGGCATTCCACAGAGTGGTTGCAGCCCGATGAAAGTCCTGCAGTCGTGAGTGGGAGCGAGTAATGAGTGTGGATGAGAGACGCAGGTCTTGTGAAGAGCGAAGAGGTCGGGTTGGGAGATATTTTGTGATAAGCGAAGTGGTGTACGTTGGTGTAGTTTGGTTAATGGCCTTGTGTGTGAGTAAAAGTATTTTATATTGAATGTTTGTCCCATGTCCCACTGTCCGAGGTCCGCTTCTGGACTGGAGGTCCTCTGCCAGATCAGTCATGTGTCCCGCCACTCCACTCAAATGGCCGTCGAGCTGTCCCTGTCTTGGAGGGACATGGTGACATACACACTGGGGCTTTGAGGGACATAGTGACAAATACGTGGGCCAGGAGAGGGATTTGGTGACAAACATACTGGGGGAGGAGGGGCATGGTGACATACACACTGGGGCCTGGGACGGTACAAGAGCAGACACACACTTTAGCTAGGAGAAGAGGGGGGAGACATGGCACACAGATACTTTATCTAGGAGGGGAGGGGGGGAGACGTGGCACACACACACTTTAGCTAGGAGGAGGGGGGAGACGTGGCACACACACACTTTAGCTAGGAGAAGAGAGGGGGGGGCATGGCACGCAGACACTTTAGCTAGGAGGGGAGGGGGGAGACGTGGCACACACACACTTTAGCTAGAAGGAGGGGGGGAGACGTGGAACACACACACTTTAGCTAGGAGGGGGGACATATCATACACTTTAGTTAAGAGAAGAGGGGGGAGAAATGGCACACAGACACTTTAGCTAGGAGGGGAGTGGGGAGACATGGAACACACACACTTTAGCTAGGGGGAGAAGGGGGGGTGGAAAATATGGCACAGACACACACACACACACACACACACACACACACACACACACACACACACACACACACACACACACACACACACACACACTTTAGCTTGGAGGGGAGGAGACATTGCATACACTCACACCTACTCGTATTTTGGAGTCTGCAGCAGCATGAGGAGTTGGGATGGAGGCCGAGTCCCGCCGCGGTGTAAGCGTGGTCAGAACAGAGGCCGCTGTACACGCGTCAGGACGCTCTCTCTCTCTCCCCTTCCCCCGCCGCACTGCACCGCTCTCCACCCCGTTCCCAACACCGCGGCGGGACCCGGCCTCCATCCCGGTGCCGGTATGTGTAGGGGGGGCGTTCGCCCTAATCGCCCCCGCTAAATCAGCCACTGCACGTGCCTGCCGTATATTGTGTAAAATGGGGACACGTGCCTGCCGTATTGTGTAAAATAGGGACACTTGCCTGCTGTAATGTGTAAAATGGGGACTCTTGCCTGCCGTAATGTGTAAAATGCAGGGCCGTCTTTTCGTATGGGCTCAATGGGCTCTTGCCCAAGGGCCCCAGGAGTATAAGGGCCCTAGGCTGATAACTGAGGGTCCCCTCTTTCCAGGGCTACCAGATTTTTGAAAATCGGCCCTGGGGAACTGGAGATATCTGACTTGAAAGCAGCGGTCCCCATCCAAGCCTGTTAATTGCTCTTCCCAGCCAGATATCTTCAGTTCTGTCTGACTTAGAGTTTTTCTGAGGATATAATACTAAATCTGGGACTCTCCCCTTTTGGTGGACACTGGCAGCTTGTCTCTACTATGCCCAGAACCAGAGATATCAGCCAGGGCCGGCTCTAGGCATGTTCGAATAGAGCGGCCGCGCAGGGCGCCACCCTTAATGGGCGCCGCCATATTCGATGCTGGAGCCGGCCCTGTGTGTGCAGCATTGGCCCGTGTGCACTGTGCGCTATGCGCGCTGCGCGGCGCCGGTGTCTAACGTCAGACGCCGGCGCCATAGTGCACACAAGTGGCCACCCGGACCCAGGCTCACTCTGACTCGCCGGCCGCCCGCCCGCCCGCCAGCACTCCCGCCCGCTCGCCAGCACACTCGGACAGGCGGACAGCAGCAGTACTCCTCCCCAGCAGCGCCGCAGGTATTGGGGGGATTCGCACTGTGGGGGCATTTCTGGCTATGGGGGGGGGGGGGGCATTTCTGGCACTGTGGGGGGCATTGCATATCTGGCTCTGTGGGGGCATATCTGGTTCTGTGGAGGCATATCTGGCACTGTGGGTGGCATATCTGGCACTGTGGGGGCATTTCTGGCACTGTGCGGGCATATCTGGCACTGTGGGGGCATATCTGGCTCTGTGGGTGGCATATCTGGCACTGTGGGGGGCATTTCTGGCACTGTGGGGGCATATCTGGCACTGTGGGGGCATATCTGGTTCTGTGGGGGCATATCTGGCACTGTGGGTGGCATATCTGGCACTGTGGGGGGCATTTCTGGCACTGTGAGGGCATATCTGGCACTGTGGGTGGCATATCTGGCACTGTGGGTGGCATATCTGGCACTGTGGGGGGCATTTCTGGCACTGTGGGGGCATATCTGGCACTGTGGGGGCATATCTGGCACTGTGGGGGCATTTATCTGGCACTGTGGGGGCATTTATCTGGCTCTGTGGGGGCATTTATCTGGCTCTGTGGGGGCATTTTTCTGGCTCTGTGGGGGCATATCTGGCTCTGTGGGGGCATTTATGTATCAGGCACTGTGGGGGCATTTATGTATCAGACACCGTGGGGGCATTTATGTATCTGGCACCGTGGGGGCATTTATGTATCTGGCACCGTGGGGGCATTTATGTATCTGGCACCGTGGGGGCATTTATGTATCTGGCACCGTGGGGGCATTTATGTATCTGGCACCGTGGGGGCATTTATGTATCTGGCGCCGTGGGGGCATTTATGTATCTGGCACCGTGGGGGCAATTATGTATCTGGCACCGTGGGGGCATTTATGTATCTGGCACTGTGGGGGCATTTATGTATCTGGCACTGTGGGGGCATTTCTTGCACTGTGGGGGCATTTATCTGGCACTGTGGGGGCATTTATCTGGCTCTGTGGGGGCATTTTTCTGGCTCTGTGGGGGCATTTTTCTGGCTCTGTGGGGGCATTTATGTATCAGGCACTGTGGGGGCATTTATGTATCAGACACCGTGGGGGCATTTATGTATCTGGCACCGTGGGGGCATTTATGTATCTGGCACCGTGGGGGCATTTATGTATCTGGCACCGTGGGGGCATTTATGTATCTGGCACCGTGGGGGCATTTATGTATCTGGCACCGTGGGGGCATTTATGTATCTGGCGCCGTGGGGGCATTTATGTATCTGGCACCGTGGGGGCAATTATGTATCTGGCACCGTGGGGGCAATTATGTATCTGGCACTGTGGGGGCATTTATGTATCTGGCACTGTGGGGGCATTTCTTGCACTGTGGGGGCATTTCTTGCGCTGTGGGGGCATTTCTTGCACTGTGGGGGCATATCTTGCACTGTGAGGGCATTAATGTATCTGGCACTGTGGGGGCATATCTGCACTGTGGGGGCATTTATCCATCTGGAACTGTGTGGCCATTTATGTAGCTGGCACTGCTGGGGGGCATGTCACGTGTAGCTGCCACTGCTGGGGGGCATGTCATGTGTAGCTGGCACTGCTGGGGGGCATATCATGTAGTGTTCCCGCTAGGCGTCTGTGGCTGGGCAGTGTGTCTCAGTGCTCTACCTGGCGCAATGTGTCTAACGTGCTCTTATAGGAGGTTCTACCTGGTGCAATGTGTATTAGCTGCACTACTGTGTGGTGTAATGTGAATTGCCACTATAATGTGGCTACACACCTTCCCCACGAAGTAACTCCCCTAAATTTTTGCTGCGAGCCTTCGGCGCGCACTGTCCATGCTTTAGCGTGTGGAAGTGGGAACAACAAGCATTACAATATGTACATCATTTTGCCCACCTAACTTAAAAATGTGCCCTCCCTGTGATCAGCAACCTGCCCTAAAAAGTGAACACTATCATGTGTAGCTGGCACTGCTGGGAGTCATGTCACGTGTAGCTGGCACTGCCGGAGGGCATGTCATGTGTAGCTGGCACTGCTGGGGGACGAGACCACGCCCACTTTTTCAGGAGGCCACACCCACTTTTCCAGGAGCGCGCGCGCCTTCGGCGCGCGCATGGTGGGGGGCACTTTTAAATTTTCTTGCTCAGGGTGCTAGTAGGCCTGGAGCCGGCCCTGATATCAGCCTTCCAGCAGCTGGTCCCTGCTCCAGCTCCACTCGCCTGGTATGCAGTTTTAGATTTTCGTTGGTGGATTGCTCTGGCTCCTGAATTCTGATCCCCAAGTCCCCAGTACCTCCTGAAATGTGTGACTCTCTAGTTTTTTATAGCATTCAAATCTAAGAAATATATTTTCAGGAACTTGAGATATCTGCAGTCAAGCAAGCTGCCCTCCCACCGGAAAATTATAAATATTAAGCCCACTCCACTATCCACTCCTGCCCACTCTACTATCCACTCCTCCCCTGCATATTAAACAACCCCTACCAAACTGGAAGTCATGTACCAGGGACCCTTCATTCAGCCCAATGCCCCTTCTACAGTTTAGCCCCATCTGTGCAGTAAAGGAGTAATTAGCAGAAATTACTGCTCCAGGTCCTACATGCTGAGCAGAAGATAGAACATCCCCTACCGCCCGCGGGACATCAAAGCTGCTGCTGGAGGATGGGTAGGGGGCCCAGGGCATTGCTGTGCCCAGGGGCCTACACTGCTGTTAAGACGACCCTGGTAAAATGGGGACTCCTGCCTGCCGTAATGTGGAAAATGGGCACTCCTGCCTGCCGTAATGTGGAAAATGGGGACACTTGCCTGCCGTATTGTGGAAAATGGGAACTCCTGCCTGCCGTAATGTGGAAAATGGCGACACTTGCCTGCCGTATTGTGGAAAATGGGGACTCTTGCCTGCCGTAATGTGGAAAATGGGGATTCTTGCCTGCTGTATTGTGTAAAATGGGGATTCTTGCCTGCCGTAATGGGGATCTAATGTATCAAGGGCATTGCGGTGTATGGCATAATATATATATTTTAATTTTTTTCCTGTGCTCGCCGTGATCTGTTGGTGTAAGGTCAAAAACTGGGGTGTAAGGTAGTCTTTTCAGACGAGGCCATGCCCATTTTACCGAGGCCACGCCCCTTTGTCGGGAACACGCGCACCTCTGGTGCGCGCATAACTTTTTCTTTTTATATCTATGGGGGGGGGGCGCATTTTTTGTTATGTCAATGGGGGGGGCATTTTTAAATCTCGCACTGGGAGCCAAATTGGCTAGAAACAGCCCTGGACAGACCCACCACCTGCTGCACCCCAGCCAAACACCCCACCCACCGAGCCACTTGATCCCACATAACAACTATGAGATTTCTGCTATTTGAAGCTACCTGTACCCAGTAAAAATAACCAGCACCATAATCGAGCAGATCCATGTAGTGTGCAACCACACATCCAATCTCTTGCAGCCACACACTACATAGATTTGCCCAGCCGCAAACGCTGATCCAGGAGCGCTGACAGCTGTGCCGAGCCCAGGTAATGGAAGGGGATGTGGCCAATGCAGGCCAGCCCCTCTCCATAGTAAATTATAAAAAGTAGTGTTTTGCTGCCACAAGCACCAACATGGGGGCTGATGGGCGCTGCCTACTGGCGGCGGGCCCGATAGTTAATCCTCCCACCCCTGCATATCACGCAGGGAATAAGAGGAGTGACTGCCTCTGCAGCTGCCTCTCTCCCCAGCACAGTGTGTGTGCTGGGCTGGGGAGAGAGGCTACTCCAGAGCCTGTCACTCTTCTCTCTCCCTGCACCGAAGTGCTGGCGGTGTCTACAACGGGGAGCGGCTGGCAGAGGGATCAAGGGCCCCTCCAACAGGCACTGCTAAAATGTACCCACACCCCCACACCCCCTCCCCTCCCCCCCTCGGCACCACTTTGCTGATTATCCCTCCACAAAGTACAAGGTACGCTTCAAATAGAACTATCAAGCTTGGAATTCTCTAGCTTTTTATGCAAGGGCAGCTAGCTCAATGAATAGAGTGTCCGACTGCAATGGGTTTGAATCCCGGGCACATCAGCATCCCGAAATATAATAAAGAACAGTGCGACTGAACAACAAAAAGCTATCAAGTCAAGTCCATGAATACTGTATAGGTATTAGCTACAGAAGGGCTGGGGATAGGAGACAGGGGTGATCAGGAGATGCTGAGCTTCGAAAAAGTTGAAAGCTGCAAGTGAAAGTAATTAAAACAGATCATTGAAAAGTGCTGCCAACAGCGCCCCCTACCCTGCAGCGCTATGTTCGGTTGCACACTCCGCACACACCTAGTTACGGCCCTGGTGATTACTGTACTAAACACTTGCCTAATCTATTGACTTCATTGATGGCTTTACTTGATGGCAACTTGTTGAGGACTTGTTTTCAGTGAGAATTAATTAATGAATTCAGATAGGAAATCATTGTGAATAAACTCCGTAGTAGGCCAATTTCCCTTTTGTGTCACCAAGATTCCAGGTTATTCCTTCTAACAGAGCACTAGCAGCAGCAGCATCTCCAGAGCCACATGCTTGCTCCATGCACCTGTCCACAGCATTCCTGCAACCAGCATGCTGCCCGCAGCTGCCTTTCCCAGTGAGTGTGCATTGCCCGGGTCTAACCTCATTCTGCATATGTCAGAACCTCAAAAATATATTTGTGCCGGCACAGGTACACCCATTTACACACAGCCACCCCATCAACAGCCCCATTCATATACCCTAATCATTCTACACAAGTTGTCAGAACCTCATACATATACCTGTGATGGCACAGCTACACCCAGGTACACGCAGCCCCATTCATACACACTAATCATTATACACATGTTGTCAGAAGAACCTCATACATATACCTGTGATGGCACAGCTACACCCAGGTACACACTGCCACCTCATCACCGGCCCCATTCATACACACTAATCATTATACACATGTTGTCAGAACCTCATACATATACCTGTGATGGCACAGCTACACCCAGGTACACACTGCCACCTCATCACCGGCCCCATTCATACACACTAATCATTATACACATGTTGTCAGAACCTCATGCATATACCTGTGATGGCACAGCTACACCCATGTACACACTGCCACCTCATCATCGGCCCCATTCATACACACTAATCATTATACACATGTTGTCAGAACCTCATACATATACCTGTGATGGCACAGCTACACCCAGGTACACACTGCCACCTCATCACCGGCCCCATTCATACACACTAATCATTATACACATGTTGTCAGAACCTCATACATATACCTGTGATGGCACAGCTACACCCAGGTACACACTGCCACCTCATCACCGGCCCCATTCATACACACTAATCATTATACACATGTTGTCAGAACCTCATACATATACCTGTGATGGCACAGCTACACCCAGGTACACACTGCCACCTCATCACCGGCCCCATTCATACACACTAATCATTATACACATGTTGTCAGAACCTCATACATATACCTGTGATGGCACAGCTACACCCATGTACACACTGCCACCTCATCACCGGCCCCATTCATACACACTAATCATTATACACATGTTGTCAGAACCTCATACATATACCTGTGATGGCACAGCTACACCCAGGTACACGCAGCCCCATTCATACACACTAATCATTATACACATGTTGTCAGAACCTCATACATATACCTGTGATGGCACAGCTACACCCATGTACACACTGCCACCTCATCACCGGCCCCATTCATACACACTAATCATTATACACATGTTGTCAGAACCTCATACATATACCTGTGATGGCACAGCTACACCCAGGTACACGCAGCCCCATTCATACACACTAATCATTATACACATGTTGTCAGAACCTCATACATATACCTGTGATGGCACAGCTACACCCAGGTACACACTGCCACCTCATCACCGGCCCCATTCATACACACTAATCATTATACACATGTTGTCAGAACCTCATACATATACCTGTGATGGCACAGCTACACCCAGGTACACACTGCCACCTCATCACCGGCCCCATTCATACACACTAATCATTATACACATGTTGTCTGAACCTCATACATATACCTGTGATGGCACAGCTACACCCAGGTACACACTGCCACCTCATCACCGGCCCCATTCATACACACTAATCATTATACACATGTTGTCAGAACCTCATACATATACCTGTGATGGCACAGCTACACCCAGGTACACACTGCCACCTCATCACCGGCCCCATTCATACACACTAATCATTATACACATGTTGTCAGAACCTCATACATATACCTGTGATGGCACAGCTACACCCAGGTACACACTGCCACCTCATCACCGGCCCCATTCATACACACTAATCATTATACACATGTTGTCAGAACCTCATACATATACCTGTGATGGCACAGCTACACCCAGGTACACACTGCCACCTCATCACCGGCCCCATTCATACACACTAATCATTATACACATGTTGTCAGAACCTCATACATATACCTGTGATGGCACAGCTACACCCAGGTACACACTGCCACCTCATCACCGGCCCCATTCATACACACTAATCATTATACACATGTTGTCAGAACCTCATACATATACCTGTGATGGCACAGCTACACCCAGGTACACACTGCCACCTCATCACCGGCTCCATTCATACACACTAATCATTATACACATGTTGTCAGAACCTCATACATATACCTGTGATGGCACAGCTACACCCAGGTACACACTGCCACCTCATCACCGGCCCCAATCATACACACTAATCATTATACACATGTCAGATCTTCATATATATATGCCAGCACAGCTGCTTACACCCTTTTACACATAGCTGCTCCATCAATGGCCCCATCCATACACGCTAATCTACACATGTCAGAATCTCATACATATATATGTACTGGCACAGCTACACCTATTTACACACAGTCACCCCATCAATGGTCCCATTTTATACATGCTAATCAATCCATATAGTTACATGTCTGTGTGAGTTATGTACATTAGTGTGCAGTAACTGTAGCATGAGCAGCTGAGATAGTGTTGCATTTAAGTGTTCCTATATGATTAGCTTTAGGCATCCCACAGTAACATTCAGATATGGTTGGAGTGAGCATTGTGCTGCTTACTTGGAAGCACAGATATAGTAATGCCGCAGGAGGCGTCTGGTACAAGTAGACGCCTCCTCCATCCATTTGTGATCCAGTGATGCGTTCTAGGATGCAGCATCGGATCATCTATGACTCCATCGGCCGGCTGCGTGACCTATGCTGAGCTAGTAAACAACATGTTCATTAATTTCAGAGACCTTGGATGTAATATGAGCATAAAAGTTCATTACTTACACAGCCACTTGGACCGTTTCCCAGAAAAATAAGATTTTAAACCTACCGGTAAATCTTTTTCTCCTAGTCTGTAGAGGATGCTGGGGACTCTGTAAGGACCATGGGGATAGACGGGCTCCGCAGGAGACATGGGCACTTTAAGAAAGAACTTTAGGTATGGGTGTGCACTGGCTCCTCCCTCTATGCCCCTCCTCCAGACCTCAGTTAGAGAAACTGTGCCCAGAGGAGACGGACAGTACGAGGAAAGGATTTTTGTTAATCCAAGGGCAAGATTCATACCAGCCCACACCATTCACACCGTATAACATGTGATATACTAACCAGTTAACAATATGAAACAACATAGCATCAGTCCGAGACCGATGAAACTATAACATAACCCTTTAGTAAGCAAAACTATATGCAAGTCTTGCAGAAGTAGTCCGCACTTGGGACGGGCGCCCAGCATCCTCTACGGACTACGAGAAAAAGATTTACCGGTAGGTTTAAAATCTTATTTTCTCTTACGTCCTAGAGGATGCTGGGGACTCCGTAAGGACCATGGGGATTATACCAAAGCTCCCAAACGGGCGGGAGAGTGCGGATGACTCTGCAGCACAGATTGAGCAAACAGGAGGTCCTCCTCAGCCAGGGTATCAAACTTATAGAATTTTGCAAAGGTGTTTGAACCCGACCAAGTAGCAGTTTGGCACAGCTGTAGTGCCGAGACCCCTCGGGCAGCCACCCAAGAAGAGCCCACCTTCCTAGTGGAATGGGCCTTGACCGATTTTGGTAACGGCAATCCAGCCGTAGAATGAGCCTGCTGAATCGTGTTACAGATCCAGCGAGCAGTAGTCTGCTTTGAAGCAGGAGCGCCAACCTTGTTGGCTGCATACAGGACAAACAGTGCTTCTGTTTTTCTGACTCCAGCCGTTCTGGCCACGTAAATATTCAAAGCCCTGACCACATCAAGGGACTCAGAATCCTCCAAGTCTCGCGTAGCCACAGGCACCACAATAGGTTGGTTCATATGAAAAGATGACACCACCTTAGGCAAAAATTGAGGACGGGTCCGCAATTCCGCTCTATCCATATGGAAAACCAGATAGGGGCTTTTATGAGACAAAGCCGACAATTCCGACACTCGCCTAGCCGAAGCCAAGGCTAACAACATGACCACCTTCCAAGTGAGATATTTGAACTCCACCATTTTAAGTGGTTCAAACCAGTGCGACTTAAGGAAACTCAACACCACATTAAGGTCCCAAGGCGCCACCGGAGGTACAAAAGGAGGCTGAATATGCAGCACTCCCTTCACAAAAGTCTGTACTTCTGGGAGAGAAGCTAATTCTTTCTGAAAGAAAATGGATAAGGCCGAAATCTGAACCTTAATGGAGCCTAATTTTAGGCCCAAATTCACTCCAGTTTGTAGGAAGTGAAGGAAACGGCCCAGATGGAATTCTTCCGTAGGAGCATTCCTGGCCTCACACCAAGAAACATACTTTCGCCATATACGGCGATAATGTTTAGCTGTCACGTCCTTCCTAGCCTTTATCAGAGTAGGAATGACCTCATCCGGAATGCCCTTTTCCGCTAGGATTTGGCGTTCAACCGCCATGCCGTCAAACGCAGCCGCGGTAAGTCTTGGAACAGACAGGGCCCCTGTTGCAACAGGTCCTGCCTTAGAGGAAGAGGCCACGGATCTTCTGTGAGCATCTCCTGCAGATCCGGGTACCAGGCCCTTCGCGGCCAATCTGGAACAATGAGAATTGTCTTTACTTCTCTTTTTCTTATTATTCTCAACACCTTTGGGATGAGAGGAAGAGGAGGAAACACATAAACCGACTGGAACACTCACGGTGTCACTAGGGCGTCCACAGCTACCGCCTGAGGGTCTCTTGACCTGGCGCAATACCTCTGCAGCTTTTTGTTGAGGCGGGACACCATCATGTCTATCTGGGGCAGTCGCCACTGACTTGCAATCTGTGCGAAGACTTCCTGATGAAGTCCCCACTCTCCTGGATGCAGGTCGTGCCTGCTGAGGAAGTCTTCTTCCCAGTTGTCCACTCCCGGAATGAACACTGCTGACAGTGCGCTTACATGATTTTCCGCCCAGCGAAGAATCCTGGTGGCTTCCGCCATTGCCACTGTGCTCCTTGTGCCGCCTTGGCGGTTTACATGAGCCACTGCGGTGATGTTGTCTGACTGAATCAGAACTGGTAGGTCGCGAAGTAAGTTCTCCGCTTGACGAAGGGTATTGTATATGGCACTCAGCTCCAGGACGTTGATGTGAAGACAAGTCTCTTGACTTGTCCAAAGACCTTGGAAGTTTCTTCCCTGTGTGACTGCTCCCCAACCTCGGAGGCTCGCGTCCGTGGTCACCAGAACCCAGTCCTGAATGCCGAACCTGCGGCCCTCTAGAAGGTGAGCACTCTGTAGCCACCACAGAAGAGATACCCTGGCCCTGGGAGGACAGGGCGATCAACTGATGAATCTGTAGATGTGACCCGGACCACTTGTCCAGTAGGTCCCATTGGAAGGTCCTCGCATGGAACCTGCCGAAGGGAATGGCCTCGTACGATGCCACCATCTTTCCCAGGACTCACGTGCAGTGATGCACTGACACCTGTTTTGGCTTCAATAGGTTCCTGACCAGGGTCATGAGTTCCTGAGCCTTTTCTATCGGAAGATAAACCCTTTTCTGGTCCGTATCCAGAATCATGCCAAAGAAAGTCAGACGAGTCGTAGGAACCAACTGCGACTTCGGGATATTGAGAATCCAGCCGTGTTGCTGTAACACTTTCAGTGAAAGTGACACGCTGCTCAGCAACTGCTCTCTTGATCTCGCTTTTATGAGGAGATCGTCCAAGTACGGGATAATTGTGACACCCTGCTTGCGCAGGAGCACCATCATTTCCGACATTACCTTGGTGAAAATCCTCGGCCGTGGAAAGCCCAAACGGCAACGTCTGAAATTGGTAATGACAATCCTGTACCGCAAATCTCAGGTACGCCTGATGAGGTGGATATATGGGAACATGAAGGTATGCATCCTTTATGTCCAGGGATACCATAAAATACCCCCCTTCCAGGCTGGCGATGACCGCTCTGAGCGATTCCATCTTGAACTTGAACCTTTTCAAGTATAGGTTCAGGGATTTTAAATTTAAAATGGGTCTGACCGAACCGTCCGGTTTCGGGACTACAAACAGGGTTGAGTAATATCCCCTCCCTTGTTGAAGTAGGGGAACCTTGACCACCACCTGTTGAAGATACAATTTGTGAATTGCATTTAATACTAACTCCCTTTCTGGGGGAGAAGCCGGCAGGGCCGATTTGAAAGACCGGCGAGGAGGCACCTCTTCGAATTCCAGCTTGTAACCCTGAGAAACAATTTCTATTGCCCAGGGATCCACCTGTGAGTGAACCCAGATGTGGCTGAAAAGTCGAAGACGTGCCCCCACTGGGGAGGACTCCCTTAGCGGAGCCCCAGCGTCATGCGGTGGATTTTGTAGAGGCCGGGGAGAACTTCTGTTCCTGGGAACTAGCTGTGTTGTGCAGCTTTTTCCCTCTGCCCTTACCTCTGGCAAGAAAGGACGCACCTCGTACTTTCTTGTTTCTCTGTGACCGAAAGGACTGCATTTGATAATGTGGCGCTTTCTTAGGCTGTGAGGGAATATAAAGCAAAAAAATGGATTTACCAGCTGTAGCTGTGGAGACCAGGTACGAGAGACCTTCTCCAAACAATTCCTCACCCTTGTAAGGTAAAACCTCCATATGCCTTTTTGAGTCGGCATCACCTGTCCATTGCCGGGTCCATAGGACTCGTCTAGCAGAAATCGACATAGCGTTGACTCTAGAACCCAGTAAACCAATGTCTCTTTGAGCATCTCTCATATATAGGACAGCATCTTTTATATGACCTAGGGTCAATAAGATGGTATCCTTATCCAGGGTCTCAATCTCCGCTGATAAGGTATCTGTCCACGCTGCTACAGCGCTACAAACCCAAGCCGACACAATAGCCGGTCTGAGTAAAGTACCAGAATGTGTGTAAATGGACTTCAAAGTAACCTCCTGCTTGCGATCAGCAGGATCCCTTAGGGTTGCTGTATCTTGGGATGGCAGCGCTACCTTTTTGGATAAGCGTGTCAATGCCTTGTCCACCCTAGGGGAGGATTCCCACCGTATCCTGTCCTTTGCCGGGAAATCCTTTTGGGAATCTGCAGTTTTTTGTCTGGAGATTCCCACGCTTTTTCACACAACTCGTTCAGCTCATGAGAAGGGGGAAAGGTTACCTCAGGTTTCTTTCCCTTATACATGTGTACCCTCGTGTCAGGGACAGGGGGTTCCTCTGTGATATGCAAAAATAAGAATTTACTCACCGGTAATTCTATTTCTCGTAGTCCGTAGTGGATGCTGGGAACTCCGTAAGGACCATGGGGAATAGCGGGCTCCGAAGGAGGCTGGGCACTCTAGAAAGATTTATGACTACCTGGTGTGCACTGGCTCCTCCCACTATGACCCTCCTCCAAGCCTCAGTTAGGACACTGTGCCCGGACGAGCTGACATAATAAGGAAGGATTTTGAATCCCGGGTAAGACTCATACCAGCCACACCAATCACACCGTACAACTCGTGATACTATATCCAGTTTGACAGTATGAAAACAACTGAGCCTCTCCACAGATGGCTCAACAATAACCCTTTAGTTAGCAATAACTATTTACAAGTATTGCAGACAATCCGCACTTGGGATGGGCGCCCAGCATCCACTACGGACTACGAGAAATAGAATTACCGGTGAGTAAATTCTTATTTTCTCTGACGTCCTAGTGGATGCTGGGAACTCCGTAAGGACCATGGGGATTATACCAAAGCTCCCAAACGGGCGGGAGAGTGCGGATGACTCTGCAGCACCGAATGAAAGAACTCTAGGTCCTCCTCAGCCAGGGTATCAAATTTGTAGAATTTTGCAAACGTGTTTGCCCCTGACCAAGTAGCTGCTCGGCAAAGTTGTAAAGCCGAGACCTCTCGGGCAGCCGCCCAAGATGAGCCCACCTTCCTTGTGGAATGGGCATTTACAGATTTTGGCTGTGGCAGGCCTGCCACAGAATGTGCAAGCTGAATTGTACTACAAATCCAGCGAGCAATAGTCTGCTTAGAAGCAGGAGCACCCAGCTTGTTGGGTGCATACAGGATAAACAGCGAGTCAGATTTTCTGACTCCAGCCGTCCTGGAAACATATATTTTCAGGGCCCTGACAACGTCTAGCAACTTGGAGTCCTCCAAATCCCTAGTAGCCGCAGGCACCACAATAGGCTGGTTCAGGTGAAACGCTGACACCACCTTAGGGAGAAACTGGGGACGAGTCCTCAATTCTGCCCTATCCATATGGAAAATCAGATAAGGGCTTTTACATGATAAAGCCGCCAATTCTGACACTCGCCTGGCTGAAGCCAAGGCCAATAACATGACCACTTTCCACGTGAGATATTTTAGATCCACGGTTTTTAGTGGCTCAAACCAATGTGATTTTAAGAAACTCAACACCACGTTGAGATCCCAAGGTGCCACAGGAGGCACAAACGGGGGCTGAATATGCAGCACTCCTTTCACAAATGTCTGAACTTCAGGTACTGAAGCTAGTTCTTTTTGAAAGAAAATCGACAGAGCCGAGATCTGTACTTTAATGGAGCCTAGTTTTAGGCCCATATTCACTCCTGCTTGCAGGAAATGCAGAAATCGACCCAGCTGAAATTCCTCTGTTGGGGCCTTTTTTGCCTCGCACCATGCAACATATTTCCGCCATATGCGGTGATAATGCTTTGCCGTAACATCTTTCCTGGCTTTAATAAGCGTAGGAATGACTTCTTCCGGAATACCCTTTTCCTTCAGGATCCGGCGTTCAACCGTCATGCCGTTAAACGCAGCCGCGGTAAGTCTTGGAACAGACAGGGCCCCTGCTGTAGCAGGTCCTGTCTGAGCGGTAGAGGCCACGGGTCCTCTGAGAGCATCTCTTGAAGTTCCGGGTACCACGCTCGTCTTGGCCAATCCGGAACCACGAGAATTGTGTTTACTCCTCGCTTTCTTATTATTCTCAATACCTTTGGTATGAGAGGCAGAGGAGGGAACACATAAACCGACTGGTACACCCACGGTGTCACTAGAGCGTCCACAGCTATCGCCTGAGGGTCCCTTGACCTGGCGCAATATCTTTTTAACTTTTTGTTGAGGCGGGACGCCATCATGTCCACCTGTGGTTTTTCCCAACGGTTTACCAGCATCTGGAAGACTTCTGGATGAAGTCCCCACTCTCCCGGGTGGAGGTCGTGTCTGCTGAGGAAGTCTGCTTCCCAGTTGTCCCCTCCCTGAATGAACACTGCTGACAGTGCTAGAACATGATTCTCCGCCCATCGGAGAATTCTTGTGGCTTCTGCCATCGCCATCCTGCTTCTTGTGCCTCCCTGTCGATTTACATGGGCGACTGCCGTGATGTTGTCTGACTGGATCAGCACCGGCTGGTGTAGGAGCAGGGATTTTGCTTGACTTAGGGCATTGTAAATGGCCCTTAGTTCCAGAATATTTATGTGAAGGGAAGTCTCCTGACTCGACCATAGTCCTTGGAAGTTTCTTCCCTGTGTGACTGCCCCCCAGCCTCGAAGGCTGGCATCCGTGGTCACCAGGACCCAGTCCTGTATGCCGAACCTGCGGCCCTCTAGAAGATGGGCACTCTGCAGCCACCACAGTAGAGACACCCTGGTTCTTGGAGACAGGGTTATTAAGCGATGCATCTGAAGATGCGATCCGGACCATTGGTCCAACAGGTCCCACTGAAAGATTCTGGCATGGAACCTGCCGAAGGGAATTGCTTCGTAAGAAGCTACCATCTTTCCCAGGACCCGCGTGCAGTGATGCACTGATACCTGTTTTGGTTTCAGGAGGTCTCTGACTAGAGATGACAACTCCCTGGCTTTCTCCTCCGGGAGAAACACTTTTTTCTGGACTGTATCCAGAATCATACCCAGGAACAGTAGCCGTGTCGTCAGAACCAGCTGTGACTTTGGGATATTCAGAATCCAGCCGTGCTGGTGCAGCACTTCCTGAGATAGTGCTACTCCCACCAACAACTGTTCCTTGGACCTCGCCTTTATTAGGAGATCGTCCAAGTACGGGATAATTAAAACTCCCTTTTTTCGAAGGAGTATCATCATTTCCGCCATAACCTTGGTAAATACCCTCGGTGCCGTGGACAGTCCAAACGGCAGCGTCTGGAATTGGTAATGGCAATCCTGTACCACAAATCTGAGGTACTCCTGGTGAGGATGGTAAATGGGGACATGCAAGTAAGCATCCTTGATGTCCAGGGATACCATGTAATCCCCCTCGTCCAGGCTTGCAATAACCGCCCTGAGCGATTCCATCTTGAACTTGAATTTTTTTATGTATGTGTTCAAGGATTTCAAATTTAAAATGGGTCTCACCGAACCGTCCGGTTTCGGCACCACAAATAGTGTGGAATAGTAACCCCGGCCTTGTTGAAGTAGGGGTACCTTGATTATCACCTGCTGGGAATACAGCTTGTGAATTGCCGCTAGCACCGCCTCCCTGTCTGAGGGAGCAATCGGCAAGGCAGATTTTAGGAACCGGTGGGGTGGAGACGCCTCGAATTCCAGTTTGTACCCCTGAGATACAAATTGAAGGATCCAGGGATCCACCTGTGAGCGAGCCCACTGATCGCTGAAATTCTTGAGGCGGCCCCCCACCGTACCTGGCTCCGCCTGTGGAGCCCCACCGTCATGCGGCGGACTTGGAAGAAGAAGCGGGGGAGGACTTTTGCTCCTGGGAACCTGCTGTTTGTTGCAGCCTTTTTCCCCTACCTCTGCCTCTGGACAGAAAAGACCCGCCTTTTCCACGCTTGTTTTTCTGGGTCCGAAAGGACTGAACCTGATAAAACGGCGCCTTCTTAGGCTGTGAGGGGACATGGGGTAAAAATGCTGACTTCCTAGATGTTTCTGTGGAAACTAGGTCCGAGAGACCATCCCCAAATAATTCCTCACCCTTATATGGCAAAACTTCCATGTGCCTTTTAGAATCTGCATCTCCTGTCCACTGGCGAGTCCATAAGCCTCTCCTAGCAGAAATGGACAATGCACTTACTTTAGATGCCAGCCGGCAGATTTCCCTCTGTGCATCTCTCATATATAAGACTGAGTCTTTGATATGGTCTATGGTTAGCAGGATTGTGTCTCTGTCTAATGTGTCAATATTTTCTGACAGTTTATCTGACCACGCAGCGGCAGCACTGCACATCCATGCTGACGCAATAGCTGGCCTAAGTATAATGCCTGAGTGTGTGTATACAGACTTCAGGATCGCCTCCTGCTTTCTATCAGCAGGTTCCTTGAGGGCGGCCGTATCCGGAGACGGTAGTGCCACCTTTTTAGACAAACGTGTGAGCGCTTTATCCACCTTAGGGGGTGTTTCCCAACGTGACCTATCCTCTGGCGGGAAAGGGAACGCCATTAGTACCTTCTTAGGAATTACCAATGTTTTATCAGGGAAAGCCCACGCTTCTTCACACACTTCATTTAATTCATCTGATGGGGGAAAAACTACGGGTAGTTTTTTCTCCCCAAATATAATACCCTTTTTAGTGGTACCTGTATTTATATCAGAAATGTGTAACACCTCTTTCATTGCCTCAATCATGCAGTGAATGGCCTTAGTGGGCATCAGGTTAGACTCATCGTCGTCGACACTGGTGTCAGTATCAGTGTCGACATCTGGGTCTGCGGTCTGAGGTAGCGGGCGTTTTAGAGCCCCTAATGACCTGTGAGACGCCTGGACAGGCACGAGCTGAGAAGTCGGCTGTCCCACATTTGGCATGTCGTCAAATTTCTTATGTAAGGAGTCTATACGTGCACTCATTTCTTTCCATAAGCTCAACCACTCAGGTGTCTGCCCCGCAGGGGGTGACATCCCTTCTAAAGGCATCTGCTCCGTCTCCACATCATTATCCTCATCAAACATGTCGACACAGCCGTACCGACACACCGCACACACACAGGGAATGCTCCAACAGAGGACAGGACCCACAAAAGCCCTTTGGGGGGACAGAGTGAGAGTATGCCAGCACACACCAGAGTGCTATATAATGCAGGGACTAACTGAGTTATGTCCCCTATAGCTGCTTTTTCTATATAAATGTATACTGCGCCTAAATTTAGTGCCCCCCCCTCTCTTTTTTACCCTTTTCTGTAGTGTAGACTGCAGGGGAGAGCCAGGGAGCTTCCTTCCAGCGGAGCTGTGAGGGAAAATGGCGCCAGTGTGCTGAGGGAGATAGCTCCGCCCCTTTTCCGCAGACTATTCTCCCGCTTTTTCCTATATTCTGGCAGGGGTATTTTCCACATATATAGCCTCTGGGGCTATATATTGTGGTATTTTTTGCCAGCCAAGGTGTTATTATTGCTTCTCAGGGCGCCCCCCCCCCCAGCGCCCTGCACCCTCAGTGACCGGAGTGTGAAGTGTGTGTGAGGAGCAATGGCGCACAGCTGCAGTGCTCTGCGCTACCTTGGTGAAGACTGATGTCTTCTGCCGACGATTTTCCGGACCTCTTCTTGCTTCTGGCTCTGTAAGGGGGACGGCGGCGCGGCTCCGGGACCGAACACCAAGGCTGGGCCTGCGGTCGATCCCTCTGGAGCTAATGGTGTCCAGTAGCCTAAGAAGCCCAAGCTGGCTGCAAGCAGGCAGGTTCGCTTCTTCTCCCCTTAGTCCCTCGCTGCAGTGAGCCTGTTGCCAGCAGGTCTCACTGAAAATAAAAAACCTAATTTCTATACTTTCTTTCTAAAGGCTCAGGAGAGCCCCTAGTGTGCATCCAACCTCGGCCGGGCACAAAATCTAACTGAGGCTTGGAGGAGGGTCATAGTGGGAGGAGCCAGTGCACACCAGGTAGTCATAAATCTTTCTAGAGTGCCCAGCCTCCTTCGGAGCCCGCTATTCCCCATGGTCCTTACAGAGTTCCCAGCATCCACTAGGACGTCAGAGAAACATCTTTTATTGCAATAATCATATATCGAATACATTTAGCCAATTTTGGCTGTAACTTTGCATCATCGTAGTCGACACTGGAGTCAGAATCCGTGTCGGTATCAGTGTCTACTATTTGGGATAGTGGGCGCTTTTGAGACCCCGAAGGTCCCTGCAACATAGGGACAGACATGGGTTGACTCCCTGGCTGTTCCCTAGCCTCAGCTTTGTCTAATCTTTTGTGCAGTAAATTCACATTAGCACTTAAAACATTCCACATATGCATCCAGTCAGGTGTCGGCGTTGTCGACGGAGACACCACATTAATTTGCTCCACCTTCTCCCTAGGAGAGCCTTCTACCTCAGACATGTCGACACACGCGTACCGACACACCACACACACAGGGAATCCTCTTATCTGAAGACAGTTCCCCCACAAGGCCCTTTGGAGAGACAGAGAGAAAGTATGCCAGCACACACCCAGCGCTAATGACCCAGGAAAAAATACACAATATGTTTACCCAGATAGCGCTGTAATCTGTATATTGCGCCAATTATGTGCTCCCCCCCCCCTTCTTTAAAACCCTCTTTCACCGTGGATAAGCAGGGGAGAGTCCGGGGAGCTTCCTCTCAGCGCTGTGCTGTGGAGAAAATGGCGCTGGTGAGTGCTGAGGAAGAAGCCCCGCCCCCTCGGTGGCGGGCTTCTGTCCCGCTCAAATATCGACCAACCTGGCTGGGGCTATTTATATATACAGTGCCCAGCTGTATATATACACATTTGCCAGAAAAAGAGGTTTTATTGCTGCCCAGGGCGCCCCCCCTGCGCCCTGCACCCTTACAGTGACTGTCGTTTGTGTGTGCTGTATGGGAGCAATGGCGCACAGCTGTACTGCTGTGCGTTACTTCAGTGATTCAGATCTGAAGTCTTCTGCCGCCTCTGAAGTCTTCTTCTTCCGGCTCTGTGAGGAGGACGGCGGCGCGGCTCTGGGACGGACGGCGAGGGTGAGACCTGCGTACCGATCCCTCTGGAGCTAATGGTGTCCAGTAGCCTAAGAAACAGAGCATAACATTAAAGCAGGTCTGTTTCTCTCCCCTCAGTCCTTCGATGCAGGGAGTCTGTTGCCAGCAGTGCTCCCTGAAAATAAAAAACCTAACACATATACTTTCTTTCAGGAAACTCAGGAGAGCTCCCTGTAATGCACCCAGTCTCCTCTGGGCACCGTAGTAAACTGAGGTCTGGAGGAGGGGCATAGAGGGAGGAGCCAGTGCACACCCATATCTAAAGTTCTTTCTCAAAGTGCCCATGTCTCCTGCGGAGCCCGTCTATCCCCATGGTCCTTACGGAGTCCCCAGCATCCACTAGGACGTAAGAGAAATTTGGGTGATATGAGCGAAGAGCAGGGTGAAAGACTTCACCAGGACATTAAAACAATGGAAGATCACTACCAGGGAAGATGGGATATACATATGATGGCAGATTACAGCTGGAATATATAAAAAGACTGTCCAAATAAAGGGGGTCATTCCGAGTTGTTCGCTCGGTAAAAATCTTCGCATCGCAGCGATTTTCCGTTTAATGCGCATGCGCAATGTCCGCACTGCGACTGCGCCAAGTAAATTTGCTATGCAGTTAGGAATTTTACTCACGGCTTTTTCATCGTTCTGGCGATCGTAATGTGATTGACAGGAAATGGGTGTTACTGGGCGGAAACAGGCCGTTTTATGGGCGTGTGGGAAAAAACGCTACCGTTTCCGGAAAAAACGCAGGAGTGGCCGGAGAAACGGAGGAGTGTCTGGGCGAACGCTGGGTGTGTTTGTGACGTCAAACCAGGAACGACAAGCAGTGAAATGATCGCAGATGCCGAGTAAGTCTGAAGCTACTCAGAAACTGCTACGAGGTATGTAATCGCAATATTGCGAATACATCGTTCGCAATTTTAAGATGCTAAGATTCACTCCCAGTAGGCGGCGGCTTAGCATGAGCAAATCTGCTAAAATCCGCTTGCGAGCGAACAACTCGGAATGACCCCCAAAGTCCATTCAAGACTGTCCCACAAAAGAAGCTTCCTAAACTAATATTCTTTTCACTTATGGTTTCATTTTATTATTTTGAAGAAAAAGTGTTGAGTCACTACAGTGTTCTTGTAATGTAATAATTAATAATAATAATAATAGTAATTTTATATATATATATATATATATACTGTATATATATATATATATATATATATATATACTAGAGATGAGCGGGTTCGGGTTTACTCGGTTTTACCTGGATTTACTTGGTTCTCAAAACGGCATCTTATTGGCTCACGGATGTCACGTGTTTTGGATAGCCAATAAGAAAAATCCGGATAAAACTGAACTGGCGTTAATTCTGGCGTTACATCCGAACCCGCTCATCTCTAATATATACTGTATATATATATATATATATATATATAGTGCTCTTTCTACAATAGGACTCAAGGCGTTTAACAGATACATAGCATAATATAGTCCAGAAAATAATGAAGTACCGAAAAGCTTTTCATAAAATACAGAAGCAGGTAGATACTAGAGGGACATTATGGAAATGCTTGAGTAAACAGGAAAGTCTTGAGTCTACTTTTGAAGGATTCTATAGTTGAGGGAAGTGAGTTCCATAGAGTCGCATGACTCGACCCCCAGATGAATTACAGGAGATTCAAGGTACTGCTAAAAGGCCTTCATCTACAGATCGCAGTAATCGAGTGGGACAGTATGGGGTCAGAAGCTGCTTCAGGTACCTTGGGCCCTGGTTATGTAGTGCTTTGAAACTCAGTAAGCCAATCTTGAAGATGATTCGCCATCCTACAGGCAGCCAGTGAAGAGAGTAGAGGATGGGTGTTATGTGGCTAGAACGGGGCTATTCGGTTAACAGTCTGGCAGCTGTGTTTTGCGCCAGCTCTAAGTGGTGCAATTCTTTTGCGGGGAGACCAAGGTAGAGGGCATTACAGTAGTCTAATCGAGATGATACAAATGCATGGATGACTTTTGGCAGATCATCTGAGGGAATTAAGTGCTTGATTCTGGCTATGTTCCTCAGGTGAAAGAATGAGGATTTGATTGTGGCTGATATCCGATGTTTAAGTGTCAAGCCACCATCCAGGACAACTCCAAGATTCCGCACACGATCAGTGGTTTGTAATTTTGAATCCCTGAGTGTAAGTCCAGTTGGTTGGCTATGCTGCTGTCTTGTCTTTTGATGTTGTGGTCCTATCATAAGGACCTCTGTTTTATCCGGCTTCAGTCGCAGCCTACTGGCACTCACACACTCCTGGAGTTCAGCTAGACAGCCATTTAGGGTTGCTATTGGGTTATCAGTGCCCGGAGCAAAGGACAAGTACAGTTGTGTATCATCTGCATAGCAGTGGTAGACCAGCCCATGGCGCCTGATTATTTCACCCAGTGGGAGCATGTATACTGCAAAAAGCATGGGGGATCGTATAGAACCTTGTGGGACACCACAAGGCAATGACACTGATGGTGATGAGTATACTCCAGATGATACTCTCTGTGACCTGCCTGTTAGAAATTATTTGAACCAGCTTAGGACTGTGCTATCCAGGCCACAAAAATGTATCAGTCGCTCAACCAGAAGCCCATGGTCCACGGTATCAAATGCTGCAGAGAGAGCCAAAAGGATTAATATTGAACAGTCAGCTCTGTCTCTTGCCATCAGAAGATCATTTAACACACACACCAGGGATGTTTCAGTGCTATGTCTTCTCCTGAATCCTGATTGGAATGGATCATAGATATCATGGGTTGTCAGGTGGGTTTCCAGTTGATTTGCAACCACGTTCTCAATAACCTTTCCTGGAAAAGGAAGGTTTGATACCAGTCTGTAGTTGGTCATGCAGTCAGGATCTAAAAAAGGTTTTTTAAGAAGAGGTCTAACAATTGCTTCCTTTAGGGGTCCAGGAAAAATGACTGTCTGCTAAGAGCATTGAACAATTTTTGCAAAGACAGGACCAATTATATCCATACAACATATTAGAAGCTTGGTTGAGGCAGGGTCCAGATCAGAGATGGTGGGATGCAAAATCCGAGCAATTTACATCCACTGGGCCATGAAGGCAGGTGGCTTATATTGGCAGGCTTTGTAGTTTGATGGCACTGTGGAGATTCCAGCCCGGTTGGTGGATATTTTATCTGCAAAGAAATTTGCAAACTCGTTGCATCTTGCCTGGGAGAGGGTTTCATCAGTCTGCAGGCATGTTGGCTTACAAAGCATCTCCACTGTGTGGAAAAGTTGAGCTGGCTTATTGTTTGATGCCGTGATGTTAGTATGTTTTATTGATGTTACTAAAATATTCTAGAAAATATTTTTAGACTATGTTTTTTAACGTTTTGTGTTTTATTATGTGAATCATAGGCCTAATATGAAATAGGGTAACACAAATCAGACAGTGTTTATATCTGAAAAATTAGAGCTGATAGGCAAAAATGAATGTTATATTAGAAATCTGCACACCAAATATACATAAAATTAGCTAAAAAAAATCCTTGGCACCAAAACACCATCTTATTGACTGTGAAATACCCTGTTTTTGGCCGATAACACATGGGATGATGATAATTACAGCTGCATGTATGCATGGGATGTGCCCTATTATATATCTGATGTACAGCTGCAAGCATGTGTGGGATGTGCCCAGGGGCTTAAGTTCTTATCAGGTGCCCGAAGGCAATATAAACGGTGGTGTCCTCCTCACAACAGTGGTGACCCACATATAATACAAACAGCATCGGAGACCCCCAGATACTACCGACAGCATTGTTGACCCCCATATACTACAGACAGCATTTGTGGTTGCCTTATGCTATAACCCTCAAACTAATAGAAAAAAAAACTTACTACAGTGGGGATTTATCTTAGAGCATAGGGACAAGCAAATTAAGGTGTATCGGACACACAAGTACACAGTATATATTTGTTTGTAGAAAAAGAAGACAAGCAGCTGCACTCGGAGAGGGGCAGCACGCTCATTTTATATATATATATATATATATATATATATATATATATACATACAGGTCCAAAAGATGTCTGCACTCACATTCATAAGTAGAGAAAATGCTGGGGTGACACTGAAAACTCATGAAGCAATGAAGACAACGTCCTCTTTCATGAACACATATTGGGGGTCATTCCGAGTTGATCACTCGCTGCCGATATTCGCAGCGCAGCGATCAGGTGAAAAATTGGCATTTCTGTGCATGCGTGACGTACGGGTACAAAGCTCTTTGTGGTTGTGCTCAGGTTCTAGCGAAGTTTTCCTTCGCACTGGCGGCCGCAAGAAAATTGACAGGAAGGGGGCGTTACTGGGTGTCAACTGACCATTTTCAGGGAGTGTTTGCAAAAACGCAGGCGTGTCTGAAAAAACGCAGGCGTGGCTGGGCGTTCACTGGGCTGGTGTATGACGTCAAATCTGGACACAAATAGGCTGAAGTGATCGCAAGCGCTGAGTAGGTTCAGAGCTACTCCGAAACTGGACAAACTGTTTTTGTAGAGCTCGGCTGCACATGCGTTCGCACTTTTGCTAAGCTAAAATACACTCCCCAGTGGGCGGTGGCATAGCGTTTGCATGGCTGCTAAAACTAGCTAGCGAGCGATCAACTCGGAATGACCCCCACAGTAGTATATAGAGTGCACTCACCAGTCTGTCCATAAAATCACCAAATATTTATTGTAGCTCGATGGTGTTGTGATGATTTTATTCGAGCTACAATAAAGATTTGGTGATTTTATGGACAGACTGGTGAGTGCACTCTATATATTACAATATATAGAGTGCACTCACCAGTCTGTCCATAAAATCCCCAAAATCACAGCAGCGAGACCTCGCTTGCTTGGAGCCGGGTGGACGCTGCCGTGAGCGGGGGATGTGATGCGGGGCCGTGGAGAGGAGGGACGGGGAGAGACAGACATACGAGGAGGGGAGACGGGGGAGAGCAGTGCTACAGCAGCGGCTATATAGCTGCTGCTGTAGCGCTGCTCTCCCCTGTCTGCCCGCGGCCCACCCCCCCTCCCCCCCCTCCTGCATCTCAATTCGACTTTTTTTAAAGTCGAATTGATAATGCATTGAATAGCCCAAGTCGGATCCATTCCGACACATGAATGTAGGAATGTATCCGACTTCAATTGAATATACCCTTAAACCATCAAAATGTTGAATATACCTGTTTCTTATTATTTTATAGATATATAAAACAAGGGATTACACACACACACACACACACACACACACACACACACACACACACACACACACATACTTGTTTTTGTGACCTCATCGGGACCCATGTATGGAACATCCCTCATGGGGACACCATTTCCCTTACCCCTGGAAGGGCCCAGCCTGTAGCCTGTGCAAGGGGACAGAGGGTGCGGGCATGCGTGGCCTGGGAGGGGACCATGGGGACATAATATATGGATCAATTTATGTGTGACACCCTCCCCCCAGGTGGCCAACGGGTGCAATGGCACCCACATTTTATTATGTATTGATTTATTTATTCATTTATTTATTTATTTATTTATTTATTTGTGTATGGATGCATGTGTTTGTTTACTTATTTATTATTTATTTATTTAGTTCATGTTCTTTCTCTTTATCGCAGTTATTCTGTTCTTTATGTAGAATTTAATTGAAAGCCAGTTCCGAGCCTTCAGTGCTTGGGTTTCAGCCCGTAGTTACGCATCACAATCCTTCTTGCCCGGAACCTTGCAGGAGTGGATGAACCGCATCATGTGTCTTTCAACGGCTCTGACTTCCGCTGGGGTCCATGGTTTTCTCTTAGCACCTCTGCTGTCACCTTTGTGGGAGAGGAAAGGTCAGTCACCCTGCAAGGCCATCACCAGCCAAGGCCACCCCCCCACACCCCCCACACCCCCTCACCAGCATGGAAGGTTGCACCCACCTTTAGGAATGGCTCCCTCCACTGCCACACTGTTTGCTTCTTTCTCGGTGTGCACCACTGTCACCTCACTGGCTTGCCTCTCTGGCTCATCCCCAGAGTCATCACTTGGCACCTGGATTGGTTCTGGAAATAGAGAAAGACAGTAAACCCCGTCACACCAGCCCACTTACAGTGTCAGTCCCTGGAGACACTTGTCCAGTGATACTTACCATCTGGATCAATGGAGATCTCCTCCAGACTGCGGCCCCTGAACTCAGCCATTCTCCCTTGCTCCAGGGCCACAAAGAGCTTGCTTAACTTGGCCAGCTGCAGGGTACCTTCTGGAAGACGATAATACTGTCAATGCACCCGTATGTCATGTCCGAGGAAATCGGCTAGCTGGTCCATCTCGGTGTCGCTTAGGTTGAGGACCCTGGAAAGGGTGGCTACATGCTTCCGGAGGCGGGTGGAGGACAGTGCTTCGGGATGCTTGGCCCCACACTCCCGGGCATAGAGACGAATGCAGTCGGATCCCCTGAAGTGTGATAAGGCGGCTGGCCTGGCAAACATGTAGAAATTTTCAGGGGTGACACCACACTCTGCCCTCTTCTCGGTCAGGATCTCCATGGCTTTCTGCATGCATGGGGATAACAGGACGGGAACCTTCCTGCCTCTTTTACCAGGTATCTCAATACGGGTGAAGTGGTGACAGAGAGCCTTCTCCATCTCCGAGAGGGCCTGGGCCACGTCACCCTGCAGGTCAGCTGTGTGCCGTGATTCAAATGAGGATAGCCGCATCTTGGACACCTCACCTTCCCTCCTGCGGTTGAAGAGGATCAACTGTGTGAGGGTGACCTTGGCCAGCATTGACCACTGCTTTGCAGAAGGGTGTGCAGATAACCCATCCAAGTACTCCCGCTGCCGGTCAAGGAGGTACAGGTTCAATCGCTTCACGTCGTCAGTGAAGGGTAGGAGGAGTGGGGCATTCCATTTTATCTCTCGTAGGGTCTTCAGGGCAGCAGTTGAGATGAGCTCACTCCACCTCGCCTCGTACAGTTTCCTGAAGCTCCGTGCGCTCTCCACTGTCAGGGCACTGCCCTCCATCAGCGCCTGGCACTCAACCATGGCGGAAATCTTTTGCAAGCTGTGGCCCACCTTCAGGGCCAGCGAGGGGACCCTATATGTGTTGGTCTTGTCATCGTAGCCAGCCAGGCTCCTGACGGCATGCACCACATGGAAAAAGTTGGGTGGGCGGATGAAATCTTCCATGCTCCGCAATGGAGTGACCTTCATCGCATGCAGCAGGAGACGACCCACCTCCCGGAGCTTCTGGCGGATGTACTCGTGCTTGCCGACATCAGACCCCAGTCGGTTGTAGAGGTGCTGCCCGAACTGCATGATGCAGCTGTCCCCCTTGATCACAGGCACCACATCATCATAATTCATTTGGCTCAACAACTTCCACAGGCCGGTGCCAACACCTGGCGGAATGGGTGTGGCGTAAGTGCACAGGGACTGGACCCGAGTTCTACCAGGTTTGGGGTGGCCACCCCTTTTACGAAGAGGGCACCTCTTCACATGTCGCCACAGGTGTCGCCTGGAGAACAGACCTTGGCAGTGTGCGCAGTGCATGAAATCTTGGGGAGCTGCTGCTTTGGCCGGCTGCTTGCAAGGTAGTAGGACACCGCTGCCCTCGCGGAGAACACCGATATTATGTGCAAAGTTCCCCCGGTGGCGAATTAGGTCCAGCTGCACTGACCTTTCCCTGGAGCTCTTGTCAAAGCTCAGTGCCCTTGCTATCTCTGGCTCACTGCGGTGGACGGCTTCCACGTGCCTCGCAATTTTGGAATATGGCCTCTCACACCATAGGCAGAAGTTTTTCTTCTTGTTATATGTTCTGGAACCATCCCCTTTTTGGGTAAGAACCTGGACTGACACGCCGTGATGTGTCCGTCGGTTCAGGCCGCCGTCTGTGGAGGAAGCCTCGGCTTCTTCCAGCGCCTGTCTCCTGTGAAAAGATGTCTCTTCCGCGCTGCTGTCATTTGAACTGCTCAACTCAGATGAGTCGGGGAGATAGTCTTCATCACTGCCATCCGTTTTACTGTCTGCCCCATCCGCGTTCATTGTCTTAAGGAAACAAGCCAGGGACTTCCGGGAGTGGAAAACAGACCGAGGACTTCTGGGAGTGAGAGATATATAATGGTGAACTTCTGGGGGTGGGAGACAAACCAAGGACTTCTGGGAGTGTATGATGCTGTGTGCTTTGACCCTGCCCAGTTTAAAAAAAATAAAGTAAAATAAAGTGCAGCTGGGTTGTCCAATATCCCCATCCACTGCTGCAGCACAAGGGGTTAAAAAAAAAAAAAAAAAAAAAAAAACACCCGCAAAACCAAAACGAATCCCCCCCCCCTAATAAAAACCACACACAAAAATAATTTTTTTTTCAAACCACAAAAAGGACTCCCCAAAATAAACAGTACGGGAAAAATACCTTGGCCGGCAGCGGGGTTTGTCCAGTATCCCCATCCGCCACTGCAGTGCATGGGGCAAGAACAAGACCCCCCACCCCCACAAAAAATACAAAAAAAAACAAAAGAAAAACAACCCCCCCCCCCCCAAAAAAAAAGACCCCCCCCCCAAATAAACAGTACTGGAAAAATACCTTGTCCGGCAGTGGGGTTTGTCCAGTATCCCCATCTGCCACTGCAGTGCCTGGGGCAAGAACAAGACACCCCCCCCCCCCCCCCCCCCAAAAAAAAAAAAAAAAAACCACCCTGAAATAAAAAAAACAACACCCCCCAAAACACCCAAAACAAACAGACCCCCCCAAAATAAAGAAAACCAAAGCCCCCCCCCCAAAAAAAATAAATAAATAAATAAATAAACAAAAGAAAAACAACACACACAAAAACACCCAAAAAACAAACAGACCCCCCAAAATAAACAGTACGGGAAAAATACATTGGCCGGCAGCGGGGTTTGTCCAATATCCCCATCCGCTACTGCAGTGCTTGGGGCAAGAACAAGACCACCCCACAAAAAAAGCACCCCACCCAAAAAAAGACCCCCCAAAATAAAAAGTACTGGAAAAATACCTTGTCCGGCAGTGGGGTTTGTCCATTATCCCCATCTGCCACTGCAGTGCCTGGGGCAAGAACAAGACCCCCCCCCCAAAAAAAAAAAAAAAACAACACACCCAAAAAAACTAAAGAAAAACAACACACCCAAAAACAAACAGACCCCCCCCCCAAAAAAATAAACAAGTACAAAGCACCCCCCCCTTCTCCCCCTCCCAAACCCCTCCCCCCCAAACAAATTCCAAAACAAAAGAAAAACCACAAACAACCCCCCCCCCCCTCCAGAAAAAAAACCAGCACGGGAAAAATAATTGTGGCGGTGTCGGGAATGCCAAGAATCCCCATCCGCTGACCCAAAAAAAAAAAAAAAAACACACACAAAAAAAACCATGGGCTGGCAGCAGGTGTGTCCAGCCCATGGGAGGGGGGGAGAAATAAAAACCTTCCCCCAATAATCCCCCTCCCCCCAAAAAATGGGAAAAAAATCCACAAGCTGGGGCTGTCCAGTATCTGCATTCCGCCATTGACCCGCCGGCCGGCGGGTGTTCCCCGGCTGTTCAGCCCTGGGAAAGGGGCAGCCGGCCCCCGACTATTAAGCCCGGGGAGCAGGGGCTCCGGCCGAGTATTAAGCCCAGGGAGGGACCAGCCACCGGGGACTGGAGGACCAGGGGAGAGGCGCCTCCGCCGACCCAACCGGCCGGCGGAGGCGCTGGACCTCGCGCCGAACCCATTGTCCCCGGCCAAGTCCCCGGGACGGGACACTGATCGCGCCGCCGGCCTCCGACTATTAAGCCCGGAGAGCGGGGGCTCCGGCCGGGTATTAAGCCCAGGGAGGGACCAGCCACCGGGGACGGGAGGACCAGGGGAGAGGCGCCTCCGCCGACCAACCCGGCCGGCGGAGGCGCTGGACCTCATGCCGAACCGATTGTCCCCGGCCAAGTCCCCGGGACGGGACACTGCTCGCGCCGCCGGCCCCCGACTATTAAGCCCGGAGAGCGGGGGCTCCGGCCGGGTATTAAGCCCAGGGAGGGACCAGCCACCGAGGACGGGAGGACCAGGGGAGAGGCGCCTCCGCCGACCCACCCGGCCGGCGGAGGCGCTGGACCTCGTGCCGAACCGATTGTCCCCGGCCAAGTCCCCGGGACGGGACACTGCTCGCGCCGCCGGCCCCCGACTATTAAGCCCGGAGAGCGGGGGCTCCGGCCGGGTATTAAGCCCAGGGAGGGACCAGCCACCGGGGACGGGAGGACCAGGGGAGAGGCGCCTCTGCCGACCCACCCGGCCGGCGGAGGCGCTGGACCTCGAGCCGAACCGGTTGTCCCCGGCCAAGTCCCCGGGACGGGACACTGCTCGCGCCGCCGGCCCCCGACTATTAAGCCCGGAGAGCGGGGGCTTCGGCCGGGTATTAAGCCCAGGGAGGGACCAGCCACCGGGGCCGGGAGGACCAGGGGAGAGGCACCTCCGCTGACCCACCCGGCCGGCGTAGGCGCTGGCCCTCATGCCGAACCGATTGTCCCCGGCCAAGTCCCCGGGACGGGACACTGCTCGCGCCGCCGGCCCCCGACTATTAAGCCCGGAGAGCGGGGGCTCCGGCCGGGTATTAAGCCCAGGGAGGGACCAGCCACCGGGGCCGGGAGGACCAAGGGAAAGGCGCCTCCACTGACCCACCCGGCCGGCGGAGGCGCTGGACCTCGCGCCGAACCGATTGTCCCCGGCCAAGTCCACAGGAAGGGACACTGCTCGCGCCGCCGGCCCCCGACTATTAAGCATGGAGAGCGGGGGCTCCGGCCGGGTATTAAGCCCAGGGAGGGACCAGCCACCGGGGCCGGGAGGACCAGGGGAGAGGCGCCTCCGCCGACCCACCCGGCCGGCGGAGGCGCTGGACCTCGCGCCGAACCGATTGTCCCCGGCCAAGTCCCCGGGACGGGACACTGCTCGCGCCGCCGGCCCCCGACTATTAAGCATGGAGAGCGGGGGCTCCGGCCGGGTATTAAGCCCAGGGAGGGACCAGCCACCGAGGACGGGAGGACCAGGGGAGAGGCGCCTCCGCCGACCCACCCGGCCGGCGGAGGCGCTGGACCTCGCGCCGAACCGATTGTCCCCGGCCAAGTCCCTGGGACGGGACACTGCTCGCGCCGCCGGCCCCCGACTATTAAGCCCGGAGAGTGGGGGCTCCGGCCGGGTATTAAGCCCAGGGAGGGACCAGCCACCGGGGACGGGAGGACCAGGGGAGAGGCGCCTCCGCCGACCCACCCGGCCGGCGGAGGCGCTGGACCTCGTGCCGAACCGATTGTCCCCGGCCAAGTCCCCGGGACGGGACACTGCTCGCGCCGCCGGCCCCCGACTATTAAGCCCGGAGAGCGGGGGCTCCGGCCGTGTATTAAGCCCAGGGAGGGACCAGCCACCAGGGACAGGAGGACCCGGGGAGAGGCGCCTCCGCCGACCCAACCGGCCGGCGGAGGCGCTGGACCTCGTGCCGAACCGATTGTCCCCGGCCAAGTCCCCGGGACGGGACACTGCTCGCGCCGCCGGCCCCCGACTATTAAGCCCGGAGAGCGGGGGCACCGGCCGGGTATTAAGCCCAGGGAGGGACCAGCCACCGAGGACGGGAGGACAAGGGGAGAGGCGCCTCCGCCGACCCACCCGGCCGGCGGAGGCGCTGGACCTCGTGCCGAACCGATTGTCCCCGGCCAAGTCCCCGGGACGGGACACTGCTCGCGCCGCCGGCCCCCGACTATTAAGCCCGGAGAGCGGGGGCTCCGGCCGGGTATTAAGCCCAGGGAGGGACCAGCCACCGGGGCCGGGAGGACCAGGGGAAAGGCGCCTCCGCTGACCCACCCGGCCGGCGTAGGCGCTGGCCCTCATGCCGAACCGATTGTCCCCGGCCAAGTCCCCTGGACGGGACACTGCTCGCGCCGCCGGCCCCCGACTATTAAGCCCGGAGAGCGGGGGCTCCGGCCGGGTATTAAGCCCAGGGAGGGACCAGCCACCGGGGCCGGGAGGACCAGGGGAAAGGCGCCTCCACTGACCCACCCGGCCGGCGGAGGCGCTGGACCTCGCGCCGAACCGATTGTCCCCGGCCAAGTCCCCAGGACGGGACACTGCTCGCGCCCCAGGCGAGCAAGAAGCTTCGGGTGCGTGGGCACAGGACGCCCCATACGCCCACCCCCGCAGTCAGCCAAATATTGACTGATTTCGTGGCACTCGGTCATAATATCAGAGATAGTAGCTCAGGCTCCTCTAGTTTCTCAGCTTTACACGTGCAGCAAATGTCTGATCTTATAGTTACTCTCTTATAGAGAATTTCAATAGTGACAACACATCATCAGTAGGCCGACACAAACCTAACCACCAGCGCCCAATATCTCAACCTGACACCAAAGTGAGAAATGATGACAGCGGATCCCCCCCCACCTCCAAGGTGAAGGGGGTTACGAAAACCTTGCACAGCAATAACGTTCAACCATGGCCAATAAGTAAAGGAACCAGCAAACCTTTGAACCCTGCAGTCACCATCACCGCCCTGCAGAGCCTGTCCCACACTCCCACCGCATAAGGGGGGACGAGGGTGGTTATCACCCCACCTCCAAGATGGATTAGGAACTGACAACCTCCCGCGACAGCCCCCAGCCATACCTCTCACTCAGACTCGAGCAAGCATTGGGGAATCCAGCAGCCCTCCGGATCCTGCAGTGATGCGGGGGAAAGCTGCAGACAGGGCGGAGGAGCAGCCGGTGGAGGTGATGCCTCCGGCCGACATCACCGCCCTGCGGAGCCTGTCCCGCACCCAGCTGCCTAAGGTGGATAAGGGTGGCTGTCACCTCCCCCCCTCCTGGATGGAGGGGGGCAGACATCCTCAATCCATCCCGACCCGTGCCGCTCATCCGTCAGCAAGCATTGGGGAATCCGGCAGCCCTCCGGATCCTGCGGTGATGCGGGAGGAGGCTGCAGACAGGGCGGAGCAGCGACCGGTGGAGGTGACCCCTCCGGCCGACATCACCGCCCTGCGGAGCCTGTCCCGCACCCCGTCGCCTAAGGTGGACGAGGGTGGCTGTCACCTCCCCCCTCCTGGATGGAGGGGGGGCAGACATCCTCAATCCATCGCCGACCCGTGCCGCTCGGCCGCCAGCAAGCATTGGGGAATCCGGCAGCCCTCTGGATCCTGCGGTGATGCAGGGGAGGCTGCAGACAGGGCGGAGCAGCGACCGGTGGAGGTGACCCCTCCGGCCGACATCACCGCCCTGCGGAGCCTGTCCCGCACCCCGCCGCCTAAGGTGGACGAGGGTGGCTTTCACCTCCCCCCCTCCTGGATGGAGGGGGGGCAGACATCCTCAATCCATCCCCGACCCGTGCCGCTCAGTCGCCAGAAAGCATTGGGGAATCCAGCAGCCCTCCGGATCCTGCGGTGATGCAGGGGGAGGCTGCAGACAGGGCGGAGCAGCGACCGGTGGAGGTGAACCCTCCGGCCGACATCGCCGCCCTGCGGAGCCTATCCCGCACCCCGCCGCCTAAGGTGGACGAGGGTGGCTGTCACCTCCCCCCCTCCTGGATGGAGGGGGGGCAGACATCCTCAATCCATCCCCGACCCGTGCCGCTCAGCCGCCAGCAAGCATTGGGGAATCCGGCAGCCCTCTGGATCCTGCGGTGATGCAGGGGGAGGCTGCAGACAGGGCGGAGCAGCGACCGGTGGAGGTGACCCCTCCGGCCGACATCGCCGCCCTGCGGAGCCTGTCCCGCACCCCGCCGCCTAAGGTGGACGAGGGTGGCTGTCACTTCTTCCCCCCTCCTGGATGGAGGGGGGGGGGCAGACATCCTCAATCCATCCCCAACCCGTGCCGCTCAGCCGCCAGCAAGCATTGGGGAATCTGGCAGCCCTCCGGATCCTGCGGTGATGCAGGGGGAGGCTGCAGACAGGGCGGAGCAGCGACCGGTGGAGGTGACCCCTCCGGCCGACATCGCCACCCTGCGGAGCCTGTCCCGCACCCCGCCGCCTAAGGTGGACGAGGGTGGCTGTCACCTCCCCCCCCCCTTCCTGGATGGAGGGGGGGGCAGACATCCTCAATCCATCCCCGACCCGTGCCGCTTGGCCGCCAGCAAGCATTGGGGAATCCGGCAGCCCTCCGAATCCTGCGGTGATGCGGGGGGAGGCTGCAGACAGGGCGTAGCAGCGACCGGTGGAGGTGACCCCTCCGGCCGACATCACCACCCTGCGGAGCCTGTCCCGCACCCCGCCACCTAAGGTGGACGAGGGTGGCTGTCACCCCCCCCCCTCCTGGATGGAGGGGGGGGCAGACATCCTCAATCCATCCCCAACCCGTGCCACTCGGCCGCCAGCAAGCATTGGGAAATCCGGCAGCCCTCCGGATCCTGCGGTGATGCGGGGGGAGGCTGCAGACAGGGCGGAGCAGCGACCGGTGGAGGTGACCCCTCCGGCCGACATCACCGCCCTGCGGAGCCTGTCCCGCACCCCGCCGCCTAAGGGGGGACGAGAGTGGTTATCACCCCCCCCCCCCTCCATAATGGAGGGGGACCTGAAAACCTCCCGCGACAGCCCCCAGCTGTGCCACTCAGCTGAGGGCAAGCATTTTGGGTTACAGCAGCCCTCCAGTTTCTGCATTGATGCGGAAGGCTACTGGCAGGATCAACAAGGTAGCTCTCAGTAGCCAGCGGTGACAGGGGGTGAGCCAGCCGCCATCTCGAAAGCAGCAGGAAACCCCACAGAGAAGAAGGAGCCACACACCAAGCAGGCAACCAACAAGAGGAGTAGGCCCAGTGGATGGCCATCAGTGCGGGCCAAGTGAGAAGTTCAGAGTCAGATGGACAGTGGGGCCCGCTCTCCGTGGTACCCAGGCACCAGGCACATTGATCAGCCCCCAGATAAAGGGGGACAGCACCCACTCGATCTCACATTTTTCTCCTCACCCGACAACCTGTTCACTAGGCAACCAGTGCAAGCCACCCTGAGGGACAGTTTGGGTAAGCAGCGATTTAAAAAGGTCGCCTCAGGCCTCCCAACCCAGGTCCCCGCCGGTCGAGGCGAGGGTGAGCCGTCGGCCCCCAGGGAACCCCGCTGCCCCAACCCATCACATCCCGATCTACACCTGACTGGTTTCATCTTGTCATGGGGGGTGAAAGGTTCATATTGTAAAGGGCTGTTCCACTCTCCAGGATACCGTCAATGATACATGGGTAGTCCCAGGCCCACTCTGTGCGCAGCTTCCACTGGATCCCTCCAAAGGGGCCTCCCACTCTCCCTTTTTCTACTGACGTATTCCAGTCAGCTTTGCTCAGAGCCTGTGCTTCTCTCTCACGCCATACGAGACTCCCCTTTCTCGCACACTTTCTATCTCACTCTACCTCCATCCTGTCTGGCTCTTCTCTCCGCAGGGCCCCACAGCTGAACCCTTCCGTGCAGCCACCTGCAGCCATTGACAGACCGCATCATTGGTTCATGGTGGCACTTGTGCAGTTCCCGGGAAATCATGTGCTCCACCAGGGTCCAATGGTGAGCTTTGCTAGATGATGGGGACACTTCCCCAGCACCCCTGGTGTTGTCAGGCACCTGCTGGGCTGATAGACAGAGCAGACCATACTGACTGGAGTCAGAAACAAGGCCCACCCAGCTCTGGCCAAGAGCACTGGGCGGACATTTGGGGACTAGTAAACCCTTACAGTGGAGGGTTTCCAGGCACGCCATGGGCAGAAGGAGGGCCTTGTTCGCCTGGAGCTGGCCGGGACCCCTGGGTTCCGGCCAAGCGAATGGCCCTCCCCGCCGGGGCGCAGGGAGCCACATCAATCAGGTTTGCAGGACAAAGAAAAGAGGACTTTCTATCGAGTACCCATCTTTTCCCTGGCTGGACTGTTCTCATCCTGTGAATCTCTCAGCTGGGTTCTCTTGGACGTAGCAGGACAGGTGATGCGCGCGACACTTTTGCAGTACACTCTCCTATTTTACCCAGGCTCTTGGAACCACTCCCAGCCTGAGGGTTCAGCCGTACACACTCATCAGCATGACTTCCACAAATTGCAGTAACCAGTTCAGCACACTGGGGGGCGCTGCTCCCAGGAATAGGGAGCCAGGCCAAGCCCAGTCCGCAGGCTCCAACCGATGCCTGGAAGAGCCCCATTTCGGCCCCGGAGGGGAGATCGGAGGAACGAAAGACTGGAAGTCCCGGTGGGACTGCGCTTCCCCTGTCTGCCACAGGGGGCGCTGCACCAGGCGAGAAGGAGCTGGGCCAAGCCCGGTCCGCAGGCTCCAACCGATGCCCGGAGGAGCCCCTTTTCAGCCTCGGAGGGAAGATCGGAGGAACGGGAGACTGGAAGTCCCGGTGAGACTGCGCTTCCCTCATCTGCCACAGGGGGCGCTGTGCCAGGGGAGAGGGAGCCGGCCCAAGCCAAATCCGCAGGCTCCAACCAATGCTCTGAGTTGCCCCATTTCAGCCTCGGAGGGGAGATCGGAGGAACGGAAGACTGGAAGTCCCGGTGAGACTGCGCTTCCCCCATCTGCCACAGGGGGGCGCTGCGCCAGGGGAGAGGGTGCTGGGCCAAGCCCGGTCCGCAGGCTCCAACCGATGCCCGGAGGAGCCCTATTTCAGCCGCATAGGGGAGATCGGAGGAACGAAAGACTGGAAGTCCCGGTGGGACTGCGCTTCCCCCGTCTGCCACAGGGGGGCGCTGCGCCAGGGGAGAGGGAGCTGGTCCAAGCCCAGTCCGCGGGCTCCAACCGATGCCCGGAGGAGCCCCATTTCAGCCTTGGAGGGAAGATCGGAGGAACGGGAGACTGGAAGTCCCGGTGAGACTGCGCTTCCCCCATCTGCCACAGGGGGCGCTGCGCCAGGGAAGAAGGAGCTGGGCCAAGCCCGGTCCGCAGGCTCCAACCGATGCCTGGAGGAGCCCCATTTCAGCCTCGGAGGGAAGATCGGAGGAACGGGAGACTGGAAGTCCCGGTGAGACTGCACTTCCCCCATCTTCCACAGGGGGGCGCTGCACCAGGTGTGAGGGAGCCGGGCCAAGCCCAGTCCCCAGGCTCCAACCGATGCCCGGAGGAGCCCCATTTCAGCCACGGAGGGGAGATCGGAGGAACGGGAGACTGGAAGTCCCGGTGAGACTGCGCTTCCCTCATCTGCCACAGGGGGCGCTGTGCCAGGGGAGAGGGAGCCGGCCCAAGCCCGGTCCGCAGGCTCCAACCAATGCTCTGAGTTGCCCCATTTCAGCCTCGGAGGGGAGATCGGAGGAACGGGAGACTGGAAGTCCCGGTGAGACTGCGCTTCCCTCATCTGCCACAGGGGGCACTGTGCCAGGGGAGAGGGAGCTGGTCCAAGCCCGGTCCGCAGGCTCCAACCGATGCCCGGAGGAGCCCCATTTCAGCCTCGGAGGGAAGATCGGAGGAACGGGAGACTGGAAGTCCCGGTGAGACTGCGCTTCCCCCATCTGCCACAGGGGGCGCTGCGCCAGGAATAGGGAGCCAGGCCAAGCCCAGTCCGCAGGCTCCAACCGATGCCTGGAAGAGCCCCATTTCGGCCGCAGAGGGGAGATCGGAGGAACGAAAGACTGGAAGTCCCGGTGGGACTGCGCTTCCCCCGTCTGCCACAGGGGGGCGCTGCGCCAGGGGAGAGGGAGCTGGTCCAAGCCCAGTCCGCGGGCTCCAACCGATGCCCGGAGGAGCCCCATTTCAGCCTTGGAGGGAAGATCGGAGGAACGGGAGACTGGAAGTCCCGGTGAGACTGCGCTTCCCCCATCTGCCACAGGGGGCGCTGCGCCAGGGAAGAAGGAGCTGGGCTAAGCCCGGTCCGCAGGCTCCAACCGATGCCCGGAGGAGCCCCATTTCAGCCTCGGAGGGAAGATTGGAGGAACGGGAGACTGGAAGTCCCGGTGAGACTGCACTTCCCCCATCTTCCACAGGGGGCGCTGCACCAGGTGTGAGGGAGCCGGGCCAAGCCCAGTCCCCAGGCTCCAACCGATGCCCGGAGGAGCCCCATTTCAGCCACGGAGGGGAGATCGGAGGAACGGGAGACTGGAAGTCCCGGTGAGACTGCGCTTCCCCCATCTGCCACAGGGGGGCGCTGCGCCAGGGGAGAGGGAGCCGGCCCAAGCCCGGTCCGCGGGCTCCAAACGATGCCCGGAGGAGCCCCATTTCAGCCTCGGAGGGAAGATCGGAGGAACGGGAGACTGGAAGTCCCGGTGAGACTGCGCTTCCCCCGTCTGCCACAGGGGGGCGCTGCACCAGGGAAGAAGGAGCTGGGCCAAGCCCGGTCCGCAGGCTCCAACCGATGCCTGGAGGAGCCCCATTTCAGCCTCGGAGGGAAGATCGGAGGAACGGGAGACTGGAAGTCCCGGTGAGACTGCACTTCCCCCATCTTCCACAGGGGGGCGCTGCACCAGGTGTGAGGGAGCCGGGCCAAGCCCAGTCCCCAGGCTCCAACCGATGCCCGGAGGAGCCCCATTTCAGCCACGGAGGGGAGATCGGAGGAACGGGAGACTGGAAGTCCCGGTGAGACTGCGCTTCCCTCATCTGCCACAGGGGGCGCTGTGCCAGGGGAGAGGGAGCCGGCCCAAGCCCGGTCCGCAGGCTCCAACCAATGCTCTGAGTTGCCCCATTTCAGCCTCGGAGGGGAGATCGGAGGAACGGGAGACTGGAAGTCCCGGTGAGACTGCGCTTCCCTCATCTGCCACAGGGGGCACTGTGCCAGGGGAGAGGGAGCTGGTCCAAGCCCGGTCCGCAGGCTCCAACCGATGCCCGGAGGAGCCCCATTTCAGCCTCGGAGGGAAGATCGGAGGAACGGGAGACTGGAAGTCCCGGTGAGACTGCGCTTCCCCCATCTGCCACAGGGGGCGCTGCGCCAAGGAAGAAGGAGCTGGGCCAAGCCCGGTCCGCAGGCTCCAACCGATGCCCGGAGGAGCCCTATTTCAGCCGCAGAGGGGAGATCGGAGGAACGAAAGACTGGAAGTCCCGGTGGGACTGCGCTTCCCCCGTCTGCCACAGGGGGGCGCTGCGCCAGGGGAGAGGGAGCTGGTCCAAGCCCAGTCCGCGGGCTCCAACCGATGCCCGGAGGAGCCCCATTTCAGCCTTGGAGGGAAGATCGGAGGAACGGGAGACTGGAAGTCCCGGTGAGACTGCGCTTCCCCCATCTGCCACAGGGGGCGCTGCGCCAGGGAAGAAGGAGCTGGGCTAAGCCCGGTCCGCAGGCTCCAACCGATGCCCGGAGGAGCCCCATTTCAGCCTCGGAGGGAAGATTGGAGGAACGGGAGACTGGAAGTCCCGGTGAGACTGCACTTCCCCCATCTTCCACAGGGGGCGCTGCACCAGGTGTGAGGGAGCCGGGCCAAGCCCAGTCCCCAGGCTCCAACCGATGCCCGGAGGAGCCCCATTTCAGCCACGGAGGGGAGATCGGAGGAACGGGAGACTGGAAGTCCCGGTGAGACTGCGCTTCCCCCATCTGCCACAGGGGGGCGCTGCGCCAGGGGAGAGGGAGCCGGCCCAAGCCCGGTCCGCGGGCTCCAAACGATGCCCGGAGGAGCCCCATTTCAGCCTCGGAGGGAAGATCGGAGGAACGGGAGACTGGAAGTCCCGGTGAGACTGCGCTTCCCCCGTCTGCCACAGGGGGGCGCTGCACCAGGTGTGAGGGAGCCGGGCCAAGCCCAGTCCCCAGGCTCCAACCGATGCCCGGAGGAGCCCCATTTCAGCATCGGAGCTCTGGCTGGGTTGCCTCTGAAAGGGAAGAAGACCTCTCTCTATTGTTCAGCCTGTATCCCGTCTCTGAGCTCCAAGGCATTTTTGGCACAGATCCTTAACTGCAGTTCCAGCCTCTCATCCACATCACCATCCCCTGAAGATCTGGCCATATCAATATGCCCGAGGGGTTCTTTTCAGGGTAGCAGATCGGGTGGAGCGCGCGTCATTCTAGTGAGCCATGCTCAGATTTTACCCTAGCTCCTGGAAACGTGTCCAGGCACGAGGGATACACGTCCACACTCATTTGGGGGAGTTCCAGAATGGGAAATTCAACACTTTTTATCGAGATAAGTCGAATAGCTCCTCTCCAGCGCCCGTGAAAACTATAAGAAGGGCCCCGGCTAGAGCCCGTACTGGGGAAAGTGGGAGGGGGCACGTGCGGCGCCCCCTGTTGGCCGCCGGGTGGAACTGCAGTGGGCCCCAAAAATTATGGGAAGGCACCCCGGGTTCCCAAAATTACTGGGAGGCGCCCTGACTGCTGCTCCTGTAGGGGGGCAGAGGGAGGGGGCACGCGCGGCGCCCCCGGTGGCCGACGGGCGGAACTGCAGCGGGGCCCCAAAATTATTGGAAGGCGCCCCAGGTCCCCAAAATTATGGGCAGGCGCCCTGTCTGCTGCTCCTGCAGGGGGCAGATGGAGGGGGCATGTGCGGCGCCCCCCGGTGGCCACCGGGTGGAACTGCAGCGGGGCCCTAAAAATTATGGGAAGGCACCCCAGGTCCCCAAAATTATGAGGAGGCGCCCTATCTGCTGCTCCTGCAGGGGGCAGATGGAGGGGGCACGTGCGGCGCCCCCCGGTGGCCACCAGGCGGAACTGCAGTGGGGCCCTAAAAATTATGGGAAGGCACCCCGGGTTCCCAAAATTACGGGGAGGCGCCCTGACTGCTGCTCCTGTAGGGGGACAGAGGGAGGGGGCACGCGCGGCGCCCCCGGTGGCCGACGGGCGGAACTGCAGCGGGGCCCCAAAATTATTGGAAGGCGCCCCAGGTCCCCAAAATTATGGGCAGGCGCCCTGTCTGCTGCTCCTGCAGGGGGCAGATGGAGGGGGCATGTGCGGCGCCCCCCCGGTGGCCACCGGGTGGAACTGCAGCGGGGCCCTAAAAATTATGGGAAGGCACCCCAGGTCCCCAAAATTATGAGGAGGCGCCCTGATTGCTGCTCCTGCAGGGGGCAGATGGAGGGGGCACGTGCGGCGCCCCCCGGTGGCCACCAGGCGGAACTGCAGTGGGGCCCTAAAAATTATGGGAAGGCACCCTGACTACTGCTCCTGCAGGGGGCAGAGGAAGGAGGCACGCGCGGTGGCCGCCGGGCGGAACTGCAGCGGGGCCCCAAAATTATTGGAAGGCGCATCGGGTCCCCAAAATTATGGGGAGGCGCCCTGTCTGCTGCTCCTGCAGGGGGCAGATGGAGGGGGCATGTGCGGCGCCCCCCCCCCCCCACCGGTGGCCACCAGGTGGAACTGCAGCGGGGCCCTAAAAATTATGGGAGGCACCCCGGGTCCCCAAAATTATGGGGAGGCGCCCTGATTGCTGCTCCTGCAGGGGGCAGATGTAGGGGGCACGTGCAGCGCCCCCCGGTGGCCACCAGGCGGAACTGCAGTGGGGCCCTAAAAATTATGGGAAGGCACCCTGACTACTGCTCCTGCAGGGGGCAGAGGAAGGAGGCACGCGCGGCGCCCCCCGGTGGCCGCCGGGCGGAACTGCAGCGGGGCCCCAAAATTATTGGAAGGCGCATCGGGTCCCCAAAATTATGGGGAATCGCCCTGTCTGCTGCTCCTGCAGGGGGCAGATGGAGGGGGCATGTGCGGCGCCCCCCGGTGGCCACCGGGTGGAACTGCAGTGGGGCCCTAAAAATTATGGGAGGCACCCCGGGTCCCCAAAATTATGGGGAGGCGCCCTGATTGCTGCTCCTGCAGGGGGCAGATGGAGGGGGCACGTGCGGCGCCCCCCGGTGGCCACCAGGCGGAACTGCAGTGGGGCCCTAAAAATTTTGGGAAGGCACCCTGACTACTGCTCCTGCAGGGGGCAGAGGAAGGAGGCACGCGCGGCGCCCCCCGGTGGCCACCGGGCGGAACTGCAGCGGGGCCCCAAAATTATTGGAAGGCGCATCGGGGCCCCAAAATTATGGGGAGGAGCCCTGTCTGCTGCTCCTGCAGGGGCAGATGGAGGGGGGAACATGCGGCACCCCCCCCCGGTGGCCGCCGGGTGGAACTGCAGCGGGGCCCCAAAATTATTGGAAGGTGCCCCGGGTCCCCAAAATTATGGGCAGGCACCCCGTCTGCTGCTCCTGCAGGGGGCAGATGGAGGGGGCATGTGCGGCGCCCCCCGGTGGCCACCGGGTGGAACTGCAGTGGGGCCCTAAAAATTATGGGAAGGCACCCCGGGTCCCCAAAATTATGGGGAGGCGCCCTATCTGCTGCTCCTGCAGGGGGCAGATGGAGGGGGCACGTGCGGCACCCCCCGGTGGCCACCAGGTGACACTGCAGTGGGGCCCTAAAAATTATGGGAAGGCACCCTAACTACTGCTCCTGTATGGGGCAGAGGGAGGGGGCACGTGCGGCACCCCCCGGTGGCCGCCGGGCGGAACTGCAGCGAGGCCCCAAAATTATTAGAAGGCCTCCCGGGTCCCCAAAATTACAGGGAGGCACCCTGTCTGCTGCTCCTTAAGGGAAAGGGGGAATGTGTGGCACCCCCGGTGGCTGCCTGGTGGAACTGCAGTGGGCCCCTAAAATATATAAATCTATATTTTTTAGAGAACCAATCAGTTGCTTTAATACAATCTGCATTGCACACACATACACACAGTATGGTCTGGCAAATGTGATTCCCGAGGACATGCCCGATTTTGATGCTGGGTAGTTGGGACATGCCCTTACTATCACCTCCTGTGGTCTGACTTGTGGGGACCTCATTTCAGGTCCCCACCATGTTGAAAGTCCCTCCAGTGTTGGTGTGCTGTCCGGTCTGTGTCCCCATAAGGATAGGAATACGAGTGCACACACACACACACACACACACACACACACACACACACACACACACACACACATACAGTATATATATATATATATATATATATATATTATGTGTGTGTAAAAAATATACAGTATATATATTTATATACCCATGAAATACTTTTTTTTGTTTATAAACATACGTTCCTATGGTGGCTGCTGCTGGCTCTTGTGGGACTCCGCACACACACTCCACGCTGACCTCCTCCCAGCGTCCGGGGTGACAGCAGAGCCCAGGGATGTGCAGTCAGGGGAGGCAGTGCCTCCCCTGTCATTAATGATTAAAATAATACAAAGAAGATACTTATGACACATATTCTGTGTCATAAGTATCTTCGTTATATTATTCTAATAATTTTAATACATTTAAATGGTTTAGGAGGCACTGATAACAGTGCCTCCCATCGACAACAGGAATGGGGATAAGGTGGGGGGCGGGAAAAAAGTGGAGAAAGCGGCACTTGTGTAAGTGCCTCATTGACAGGGACAGATGTGATTGGACAGCGGATCCAGTGCTGGATCCGCTAGACCAATCACCTACATGCAGCGGCATCTGTGATCACCTCTGTCTCCAGTCTCCACATTCCCCCCTGTCTCCGCGCTGCTGGTGGTGGGTGCCTGACGGTGCTGCTGGTGGTGGGTGCCTGGCGGTGCTGCTGGTGGTGGGTGCCTGACGGAGGAGATCACCGCGCCGCTCAACTGCTGCTCCAGATCACCGCATGGGAAGTCACCGAGCGGCTGCTGCTGGGGTCAGGCACTGACCCCAGCAGCAGCCACTTGGTGAATTCCTACGTTACCCCACCGGGCAGAGCCTTGTGCAGCTGTGCGGTTATCTGAAGCAGCAGTTGAGCGGCGCAGTGATCTTCTCCATTACCCCGCCAGGGGTCAGAGCCAAGTGATTCGGGTGGCACACTCTCCCTTCCTCCTCTGCCCTCTCCCAAGCAGCAGCCTTGCAAAAAGGGGACACTGTCTGCCGTAATTTGTAAAAAGGGGATGCTGTCTGCCATAATGTGTGAAAAGGGGATGCTGTCTGCTGTAATGTGTAAAAAGGGGATGCTGTCTGCCATAATGTGTGAAAAGGGGATGCTGTCTGCTGTAATGTGTAAAAAGGGGACGCTGTCTGCCGTAATGTGTAAAAAGGGGACGCTGTCTGCCGTAATGTGTAAAAAGGGGATACTGTCTGCCGTAATGTGTACGAAGGGGGACGCTGTCTGCCATAATGTGTAAAAAGGGGAAGCTGTCTGCCGTAATGAGTAAAAAGGGGGATGCTGTCTGCCATAATGTGTAAAAAGGGGGCGCTGTCTGCCGTAATGTGTAAAAAGGGGGACGCTGTCTGCCGTAATGTGTAAAAAAGGGACGCTGTCTGCCATTATGTGCAAAAAAGGGATGCTGTCTGCCGTAATTTGTAAAAAGGGGATGCTGTCTGCCATAATGTGTGAAAAGGGGATGCTGTCTGCTGTAATGTGTAAAAAGGGGGACGTTGTCTGTTGTAATGTGTAAAAAGGGGATGCTGTCTGCCATAATGTGTGAAAAGTGGATGCTGTCTGCTGTAATGTGTAAAAAGGGGGATGTTGTCTGCCGTAATGTGTAAAAAGGGGGATGTTGTTTGCCGTAATGTGTAAAAAGGGGATGCTGTCGCCGTAATGCGTAAAAAGGGGATGCTCTCTGCCATTATGTGCAAAAAGGGGATGCTGTCTGCCGTAATTTGTAAAAAGGGGATGCTGTCTGCCATAATGTGTGAAAAGGGGATGCTGTCTGCTGTAATGTGTAAAAAGGGGGACGTTGTCTGCCGTAATGTGTAAAAAGGGGATGCTGTCTGCCATAATGTGTGAAAAGGGGATGCTGTCTGCTGTAATGTGTAAAAAGGGGGACATTGTCTGCCGTAATGTGTAAAAAGGGGATGCTGTCTGCCGTAATGTGTAAAAAGGGGGACGCTGTCTGCCATAATGTGTGAAAAGGGGATGCTGTCTGCCGTAATGTGTAAAAAGGGGACTCTACCTGATGTAATGTGTAAAAAGGGTCTCTACCTAGTTTAGTGTCGCTACTGTGCTGCATAATTTGAATAAAGGAGACTACTGTGCACCGTAATATGAATTGGTATTAATCTGTTGTCACACCCCTTCCCCATGAAGCCACACCCCTATAATTTTGGCACGCACTGGCCCTATTTTAAATGAGGGGGGGCACCAATGCTGTTTTGTGCACATAGCGCTAAAATGTCTAGTTACGGCACTGAGATACATAGTCGTTGCAACGGAGCTCATGTCTGTGTCTCCCCCCACAGTCTTCCTCTCCTCTATTTGTGTCCCCTGACCCGGGCTGCCAACACCCAACTAAACCGTTGTAAAAAGTAAAAATGGAAGGGGAGAGGGATCACTAATGGGCTGGAGGAAGGATGTCGGTTGCAGCATGTGTGGGGATGTTGGTTCCGCATAGTCCAGGAAACATTTTATGACCAGTAGCTTTGAGCTGTAGCTGGTACTCAGCTACTCGTGTAACGCAACAGCTCCTCCGCCTCCGGTCTCCCCCTCAGGCGAGGCAGCATTTTTATCCCATTCAGAATGCAGGGCGGGTTGGGCCAGATTGTGGTTTAAGGGGCCCCCCTGCACCCCATCTCCATCAATAACATTGACAACCAACGGCCCCCAACCCCACCAATAAAACTTACATTCCCCCCAACCATACCAATAAGATTGGCAAATCCCCTTATTTGCTTCAGTGTGGGGGACTCCAATATATGAGGGCCCCTGGGAGCCCACTTTATTCACCCCCTGCCCTATAATCTGGCCCAGAGAACAGGGCTTCACTTGGTACCTCCCCAGCTATTGACCTCACCACACGTCACTGGCAGAGCCGGAGATAGCGGGAGATTGACAGCTGCAACCAGTGTTGCCAACTATGAAATGAAAAACAAGTAACTGATGACTAAAAAATAAGACCAAAACAAGCCTAAAACATTCCTAAAAAGCTCCCCAAAAAGCCCAACTTAAGTTTTCTGATTAAAATTCATATAATTATTAGCGCTATGTCTGGCTACCACTCAGTGTAATCTCAGGTGCTGCTGGATGGACTGAAGACAAGTGGATACCTTTCAGTTTCTTCTGGTATCTGGTTCTTCAGTCGGGATGGTAATGATATCCCGGCGGACGGGATGCTGGCTGTCAACATACCAACAGTGGCATCCCGGCCGCCAGAATACCTGCAGCGGGCAAGCGCCAAGAGTCCGCTTGTAGGCTCACTGCACTCACCACACTGCAGGCACGGTGGCTCACTGCACTCACCACAGGATTTATTCCTACGCTATGGTTGTTGTGGACACCCACTAGTGGGAAAACCCGTGGCGAGCGCTGTCGGCATTCCCGTCGGTCAGGATTTCAGCGTCAGGATCCTGAACGCCGGGATCCCGACAGCCAGATTAACTACATCCCATCCAGTCTGTGGTAGACATTATGGGCCCTATTCAGACCCTGATGCAGACGGGAGAAAATAATCGCAAACAACTGATTTTCAGCCATCTGCGCATGCTATCATGATGCAATTGCATCCCGGGAGGATACATTTGCATCATAATTGACAGGCGATGGGTGTCCGGGGGCTGCGTTGCAGCATTGGGGGGGGGAGTGTCACGGGAAATGCAGGTATGTCATGGCCGTTTTCGGGGCCGGCCAATGATGTCGCCTGCATATCCTGCGATTGGAAACATGGCGGCAGTACCCCTGCTTATGCAGCTATGCTCCATAGGCAGGGGTCAACCTCTATTTGAATTGCGATCGCATCGCGGGGCGGCACCACCCATGCTGGGTGGCCTTGCCCTGTGCTGGGTGACCCCGAGCGTGCGATTTTGTTGGTTGCAGATTTTGCTAAAATAGCAGAATCTGTGACCAACTCTGAATAATCTCCTTAGTTTGCAGAAAAGCACTTGCTTACTATAATTTTTTTTAGTGTTTTAGAAAAATGCAGCCATTTGACAAAATTTAAGACCCCCAATTAATTTATTCATCCACAGCTTCTCACCTATGTCTTTGTGAGGATCTGTGTTGAATGAATAGATAAATGACTACCTCTGATGGTCATTGCCAGTGGTGCCTACAGAGGCGTAACTAGGGTTTTTGGAGCCCAGGGCAAGATGAAGAGTGGCGCCCCTCCAAAAACCAAAAAAACAAAAAACAAAACAAAATCAACTATGTGTGCAGGCGCTGAATGTGCACGCCCCCCAAAAAATGGGTGTGGCTGTGCTCCAGAAGGGGTGTGGCCACATACCAGAAGGGTCATGACTACTGAAAATGGGGCGTGCCAACATGACTATCACCTACCCCCTGTGCCGCCTCTCAGCACACTATCACCTACCCCTTGTGTCGTCTCCCAGCACACCTTCATTAAATTTTTGCATATTACAACAGTAGAGTTCCCTATTTACACAGTACGCAGACAGAGTCCCCTTTTTACACAGTACACAGGCAGAGTCCCATATTTACACAGTACGCAGGCAGAGTCCCCTTTTACATAGTACACACAGTGACAGATACACATTGCCCCACAGTGCCAGATACACATTGACCCACAGTGCCAGATACATATTACCCCACAGTGCCAGATACACATTACCCCACAGTGCCAGATACACATTGCCCCACAGTGCCAGATACACATTGCCCCACAGTGACAGATACATATTACCACACAGTGCCAGATACACATTGACCCACAGTGACAGATACATGTTACCACACAGTGCCAGATACACATTACCCCACAGTGCCAGATACACATTGCCCCACAGTGCCAGATACACATTGCCCCACAGTGCCAGATACGCATTGCCCCACAGTGCCAGATACACATTGCCCCACAGTGCCAGATACATATTACCCCTCAGTGCCAGATACACATTGCCCCACAGTGCCAGATACACATTGCCCCACAGTGCCAGATACATATTACCCCACAGTGCCAGATACACATTTTCCCACAGTGCCAGATACACATTACCCCACAGTGCCAGATACACATTGGCCCACAGTGCCAGATACATATTACCCCACAATGCCAGATACATATTACCCCACAGTGCCAGATACACATTGCCCCACAGTGCCAGATACACATTACCCCACAGTGCAAGATACACATTGCCCCACAGTGCCAGATACATATATGCCCCCACAGTGCCAGATACATATTACCTCACAGTGCCAGATACACATTGCTCCACAGTGCCAGATACACATTACCCCACAGTGCCAGATACATATATGCCCCCACAGTGCCAGATACATATTTCCTTGCACAGTGACAGATACACATTGCCCCACACAGTGAGATACACATTGCCCCACACAGTGACAGATACACATTGCACCACACAGTGACAGATACACATTGCGCCACACAGTGAGATACAATGCGCTCTCCTCCCCTCACATAGCAGCGGGATGGGGGACGGCCCAGGGCAGAGCCGGCCCTAACCAATATGATGCCCTAGGCAAGATTTTGGCTGGTGCCCCCTAGCACCACCGCTAGTTCCGCCTCTGACCCTGCACCCCTTTCCCAGCACCATCACCCACCATCACCCCATAGCAGTCCTTTTTTTTTGTTTTCCAACCCTCTGTAATTTAAATAAGAACAGTGTGCACATTCGGCGCACAGCCCAAAAAGGTTTGTGCTTTTGCTGGCAAGGGGCATGGCCACACAATAGTACCCCCAATTCAACTTATGCCTCATAGTAGTGCAACTTTATTCACAATTTATAATGCCATAGTGTCCCTTATTCATATTACATCACACAGTAGTACCACTTTACCTTATATACGTTACTCCTCACAGTAGTGCCCCTCATTCACATAACATCATACTGAATTGCTCCTTATTCACATTACACCACAGCATATTGCTCTTTCTTCTCATTACACCACACCATATTGCTCTTTATTCTCATTACACCACACCATATTGCTCCTTATTCACATTACACCACACCATATTGCTCTTTATTCATATTAGACCACACAGTAGTGCACTTTCCATATGTTACACCACACAGTAGAGCACCTTATACACATAATGCCACACATTGGTAATGCATTTATACACATAATACCACACAGTAATGCCCCTTACACATATAACACACATTATTAATGTCCTTAAAAACATAATGTGCCTTACACATTATGCCAACCCTTATTAATGCCCTTATACACATAATTTCCGTTACACATATGCCACACAATGTTAATGCCCTTATACACGTAATGACACACATAAAGTTCCTTACACATATGCCGCACATTATTAGTGCCCTTATACACATAATGACACACATAATGCCCCTTAAACATATGTTACACATTATTAATGCCCTTATACACGTAATGACACATATAGTTCCTGGCGTGAGTCAACTGGCAGCTCTGCTAACGTCGGGTGCCTATTTTTTTTATGAAAATGCATGTTATTTGCATTGCTATGTGGCTAGGATTCACAAGCAGCTTCTGCTGATTAAAGTGATATGCGGCATGGCTATATACTGTGTGCGACTAAGGCTGTATCTGCATACGAAATGCTACACACAGAATATAGGCATGCCGCATATCATTTTAATCAGCTTGTGCCCCTAGGCATACTAGATGCCCTAGGCAATTGCCTAGTTTGCCTATGCCTAGGACCGGTTCTGGCCCAGGGGCATGCAGAGCAATAGTGGGGGCGAGTGGGCATGATGTCCTGGCCGGCGGCGGTGCCCCCCTCTGCTGGGCCTGCCAAGGGCATGTGCCCTGCTCGACCCCCCCCCCCCCCCCTTAGTTACACCTCTGGGTACCTATAAAAAAAAAAGCCCAAAAACAAGCAGCAAAAAAACTAAATATGCCCAAAAAACAAGCAGCAAGCAACCATCAAAAATAAAAAGCAACTTGAATAATAAAAAAAAGCCCAATTCCACTCATTATAAACTGAATTGGCAACTATGGATGCAACACCCCCTCCCTTCACTCACAAGGGCCAATGACAGCGCAGCAGTTAATTTGATCCTGGGGATCTTCTGTGACAACTGCAGCAGCGGCGGTGCATTACCGCTCACTGCAGAAGTAATCAGCGGTTACACAAACAGCAGTTATAAATGGATTGATCTATAATCACGGCATTCATCTGTAACCTCAGGGGCCCGGTGTCTGCTCCTCTGTGCCCTACGACAGCTAACGCGTGGCAGCAAATGTTTCCATTGCCTCCGGGAGTTACGCCACTGGATGTGCCCTATTATATACCTGATGTACAGCTGCATGTGTATACATGGGATGCGCCCTATTATATATCTGATGTACACCTGCATGTATTCATGGGATGTGCCCTAATATTTATCTGATGTACAGCTGCATGTATATGGGATGTGCCCTATTCTATATCTGATGTACAGCTGCATGTATGCATGGGATGTGCCCTATTATATATCTGATGTACACCTGCATGTATACAGTACATGGGATGGGCCCTATTATATATCTGATGTACAGCTGCATGCATACATGGGATGGGCCCTACTATATATCTGATGTACAGCTGCTTGTATAGTACATGGGATGTACCCTATTATATATCTGATGTACAGCTGCATGTATACATGGATTGTGCATATGCAAACGCGAGGGTGGGGGTGGGGGGTTCCGAGAAAACAATAAAACACGTTGACCATTTGTACATTGACCATTTTTGTACCTGTCGACCTAATGCATATTGGCCATATAGTGTCGACCTGTTGACTATCTACCTAGACCAGTGATCTCCAACCCGTAGCTTGCGAGCTACCGGTAGCTCGCCGTAGTATTTTCAGTAGCTCACAGAGCACACGGGCTTGGGCAGTCACTGGCACTCCTCCTCCCTTCATTTTTAATATGGTGTCAGAACTCGTGGACCGGCAGTAGCGCACTTGATTGGCTGCCGGGCCGCGAGTTTTGATTGGCTCACTTACCGGCACCTTATTTTAAATGCACGCCGCCACCAGAGACTGTCACCCTCACCGCAGCTGCTCTCCGGACTTCACAGGAGAGGCGCGCGCTGCGCTCTCCTCCCATTCCATCCCTCAGTAGAAACAGCCAGCAAGGGTTAGCACTAGTGATGTGCACCGGACATTTTTCGAGTTTTGTGTTTTGGTTTGGATTCGGTTCTGCGGCCGTGTTTTGGATTCGGACGCGTTTTGGCAAAACCTCACCGAAAATGTTTTGTCGGATTCGGGTGTGTTTTGGATTCGGGTGTTTTTTACAAAAAACCCTAAAAAACAGGTTAAATCATAGAATTTGGGGGTCATTTTGATCCCATAGTTTTATTAACCTCAATAACCATAATTTCCACTCATTTCCAGTCTTTTCTGAACACCTCACACCTCACAATATTATTTTTAGTCCTAAAATTTGCACCGAGGTCGCTGGATGGCTAAGCTAAGTGACACAAGTGGCCGACACAAACACCTGGCCCATCTAGGAGTGGCACTGCAGTGTCAGGCAGGATGGCACTTCAAAAAAATAGTCCCCAAACAGCACATGATGCAAAGAAAAAAAGAGGCGCACCAAGGTCGCTGTGTGACTAAGCTAAGCGACACAAGTGGCCGACACAAACAGCTGGCCCATCTAGGAGTGGCACTGCAGTGTCAGGCAGGATGGCACTTCAAAAAAATAGTCCCCAAACAGCACATGATGCAAAGAAAAAAAGAGGCGCACCAAGGTCGCTGTGTGACTAAGCTAAGCGACACAAGTGGCCGACACAAACACCTGGCCCATCTAGGAGTGGCACTGCAGTGTCAGGCAGGATGGCACTTCAAAAAAATAGTACCCAAACAGCACATGATGCAAAGAAAAAAACAGGCGCACCAAGGTCGCTGTGTGACTAAGCTAAGCGACACAAGTGGCCGACACAAACACCTGGCCCATCTAGGAGTGGCACTGCAGTGTCAGGCAGGATGGCACTTCAAAAAAATTGTCCCCAAACAGCACATGATGCAAAGAAAAAAAGAGGCGCACCAAGGTCGCTGTGTGACTAAGCTAAGCGACACAAGTGGCCGACACAAACACCTGGCCCATCTAGGAGTGGCACTGCAGTGTCAGGCAGGATGGCACTTCAGAAAAATAGTCCCCAAACAGCACATGATGCAAAGAAAAAAAGAGGCGCACCAAGGTCGCTGTGTGACTAAGCTAAGCGACACAAGTGGCCGACACAAACACCTGGCCCATCTAGGAGTGGCACTGCAGTGTCAGGCAAGATGGCACTTCAAAAAAATAGTCCCCAAACAGCACATGATGCAAAGAAAAAAAGAGGTGCACCAAGGTCGCTGTGTGACTAAGCTAAGCGACACAAGTGGCCGACACAAACACCTGGCCCATCTAGGAGTGGCACTGCAGTGTCAGGCAGGATGGCACTTCAAAAAAATAGTCCCCAAACAGCACATGATGCAAAGAAAAAAAGAGGCGCACCAAGGTCGCTGTGTGACTAAGCTAAGCGACACAAGTGGCCGACACAAACACCTGGCCCATCTAGGAGTGGCACTGCAGTGTCAGGCAGGATGGCACTTCAAAAAAATAGTCCCCAAACAGCACATGATGCAAAGAAAAAAAGAGGCGCACCAAGGTCGCTGTGTGACTAAGCTAAGCGACACAAGTGGCCGACACAAACACCTGGCCCATCTAGGAGTGGCACTGCAGTGTCAGGCAGGATGGCACTTCAAAAAAAAAAACCCCAAACAGCACACGATGCAAAGAAAAAAAGAGGCGCACCAAGGTCGCTGTGTGACTAAACTAAGCGACACAAGTGGCCGACACAAACACCTGGCCCATCTAGGAGTGGCACTGCAGTGTCAGGCAGGATGGCACTTCAAAAAAATAGTCCCCAAACAGCACATGATGCAAAGAAAAAAAGAGGCGCACCAAGGTCGCTGTGTGACTAAGCTAAGCGACACAAGTGGCCGACACAAACACCTGGCCCATCTAGGAGTGGCACTGCAGTGTCAGGCAGGATGGCACTTCAAAAAAAAAAACCCCAAACAGCACACGATGCAAAGAAAAAAAGAGGCGCACCAAGGTCGCTGTGTGACTAAACTAAGCGACACAAGTGGCCGACACAAACACCTGGCCCATCTAGGAGTGGCACTGCAGTGTCAGGCAGGATGGCACTTCAAAAAAATTGTCCCCAAACAGCACATGATGCAAAGAAAAAAAGAGGCGCACCACAGGTATAGAATGTAGATGGATAGTATACTTAATGATGACACAGAGGTAAGTACAGCAGTGGCCTTCCGTACTGCTATATATAGTATACTGGTGGTCACTGTGTCAGCAAACTGCAAAACTAAAATGCACCACAGGTATAGAATGTTTTATGGATAGTATACTTAATGAATGACGACACAGAGATAGGTACAGCAGTGGCCTTCCGTACCGTAATGCTATATATTATATACTGGTGGTCACTGGTCAGCAAACTGCAAAACTAAAATGCACCACAGGTATAGAATGTAGATGGATAGTATACTTAATGAATGACGACACAGAGGTAGGTACAGCAGTGGCCTTCCGTACTGCTATATATAGTATACTGGTGGTCACTGTGTCAGCAAACTGCAAAACTAAAATGCACCACAGGTATAGAATAGAGATGGATAGTATACTTAATGACGACACAGAGGTAGGTACAGCAGTGGCCTTCCGTACTGCTATATATAGTATACTGGTGGTCACTGTGTCAGCAAACTGCAAAACTAAAATGCACCACAGGTATAGAATGTAGATGGATAGTATACTTAATGAATGACGACACAGAGGTAGGTACAGCAGTGGCCTTCCGTACTGCTATATATAGTATACTGGTGGTCACTGTGTCAGCAAACTGCAAAACTAAAATGCACCACAGGTATAGAATGTAGATGGATAGTATACTTAATGACGACACAGAGGTAGGTACAGCAGTGGTCTACTGTACCGTAATGCTATATATTATATACTGGTGGTCACTGGTCAGCAAACTGCAAAACTAAAATGCACCACAGGTATAGAATGTAGATGGATAGTATACTTAATGAATGACGACACAGAGGTAGGTACAGCAGTGGCCTACTGTACCGTAATGCTATATATTATATACTGGTGGTCACTGGTCAGCAAACTGCAAAACTAAAATGCACCACAGGTATAGAATGTAGATGGATAGTATACTTAATGAATGACGACACAGAGGTAGGTACAGCAGTGGCCTTCCGTACTGCTATATATAGTATACTGGTGGTCACTGTATCAGCAAACTGCAAAACTAAAATGCACCACAGGTATAGAATGTAGATGGATAGTATACTTAATGAATGACGACACAGAGGTAGGTACAGCAGTGGCCTTCTGTACTGCTATATATAGTATACTGGTGGTCACTGTGTCAGCAAACTGCAAAACTAAAATGCACCACAGGTATAGAATGTAGATGGATAGTATACTTAATGAATGATGACACAGAGGTAGGTACAGCAGTGGCCTTCCGTACTGCTATATATAGTATACTGGTGGTCACTGTGTCAGCAAACTGCAAAACTAAAATGCACCACAGGTATAGAATGTAGATGGATAGTATACTTAATGAATGACGACACAGGGGTAGGTACAGCAGTGGCCTTCCGTACCGTAATGCTATATATTATATACTGGTGGTCACTGGTCAGCAAACTGCAAAACTAAAATGCACCACAGGTATAGAATGTAGATGGATAGTATACTTAATGAATGACGACACAGAGGTAGGTACAGCAGTGGCCTTCCGTACTGCTATATATAGTATACTGGTGGTCACTGTGTCAGCAAACTGCAAAACTAAAATGCACCACAGGTATAGAATGTAGATGGATAGTATACTTAATGAATGACGACACAGAGGTAGGTACAGCAGTGGCCTACTGTACCGTAATGCTATATATTATATACTGGTGGTCACTGGTCAGCAAAACTCTGCACTGTACTCCTCCTATATAATATTATACTGGTGGTCCCCAGTCCCCACAATAAAGCAGCACACTGAGCACAGATATGGAGTGTTTTTCAGGCAGACAACGTATACTGGTGGTCACTGTCAGCAAAACTCTGCACTGTACTCCTGCTATATAATACAGCTGCTCCCCAGTCCCCACAATTAAGCAGTGTGAGCACAGATATATGCAGCACACTGTGAGCACAGATATGGAGCGTTTTTTTCAGGCAGAGAACGGATAACTGGTGGTCACTGATCAGCAAAACTCTGCACTGTACTCCTCCTATATACAGCTGCTCCCCAGCCCTCCCCACAATTAAGCAATAGTGCACAGCTCAATCAAGTTCAACAATAACGGAGAGGACGCTAGCCACGTCCTCTCCCTAACATTTCCAATGCACGAGTGAAAATGGCGGCGACGCGCAGCTGCTTATATAGAATCCGAATCTCGCGAGAATCCGACAGCGGGATGATGACGTTCGGGCGTGCTCGGGTTAACCGAGCCATACGGGAGAATCCGAGTATGCCTCGGACCCGTGTAAAATGGGTGAAGTTCGGTGGGGTTCGGTTTCCGAGAAACCGAACCCGCTCATCACTAGTTAGCACTGTGTGAGGCATTTTATCTGGCGCTGCGGGGGGCATTTTATCTGGCACTGCGGGGGGCATTTTAAATGGCGCTGTGGGTGTAATTGTATCTGGCACTGGTGGGGGCATTGTATCTGGCACTGCTGGGGGGCATTATTTGTGTATCTGGCACTGCTGAGGGGCATTATTTGTGTATCTGGCACTGCTGGGGGGCATTATTTGTGTATCTGGCACTGCTGAGGGGCATTATTTGTGTATCTGGCACTACGCGGAGGGGGCATTACTTGTAGTTGTGAGGCCGCACCCACATTTGTGAGGCCACACCCACTTTCGCAGGACCACATGTGCATTTGGGGGAGGGGGTAGCTCCTTCAGAGGTTTTATTTTCCGAAAGTAGCTCACACCCCAATTAAGTTTGGAGACCACTGACCTAGACACTGTGGGGGTAATTCAGACCTGATTGTAGCAGCAACTTTGTTAGCAGTTGGGCAAAACCATGGGGGTAATTCTGAGTTGATCGCAGCAGCAAGTTTGTTAGCAATTGGCCAAAACCATGTGCACTGCAGGTGGGGCAGATATAACATTTGCAGAGAGAGTTAGATTTGGGTGGGTTATTTTGTTTCTGTGCAGGGTAAATACTGGCTGCTTTATTTTTACACTGCAATTTAGATTTCAGTTTGAACACACCCCACCCAAATCTAACTCTCTCTGCACATGTTAAATCTGCCACACCTGCAGTGCACATAGGTGGTCATTCCGAGTTGATCGAAGCCAGTAACTTTTTGCTGCTGCTGCCATCAATAGTCCACGCCTATGGGGGAGTGTATTTTAGCTTAGCAGGGCTGCGATCGCTTGTGCAGCCCTGCTAAGCTAAACAAATTTCACACAAAACAAGACTAGGCCTGGACATACTTACCCTGTGCGATGGATCCAGCGATGATGGGCCCGGCTTTGACGTCACTCCTCCGCCCTACGTTCTCCTGGGCACGCCTGCGTTTTACTCACCACTCCCCGAAAACGGCTCCAAACGGTCCGGATCCGCCCTGCACCGCCCTCTTCCTATCAATCTTCTTTGCGGTCCGTCCTGCGACCACTTTCTTCTTAAGCCACGACGTAACCTGACGATCCCTGTCGCCAGGCAACGTCGCGCACGTGGAATGACCCCCTTAGGCAGGGCCATTTTTACAGGCATGCGAGCCGTGCATTTGCACGGGGTGCCCGCCGCGGATCCTGCTGGCAGCTGCTGCCTTCACACTCCTGTTTCCCCCCGCCCCTCCGTTTTACTCCGCTCACTGGGCGGAGTTATGCATTCTGACGCGTTTGCGCCGTGACGTCATGACGTATTGACGCCATGACGTCACACGCCGGGGTTTGACTATAAAATATTAGACGCCACAGAGGAGCGGGTGGACGCCATTTTCTAAGTGACAAGTGTGTCACTTAAGTTAGGATCAGAGCGGCACGGGGGCGGGTGACGGAGCGGAGCGTAGTGGAGGACAAGAAACGGCGGCCCTGCGGAGGATTCTGTCACTCACTGTAGCTGGAGGCAGGCAGGTTTTCGAAGGCTGCGTCACGGGCCGCGGGCTGTGGCGGTGTTAGGGGCTGTGAGTGACGGACAGGCCACAGCACTCACAGTCAGTGACCCACCGACCGGACTGCACACTGACTTTTCTGCAGCCAGCAGTCTCTCAGTCACAATCAGACTGCTGGCTTGCTGTGGCAATTTTCTGAATATAGGTAAATGTAGGCTACGGGTGGGAGCCTGCAATTACCCCCGAAATTGCAGGCTCCCATCTATAGCCTACATCCTATAATTCATCTTATTTTTAAATGGTACCATTTCAATGCCGCCCCCCCCCCCCCCCCCTCCCTCCTTCCCTTTTTTTTTTTAATTAAAAGGTGTTGTGCAAGGGAGCCTGTAGTGTCACCTTATTTTATTTAAGGGGTGGGGGTTTGGGGTTGTTTGATATATGCAGCCATTGCTGCTGCTTGGAATTTTTTGTTTATTTTTTATTCCAGGGTAGAAAGATAATATGTTTGGAATGCACTACCAGTGCCGTTTCTTGCACGGTGCGCCCGCCGTGGCACTTTGCGGGTCCCTGAGTACCCCCTCCTACCTCTTCCCGAATACTCCTGCTCGGGGGGCGGAGTTTCGCGGAATGACGCAGTTGTGTCGTGACGTCACGACACAACCGCATCATTCAGCAAAACTCCGCCCCCTCCCGAGCAGGAGTACCTGGGAAGAGGAGGGGGAGCCAAGCTGAAAAGAGGAAGTGCCGGTGGCCAGCGCGAGGAAGGAGCGGGAAGAGCCTCTTGATATGTAAGTTGTATATCTCTCCCCCCCTCCCTCTACCTTCCTCCCCCCCCCCCCCCACTTGACACTTGCCTGCCAGTGTGGCAGTGCAAAATGGGGACTCTTGCCTGCCGTGCTATGTAAAATGGGGACACTTGCCTGCTGTACTGTGTAAAATGGGGACTCTTGCCTGCCGTACTATGTAAAATGGAGACACGTGCCTGCCGCAATGTGTAAAATGGGGACACGTGCCTGCCGCAATGTGTAAAATGGGGACACGTGCCTGCCGTGCTATGTAAAATGGAGACACGTGCCTGCCGCAATGTGTAAAATGGGGACACGTGCCTGCCGCAATGTGTAAAATGGGGACACGTGCCTGCTGTACTGTGTAAAATGGGGACTCTTGCCTGCCATACTGTGTAAAATGGGGACTCTTGCCTGCTGCAATGTGTAAAATGGGGACTCTTGCCTGCCGTACTGTGTAAAATGGGGACTCTTGCCTGCCGCAATGTGTAAAATGGGGACACGTGCCTGCTGCAATGTGTAAAATGGGGACACGTGCCTGACGTACTGTGTAAAATGGGTTTTTTTTTTCCCCCTGTGGTGGCCGTGATGATGAGATCAGATGAGGCTACGCCCATTTTATGAGGCCACGCCCCTTGCCAGGAGCGCGCACGCATACTTTTACTTTTTATACGTATATGGGGGGGGGCGCATTTTTGTTTATGTGAATGGGGGGGCACATTTTTAAATATCGCACTGGGAGCCAAATTGGCTAGAAACGGCCCTGCCCTTAGGCCCTCATTCTGAGTTGATCGCTCGCTAGCTACTTTTTGCAGCCGTGCAAACGTATAGTCGCCACCCACGGGGGAGTGTATTTTCGCTTTGCAAGTGTGCGAACGCATGTGCAGCCAAGTGGTCCGAAAAAGTTTTTTTGCAGTTTCTGAGTAGCTCTGAACTTACTCAGCCCTTGCGATCACTTCAGCCTGTCCGGTCCCGGAATTGACGTCAGAGACCCGCCCTGCAAACGCCTGGACACGCCTGCGTTTTCCCTACCACTCCCAGAAAACGGTCAATTGACACCCATAAATTAGAGATGAGCGCCGGAAATTTTTCGGGTTTTGTGTTTTGGTTTTGGGTTCGGTTCCGCGGCCGTGTTTTGGGTTCGACCGCGTTTTGGCAAAACCTCACCGAATTTTTTTTGTCGGATTCGGGTGTGTTTTGGATTCGGGTGTTTTTTTCCAAAAAACCTATAAAACAGCTTAAATCATAGAATTTGGCGGTCATTTTGATCCCAAAGTATTATTAACCTCAAAAACCATAATTTCCACTCATTTTCAGTCTATTCTGAATACCTCACACCTCACAATATTATTTTTAGTCCTAAAATTTGCACCGAGGTCGCTGTGTGAGTAAGATAAGCGACCCTAGTGGCCGACACAAACACCGGGCCCATCTAGGAGTGGCACTGCAGTGTCACGCAGGATGGCCCTTCCAAAAAACCCTCCCCAAACAGCACATGACGCAAAGAAAAAAAGAGGCGCAATGAGGTAGCTGTGTGAGTAAGATTAGCGACCCTAGTGGGCGACACAAACACCGGGCCCATCTAGGAGTGGCACTGCAGTGTCACGCAGGATGTCCCTTCCAAAAAACCCTCCCCAAACAGCACATGACGCAAAGAAAAAAAGAGGCGCAATGAGGTAGCTGTGTAAGTAAGATAAGCGACCCTAGTGGCCGACACAAACACCGGGCCCATCTAGGAGTGTCACTGCAGTGTCACGCAGGATGTCCCTTCCAAAAAACCCTCCCCAAACAGCACATGACGCAAAGAAAAAAAGAGGCGCAATGAGGTAGCTGTGTGAGTAAGATAAGCGACCCTAGTGGCCGACACAAACACCGGGCCCATCTAGGAGTGGCACTGCAGTGTCACGCAGGATGTCCCTTCCAAAAAACCCTCCCCAAACAGCACATGACGCAAAGAAAAAGAAAAGAAAAAAGAGGTGCAAGATGGAATTGTCCTTGGGCCCTCCCACCCACCCTTATGTTGTATAAACAGGACATGCACACTTTAACCAACCCATCATTTCAGTGACAGGGTCTGCCACACGACTGTGACTGATATGACGGGTTGGTTTGGACCCCCACCAAAAAAGAAGCAATTAATCTCTCCTTGCACAAACTGGCTCTACAGAGGCAAGATGTCCACCTCATCATCATCCTCCGATATATCACCGTGTACATCCCCCTCCTCACAGATTATCAATTCGTCCCCACTGGAATCCACCATCTCAGCTCCCTGTGTACTTTGTGGAGGCAATTGCTGCTGGTCAATGTCTCCACGGAGGAATTGATTATAATTCATTTTAATGAACATCATCTTCTCCACATTTTCTGGATGTAACCTCGTACGCCGATTGCTGACAAGGTGAGCGGCGGCACTAAACACTCTTTCGGAGTACACACTTGTGGGAGGGCAACTTAGGTAGAATAAAGCCAGTTTGTGCAAGGGCCTCCAAATTGCCTCTTTTTCCTGCCAGTATAAGTACGGACTGTGTGACGTGCCTACTTGGATGCGGTCACTCATATAATCCTCCACCATTCTTTCAATGGGGAGAGAATCATATGCAGTGACAGTAGACGACATGTCCGTAATCGTTGTCAGGTCCTTCAGTCCGGACCAGATGTCAGCATCAGCAGTCGCTCCAGACTGCCCTGCATCACCGCCAGCGGGTGGGCTCGGAATTCTGAGCCTTTTCCTCGCACCCCCAGTTGCGGGAGAATGTGAAGGAGGAGATGTTGTTGACAGGTCGCGTTCCGCTTGACTTGACAATTTACTCACCAGCAGGTGTTTGAACCCCAGCAGACTTGTGTCTGCCGGAAAGAGAGATCCAAGGTAGGCTTTAAATCTAGGATCGAGCACGGTGGCCAAAATGTAGTGCTCTGATTTCAACAGATTGACCACCCGTGAATCCTTGCTAAGCGAATTAAGGGCTCCATCCACAAGTCCCACATGCCTAGCGGAATCGCTCCGTGTTAGCTCCTCCTTCAATGTCTCCAGCTTCTTCTGCAAAAGCCTGATGAGGGGAATGACCTGACTCAGGCTGGCAGTGTCTGAACTGACTTCACGTGTGGCAAGTTCAAAGGGCATCAGAACCTTGCACAACGTTGAAATCATTCTCCACTGCGCTTGAGACAGGTGCATCCCACCTCCTATATCGTGCTCAATTGTATAGGCTTGAATGGCCTTTTGCTGCTCCTCCAACCTCTGAAGCATATACAGGGTTGAATTCCACCTCGTTACCACTTCTTGCTTCAGATGATGGCAGGGCAGGTTCAGTAGTTTTTGGTGGTGCTCCAGTTTTCTGTACGTGGTGCCTGTACGCCGAAAGTGTCCCGCAATTCTTCTGGCCACCGACAGCATCTCTTGCACGCCCCTGTCGTTTTTTAAAAAATTCTGCACCACCAAATTCAAGGTATGTGCAAAACATGGGACGTGCTGGAATTGGCCCAGATTTAATGCACACACAATATTGCTGGCGTTGTCCGATGCCACAAATCCACAGGAGAGTCCAATTGGGGTAAGCCATTCCGCGATGATCTTCCTCAGTTGCCGTAAGAGGTTTTCAGCTGTGTGCGTATTCTGGAAACCGGTGATACAAAGCGTAGCCTGCCTAGGAAAGAGTTGGCGTTTGCGAGATGCTGCTACTGGTGCCGCCGCTGCTGTTCTTGCGGCGGGAGTCCATACATCTACCCTGTGGGCTGTCACAGTCATATAGTCCTGACCCTGCCCTGCTCCACTTGTCCACATGTCCGTGGTTATGTGGACATTGGGTACAGCTGCATTTTTTAGGACACTGGTGACTCTTTTTCTGAGGTCTGTGTACATTTTCGGTATCGCCTGCCTAGAGAAATGGAACCTAGATGGTATTTGGTACCGGGGACACAGTACCTCCAACAAGTCTCTAGTTGGCTCTGCAGTAATGATGGATACCGGAACCACGTTTCTCACCACCCAGGATGTCAAGGCCTCAGTTATCCGCTTTGCAGTAGGATGACTGCTGTGATATTTCATCTTCCTCGCAAAGGACTGTTGGACAGTCAATTGCTTGGTGGAAGTAGTAAAAGTGGTCTTACGACTTCCCCTCTGGGATGACCATCGACTCCCAGCAGCAACAACAGCAGCACCAGCAGCAGTAGGCGTTACACGCAAGGATGCATCGGAGGAATCCCAGGCAGGAGAGGAATCGTCAGAATTGCCAGTGACATGGCCTGCAGGACTATTGGCATTCCTGGGGAAGGAGGAAATTGACACTGAGGGAGTTGGTGGGGTGGTTTGCGTGAGCTTGGTTACAAGAGGAAGGGATTTACTGGTCAGTGGACTGCTTCCGCTGTCGGCCCAAGTTTTTGAACTTGTCACTGACTTATTATGAATGCGCTGCAGGTGACGTATAAGGGAGGATGTTCCGAGGTGGTTAACGTCCTTACCCCTACTTATTACAGCTTGACAAAGGGAACACACGGCTTGACACCTGTTGTCCGCATTTCTGGTGAAATACTTCCACACCGAAGAGCTGATTTTTTTTGGTATTTTCACCAGGCATGTCAACGGCCATATTCCTACCACGGACAACAGGTGTCTCCCCGGGTGCCTGACTTAAACAAACCACCTCACCATCAGAATCCTCCTGGTCAATTTCCTCCCCAGCGCCAGCAACACCCATATCCTCCTCATCCTGGTGTACTTCAACACTGACATCTTCAATCTGACTATCAGGAACTGGACTGCGGGTGCTCCTTCCATCACTTGCAGGGGGCGTGCAAATGGTGGAAGGCGCATGCTCTTCACGTCCAGTGTTGGGAAGGTCAGGCATCGCAACCGACACAATTGGAGTCGGACTCTCCTTGTGGATTTGGGATTTCGAAGAACGCACAGTTCTTTGCGGTGCTACTGCTTTTGCCAGCTTTAGTCTTTTCATTTTTCTAGCGAGAGGCTGAGTGCTTCCATCCTCATGTGAAGCTGAACCACTAGCCATGAACATAGGCCAGGGCCTCAGCCGTTCCTTGCCACTCCGTGTGGTAAATGGCATATTGGCAAGTTTACGCTTCTCCTCCGACAATTTTATTTTAGGTTTTGGAGTCCTTTTTTTACTGATATTTGGTGTTTTGGATTTGACATGCTCTGTACTATGACATTGGGCATCGGCCTTGGCAGACGACGTTGCTGGCATTTCATCGTCTCGGCCATGACTAGTGGCAGCAGCTTCAGCACGAGATGGAAGTGGATCTTGATCTTTCCCTAATTTTGGAACCTCAACATTTTTGTTCTCCATATTTTAATAGGCACAACTAAAAGGCACCTCAGGTAAACAATGGAGATGGACGGATTGGATACTAGTATACAATTATGGACGGGCTGCCGAGTGCCGACACAGAGGTAGCCACAGCCGTGAACTACCGCACTGTACTGTGTCTGCTGCTAATATAGACTGGTTGATAAAGAGATAGTATACTCGTAACTAGTATGTATGTATAAAGAAAGAAAAAAAAACCACGGTTAGGTGGTATATACAATTATGGACGGGCTGCCGAGTGCCGACACAGAGGTAGCCACAGCCGTGAACTACCGCACTGTACTGTGTCTGCTGCTAATATATAGACTGGTTGATAAAGAGATAGTATACTCGTAACTAGTATGTATGTATAAAGAAAGAAAAAAAAACCACGGTTAGGTGGTATATACAATTATGGACGGGCTGCCGAGTGCCGACACAGAGGTAGCCACAGCCGTGAACTACCGCACTGTACTGTGTCTGCTGCTAATATAGACTGGTTGATAAAGAGATAGTATACTCGTAACTAGTATGTATGTATAAAGAAAGAAAAAAAAACCACGGTTAGGTGGTATATACAATTATGGACGGGCTGCCGAGTGCCGACACAGAGGTAGCCACAGCCGTGAACTACCGCACTGTACTGTGTCTGCTGCTAATATAGACTGGTTGATAAAGAGATAGTATACTACTAATATTATATATACTGGTGGTCAGGTCACTGGTCACTAGTCACACTGGCAGTGGCACTCCTGCAGCAAAAGTGTGCACTGTTTAATTTTAATATAATATTATGTACTCCTAGCTCCTGCTATAACCTATAACTGGCACTGCAGTAGTGCTCCCCAGTCTCCCCCACAATTATAAGCTGTGTGAGCTGAGCACAGTCAGATATATAATATATACATAGATGATGCAGGCATGCAGCACACTGGGCTGAGCAGTGCACACAGATATGGTATGTGACTGAGTCACTGTGTGTATCGTTTTTTTCAGGCAGAGAACGGATATATTAAATAAAACAAACAACTGCACTGTCTGGTGGTCACTGTGGTCGTCAGTCACTAAACTCTGCACTCTCTTCTACAGTATCACAGCCTCAGGTCAATCTCTCTCTCTCTCTCTCAACCCTAATCTAAATGGAGAGGACGCCAGCCACGTCCTCTCCCTATCAATCTCAATGCACGTGTGAAAATGGCGGCGACGCGCGGCTCCTTATATAGAATCCGAGTCTCGCGAGAATCCGACAGCGTCATGATGACGTTCGGGCGCGCTCGGGTTAACCGAGCAAGGCGGGAGGATCCGAGTCTGCTCGGACCCGTGAAAAAAACATGAAGTTCGTGCGGGTTCGGATTCAGAGAAACCGAACCCGCTCATCTCTACCATAAATGCCTTCTTCCTGTCAATCTCCTTGCGTTCAGTTGTGGATTCGTTGCATGAAGCATTGCACAGCAACGATGCTGTTTGTACCCTTACTACGTGCGTGCGCATTGCGGTGCATACGCATGCGCAGTAGTAACCTGATCACTGCACTGCGAAAAATGGCAGCGAGCGATGAACTCGGAATGAGGGCTATGGTTTTGTCCAACTGCTAACAAAGTTGCTGCTACGATCAGGTCTGAATTACCCCCACAGTGTCTAGGTCAGTGGTCTCCAAACTTAATTGGGGTGTGAGCTACTTTCGGAAAATAAAACCTCTGAAGGAGCTACCCCCTCCCCCAAATGCACATGCGGTCCTGCGAAAGTGGGTGTGGCCTCACAAATGTGGGTGCGGCCTCACAACTACAAGTAATGCCCCCTCCGCGTAGTGCCAGATACACAAATAATGCCCCCCAGCAGTGCCAGATACACAAATAATGCCCCTCAGCAGTGCCAGATACACAAATAATGCCCCCCGTGACACTGTCTGTCTATCGTCCGAATACTGTTTATTTTCATGTAACATTTCATCTGTTTGAGAGCATTTTTCTCCCCTAACTTATCCCAACCACTAGATAGTGACTTTGTGCATGGAAACAATAACTATATATTAGATTGAATTGAAATCTGGTCCTTCCCAGGACGACAGGGGAGTCTGATACCTGTTCATTATGGAGAATTGTAGCATAGAGTAAGTAAGCCAGTTGGTTATACGATTTGTATCCTGCCTGCATTTGTTTCTTAAGTATTGCCGATTTATATGTGTTTATAAAGTATCACAACATTATAGTTGCATACCTCCCAACTGTCCCGCTAATTGGACACTATCTCGGTGCCCTGGAGTGGGGGACAGATTGGGAAAGCCAGTGATCACCGCTGCTCTGCTCTGCAAAGCAGCCGGTGATCACTGAATAGATGCGGCATCTGTCAGTGCAGGGAGGGTTAGCCGGGGGTTGCCCAGCTGCTCAGCGAGTGCTGGCCACGTGGGTTCACTACGATCTGCCGGCGGCCGGCCTCCCGGCGACCAGCATACCGGCACCAGGAGGCCGACCGCCGGCTTACCGACAGTGTGGCGAGCACAAATGAGCCCCTTGCGGGCTCGCTGCGCTCGCCACGCTACGGGCACGGTGGCGCGCTACGCGCGCCACACTATTTTATTCTCCCTCCAGGGGGGTCGTGGACCCCCACGAGGGAGAATAAGTGTCGATATGCCGGCTGTCGGGCTCCCGGCGCCGGTATGCTGGTCGCCGGGAGCCCGACCGCCGGCATACTGAAGACCACCCGGCCACGTCCCCAAAATGCAGAAAATGGGGATTGCGGTGCAAGGCCCTGTCCACTCCTCTAGAGGCCACACCCCCTTTTCGGTCCGAGGCGCGGTAAGTCCCAAACCAGAATGTACACATGTTGGGAAGTATGCAGTTGGTTTAGCAAATCTAAGAAAAACTGACATACAATGTTGATGGAGAAGGTGGGGACATAGCCGGCCCTAGGCATAGGCAAACTAGGCAAATGCCTAGGGCATTTTGAATGTCTAGGGGCACAAGCAGCTTCTGCTGATTAAAATTATATGCAGCATGCCTATATTCTGTGTGTGACTGTGGCTGTATCTGCATACGAAATGCTACATTACAGTGTATTCCTGGAAATCACTGTAACGTAGCATTTCATATGTAGATACAGCCGCAGTCACACACAGAATATAGGCATGCCATATATCATTTTTATCAACAGAAGCTGTTTGTGTGTACTTATCACATAGTAATGCATATAAGATGGCATTAAAAAAGGCGCCCGACGTTAGCAGAGCTACCAACTGACTCAGACTAAGACTAGTGATCGCACCAACTTCATAATTACAGTAGGTGGTTGCCTGGGACCCATTGTTAACCTCACTTTCTCTGTGTCCCGTCATAAGTTATTATTATTATTATTATTATTATTATTATCATTATTATTATTATTATTATTATAATAATAATAATAATTATTATTATTATTTATACATTCATTTGTGAGCTACAGAATAATAGAATATATGAATGGCAACATTGAAAAACAATTGTGGCAGTCATACAACCATGCTAATTTAGATCCTCACTACAATTATATGTGAAATTAAGAAAGGTTAATCTCACACCAGTAAAATGTAAAATATTTGTGACTATAGATAAGCCCGTACAAGCTATCAAAAGCATTGATTATTATAACTATGGTAAGAATCTGGTGGTTACAGTTTGAATCATTTTGTGTGAGTAGGGTGAATTCTAAGCACTTTAAATGGAAACCTCTTTTAACAGACTATTTAGCTGTACATCTATTGTACATACCAGGAAAATACAGACATCTACACTAATGCTGCTTTCACATCGCAAAACCTGCTTTTGAAATGGTATTTGAAACGGTTCTTAAAACGGGTCTGAGCAGTTAAACCCCTTTCACATCTCATGTTGTAACCAGTAAATTACCATTTCATTCCCGTTTTGGTACCTTTCACACTGAACCCGTTTCACCCATAGAAAACAGTGGTTGTCATTATAAATGGACTTTTCTGGCCCACACATTATTATTAATCACTAATTAATTCATTATTAATAATTTGGATAGTCGTACGATGGAACCCAGCAGCTTAAAGCATATCTATTTTTATTAGATGGGATTAGGTACTTGGTTTGTCTTTTTTGGAGGCACAAGTATTATTTATATATTTTTTAAAATTATTATTTTTTTTTTTAGATGGAATGGTTAAATACAGGAAAAAAAATGGCGTGGGGTCCCCCCTCCAAAGCATAACCAGCCTCGGGCTCTTCGAGCTGGTCCTGGTTCTAAAAATGCGGGGGAAAAATTGACAGGGGATCCCCCGTATTTTTAAAACCAGCACCGGGCTCTGCGCCTGGTGCAAAAAATACGGGGGACAAAACGAGTAGGGGTCCCCCGTATTTTTCACACCAGCATCGGGCTCCACTAGCTGGACAGATAATGCCACAGCCGGGGGTCACTTTTATGCCGTGCCCTGCGGCCGTGGCATTAAATATCCAACTAGTCACCCCTGGCCGGGGTACCCTGGGGGAGTGGGGACCCCTTCAATCAAGGGGTCCCCCCCCCAGCCACCCAAGGGCCAGGGGTGAAGCCCGAGGCTGTCCCCCCCATCCAATGGGCTGCGGATGGGGGGGCTGATAGCCTTTGTTGTAAATCAAAAGATATTGTTTTTTCCAGTAGTACTACAAGTCCCAGCAAGCCTCCCCCGCAAGCTGGTACTTGGAGAACCACAAGTACCAGCATGCGGGAGAAAAACGGGCCCGCTGGTACCTGTAGTTCTAATGGAAAAAAAAATACCCAAATAAAAACAGGACACAGACACCGTCGACAGTAAAACTTTATTACACACAGCCGACACACACATACTTACCTATGTTCACACGCCGACATCGGTCCTCTTCTCCATGTAGAATCCAGGGGTACCTGAAAATAAAAGTTCAATATACTCACCTCAGCCATGGTCCAGAGATAAATCCACGGACTTGGCAAAAAAAGAAAACGAACACCCGGACCTGCGGACCGAAAGGGGTCCCATGCTGACACATGAGACCCCTCTCCCCGAATGCCGGGACATCACGTGACTCCTGTCACTGAAGTCCCTTCAGCCAATCAGGAAGCGCTACTTCCGTGGCGCTCACCTGATTGGCTGTGCACTGTCTGAGCTGTCAGACAGCGCATCGCAAAGCCGCTCCATTACTTTCAATGGTGGGAACTTTGCGGCTAGCGGTGGGGTCAGCCGCTGACCGGCGGGTGACCCCACCGCTAGCCGCAAAGTTCCCACCATTGAATATAATGGACGGAGCTGTGCGATGCGCTGTCACAGCACAGACAGCGCACAGCCAATCAGGTGAGCGCCACGGAAGTAGCGCTTCCTGATTGGCTTAAGAGACCTTTCTGTGACAGCTGTCACTGACAGGTCTCATTCGGGGATAGGGGTCTCATGTGTCAGCATGGGACCCCTTTCAGTCCGTGTGGTCGGTTGTCCGGTTTGTTTTTTTCTCCAAGTACGTGGATTTATCTCTGGAGCCTGGTTGAGGTGAGTATATTGATCTTTTATTTTCAGGTACCCCTGGATTCTACATGGAGAAGAGGACCGATGTCGGCGTGTGAACATAGGTAAGTATGTGTGTGTCGGCAGTGTGTAATAAAGTTTTACTGTCGACGGTGTCTGTGTCCTGTTTTTATTTGGGTATTTTTTTTCCATTAGAACTACAGGTACCAGCGGGCCCGTTTTTCTCCCGCATGCTGGTACTTGTGGTTCTCCAAGTACCAGCTTGCGGGGGAGGCTTGCTGGGACTTGTAGTACTACTGGAAAAAACAATATCTTTTGATTTACAACAAAGGCTATCAGCCCCCCCATCCGCAGCCCATTGGATGGGGGGGACAGCCTCGGGCTTCACCTCTGGCCCTTGGGTGGCTGGGGGGGGGGACCCCTTGATTGAAGGGGTCCCCACTCCCCCAGGGTACCCCGGCCAGGGGTGACTAGTTGGATATTTAATGCCACGGCCGCAGGGCACGGCATAAAAGTGACCCCCGGCTGTGGCATTATCTGTCCAGCTAGTGGAGCCCGATGCTGGTGTGAAAAATACGGGGGACCCCTACTCGTTTTGTCCCCCGTATTTTTTGCACCAGCACCAGGCGCAGAGCCCGGTGCTGGTTTTAAAAATACGGGGGATCCCCTGTCAATTTTTTCCCCGCATTTTTAGAACCAGGACCAGCTCGAAGAGCCCGAGGCTGGTTATGCTTTGGAGGGGGGACCCCACGCCATTTTTTTCCGTGTTTTTCACATTTAAACGTTTATAAAGCCACTCTCTCATGTGTCTCCTGTGTTTTCCAAGCTGTTTCCTGGTTGTGGCTGGTGACATCACACATGGAGACAGCCTATCATCTTCTGGGGCTTGCAAATACCGTTTCAGACCCTTTCACACTGCACAGTGAAATGGGACTGAAACGGGTAGGACCCTTCTTTTTTACCGTTTCAAAATACCGGTATTTTGAAAACGGTAAATTGAAGGGGACCCTTTCACATCGCAGCTTGACCCGTTTAGGAAGCCAGTTAAAACGGCAAAATACCGGGTATAAGCTGCGATGTGAAAGGGGTCTAAGTGATATTATTTTACACAAATAGGGGATCCGGTCTCTGGGTCAACAGAAACTAGGTCGACAGTGTCTAGGTCGACCACTATTGGTCGACAGGGTTTCTAGGTCGACGGGGTCTCTAGGTTGACATGTTCTAGAATGACAGGTCAAAAGGTCGACATGAGTTTTTCACGATTTTTTTCTTTTTTTTAACCTTTTCATACTTAATGATCCATGTGGACTACGATTGGAACAGTAATCTGCCTGAAGCATGGCGAGCGAAGTGAACCATGCGAGGGGACACGGTGCACTAATTGGGGTTCCCGGTTACTCTACGAAGAAAACGACACCAATAAAACAATAGAAAACTCATGTCACTGTCGACCAATAGTGTTCGACCTAGAAACTGTCGACCTAGTTACTATCTACCTTCCATACCACACCCCACAAATAGACAGACATGGGTTTGGGAGACCATTGTTTTTAATTTCACTTAAACATGGGGGTAAATTTACTAAGATTCGTATTTTCCCGTTTGAGGTCAAAGTTCAATCACGAATGACATCGAAAGTGTAAATATGCAACTTTTTGAATTGATTACGACTAATTTACTAAGCTGCCGTATTCTGCATTTTCGGGTTTTCCGATGTCGATGTCATTCGTTTTTTTTGGCAGTGTTTTACGTGAGTGACTTGTAAAACACTGCCGACTTTAATACAATGAATCTCGGCCGGATCTGAGAGATCCGTGCTGGGCTTCATTGTGCAGCTTGTAAAAAAAAAAAAAAAAGTTTAAATGTAAAAAAAAAATTGTGTGGGGTCCCCCCTCCTAAGGCAAACCAGCCTCGGGCTCTTTGAGCCGATCCTGGTTGCAGAAATATGGGGAAAAAATGGACAGGGGTTCCCCCATATTTAAGCAACCAGCATCGGGCTCTGCGCCTGGTCCTGGTTCCAAAAATACGGGGGACAAAAAGAGTAGGGGTCCCCCGTATTTTTTAAACCAGCACCGGGCTCCACTAGCTGGACAGATAATGCCACAGCCGGGGGTCACTTTTATACAGTGCCTTGCGGCCGTGGCATCAAATATCCAACTAGTCACCCCTGGCCGGGGTACCCTGGGGGAGTGGGGACCCCTTCAATCAAGGGGTCCCCCCCCAGCCACCCAAGGGCCAGAGGTGAAGCCCGAGGCTGTCCCCCCCATCCAATGGGCTGCGGATGGGGGGCTGATAGCCTTTGTGTAAAGTGTTTGATATTGTTTTTAGTAGCAGTACTACAAGGCCCAGCAAGCCTCCCCCGCAAGCTGGTACTTGGAGAACCACAAGTACCAGCATGCGGCGGAAAAACAGGCCCGCTGGTACCTGTAGTACTACTACTAAAAAAATACCCCAATAAAGACATTACACACACACACCTTGAAAGCATAACTTTAATACATCCATCCACACCTCCATATACACATACTTACCTTATGTTCCCACGCAGGTCGGTCCTCTTCTCCAGTAGAATCCATGGTGTACCTGTTGAAAAAATTATACTCACATAATCCATGGTTGAAGGCTCCTCGGTAAATCCTTTTGTAATCCACGTACTTGAAAAAATTAAAAAACGGATACACGACCACGAACTGAAAGGGGACCCATGTTTTCACATGGGCCCCCTTTCCCCGAATGCCAGAAACCCACTCTGACTGATGTCTAAGTGGGTTTCTTCAGCCAATCAGGGAGCGCCACGTTGTGGCACCCTCCTGATCGGCTGTGTGCTCCTGTACTGTATGACAGGCGGCACACGGCAGTGTTACAATGTAGCGCCTATGCGCTCCATTGTAACCAATGGTGGGAACTTTGTGGTCAGCGGTTGACCGAAAGTGACCTCACCGCTGACCTGAAAGTTCCCACCATTGGTTACAATGGAGTGCATAGGCGCTACATTGTAACACTGCCGTGTGCCGCCTGTCATACAGTACAGGAGCACACAGCCGATCAGGAGGGTGCCACAACGTGGCGCTCCCTGATTGGCTGAAGAAACCCACTTAGACATCAGTCAGAGTGGGTTTCTGGCATTCGGGGAAAGGGGGCCCATGTGAAAACATGGGTCCCCTTTCAGTTCGTGGTCGTGTATCCGTTTTTTTATTTTTTCAAGTACGTGGATTACAAAAGGATTTACCGAGGAGCCTTCAACCATGGATTATGTGAGTATAATTTTTTCAACAGGTACACCATGGATTCTACTGGAGAAGAGGACCGACCTGCGTGGGAACATAAGGTAAGTATGTGTATATGGAGGTGTGGATGGATGTATTAAAGTTATACTTTCAAGGTGTGTGTGTAATGTCTTTATTGGGGTATTTTTTTTGTAGTAGTACTACAGGTACCAGCGGGCCCGTTTTTCCGCCGCATGCTGGTACTTGTGGTTCTCTAAGTACCAGCTTGCGGGGTAGGCTTGCTGGGCCTTGTAGTACTGCTACTAAAAACAATATCAAACACTTTTCACAAAGGCTATCAGCCCCCCATCCGCAGCCCATTGGATGGGGGGGACAGCCTCGGGCTTCACCCCGGTCCTTGGGTGGCTGGGGGGGGACCCCTTGATTGAAGGGGTCCCCACTCCCCCAGGGTACCCCGGCCAGGGGTGACTAGTTGGATATTTGATGCCACGGCCGCAAGGCACTGTATAAAAGTGACCCCCGGCTGTGGCATTATCTGTCCAGCTAGTGGAGCCCGGTGCTGGTTTCAAAAATACGGGGGACCCCTACTCTTTTTGTCCCCCGTATTTTTGGAACCAGGACCAGGCGCAGAGCCCGATGCTGGTTGCTTAAATATGGGGGAACCCCTGTCCATTTTTTCCCCATATTTCTGCAACCAGGATCGGCTCAAAGAGCCCGAGGCTGGTTTGCCTTAGGAGGGGGGACCCCACGCAATTTTTTTTCAGAAAATTTAGAACATTTCCCCCCCCTTCCCACTGAAAAACATGCACGGATCTCATGGATCCGTGCATGCCTATACAAACACGGGATAAAAAAGCAGGTCTGGTTTTTTTTAGCACTTTTTCACGATTTGTATTTTATCACGGCAGTGTTTGGCTATTGTCGGCAGTGTTTGTGTTTTGCACTTTTTAGTAAATGACCGATTTCTAGCAAATTGCAGGCGTATTTGACCGATGGTGTATTGATTCGTGATTTTTTCCTAGGACTTCCAAAATATAAAAAAATGCCCTCATCACTGCCGTGATTTTTGCTTAGTAAATTACCGAGATGACACTTTGAAGAAAAAACGGCATCTCGGTCAAAATCGGGACCTTAGTAAATATACCCCATGTTGTCACTTTTTGTACTACTATCACTTAATACTTCGCTGTCAAAATATTTAAATAATTTGATACTAGCCCATGTGCCCAGTTTCATCCGGGCAAAGGTTTGCTGGGTGGAACATTTTACTCCTCTTCCCCCCCCCCCCTCCCCCTTAGGAGTCAGATTTAAAAAAAAAATTGCCCAATGGGTGGCTGCAAATAACTGTCACAGTTTCCAGACCACCCAGCAGGTCACATATTCCAGGTCAACCAGCGCACAATGGTGATGCATTGCAAATGCCAAGCGGACATTTTGCCACATAACTCCGAAACGAAGCAACCAATTACAACACCAATATTTTTCTGCAAACCTACGGACCAAGGGGGTCATTCAGACCTGATCGCACACTAGCTTTTTTTTGCAGCGCTGCAATCAGGTCAGAACTGCACATGCATATGCACCGGGTCCGCAATGCGCAGGCACGTCGCCCCCCAGCGACAGGGATGGCCGGACAGCGACAGGATGAACGAAGAAAGTGATCGCAAGCACATTGACAGGAAGAAGCCGTTTGTGGGTGGCAACTGACCATTTCCAGGGAGTGTCCGGGAAACCGCAGGCGTGTCCACCCGTTTGGAAGGAGGGTTTCTGACGTCAGCTCCGTCCCCGATCATCGCACGGCAAGAGTAAGTCCTGGGCTGTGCAGAGACTTCACAAACTTTTGTTTGGTCAGCTCTCTGCACATCCGATCGCACTCCTGCATAGCGAATACCCCCTCCCCCTGTAGGTGGCGACTACCTGGTCGCAGCAGTGCAAAAATCGCCTGCTTGCGACCAGGCCTGTATTAGGCCCCAAGACCTTTAACTTGGTGTATGATGTATAAGCCTGCCCAGACAACAGCATCATAGAAATATGTCACTCATAAAAGTTGTCCTTCTGCTATTAATATATAGATTTGTATTTAACTAATCTCATGTTTACATTTGTAGGGGGTAATTCCAAGTTGATCGCAGCAGGAATTTTGTTAGCAGTTGGGCAAAACCATGGCCCTCATTCCGAGTTGATCGGTCGGTATTTTTCATCGCATCGCAATGAAAATCCGCTTAGTACGCATGCGCAATATTCGCACTGCGACTGCGCCAAGTAATTTAACAATGAAGATAGTATTTTTACTCACGGCTTTTTCATCGCTCCGGCGATCGTAATGTGATTGACAGGAAATGGGTGTTACTGGGCGGAAACACGGCGTTTTATGGGCGTGTGGTTGAAAACGCTACCGTTTCCGGAAAAAACGCAGGAGTGGCTGGAGAAACGGGGGAGTGTCTGGGCGAACGCTGGGTGTGTTTGTGACGTCAAACCAGGAACGACAAGCACTGAACTGATCGCACAGGCAGAGTAAGGTTGAAGTTACTCAGAAACTGCTCAGTAGTTTGTAATCGCAATATTGCGATTACATCGGTCGCAATTTTAAGAAGCTAAGATACACTCCCAGTAGGCGTAGGCTTAGCGTGTGTAACTCTGCTAAATTCGCCCTGCGACCGATCAACTCGGAATGAGGGCCCATGTGCACTGCAGGGGAGGTAGATATAACATGTGCAGAGAGTTAGATTTGGGTGGGTTATTTTATTTCTGTGCAGGGTAAATACTGGCTGCTTTATTTTTACACTGCAAATTAGATTGCAGATTGAACACACCACACCCAAATCTAACTCTCTCTGCACGTGATATATCTGCCCCCCCTGCAGTGCACATGCGATCAACTTGGAATTACCCCCGTAATGTTTTTAATTGTTTTGTGTTTTATTTTTATCTTGAAATGTACACATTATTATATACTGTAGATCTTTTTTTAGCAGTTTTATATACTATAGCTCTTTGCCCACGGGTTCGCCAGCGTGGAATTCTTAACGTAATAAAACTATTTTCATTGCACCCATCTTCAAGTTTTAGTTCAATACCCAACCCTTAAATGAATTAGGGTGTCATTCCGAGTTGATCGCTCGCTAGCTACTTTTTGCAGCCGTGCGAACGCATAGTCACCGCCCACTGGGGAGTGCATTTTAGCTTTGCAAGTGTGCGAACGCCTGTGCAGCCGAGCAGTACAAAAATAGTTTGTGCAGTTTCTGAGTAGGTCTGAACTTACTCAGCCGCTGCAATCACTTCAGCCTGTCCGGTCCCGGAATTGACGGAAGACACCCGCCCTGCAAACGCTTGGACACGCTTGCATTTTTCCAACCACTCCCAGAAAACGGTCAGTTGACACCCACAAACGCCTTCTTCCTGTCAATCTTCTTGCGATCGACTGTGCGAATAGATTCTTCGTTAAATCCATCGCCCAACAACTATCCGCTTTGTACCCGTACGACACGCCTGCGCATTGCGGTGCATACGCATGCGCAGTAGTGACTTGATCGCTGCACTGAGAAAAACGGCAGCATGCGATCAGGTCGGAATGACCCCATTAGTGTGAAGATACATAGCCTATATGTTAACGGACAGTCTAAGCAACATATCAGTTTTCAAAATGTGATCAGCTTAGCGACTCCGAAAACTATGGATTTGACACTACTGTCGGTCATGTTGGACATTTTATTTTTCACCCCTTCTCACCCCCCATGCTGATGGGGGCTGAACTTGGATTTAAACGGCATCGGGAGTGTCACTATTGATCTCCACGACCCCGAACACTATGGATTTTTACATGTCACCCCCTTCCAAACCCCACCCCTAGGGGTGCTAGGGGGTCTTACCCCCCACAGTATTTCTTTTTCAGATTGCAAGTCATATGTGTACCAAATTTGGTGTAAATTGCTCCAGGCATTCCAGAGTTATGCTGGAACATATATACACACATATACACATACACACATACATCCATTTAGATAGATAGATAGATAGATAGATAGATAGATAGATAGATAGATAGATAGATAGATAGATAGATAGATAGATAGATTAAACGTTATGTTTTATTATTGAACGACAAACATTCAGATCCTTAGGAGATATATTCATTTTTGTGCTATTAGGATCAAAATACATGAATCTATGAGTGCCCCATTTGGGAATACTTATTCTTTTTTTCCCCTGTTGTTTCAAAGAGTATAATTGATACAGAGGAGAAATACAATCTGATTTTATTATTAATAGTTAAATGCAGACTTCCGGTGGGTGGCGCATCTAAGATGGCCACGTTTTAATTCATCTTCGTCATCCACAAAGAGAATCTACCTCCATCCTACCTTCCCTGCATGCAAAAACTTTCTCTGCCTGGCCGATCACCTGCCTGACACGCTGGGGAACAAACTGATATGATTCTTGTGGGTGGCAGAGATACCTACACTTAGATCCCCGAAATCAGGCTCTGTCGGTGGAGCCGTGTGGGGCTTCCTTCCTACCATAGAAGAAGACGAGGGTTACACTACCCACTGCAGTGACAATGTCGTGGGACTCGGCGGCTGTCCTCCTTCGGATTCACACACAAGTATAGTATCTGCACACTCAATATTGTACTAATATATTGTGGGTATATGTTTTTCGTCACCATAAACCCACTTGATGGAAACCCCTTTCTTCCTAATATCAAACAATATTTTATATAGGAGGGGGTGCAGTCAACTACAGTAATTATGAGCTAGAATTGGGAAGGAAAAAGGACAAGAAGAAGTCTGTACTGTTGACGCACTTGAGACAGAAAATTATTATATTATAAAAAAATAACCTTTATTAAGTATACATAATGTATACTTAATAAAGGTTATTTTTTATAATATAATAATTTTCTGTCTCAAGTGCGTCAACAGTACAGACTTCTTGTCCTTTTTTCCCTCCCAATTCTAGCTCCTTCGGATTCACCCTGCCGGTGATTGCCTCGCCTAGCTGATCGCTGCATCTCGGCCATTCCACCCAGTGGCGCACCCAGGGGGGGTTTCCGAGTACCCAGAAACCCCCCTCCACTAAAAAAAAAAAAAAAAATTTTTTTTTTTTTTTTTTTTTTTTTTTTAATAGCTGCATGAGTATTATTAATGACCGTCTAGCGTCCTCTGCAGCCTGCTGTCTTCCTGGTGGCACTTGCAAGTGCAATAAAAGTTTACTTTATTTTAATTATAGTACATATATATCCGTGTGCCTACATATATACACATGTATATACATACATACATACATATAAACACACACACACACATATGATATATATATATACATGTGTATATATATGTGTACTGTATGTGTGTGTGTGTATATATATATGTATGCATGTTTAATATGCTATGTATATGTGTATATGGGTTCACTACGATCTCCCGGCGACCAGCATACCGGCGCCGGGAGGCCGGCCGCCGGCTTACCAACAGTGTGGCGAGCGCAAATGAGCCCCTTGCGGGCTCGCTACGCGCGCCACACTATTCTATTCTCCCTCCAGGGGGGTCGTGGACCCCCACGAGGGAGAATAAGTGTCGGTATGCCGGCGGTCAGGCTCCCGCCGCCGGTATGCTGGTCGCCGGGAGCCCGACCGCCGGCATACTGAAGACCACCCGTGTATATGTATGTGTGTGTGTATGTATATATATATATATATATATATATATACATATATGTGTGTGTGTGTGTGTGTGTGTGTGTGTGTGTGTGTAGATATATGTATATATATATATAATTATACACACACACACACACACACAAACACACTAGTTTTACGGACCCAGCATATACTGGGTCACCTCAGTCCCCACCCCCGTGATTGGCTCCGCCCAGTTCTGGAAACCCCCCCATGCAAATCCTGCGTTTGCCACTGCTTCCACCCCCAGTCACTACTCCCCCCTCTGTAATCGGCCTGTCGGAGCTGCTTTCACGGTGTGGGGTCTGAAGACGGATGGGAGGACTGGCTTGGGAGGCTGCATCTGACTGTGGGGCAGATTTATTAAGCTCGGTGAAGTGATAAAGTGGAAGGTGATAAAGGACCAGCCAGTCAGCTCCTGTCATTTTTCAAACACAGCCTGTAACATGACAGTTAAAATCTGATTGACTGGTCCTTTATCACCTTCCACTTTATCACTTCATTGAGCTTAATAAATCTGCCCCTGTGTTACTCGTGGCTGGCAGGGCGTCTCCAGCCGCACACTGCACTACAGGTGAGATACGCTGGGACTGGGGGCCGTGATCACTCCCAACGCTGTTGACCGGAGCATGCGAGCGGACCTCCCTGCCTGCCTGACTTGCTGTCAGAAACTGTGTGGCTGCCTCTATCTCTGGCTTCCACAGCTATTTATATTACGTTTGTTGTGCTGAGCTGGGACTACGTTGCAGGGAGACTTTACCCACACTAGCGCCTACCTTGTTATAGACTGCAGTGATCCCCTGGTGTTTTGCCCTGCAACATATTACAGCTGGGGTGATTAAGCTGGGGTGATTAAGCTGTCCTGTTTGGGGCTGTGGCCACATCGCTGAGGATGCCTGTTTGCTGTTACTATTGATATCTCCCCACCTACACCTTGGACGCCAGCAGCCTGATGAGGCACACTCTCTGACCCCAGTTGTGGAACTGTCTGACTTTGTAACGCTCCCCTCTCCTGTTTCTGCCTGTTATAACATTGCCACTTGTCCTAGCTGTCTTTGGAGGTGATGTGATTGGGAGCAAGTACATCTCCTTTCCCAGTGCACTCCCCAAAGTTGGTGTATAACACGCTGATTAACTGCGCAGAGTCTATGGTGATCAGAGCATCAGGACATACACCCTGCTTCCACATTGTAGAGCTCACTTCCATCACTGGAGACGCTCTCTTTGGTACATGATATTTCATGGACAATCTGCACCATTCACTGTATTAAAAAGATTGTGTTCACAACTGTTTATATACAGTACTCACCTTATTTTTCACGTCATACATTATATGGTACACTGTTTATGTTACACCTTTACTGTGTGTGTAATTGGTCCCTTACATTTTCCCATTGTTGACCGTTAACCGCCATCTAGTGTCCACTCATTATATGACACAAGCTGTTTGATTTATATTATAACTTATATATCACTCTAGTACCACTATTATATTTTTCAACTGTTGAATGTTTACTGCCATCTAGTGATGGCTTGATATGTACCACAAGTCCCTCCAACAGAACACCTTAGCAGTGGAATAATCATATCAATCCTGTATTTGTGTCATGGGCTAAGAATACCTTGTTTCCTGGTCTCTTGCTGACATCTTCTGGCCATTTCTGCAATACTACTTGTACTTACTTTTTGAAAAGGTTTTATACCACGGACTGTTTAGTAGTCTTGACGGAAACTGTAGCCCTGCTGGTTTAGAGTGTCTAAACAAATTGCTATCAATATTTTACTTGCCTCTACTACCACTTAAATCTAACTATATTACGACATAATAGTCGTAAGACTTGCTCACACTCAGTACTCCTGTATCACACACAATTCAATGTTAATGTGATTTTGTGGTACATTGGCTCTACGTTTTGTTGCACTGTCTGTATGTTGACTATTGAGCCCCTACTTAATCTGCTGGGCCCCATCTCCAACCAAGGAGCTATTGTATCTGTTTTTTTTTTTCTTGATTGGCAAGCTCACTTTTTGTATATTAGTATTCTTTGATTTGTCTGAAGACAAAATTGTCAGCAGTATAATCATTGTTCAGCAACTCGATATTTAACCTACAAGATGTGAACTCAATGCCTCCCAGGAGAGGTGTTTCCTTTCTGTTTCTTTATTACCACTCAACGTAGGAACTACTGTGTTCTTTTGTAATACAATTTGACAGATACTTGGGGACTAATTCAGACCTGATCGCTAGCAAGCGATTTTTGCACTGCTGCGATCAGATAGTCGCCGCCTACAGGGGGAGTGTATTTTAGCTGTGCAAGTGTGCGAACGCATGTGTAGCAGAGCTGTACAAACAGATCATGTGCAGTCTCTGCACTGCCCAGGACTTACTCAGCCGCTGCGATCATATCAGCCTGTCTGGGACCGGAATTGACGTCAGGAACCCTACCTGCAAATGCATGGACACACTTGCGTTTTTCCAGAAACTCCCAGAAAACGGTCAGTTAACACCCACAAACGCCTTCTTCCTGTCAACCTCCTTGCGAACACCCGTGCGAATGGATTCTTCGCACAAACCCATCGCTGAGTGATGATCCGTTTTTGTACCTGTGCACTGCGCCTGCGCATTGCAGTGCATATGCATGTGCAGTTTAGACCTGATCGCCCACTGTGCAAAAACACAGCCTAGCGATCAGGTCTGAATTACCCCCCTAGACAGTTGGCTCTGTGTATGGACAAATTTCTCAATAAGTCGCTGTCTTCACTTCCACCTAGATCTAACTATGGTTAGACCCAATAAAACATCAGCAAAACCAGGTCCCTCCCCACCATCCCCGCAGGGTGACTCCTCCCCAGAACACCCAGATAGGGGAAAGGGAGGTTCTCCTACCTCAGGTCCTGACATGGCAACGTCACTCTTCAATGTCATAATGCCTAGACTAGAGGACAAATTCAAGTTGATCATGCCTATGATTGATGAAAATCTCCAAAACTTCCTGCCCAAAATCGAGGAAAAATTTGATCAGCTGGTGCCCAAGATAGACGAAAGATTAGACAAACTACAAACATCCCTAGATTCTGCATTGAATCGCCTGACTGATCATACTAATAGGTTGGATGGAGTAGAAAAGAGGGTGAGTGATGTTGAGGATAACATGCTTGCTATACAAACATCTTGCGCAGCTAACGCGACTTCTTATCAAACGCTTGTTGACAAAGTTTGTGATTTAGAAAACCGCCATAGGCAGAACAGTCCCTGCTTTGTGGGTATCCCTGAGCAGGTTTAAGGGCCGCCCTTGACAGATTATATAAACACGCAGATAACTGAGGTGTTTAACCTCCACAATGACTTGGGAACTCCATGAATAGAACAGGCACACAGATTGGGTCCGGAAAGAGAGAGGCCTAACAGTAATCCCCGCCCAGTGATTGCAAAATTTCTGGACTATCGTGACAAGGAGAGAATCTAGATGACTTTCAAACATAGGGGGGACTTGGTTGTTGAGGAACACTGGATTCTCATTTTCCAGGATTTCTCTGTCGCCGTAGCCCAGAAACGCAAGAAGTTCCCTCCCATTTGTAAGTTTCTGGTTGATAACAACAAGCGATTCGCATTGTTGTATCCCGCAAAACTAAAAATGACCGAAAAATGGGCAGACTTTTATATTTGACAAACCGACGAGGCCGAGCCCATTTGTTGCTGAATCGCCCACCTAGAGGCCCTCCCACCCGATCGCAGTCAAGTTCCTCTCCTCAGTCATGAACCATTGTGATTCTCTAGAATTGGAATGACATACTCTCCTGGTTATAAGATAACTGGTTGTTTCTTGTATTAATACTTGTGTGTTACCTTCTCAAATGTTATGACAATTTGTCATTTATGTTTGGTTATATTCCTTAATGAACCTGCCACCCCTGAGATACATATCAAGGAATGGCATTATGATTATTTGGATGGGAAAAATGTGAAACATTTTTAAGCATGTTTTTTTATGGTTGATTTAATTGTGTACAACTATACTTTTTGTAATGAGCCCGGACCATACCTAATAGGTCCTCTTGGAGTTTGCCCTGCTTGCTGGGACAGGGGTGACCTCATGTTCATTAGACGTAGCATCGCCATTACACTTCCGTTGACTTGTATAGGATGACTGTCTCTATTGTTTTAATATTTCACTCAGTTGTCCCCTTTAATTTAAAGAGGACATATAATACACCATATGTGGTAATAATAAAGGCACTTATATCACATGTGGGTATTGAGAATCTTTTTCGGAATTTATATTATCATTAATAAATATTTCAATAAATTAATTTTTAAACAATAAATAATTATGGAAATGAGTGCTGCTATAAAGAGTTGATCTGCTTTCCTTTTTTCTTCTAAAATTTGTATACTTAGATCAACAAGCAGCACCACTATAGTACAATTGTGTTGAAATATTTGTTGGATCAGCACAATATGTGATATCATAGATATTCCCAAAAAAGGATCAATTATTTATAATCTGGTGCGGGAGTCTCTTTAACTTGAAACTTAATGCCATTAGGGTGTTTACATTGTATAAACCCCTCTCTTTCCCTGCACAGAATTGTTACTACATTTATTTCCAGATTAAAATTTGCCTAAGTTGTCTGATCTCTTTCAGTACAACAGGAAAACTCTATATTTAATTAGAAAAAGACACTATATCCAGTGTGCAGAATCATGAGTGGTTTCAGCCTCAGTAAAGAACTAGGGAGAAGGAGAGAAAGATGGAACGAAGAACAGGGATCATTATTTAGTGATGCCCACATTAACAGCAAACAGAACCATTGGATGGATAACTTAGTAGAGTTAAAGAATCTACTATATAAACAAACGAAGGCACATTGGAGCAAGACCACATTCGAAAATTATATTAAATATGATATGACACCAAGAGGTCTTAGACCCAAAGTATTCCCATCATTTGAATTGGAGGATGATTTGAAAAAGGAATGGGAAGAGGCACTCCTTAAATGCTCTAAGAATCTCATTGATATCCTGATAAAGCATGATAACAGACAATTGGAACACTGCTCCAATGAGATAGATAAAATTGGTGAGAAGCTTAAAACATATGAAAAAGAGGAAGAATTTCAGAAAATGTATGAGAAATATAAAAATGACCTTGACAAATTTGAAAATGGACTCATGGAACGAAAAAGAAATAAGTTCCTCAGGGATAAGAAAGATTACGTTCAGAACACTATCTATAAATGGAATCTCAAACCAAGAAGGCGAGATGTAGAGGGTTCAGTTAATTATAGCTCCTCAGAATTGGAGTCTTCTGAAGGGGAAGGAACCAGCAATACATCTAGAGATAAATGGCAACGGGCCCGTTTTTTAGGATTTGGTCCCAACCCCAGGGAAGGAGATCGGGGACCAGACGATCTCAGAGGACCAGACGGGGAGGCAGGAAACATAAGGAAAAAAGATGCCAGAGATTGGAAGAGATATCCGCAGAGAACAAAGCGACCTTACAGGAGAACGTAATAGATGATGACTTACAAATTATCAACCTTACCAGTAAAACATTGAATCCAGTCCAATTAAAGCTTTTGTCCAGGGGTTTAAGCTTCTCACCAGTACATGAAATAGATCGATTTGATGTCCAAAAGGACCTATGTTTATATGCCAGGAAATTACTGTTAAGAAAATTTTACAGCAATAGGGAAAGAGAGCATGAACATACACCCAATACAGATCAGGAAACCTCTTTTGCCCTTAGTGAGGAAGAAAGACAAGCCGTAGTTATACTGGAAGAATTGGCAGATAATCTTCAAGCAACACAAGATGAAAATCCCCCCCACTGTGAGACCTATCCTGAGGAAGAAATCTACATTCTTCCCCAATTCACAAATCTGTCCTCAAGTACAGGTATTTTTAGATCTGGTTTCTCAAGAATTGGATCGGATCTTTAACCAAAGACGGATGAACAAGAATAATAACATCAGCAAAGAAGAACAGAGAGCTTTGGAAGAAATTATGGGCTGGGACGATATAATCATAAAACCCTCAGATAAAGGGGGCAATATTGTCTTGTGGAGTAAAGAAGCGTATCTTATAGAGGCATACAGACAGTTATCTGATGTCTCCACATACAAGAGACTTATCTTTAACCCCACTGCTAATTTTCTCAAAGAATATAATATCCTCATTCAAAATGCCCTGAAAGATGGGATTATCACCAAAATGGAATCAGAATTTTTGGAGGTAAAAGATCCTAAGACACCTACCTTCTATATGTTGCCAAAAGTGCATAAACACAAAGACTCCCCACCAGGAAGACCCATAATATCTGGGATTGAGAGCTTAACAGAGAAAGCTAGTGTATTTGTAGATGAGAACCTCAGACACTTTGTTCTTGAACTGCCCTCACACATAAGAGACTCGATGGATGTATTAAACAAATTAGAAAACCTGGATCTCCCACCAAACACATGGCTGTGCACCTGTGATGTTGAATCATTATACACGAGTATAAATCACAACATAGGAATCAAGGCGGTTGAATATTTTTTGAATATGAGGAGACATGAGGAGTTCAATGGTTTTATTTTACAATTACTTGAATTTGTTTTAACCAAGAACTTCCTCCTCTTTGATGATAAATATTTTCTGCAGGTCCGGGGCACAGCTATGGGCAGTACGTGTGCCCCGACGTATGCCAATCTGTATTTGGGATGGTGGGAGAAGGAGTGGGTCTTTAACCATACCAATGAAAACTATACAGATCACATCATTGGCTGGCATAGATTCATTGACGATGTCCTCATTGTCTGGGAAGGAGAGCGGGAGCTATTTGAAGAATTTATGTCAGTCCTTAATAACAACGAATTTAATTTGAGGTTGACATTTGCTATCAATTTTCGTAGTGTCACATTCCTGGATCTTACCATCATGAAAACAGAGGATGACAAACTTGTCACTGACGTCTTCCGTAAGGATACAGCTACTAATAGTATTTTACACCATAGTAGCTCACATTTTCCAGCCACTTTGAGGGGCATACCAAAGGGAGAATATATCAGGTTGAGGAGAAACTGTTCTGAAGATATTACCTTTGAAGAAAGGGCTAAAGAACTCAAACATTGGCTGGAGAAAAGAGGCTATAAAAGAAAAACCTTGGAATTGGCATATAACAACACCAAAAAGATGCCAAGAACTGATTTGCTAACTCCAAAGAAGAAGATCACAGGACAGAGCCAAACCAGGTTCATAGGCACCTACTGCAAAGAATGGAAAAGTATCAACCAAGCCTTGCAGAAGCACTGTCATGTTCTTATGACAGATGAAGACCTGAAGAATGAAATTGGCAACAGGATTCAAACCAGTTGGAGAAAATCTCCCAATTTACGAGACAAATTAGTGCGCAGTCATTTTATTAGAACAAAGAAACAAGATCCTCCCGCAGAAGGTTGTTTTCGATGCGGAAGGTGTAAAGCTTGTGGCTTTATACAACCAACCAAAACTTATTCTAATAAATATCATGATGCGGTCAAAATTTGTGGCTTTATCAACTGTGCCACACAAGGTGTCATCTACTGCCTTACTTGCCCTTGTGGGTTAAGATATGTGGGCATGACCACAAGGCAGCTTAAAAAACGCATATTTGAACATGCAAGCCATATTAAGAATGCCCAGCGAGATCATGTAAATATGAAACAACTTACAAGTGTCGCCAGGCACTTTAGGAGAGAACATGGAAGTGATCCCACCAAGATGAAAGTCTTTGGACTTGAGAAAGTGGAAATGGGCCTAAGAGGTGGTAATATCACCAAAGAGCTCCTGAAGAGGGAGTCCAGACAGATTTTCCTACTTAACAGTTTGACACCATCAGGACTGAATGAGGAAATACACTATTCAGCCTTCCTGTAAATTTTAAAGGATGGGGATGTCCTTAATCTATCCGTATGGATCTAACTAAACAGAATAACATTGGGATAATCATTAATATGGTCATTCAAGTACTACTAATTGAATACTCCATAATAAGTATGAGTTATTGATTATTTTGTCCCTTTTCAAACGATTAGGTAAATGAGTAATAATAACAAAAAATGATCTCTATATAACTCGTGTATACTTACCTGGGGAAATGGTTTCCACACGAAGACTCGTATGTAGTATTAAAAATATGAAATATTGACTATCTAGTTCCCCTTTAAATGAATAGGTGAATGAGGAATAACAATAAAATTACCTATATACAATTCATGGATGCTTACCTGGGGAAATGGTTCCCATACTAAGATTAGTATGTGTATATCTATCCATTTGGAACTCATGTATGTATCTGCAGTTTTTATTCTCAAAATTCATACTTATCTGAAGGATATTTATCTATATACAGTCTGCATTTATTTACCGGGAGTTTACTCTAGGGGTAGCTAACAGGTGTAAGTTTGTTGATACATTTAACATATATTCACCATGAGTCCGGCTATTTATCCACAGTGGTTATAAACATATTTATCTAGAGTCCATATAAGGACGAAAATGAGTGTAAACTCAAAAAATTGATAGTTTAGTACTAATGGATTGATGATCCCTAGAGATATCAGAGATAAATATGAAAAATGAAACAATTAGGAATTTAATTTATAAAACGTGTGTATATTATAGCATATCAACTAGGGAGGAATATCACCAGTAAATGAATAATTAGATTATATGGATATGGGGATCATTATATGGGTACTGTATCACAGATCACTGAGGAATAGGATATAGTAATTCACATATAATTATACAACAAGAATAGTTTCATATCTATAAATGGCTTTTATAAGCAAAATTATGAATAATTGGATACACTTATTAGCACATGGCCATATGATAATTAATTTCATATGGTCATATAATCTAACTGTAGTAATTCACTGAGTACTGTTAAGTCACTATTATATTTCATCTAAGTTTGCACACATAATACACATGAAATTATGCTGCATGATGGCAGCATTTATTTTATCACTAATATTATTATCCACATTTTAATTTATATTAATCCCATAAGTCTAACACAGTTTGGTTTTTCACTTTATTTATTTGCAATCAATTATTTGCACATATTGTCACTATTTTTAAGTGCACTTTTCATTGTAATTTATTTCACAGCTTATTTTAACATTCACAATTTTATCTGATTATTCAGTATAATTATTTCCATGAAATTCATAAGCGTGTTATTACTATTTCATCTCTTTGTTCCCCTTATATACAATCATGTTAAAATGGAACACCAAACTCCACGAAGTTATGTATATACGTGTATATATTATAGAACATTACTATTATAAATAAAGACAAGATATAGCATTATATTGTTGGATACTCAATGTAACATTTGGAAACTGAATTTGTCATTCATCTTAGACTGCCTGTCGTTTTCCACAATAGCAGGACAGGACATATTGGTAATTTACCAGGTTCCAGGGCGTTTTTACTAGCCCAGGAACAGGTTTCATTAGTAAGAGGTGAGGAGAGAACGAACAGCGCGGGTGGCTGTAATTAGCGGCTATTGCTGAGCCGCCTAACAAGTGTAACGAGTGAGCAGGAGAGACGCGTTACAGCCGCCGGCAATTAGCGGCCGCCGCTCACATACCTAATTGAACTAACGGACAGGGATTTGAATTCCCTGTCTGGATGAAAAAGATTGGTTCATCTAAAGCTGCTTCCCTTGGATTGGCTACTAATCAGAATAAATATGCTTCCTGAGGCGGGCGCTCCATACTATAAGCCCTGACGAAGCTTATTAAGTGAAATGCGCATCGGCTTTTGCTGTGCGCTGTCAATATCATAATCATCATGTATTGTTAACCTATGTATATCGCAATTATTAGTAGGGGTTACTTTTCAGATTAATCTGTACATGCTGGCATAATGCACATAGGAGACAGGAGGGTCTCTTTAAGTGTTAGCTATTTGGGAGACAAAAATGCATATGAGAGATACACGGTCTATGATAGATTTCTCATGAGAAAGGAACAGCTTTCTTAAGGCTGTGAATGAACGCAGCGTGTTTGAAATATACTTCATTGTGCTGTTTGGCAATACCAGCCAGATAATTTGACAGCAATGGAGTTTTGAATAGTTATATCCATATATGAGAGATCTCAATAAACCACTAACACTCTGGAATATTTTGGCATAATTTATTATAAGTATATTTTACTAGAATAATAATATACAGTGATTGTGGTTTTATTCAATTATATGTGCTCGGAATAGCTATTTATTTCAGACAGCATTACCTGCAATAGTCCCAAAAATGCATTTATATTTATTATAATCTAATGAATGGGCATTTAAGCAGGTTTATTTTTGAGCTAACACTGTGTGCAAGTACCATCAAGTATAATTATATAATATCAAGATATCAATTAAGGAGTAGTGGCTAGCGAGCACACACTCCTATATGGATAATTTATAATATCTAAACACCCAAGAACTACTTGTCAGCATGTAATTATATACCAGTATTATTAGAGGTAATAAGAACCTCATGTATACAATAGACAGATAAACCATCTTCCGGATATTTGCAGTGTTTTTTCTTTACATTTTCCTTATTTTATTAAACAGCAACAAATGTTGCATTGTGATTCATAAATTTGAGAACTTATGAGAAATGTTACAACACTGATACAGTTAGTAACCCTGTATAGACACCACTGGTCAGAAGTGGTCAGTGGTGCTTTAATAAATCTAATCAATCAGAATCATAGGTTTACTGATCTAGATATTAAGACAGCGTACTAGCACTTTCTTTTAAATACATCTTCATACACATAAATTTAATTTTTTTCTTACACGTTATTCTGTCTCTATTGTTTTAATATTTCACTCAGTTGTCCCCTTTAATTTAAAGAGGACATATAATACACCATATGTGGTAATAATAAAGGCACTTATATCACATGTGGGTATTGAGAATCTTTTTCGGAATTTATATTATCATTAATAAATATTTCAATAAATTAATTTTTAAACAATAAATAATTATGGGAATGAGTGCTGCTATAAAGAGTTGATCTGCTTTCCTTTTTTTCTTCTAAAAATTGGTATAGGATGACGGCATCTGTTTTGATGCCACAACAATCTCTCCAACAAATACCCTGCTCCATTAAAGTCACATCATGGAATGTAGGGGGACTCAACACCCCAATCAAATGCAAGAAAATATCCTCAGCCCTTAAAAAGCTCAAACCAGATATTGTCCATATCCAAGAAACTCATTGGAAAATGGGGGAGGATTCTGCATTGCATGACGGATGGATAGGCAAATGTTTCTCTGCATCTTACCATTCCAAGTCACGTGGAGTAGCGATATTCTTTGCTCGACACCTTCCTCATACTATTCTAAATATGGTTCTGGATCCAGAGGGTCGTTTTATCCTTCTGGATGTCCAGATCTACGATACCAAATTGACTCTACTAAATATATATGCGCCTAATACTGAACAGCAGGCCTTTTATCAATCACAACTCTACAGTAGAACCAGTTACAAATTAGTATTGGGAGGAGATTTCAATACGATTTCAGATTCTTCTCTCGACAAACATCCCGCTCCAGTAAACTGAACTGCTTCTCAATGGAGTCAAATCTCACATTTATTGGCAGAACACTCATTAGTGGACCCATGGAGGATATTTAACCTCATGGACAAGTCTTACACGTTCCATTCGGCGGTCCACGGGTCTTTTCCCCTATTGATTATATATTATTGACTACGACATTGCTCTCGGATACTGTGACCACTTCTGTAAGGAACACAGCTGTCTCTGATCATGCCCCAGTATCTATCACGCTCAGTGCTCACTCAATGCGATCGCGTCCTTTCCTCTGGCGATTTCCTTCATACCTTTATCGCTCTGAGCAATTCAAGAAATTCTCGGATGATAACTTGGGACATTGGGACAACCCTGTTTTGTTTTGGGAAACATCCAAAGTGGTAATGAGGGGACACATAATGTCATATGTGGTGAACAGAAACAAGGAGACTGCTTCCCGGCAAAAAGAATTACAGTGAACAATGCAGGCTCACTTGGCAGATTATATTTAGAATCCTAACTATGATACACATAGTAAATATGACGAGTCCCGTTGAGTGTTTGATAGCTTCTTGGTGTCAGGACCGACTGATTTTGTGAATCCGTTAACCTTGGACCAACCGAAGGTGTAGGTGCTGGAGTATGGTGAAAACAGGGAGGACGAAGATAGTTCTGTTTCATATATTTATTAATAGGCAACCATTCCAAATAAGGAGTTAAATGACAATCATTAGTCCCCATATATAAACTGACGTATTGCAATGAATGGCATAAAGATAAGCAGGATCAGTATTAAAGATGCATTGAAGAAATGTTCATGTGTATAAGATAAAACATGCCTGAAGATTAATGAAGAATTGCCCAATATAAAGCAATGATTGGTGCCAAACTGTAAGAAGTGTTAACTGGATATTGTAGACATAGATGAATAACTGTAAAGACTTGTTACTGAAGCTTAAAAGGCTGAACTGAAGAACTGTGAAGAATTGTCTTTGAATAATGCAAAATGTAGATACAAATGCTGAAAGTAGTACTTGCAGGTTGTGAAGATTATATTTGAAACATTGGGGTCATTCCGAGTTGTTCGCTCGTTGACGATTTTCGCAACGGAGCGATTAAGGCAAAAATGCGCATGCGCATGGTTCGCAGTGCACATGCGGTTAGTATTTTAGCTCAAAATTTAGTAGATTTACTCACGTCCGAATGAAGATTTTTCATCGTTGAAGTGATCGTAGTGTGATTGACAGGAAGTGGGTGTTTCTGAGCGGAAACTGGACGTTTTCTGGGAGTGTGCGGAAAAATGCAAAAGTGTCGGGGGAAAACGCGGGAGTGTCTGGGCGAACGCTGGGCGTGTGTGTGACGTCAAGCCAGGAACGAAACTGACTGAACTGTTCGCTATTTGTGAGTAGGTCTCGAGCTACTCAGAAACTGCTAAGAAATTTCTATTCGCAATTCTGATAATCTTTCGTTCGCAATTCTGCTAAGCTAAGATACACTCCCAGAGGGCGGCGGCTTAGCGTGTGCAATGCTGCTAAAAGCAGCTAGCGAGCGAACAACTCGGAATCACCCCCATTGTGAAGAGCTGTAGCAGACGACAATGGTGAAGAATGGGTTAAGCTGAGTGATAAGAGAATGAGGACCAGGATTAAGTAGAAACTTCCACAGGCTGTGTGATTATAGCAGGTAGTCACTGAACGAACAGGGTAACCTCTCACGGGCCTCCAGGAATCCACTTGTTGCCACTTGGGGAGCGATTGACTGACAGCACAGCTGGTGGATCACTTGCGGTGAAGGGTGCAGGCAGACCTCTGGGAGCGGAGGCGATATCAGGACCACTGGAATCACACAGAATCCACACGGGGAGCACAGACCCAGGGTACAGAGTAGCTACAACAAAGCACTGGCCAAGAGTGAAATAATCCCACCTTACTTATAGGCAGCACAAGCACAGGATTGGCTAACACTTACCCACAGGTGCTCACAGTTGCTCACAGGTGCTGCATTTGGTCTCCAACATGGCCACCTCCAATACTGCAGACACACAGAGGCACCTCTGGCCATTTGGTCCCTGCACTCCCAGCTCCCAGAACCTGCATCACCTCTGCCGACGATCACGCCGCGTCCCCACACAGCCGCACAGCACCGCGAGCAACTGCGCCAGCAACGGATGGACCCCAGAACCCGCAGCGGTGAGTGATCGGTTCATGACACTTGGTAGCCCAAGCCCAGATGAAATTGGATTATACCAAACAAAAATATTTCTATTGGGGCAATAAAACGGGGACTTTGCTGGCAATATGACCAAGAGCTTTAAGCGGAGATGTCATATATCTGCCATACACGATAACCATACTGATACTTTACACACAAAAACTAAAGATATTGTTAAGACATTTCAGGAATATTTTTGTCAGCTTTATACGACAGCCCTACATGATCCTGTCCGAACGACAAAATTGCTAGATGAAGCAAACCTCCCTTGTATAACGCCTTTACAACGGGGAGGGCTTGAGAGGGCGATAACAGAAGAGGAAATTTCTAAAGCAATCACCTCTATGCATTTAAACAAAGTGCCAGAACCTGACGTTTATTCAATAGAATATTATAAGCTCCTACACCATAATGTTATACTGGCAATACATACTCTATAGCGAAATATTCAAACAGAGTCTCCTTTGTATCCTAGCTTTAATCAAGCCTATACTACCCTCATACCAAAGCCCAAAAGAGACCATACTTTGCCATCTTCATATCGCCCCATCACACTTTTAAACGTTGACTTCAAAATTTTAGCCAAAATAATGACAGATAGACTTCAATCCTTTTTTGCTTCCATGCTAACGGACCATCAGCTAGGCTTTGCCAAAGGCAGGCACTCCGGAAAAAAAAAAGGAATCCGCACTGCCATAACGGCAGTAATGGCGGCAAACCTTCAGAATGATACCCCAAACATGCTTTTGAGCCTAGATGCCACCAAAGCATTTGATATGGTCTCTTGGCCCTACCTTTACGACATATTAAATAGGAGGAGATTTGGATCGACATTCCAAACTGTAATAACATTTTTTTATTCCCAACCGTTTACCTCCTTGTTAATCAATGGGTCTGTGGGGGGAAAAATTGGGTTAACTAGAGGAACAAAACAGGGTTGTCCCCTTTCGCTCCTACTTTTTAATTTAGCATTGGATCCCATGTTAAGAGTGCTGCAGAATTGGTCCCGATTAGAATTGGTGTGGAGGAGGTGAAGATATCAGCTTTTGCTGACGATGTTCTCTTATTTATATCGGGACTGAGGAGAATCCTGGGACCGCTGGCAGAACGTGTTAAGGAATTCGGACTTGTGTCAGGGTTCGAAGTTAATTTTGAGAAGTCCACAGCCCTATATTTATAACCAGGTTATGCTCAACAGCATGGTTCAGGGAAACCCCCATTGGTTGGACAACCAAGGCTATTACCTATTTAGGGGTGCAGATCCCAAAAATTGAAACAATTTGTATACCTTCAATTTAAGAAAGATAATACGCAGCATGAAGGAGAGCACGGACCGATGGCGGCATCTAAATATATCATACCTAGGTAGAGCGAACCTGGTGAAAATTATTTTATTTCCTAGAATTCTGTACCCATTGCAGTCCCTTCCAATCTGTCACGTCTGGCAGGGTTTGAGGATCCGGCAGCTGAGATTTGCCCGAGGAGGTAGCAGGCTGTGAATGAACCAGATGAGGGGGCTGGATATAGTTCCTTCGCATGGGACACGGAGCAATGAAGAACGTAGGCGGGGTTTGAGAGTCAATGGAAAGTATTTATTATGTACAGGGCTGAGGTAGGGAACTGAGGCTGAAGCACAATGGTTAAAGACGTGGCTGGAGGTGAAGAACTGCGGACTGTGATTTGAAAGACGAGACTGTAGATGATGAACTGTGGAACTGTGGATGATAGTTGAAAACGTGGCTGGAGACAAGGACTGTGGACTGTGGTTTGGAAAATGAGGCTTGAAGATAATAATCTGCAGGCTGTGGTCAGTGGTACAAAGGCGTGGCTGGTGAAGTGTGGCTTGAAAGACGAGGCAGAAGACCCGGGGCCGACTGTGCCCAAAGAGTCTTACTGGACCGGGTTTTCCAGGAGCGCTTCCACAGGCAGTAGCAGGCAAGAAACGGCAGGGCTGCAGCAGCAACAGAGAACCGACCAAGCAGGATCAGGAGGAACCAAGATACAGCAGAAATCCTGGGAGCACAGGCTAAAGCACCTACAACAGGGTTGTAACTTGAAGCACTGGCATCCCTGTCCTAAACCAGCCCCCTTTTATAGGGAGAGCTTCCCCTGAATTGGCTGGAAGAAACAGGAAACAGGAACTATGCTTAAACTTGGTCTCCAACATGGCGGCGCCCAGTAATGCAGACCTTTTTGCAAAGCCACATTGCTCACTGCCCCTGGTCTCCAAGCAACGGTTCAGCAAGAGCGACCCGCTACTGCTGCCCACAGATCCGCCGCAGCAGCCCACCTCCGCCGCTGCCCGCACAACGCCAAGGAAGCCAGCCCCGCGGCCCCAGCGTACCGGTAAGACTCCGGACGCTGACAGTACCCCCCCTTTTGCGGGTGGACTCCGGACACCTATGTGGTTTAGTTGGAAACTTGGCATGAAATGTCCAAAGAAGTCTTGGAGCATTGACATCCTCTGCATCTACCCAAGATCTCTCCTCTGGCCCATACCCTTTCCAATCAACAAGGTACTGGATGCGACCATAACGTCTGCGAGAATCGAGGATCTTGTGAATCTCAAATTCATCTCCATGTGCTGATTGGATCTTGGGTGATTTAGGCAGAGCGGCTCTGAACCAATTAAGTACCAGTGGTTTTAAGAGAGAAATATGAAATGCATTAGGAATTCTTAACTGCGGAGGTAATTTCACTTTATAAGCCACAGGATTCAACACTCTTTCGATTGGGTAAGGCCCAATAAATATGGGAGCAAACTTTTTTGTAGGAACCTTTAATCTTAGGTTACGTGTGGAAACCCAAACCCGATCTTCTACCTTAAGGCTTGGTACAACTTTTCATTTCAGATCTGCATAGGTCTTATATCTCTTGGATGTCTTGAGCAAAGTCTTGTGAACTTGTTTCCAGGCTTCAGTAAATTGACGAAGTGTTGACTCTGCGGCCGGAACCTCGAGCGTAGGCAGAAGTTGGAAGTCAGGAACTCTTGGATGGTAACCATAATTAATGAAGAATGGAGAAGATTTTGTGGCAGAGTGATAAAGATTGTTATGGGCAAATTCTGCGAATGGGAGGAAGTCCAGCCAGTCGTCCTGTGAGGAGGACATGAATAAACGCAGAAAAGTCTCCAGATCCTGGTTCACTCTCTCTGTTTGACCATCCGTTTGAGGATGATATCCTGAGAAGTTTAATTTCACGCCAAGAGCAGAACATAGGGATCTCCAAAACCTGGCCACAAATTGAGGACCTCTATCAGACACGATCTCCTGGGGTAGACCATGGAGTCGAAAGATCTCTGCTATAAACAATTTTGCCAACTGGGATGCAGATGGAAGATTAGCCAGAGGAACAAAGTGTGCCATTTTAGAGAATCGGTCTTCTATGACCCATACGGTGTTCCGCCCACCAGACATAGGTAAATCTGTAATAAAGTCCATAGAAATATGCGTCCATGGTCTTAGTGGTACCGGCAAAGGATGGAGTAACCCGGCTGGTGGACCTTTGGGACTTTTATGCTGGGCACATTTTGGACAGGCAGCTACGAATTCCTGAACGTCAGTCCTGAGATGAGGCCACCAGTAGGAGCGTTGAATGAATTTAAGTGTCTTATGACCGCCCGCATGGCCCATGAAGGATGAGGAGTGAGCCCATGTAAGAAGTTTTTTGCGAAGATTTGGTGCAACGAAGATCTTCCCTGGAGGAGGAAGTGGAGAGGTATTAGTTGCAGAAAAAGAGGTGGATTCCAGGATTAATTGCTCTTTTGAACGGTCAGATGGTTCTTCTGAACTTAGGGAGCGAGATAATGCATCTGCCTTTTTGTTGAGGGAACCTGGTCTGTAACTGAGTTTAAAATTAAAACGGGTAAAGAAGAGTGCCCATCTTGCTTGGCGTGGGTTCAGACATCGGGCTGACTGTAGATACAGGAGGTTCTTGTGATCCGTGGTCACCGAAATTGGATGCTGAGCTCCCTCCAACAAATACCTTCACTCCTCAAAGGCCAACTTAATTGCCAGTAATTCCTGTTCCCCAATAGCGTAATTATGTTCAGCGGGGGAGAATCTTCGCGAGAAGAATGCACAAGGATGGACCTTCTTGTCCTCGAAAAGCTGGGATAATACTGCTCCTACTCCTACAGTAGAGGCATCAACCTCCACCAAGAACGGACGGCTGAGATCGGGTTGTCGAAGAACTGGAGCAGTCGTGAAGGCCTCCTTTAAAGATGAAAAAGCTTTCAAAGCCTCCGGAGACCACTTGGCAGGATCAGCTCCCTTCCTAGTTAATGCGGTTATAGGAGCTATGACAGAAGAATAATTTTGAATGAATCTTCGGTAGAAGTTAGCAAACCCCAGGAAACGTTGAATTCCTTTAAGGGTAGCTAGAAGTGCCCAATCCTGAATCGCCTGGACTTTAGCGGGGTCCATCTGTAACCTCTGCCCTGAAAGAATGTAACCGAGGAATGGAATCGTGGGTACTTCAAAGGTGCACTTCTCTAACTTACAGAATAACTGATTCCTTTGTAAACGAGTTAACACTTCTTTGACTTGTTCCCGGTGGGTCTTCAGAACCCTAGAAAAAATTAGGGTGTCATCCAGATACACTACCAAGCAGTCATAGAGGAGATCTCTGAAGATTTCGTTAACGAACTCTTGAAAGACGGCTGGGGCGTTGCATAGGCCAAAAGGCATTACCATGTATTCGTAATGGCCGTCGCGGGTATTAAATGCCGTCTTCCATTCGTCCCCTGGGCGAATACGTATAAGATTGTAGGCCCTCCGTAAGTCCAACTTAGTAAATACAGTAGCTCCTTTAACACGGTCGAACAGTTCTGGAATCAGAGGTAACGGATATCTGTTCTTAATTGTTATGTCATTGAGACCTCTATAGTCAATACAGGGCCGCAACCCCCCATCCTTCTTTTTGACGAAGAAAAACCCTGCTCCGGCCGGAGATGTAGAAGACCTGATGAACCCTTTCTCCAAGTTCTCCCGTATATACTCCGACATGGCCTGTGTCTCGGGAAGTGAGAGAGGGTAAATTCGACCTCGGGGAGGAGTCTTACCGAGTACTAGCTCAATGGGACAATCCCAAGTACGATGCGGGGGCAAGGTGTCCGCCCCATGCTTACTGAAAACATCTTGAAAAGATTGGTACTCCACAGGAAGGCTGGAAGGGTTGGAAGAACAGAGAGGTCTAACTGAAGGTAAACAGTTCTGAAAGCAGTCTTGTCCCCAAGAGAGAACATCCATAGTTTGCCAATCTATGTGGGGATTGTGTCTGATTAACCATGGAAACCCTAGGATTAGTTCATGAGAGGCTTTAGGAATTACAAGGAAAGAGATTTTTTCTGAATGGAAAACTCCGACCTTCAGCTTGAGAGGAATAGTACGAAAGGATATAATACCCTCTGGGATATAACTTCCATCCACTGCGGTAACAGAAATGGTACGATCCAAAGGAACCATTTGTACTCCAGATCGTTTGACCAGAGCTGACGCAATGATGCTTTCGGCGGCTCCGGAGTCAAGTAGTGCAGGGATGAGAAGAGAAGAAGAAGGGAGCTCCAATTGGGTTTACAGGACAGACTCTTTCTTGGTATGTAATTCTGAGAATTCTCCTAGCTTGACCTCTCCAGCACAAACTAGGAGCGGGCGTTTCCCGGACGTATACTGCAAGTTTTAACAAAGTGATCAGATGCACCACAATACAGGCAGAGGTTCCCTTGTCGCCGTCTCTGACGTTCTTCATTGGAGAGGTGGGAGCGATTAATCTGCATGGGTTCTTCCACAGTTGGTGATGATGGTGTTGGTGGAAGAACAACTCTAGGCTTAGGGCGATCTGACCGCAACCTCTCCATACAGCGTTCTCTGTACCTCAGATCTAACTTATTGCATAAAGAAATTAGTTTATCCAACTTATCAGGTACATCCTGGGTTGCGAGGTCATCTTTGATCTTTTCGGACAGACCGCTCCAGAAAGCTGCAATGAGAGCCTCCTCGTTCCAGTTCAGTTCTGAGGAAAGGGTGCGAAACTGGATCACGTACTGACTGACCGTACGCGTGCCCTGACGCAGGTGCAGGATCTCCAATGAGGCGGCAGAAGTCCTGCCCGGTTCGTCGAAGATTCTTCGAAAGGTGGCCATGAATTCTGGATAGTTAGATAAGATGGGATCCATACTCTCCCACAAAGGTGAAGCCCATTCCAACGCTTGCCCGGTAAGTAAAGAAATTATATAGGCTACTTTGGTTCATGCTGATGGGAAGTTGGCCGACTGTAGTTCGAACTGGATTTCGCACTGGTTAAGAAACCCGCGGCATTGTTTTGGATTCCCATCAAATTTACTGGGAGGTGGCAAATGCAAACGTGGAAGTGGTACTGGTACAGGAGGAAGCAGGACCGGAGGTGCCAATGTGGGAGCAGCTGTAGATACTTGAGGTGCCGTCATGGCAACACAGAGAGAATCGAGACGTTCGGACATACTCTGCATGAACTGCACGATTTGAGATTGTGTGGCCTCCTGCTAACTTAAGCGAGACCAGATATCTGCAGTTGAATCCCCTCCTGAGGCCTGATCACCCGTCGAATCCATTGGGCCAGTGCTTACTGTCACGTCTGGCAGGGTTTGAGGATCCGGCAGCTGAGATTTGCCCGAGGAGGTAGCAGGCTGTGAATGAACCAGATGAGGGGGCTGGATATAGTTCCTTTGCATGGGACACGGAGCAATGAAGAACGTAGGCGGGGTTTGAGAGTCAATGGAAAGTATTATGTACAGGGCTGAGGTAGGGAACTGAGGCTGAAGCACAATGGTTAAAGACGTGGCTGGAGGTGAAGAACTGAGGACTGTGATTTGAAAGACGAGACTGTAGATGATGAACTGTGGAACTGTGGATGGTAGTTGAAAACGTGGTTGGAGACAAGGACTGTGGACTGTGGTTTGGAAAATGAGGCTTGAAGATAATAATCTGCAGGCTGTGGTCAGTGGTACAAAGGCGTGGCTGGTGAAGGAGATCTGTGGAGTGTGGCTTGAAAGACGAGGCAGAAGACCCGGGGCCGACTGTGCCCAAAGAGTCTTACTGGACCGGGTTTTCCAGGAGCGCTTCCACAGGCAGTAGCAGGCAAGAAACGGCAGGGCTGCAGCAGCAACAGAGAACCGACCAAGCAGGATCAGGAGGAACCAAGATACAGCAGGAATCCTGGGAGCACAGGCTAAAGCACCTACAACAGGGTTGTAAATTGAAGCACTGGCATCCCTGTCCTAAACCAGCCCCCTTTTATAGGGAGAGCTTCCCCTGGATTGGCTGGAAGAAACAGGAAACAGGAACTATGCTTAAACTTGGTCTCCAACATGGCAGCGCCCAGTAATGCAGACCTTTTTGCAAAGCCATATTGCTCACTGCCCCTGGTCTCCAAGCAACGGTTCAGCAAGAGCGACCCGCTGTAGCGGCGTCCCGCCGCCACGAGCGGACCCCCTCACCTCCGCTACTGCTGCCCACGGATCCGGCGCAGCAGCCCACCTCCGCCGCTGCCCGCACAACGCCAAGGAAGCCAGCCTTGCAGCCCCAGCGTACCGGTAAGACTCCGGATGCTGACACAATCTTACTATCTAGAAGTGATACAAGAGAGACTGAAAAGATCCTACGCATGTTTATTTAGAACGGTAAGAAGGCAAGGATTAGTATGGTGAAACTTCAACAAAGTAGATCCAATGGAGGTATCAATTTACCTAACATATCGGAATATAGCCATGCCTCCCACTTGCGCTACCTGCAAGACTGGCTCCATGGCAGAAATATGTGCTCTAATACGCTTTAGAAGCCACATTTTTAAATGGTGATAGTATAATTTCCTTTCTGCACCTGCATGAGGATGAAATACCTACATCGAATCGCACTAATCCATTGTTGATATCAACTCGCAAAGTTTGGCACATTCTGCGACACAAATGTTCCTTGAACCCGTACATGTCCCTTTTTCTTCCCTTAGTCCGTAATACTTGATTCCAAGATGGAAAAGCAGATCTCCCTTTCACATTATGGGAAAGACATGGCATCACTTCTATACGACAAATTATAAATAGTGATTTTAGAAAACCATTAACACTTGTACGAGCTGTAGAACAATTTCCAATATTGAGACCATTCCCCTGAGCATACCTACAAGCTCAACATTATGCGGCTGGTGTCTCCAGGGTGCTATCCCCAAGGGAAAATGACTGATTTAAGGCCAAACACTGCCTTGGGGGAGATATAGAATCTTTGTTTTGGAGAGGAATAGTGGAAGTGGGGTTGTGGGTATGGATCTGGGCTCGTCTTGTTTGTTTTACATACATCTGTAGATCTCTTGTTCTCTTTCTTAATGATTTTGTGTATGATCTGCATGAGCAAATTGGACACAGAACTAGTAAAGCTTGTTGGATTGCTTTTATTGCACAATACATAAATGTTTATGATATATGTCACATTGGATGTACACAATGATGTATATTGATTGAAAACTTATGTCATGCTTCAAATAAAAAAAGAATGAAAATAGTTAAATGCAGATTTTATAACCCGTTGTGATTTCTACTTTTGTCTTGCAAATATTAATAAAAAAAATTCTAAATAAAATTGGGCGTGCATGCATAAATCCATAAACAGTGCACATGAGCAGAAACAAAGAAAAAGAAATCAGCACATAATAATCAAAGAAATCTAGTTACAGGAATGGGTTGACAGTGACACTGATATAGATATACTATATGTGATGATAATAATAATAATAATAATTTAAAAATCCATATAAAATATTATACGGGATGTAATGCCATCCGTGTTCGACGTACATGCGGGATGACGACCGAATTCTGACTTTTTTAAAGGGGTAATCACTTACAAGGCAAATCCATGGCTTATAAGTGATTGCCCGATTAAAAAAATGTCAGAGTTCGGCCGTCATCCCGCACGACCACCGAACTCGGGCGGCATTACATCCCGCCCTATTGGCGGGATGTACACAAGTGGGCAAAATTATGGAAACCTTTTGGAAAATGTGTGTTTTTAGGCTTTAATTGTATATAACTGCATTATTTTTAAAGAAAATCCAATGAAGGTATACATCATTGGAAATATAAGTTTAAACACAATATAATGCAGTTCACTGCAATGAATTATCTTTATGACATAAAAAGTTATAGCTAAATAAAGATAGGGAGACTTTGTTATGTAAAGAGAGGTGATTTCTTCAACTCAAAGCTGACCAATAGGAGTGATTGTTCTGAAAGCCAGTCAGGTGTTGCGATGCCACAACATGGATCCAACAAGGTGTTAGCATGAGTAAGCTCAGAATTGATAGTAAAATACAGGTTGAGTATCCCTTATCCAAAATGCTTGGGACCAGAGGTATTTTGGATATCGGATTTCCGTATTTTGGAATAATTGCATACCATAATGAGATATCATGGTGATGGGACCTAAATATAAGCACAGAATGCATTTATGTTTCATATACACCTTATATACACAGCCTGAAGGTAATTTTATGCAATATTTTTTATAACTTTGTGCATTAAACAAAGTGTGTGTACATTCACACAATTCATTTATGTTTCATATACACCTTATACACACAGCCTGAAGGTCATTTAATACAATATTTTTAATAACTTTGTGTATTAAACAAAGTTTGTGTACATTGAGCCATCAAAAAACAAAGGTTTCACTATCTCACTCTCACTCAAAAACGTCCGTATTTCGGAATATTCCGTATTTCGGAATATTTGGATATGGGATACTCAACCTGTATCTTATTTAGCTGTTTTATTATCATTAAGTTGGTCACTGTTTTTTATGCTTTTTAAAAAAAAATATATATATATTTTTCCCCCTTGCAGTAAGCTATGTCACTTATTTAGGGGTCTTTTTACTAAGCCTTGGATTGAGATAAAGTGGATGGAGATAATGGGTTTAATTCAGACCTGATCACAGCCGCAAAATTATTCTGTAATGGGCAAAATCATGTGCACTGTAGGTGGGGCAGATATAACATGTGACATCCCCACAGCATAACACTAACTGGTGCTTCACAGTAGGTGATGTGCACTCAGGTAGTAAATTTTTTCCAATTGTTCTGCGGACATATTTCATTCCATCATTGCCAAATATGCAGTGTTGGACTGGCCCACAGGGAAACCCCGGGCGGGCCCCACTATGAGCCAGACTGTGCACTTGAATGATACATTATATATGTTACCTTATACTGTACAAGGCTATGGTGTACAGCACGGGTCCCATCCGGTGAGTTAAATGGAGATGAATTGATGCTTCAAATCCTGGTGCTTTGTTAACCTGTGCAACCATGTTGGTGTGTGTCTTTAACAAGTGTGCAGTGTTTAAAGCAGTAGTGATTACGCTTACACTTGATCTGCCCATGGGTGGAAAGTAGCACTGTGTCAGGAAATGGGGTGAGAGCTGTGGGCCCCTGTATTTAAAACCAGACACCAGGTGTCTGATTTAAAACCAGACACCAGGCAGAGATCCGGTGCCTGAGTATCTTCGTTTCTCCTGCGGAAGCTGTGATTCCAGAGCTCCCTCGTCCCTGTGATCTCCTGTGCCTACAAGCATCCTGTGCCTCCAAGCATCCTGTGCCTCCAAGCATCCTGAGCATCCAAGCACCCCGTGCCTCCAAGTACCTCTGTGCCTCCAAGCACCTCCGTGCCTCCAAGCACCTCCGTGCCTCCAAGTACCTTCCTGCCTCCAAGCACCTCCTTGCCTCCAAGCACCTCGTGCCTCCAAGTACCTCCGTGCCTCCAAGTACCCCGTGCCTCCAAGTACCTCCGTGCCTCCAAGTACCTCCGTGCCTCCAAGCACCTCGTGCCTCCAAACACCTTGGTGTCTCCAAATACCTCCGTGCCTCCAAGCACCTCGTGCCTCCAAACACCTTGGTGCCTCCGAACACCTCTGTGCCTCCAAGCACCTCCGTGCCTCCAAGCACCTCCCTGCCTCCAAGCACCTCGTGCCTCCAAGCACCTCGTGCCTCCAAACACCTCCGTGCCTCCAAGTACCTCGTGCCTCCAAGCACCCCGTGCCTCCAAGCACCTCCGTGCCTCCAATTACCTCATGCCTCCAAGCACCCTCGTGCCTCCGAGTGCCTCCCAGCACTCCCTGTACTCCCAGCACCTCATTGCCTCCAACACCACAGTGTCTCCAACACCACAGTGCCTTCAATATCTCAGTACCTCAGCCTTCAGTATTTCTACAAGTCTTGTCTTTCAGGAGACCTTCAAGAATTCCTCTGTGCTTCCTGCCTGCCGTCTTAATCCTGCATGAGGAAGACCTACATCCGGCCATCTCTACTGCGACCCAGTAGCGGTTCCTCTTCCCGGTCATCGGAAGAAGCCCCGAGTCCACAACACTCCCAAACCAGGTCAGTGATAGTATACTCAGGCCCCATGGACCCGGGGAATCGGAACACGGACTCAAGTGCCATCCAGAACCTGGCTTCTCGAGTACAAAGTCAGGAAGCGGCACAAGGCCAGGTGATGCAGTACCTCCAGCAGTTGTCCGGGCGTCTGGATCAGATTCAGGCGTCTCTAGCCTCAGTAATTCCGGCACCTGTTCCAGTAGTCGCACCAGTCGCCGTTGCCAGCAATGTTCAACCATCGGCCGGTATCACTCCACGCCTTCAGCTGCCTACTCCGTCCCGCTATAATGGGAATCCTAAAAATTGTCGTGGTTTCTTGAACCAATGCGAGGTACATTTCGAGCTACTTGCACACAAGTTTCCTACAGACCGGTCCAAGGTAGCATATATTATTTCTCTGCTGGAAGGTTCTGCTTTGGATTGGGTGTCTCCATTATGGGAACGATCTGATCCCATGGTTTCCAACTATACCAACTTCATCTCGTCCTTTCGAAGGATTTTCGACGAACCCGGCAGAATGACCACTGCTTCTTCCGACTTGCTCCATGTTCGACAGGGCGCCCGTTCCGTGGGTCAGTACGTGGTTCATTTCCAGACCATTGCTTCCGAACTACGCTGGAATAATGACGCCCTGAGAGCTGCCTTCTGGAACGGTCTTTCCGACCGGCTGAAAGATGAGCTGGTTACCAGAGATCTGCCGGATCCATTAGAAGATCTGATTTCCCTTTGCGTCAAGGTGGATCTTCGGATGCAGGAGCGTGGAAGAGAACGTAGCCGTCCGGATCGTTCCAGGTTCCGGAATCCTACTCCTAGACCGGTGGCCTCACCTAGCTCAGATGAGCCCATGCAAATTAACCGATCCCGGCTGTCTCCGGAAGAACGACAGCGTCGTCGTGAGGGTAAACTCTGCCTTTACTGTGGAGCCGCGGATCATTTTCTTAAATCTTGTAAATCTCGTCCGGGAAACGGGCAGGCCTAGCTTGTTCCGGAGGAGTCAAGCTGGGGGTTACGACAAAAGCTTCTCCAACTTCGGACTGTTTGCTTCCAGTAACTCTAGTCTCCGATTCAGTCTCCAAGTCTTGTGAAGCCCTATTGGATTCCGGAGCTGCAGGGAACTTAATTTCTTCCTTCTGTGCCCAAAGCTTGGGTTTAAAGTTACGGCCTATCGAGCGGCCAATTTCACTGACGGCCATCAACGGGACTAGAATTTCCAAAGGTCTTATAATGTGGCGCACGGGGCCAGTTAAGCTGCAGGTCGGGGCTCTACATCAGGAAGATTTGGAACTCTTGGTAATCCCAGAAATGCCCCATGATCTGGTTCTTGGAATGCCTTGGCTAAAAAGTCATAATACCCACATCGACTGGAAGTCGTCACAAATTCTGTCCTGGAGTTCCTTTTGTCACACTAATTGTCTTACTCCTGTTTGTCCGCTCCGTGTCACCTCCAAAACGGATGAAGAGCACATTCCGGAGGCATATCAAGGGTACAAGGACGTATTTTCGAAACAAGCTGCTGACCTGTTACCACCTCACAGGCCTTGGGACTGCCCTATTGACCTTGTCCCAGGGAAGACGCCACCCCGTGGTCGCACATATCCTCTGTCTCTTCCCGAGACTCAAGCCATGTCGGAGTATATTAAGTCCAATATGCTCAAGGGATTTATTCGCCCCTCTTCCTCCCCTGCTGGTGCGGGCTTCTTTTTTTGTGAAGAAAAAGGACGGGGGGTTGAGACCATGCATCGACTACCGCGGCTTAAACGACATTACTATTAAGAATAAATACCCCTTGCCACTAATCACAGAATTATTTGATAGGGCTCGTGGTGCCCGCATTTTTTCCAAACTCGACTTGAGGGGAGCTTATAATCTTATACGCATCCGAGAGGGGGATGAATGGAAGACTGCCTTTAATACCCGAGATGGGCATTACGAATACTTGGTGATGCCGTTTGGTCTTAGTAATGCTCCCGCGGTTTTCCAGAGATTCGTCAATGAAATCTTTCGTGACATGCTGTATCAGAGTGTTGTGGTATATTTGGACGACATACTGATCTTTTCCAAGAATCTTGTCGAACACAGGACTCAAGTCAAAGAGGTGCTCCACCGTTTACGAGAGAATCATCTCTATGCCAAGCTTTCCAAATGTACCTTTGAAGTAACATCTATTCCGTTCCTCGGTTATATCATCTCGGGGACGGAGCTTCGCATGGATCCGGAAAAGCTGTCTGCCATTCGTGACTGGACTCAGCCTCTTTCTTTGAAAGCAATACAAAGGTTCCTGGGCTTTGCGAACTACTACAGGAAATTCATTAAGGGTTTCTCCACCATTGTTGCGCCCATTACCGCCCTGACGAGGAAGGGTTCTAATCCAAGTTTGTGGCCTCCGGAAGCCATTGTAGCTTTTTCTCACTTAAAGTTAGCTTTCATGACGGCTCCAGTTCTCCAACAACCAAATTTCGATGAACCCTTCTTCTTAGAAGTTGATGCATCTTCAGTCAGGGTTGGGGCTGTTCTCTCCCAGTACTCCTCTGATAAGAAATTACATCCGTGTGGCTTCCATTCTCGTAAATTCTCTCCGGCCGAACGAAATTACACTATTGGAGACCAGGAACTCTTGGCTATCAAATCTGCCTTGGAAGAGTGGAGATATCTTCTGGAAGGGGCTAAACATGTGTTTACCATCTACACGGATCACAAGAATTTGCTGTACATCAAATCCGCACAATGCTTGAATCCTCGCCAGGCGAGATGGGCACTTTTCTTTTCCCGATTCTCGTTCATTATCAAGTACTGGGCCGGGACTCTCAATATTAAAGCAGATGCGCTTTCCCGTTCACAAGTTTCCACAGACGAGGATGAACCTCCTGAGCGGGGTTTAATTCTGTATCCAGTTTCTGTCTCTGCTGCTTTAACTACTCCAGCTCCTCCTCCTGGAAGAATGTCCGTACCAGCTAGATTCCGGCCAGGAATACTACTGTGGGTCCATAACTCCAAGTTTTCCGGTCATCCCGGTGCCCAGAAGATGTACAAGTTTCTGCAAAGGTCTTACTGGTGGAACACCATGAGGAAGGATGTACAAGATTGCGTTAATTCTTGTCCCCAATGTACACAACATAAATCTCCTCGTCTGCCTCCTGCAGGGTTACTTCGTCCTCTGCCTATCCCCGTGAGACCCTGGACTCACATTTCCATGGACTTCATCACTGACTTGCCCTGTTCCAAGGGTTGCAACACCGTTTGGGTTATCGTTGACCGTTTTTCGAAGATGGCACACTTTGTGCCTTTGACTGGTCTCCCGACAGCACCGAAACTGGCTCTACTGTTTATCCGAGAACATTTTCGTTTGCATGGGTTGCCACAAGAGATTGTTTCTGACCGTGGAGTACAGTTCACCGCCAGGTTTTGGAAAGCCCTCTGTTCAACCCTACAAATTAAACTTAAGTTTTCGTCCGCTTATCATCCCCAAACAAATGGTCAAACGGAACGAGTCAATCAAGATCTAGAGACTTTTCTTCGTTTGTATCTCTCTCCTTCACAGGACAACTGGGTGGAGTTGTTGCCTTGGGCGGAGTTTGCCCATAACCATTTGTTTCATTCTTCCACTGGGGAATCACCATTCTTCGTCAACTACGGGTTCCATCCCCGTGTTCCAGAATTTCCAAGCCTTCCGATAGTAGAGGTTCCTGCTGTAGCGTCCACTCTACAACACTTTGGACAAATTTGGAGAAAGGTTCATGCTAATCTTAAGAAGGTTTCTGTCCGGTACAAGTTCTACGCAGATAAGAAACGGCGAGCCGCACCTCAATATAAAGTTGGGGACAGGGTATGGCTGTCCACACGTAATCTCCGGTTGAAGGTGCCCACCATGAAATTCGCTCCAAGGTTCATCGGTCCTTACCCGGTGCTACAAGTCTTAAATCCTGTGGTCTGTAAACTGGGTTTGCCTGCTCATCTTCGAATACCTAACGCCTTTCATGTTTCTCTACTCCGTCCCCTCATTCTGAATCGGTTCCACTCAGCATTCCCTAGGCCAACGTCTGTAGTGGCAGAAGCTGGAGCGGAGTTTGAAATCAAAGCTATTCTTGACTCTCGTTATCTTCATAAAAAATTACAGTACTTGGTGGACTGGAAGGGTTATGGTCCTGAGGAGAGAAGTTGGATTGAGGCTACTGAAGTAATGGCTCCTCGTCTGGTTCGGATCTTCCACTCCAGACATCCGACTAAGCCCGGGAAGTGTCCAGGGGCCACTCCTGGAGGAGGGGGTACTGTCACGCACCTCGGGCAGCGGCGACCGCGCTTGTCCCTGCGGGTGGCCTGGTCTGCCCGGCGCCTCTCTTCTCCTGGCGGTCTCCGGCTTCGGCGGCGGGTCGGCGCGTCCCTCCGGCGGCTTCCCGGAAGCAAGGACGCCGCCATCATAAGCGAGGGCAAGGAGGCGGAGCAGGTCTGACGTCACCTGCCTGCTCCGCCAATCAGGCTAGGGCGGGGGATTTAAAACCAGACACCAGGCAGAGATCCGGTGCCTGAGTATCTTCGTTTCTCCTGCGGAAGCTGTGATTCCAGAGCTCCCTCGTCCCTGTGATCTCCTGTGCCTACAAGCATCCTGTGCCTCCAAGCATCCTGTGCCTCCAAGCATCATGTGCCTCCAAGCACCCCGTGCCTCCAAGTACCTCTGTGCCTCCAAGCACCTCCGTGCCTACAAGCACCTCCGTGCCTCCAAGTACCTTCCTGCCTCCAAGCACCTCCTTGCCTCCAAGCACATCGTGCCTCCAAGTACCTCCGTGCCTCCAAGTACCTCCGTGCCTCCAAGTACCCCCGTGCCTCCAAGTACCTCCGTGCCTCCAAGTACCTCCGTGTCTCCAAGCACCTCGTGCCTCCAAACACCTTGGTGTCTCCAAATACCTCCGTGCCTCCAAGCACCTCGTGCCTCCAAACACCTTGGTGCCTCCGAACACCTCTGTGCCTCCAAGCACCTCCGTGCCCCCAATTACCTCGTGCCTCCAAGCACCTCCGTGCCTCCAAGCACCTCCGTGCCTCCAAGCACCTCCCTGCCTCCAAGCACCTCGTGCCTCCAAGCACCTCGTGCCTCCAAACACCTCCGTGCCTCCAAGTACCTCGTGCCTCCAAGCACCCCGTGCCTCCAAGCACCTCCGTGCCTCCAATTACCTCATGCCTCCAAGCACCTCCGTGCCTCCAAGCACCCTCGTGCCTCCGAGTGCCTCCCAGCACTCCCTGTACTCCCAGCACCTCAGTGCCTCCAACACCACAGTGTCTCCAACACCACAGTGCCTTCAATATCTCAGTACCTCAGCCTTCAGTATTTCTACAAGTCTTGTCTTTCAGGAGACCTTCAAGAATTCCTCTGTGCTTCCTGCCTGCCGTCTTAATCCTGCATGAGGAAGACCTACATCCAGCCATCTCTACTGCGACCCAGTAGCGGTTCCTCTTCCCGGTCATCGGAAGAAGCCCCGAGTCCACAACACTCCCAAACCAGGTCAGTGATAAAGTATATTTCTCAAAAAAAAAAAAATTCTATATACAAATGTAAGAGGTGCGGCGGTGCGTGTGGTGGTGCCTGCTGCCGTGCAGGTGTAGTTTCGGTACTCACCAGGCGCCGCTCTCTCTCACCTTCAGGTACCGGAACCTTCAACGGACCTGGCAATCTTCAGTCGGATATGGACACGGCGATTCCCTCTCGGAGCTGACCGTCGACCGAGCTGAGGAGAAAGTAGTTTACCTTAAGGGGGGTATCAATCCTTCTTCCACCGGAAAAGGGGATACCCCAGGGGTGACGGCGACCTTCACCGGTTGGGTGAAAGGTCATCACTGGCACAAAGCCTCAGCCACCCAGATTTCACACACTCGCACTCTCGCGCGTAGTGTGATGAAGGGGATTCTCACGTCCGTGAGCAATCCCTATTCCGGCGCTCGGGGACAGACAAGGGACAAACGCACACAGATGCTACTCACCGTCAGTTCTGCACTGCGAACGTCTTCTTCTCTTACAGGTCCCTGTAAGGAGGCAAACAAACAAGCAAACAGCCGTGCAGGGCCTAACTCTAGCCTAGTGTCACACCCCTATACTAACTACAACGGCAGAGCCCTCAAACTAGCTCTGTGGGTGTGGTGGAACAAAACTAAACACACTTAACAAGCTCACACTTTACCCCGCACGGTAACAGCATACATCACGATACACAGTGCAAGCAACGACCACGGTGCTGTCCCTTTAGTTACCCGACTCAGAACACCCGGTAGTGGGGGCCGCACAGCTCACCCACCTCCCGTACTCTCTTCTCAGGGGCTCAGGTCAAGCGGACCTGCCTACCTAACACCTCAGGGTGGCCTGGGCCTAGTGCCCAGTGCCACCTTTATTCACTTTGGGGGAACCGCTTATTTATTGGGCTATTTGCGCACGGACCCGAGGCCCGACCTTACCCACGGGCCTAGTGCCCGCCTAACTCGTCCCTCGTTGGGTGACCTGGGCCTGGTGCCCAGGGTCACCTAATGTTAACCTAATTGGCCAAAAATACACTAGGGCCTAATGCCCTCTAATGTCCCCACAGGCCTATCGCCTGGATTGCCGCTCAAGCCTAATGCCCGCCTACTGCGCAGTTTTAGGTGGCTTGGGCCTAACGCCCAAACCACCAAATCTAACGGTGACCCCCAAATTCCTAGCTGCGCCACAGGCCTAGTGCCTGAACTGTGCCCCCGGGCCTATTGCCCGTCCCTGATGGTCTAGGGAGGAAAAGGGAAAGGGGTGAGAGTAGCCTCACTGAGGCCTCACCTGATCCGGGTGTCTCCGGCGCCCTCTTCTGCCGCTGGCCCGTCCTGGCCAGCGGCGCCGCCTCCGCCGTCCTTCTGAGTCCAGCCACCGCTGGACATCTTCCTCCTGCAGGCCGACGTCTTCCGGCCTCTTCAGCGGCCACCGGAGCTCTTCTCCCCACGGCCGCCGTCTTCTTCCTCGTCCACGCCGCCTCGGCTCCCCGTCCGGCTCTTCTGCGCTCTTCCGCGCGCCCGACCTCTTCGGCTCCCGCCCGGCGTCTGACGTCAGACGCCGGGGGCGGGGCCTATGACGCAGTGAGCGCCGATTTTCTCGCCGCGCCCGTCTCCGATTGGCCGCCGCTCCGGGAGCCGCGATTGGCTCCCGGAGGGCGCCAACATTTGAACTCCTCCGCAGCCTCCGGTCCGGTGCAGGGAAAAGGGTAATCCCTGCACCGGACACCCGCCGCTCCTGCACACTGACAGGCGCTACAACCTGTCCCAGCGCTGTCATAGACGCCCTCCCGCAGGGGACACAGATCCCCTGCGTGCTGTAGCTGGGATGTGTCCTGGGGAACAGGACACATCTCCACATTTCCCCCCCCCTTTTTCCTTTGTAGTCCCTACAAAGGTCTCCACGACGTCCATCGTCCGCGGGTCAGGGAATTCCGAGATCCCTCCAGCGAGGTTGTATTCGAGGGCCCAGCCCGGACAGGCTGTGACCCCACATCCTTCCTCCACCGGTTCCGGATTCCTCCTCTTCGTTCCTCCTGACCTCCATCGGTGGATCCTCTGGGGGAGTGGCATCTCCTCACGGTTGCTCGACATAGGCCACCAAGGGGAATCTTCCTCCACGGGGACAACAGTCACCCACTCCTGGCCTTCCATATCATCTGGGACATCGTCCCTGTCTTCAGGGTGTGGTACCGACCACCACCCAACAGCGGAATCCTCCGGGACATCCGTTTCCTCCCGGGCAACAGCCACCATATTTCGCATTTCCTTGTGGGGCATCTCCAAAGGTCCTGTGTCTTCCTCTTGAACGGGTCCTCCCACGGCATCACGATCCTGTCCCCGTACGTCCGTCCATTTCGGCACTTCCGGCAGGTATTCTTGCTCCAGGACTATCTCCTCCTCTTCACGGAGGGCATTCAACTGGGAGCACGACTCCACCCGATCCTGCCAGTCGCTCTCGTCGGCGCTTCCGATGCCCGAGACGTCCTCCATCTGCTCTTGGAGGGATTCGTCGGCGGACATCTCACCGTAGTCCGAGTCCTCCTCCACCGATACCTGGACTAGGGGATTATTTTCCTCCTCAGCGTACTTAGTCTCTTCCGCTGGCACCTCTAATTCCTCAGAGTACTTCTCTTCCGCTGGCATCTGTAATTCCTCAGCGTACTTCTTCTCTTCCACTGGCATCTCTACTTCCTCAGCGTACTCCTTCATTTCCGCTGGTATCTCTAGGTACCCAGGACACACCTGTTCCGCACGTCCTGGTCCTGGACGGTCCCAACGCGGGGAAATTCCGGACATCCTCGTCACTGGGTCTTCACACCTTTCTTCACAACGTGGTTTCTTCTCCTCCCAGTCGTCCACCTCCGCCTGATACGGGAACGGATCCTTCGCTACTGGGGTCGCTTTCTTGGGACAGAGTAGGTCCGTGGCATCTTCCCAGGGGCACTCACTGGCCGCATGTCCTGGTCGCCGACACTTCCAACAAGGAAGGGCCACTACCACCTTCTCCAAGACGGGTTCCTTGGCCACCTCCTTCACCCGTTGGTTCCGGCTCAGAGGAAATGGGCACCTGCGAACTAACTTCAAGCAGGATCTTCCGCTCCATTTCCCTGGTTTCCTTCTCCCATCTCTGGGCACGACCATCCGCAATCATCCGGTCTTCATTCCACGGACAATCGGGAAGCGCATGCCCTCTCGCCTCGCAGAGCGCACACACGGGCTCTGTAGCCACCCGGTTCCGAAGTTGCTGACGAGACTCTGTCAGCTGCTTCACTGTGGCCTTGTAGTCCGTCCTGTCTTCAGTCCATGGACACTCCGGGAGTCTATGTCGGGGATCTCCACAGCTTTCACACTGGAAATCAACCTCGTCTTGGCTCCACTCTTTGTCCTAGGGACAACGGTTATGCTCATGCCCGTAGTTTCCGCAGAGCAAACACCAGGACTCCTTCTTCGCTTGGCCCTTCTGACGTCTTCGGTCCGCTTCCTGGACCACCTTCTTTGGGGACGTCTCTTGCCAAGTACACTCGTCGGCAAAGTGCCCCGTTTGCCGACATTTCTTGCAGGGCGTCACAGCGGCCTTCTTGCGCCCCTTCTCCCGGCGCTCTTCCTTTTCACGCTGGACCGACCGCTGCACCATCTTCAGGAGGTCTGCCCCAGACACCGTCACCCAGTCGCTCTGGTCCGCACACGTCCGGGGGTGAGTCTGTTCCGGAGCCATCCGCAGGGAGGTCTTCTTGGTGGCGTTCCACATCGTGTCCGTGATCCTGTATCCTCGAATCCTGCCGACTACGCCAAAATGTAAGAGGTGCGGCGGTGCGTGTGGTGGTGCCTGCTGCCGTGCAGGTGTAGTTTCGGTACTCACTAGGCGCCGCTCTCTCACCTTCAGGTACCGGAACCTTCAACGGACCTGGCAATCTTCAGTCGGATCCGGACACGGCGATTCCCTCTCGGAGCTGACCGACGACCGAGCTGAGGAGAAAGTAGTTTACCTTAAGGGGGGGTATCAACCCTTCTTCCACCGGAAAAGGTGATACCCCAGGGGTGACGGTGACCTTCACCGGTTGGGTGAAAGGTCATCACTGGCACAAAGCCTCAGCCACCCAGATTTCACACACTCGCACTCTCGCGCGTAGTGTGATGAAGGGGATTCTCACGTCCGTGAGCAATCCCTATTCCGGCGCTCGGGGACAGACAAGGGACAAATGCACACAGATGCTACTCACCATCAGTTCTGCACTGCGAACGTCTTCTTCTCTTACAGGTCCCTGTAAGGAGGCAAACAAACAAGCAAACAGCCGTGCAGGGCCTAACTCTAGCCTAGTGTCACACCCCTATACTAACTACAACGGCAGAGCCCTCAAACTAGCTCTGTGAGTGTGGTGCAACAAAACTAAACACACTTAACAAGCTCACACTTTACCCCGCACGGTAACAGCATACATCACGATACACAGTGCAAGCAACGACCACGGTGCTGTCCCTTTAGTTACCTGACTCAGAACACCCGGTAGTGGGGGCCGCACAGCTCACCCACCTCCCGTACTCTCTTCTCAGGGGCTCAGGTCAAGCGGACCAGCCTACCTAACACCTCAGGGTGGCCTGGGCCTAGTGCCCAGTGCCACCTTTATTCACTTTGGGGGAACCGCTTATTTATTGGGCCTAGCGCCCCCTATTTGCGCACGGACCCGAGGCCCGACCTTACCCATGGGCCTAGTGCCCGCCTAACTCGTCCCTCGTTGGGTGACCTGGGCCTGGTGCCCAGGGTCAGCTTATGTTAATCTAATTGGCCAAAAATACACTAGGGCCTAATGCCCTCTAATGTCCCCACAGGCCTATCGCCTGGATTGCCGCTCGAGCCTAAATGCCCGCCTACTGCGCAGTTTTAGGTGGCTTGGGCCTAACGCCCAAACCACCAAATCTAACGGTGACCCCCAAATTCCTAGCTGCGCCACAGGCCTAGTGCCTGAACTGTGCCCCCGGGCCTTTTGCCCGTCCCTGATGGTCTAGGGAGGAAAAGGGAAGGGGGTGAGAGTAGCCTCACCGAGGCCTCACCTGATCCGGGTGTCTCCGGCGCCCTCTTCTACCGCTGGCTCATCCTGGCCAGCGGCGCCACCTCCGCCGTCCTTCTGAGTCCAGCCGCCGCTGGACATCTTCCTCCTGCAGGCCGACGTCTTCCGGCCTCTTCTCCCCACGGCCGCCGTCTTCTTCCTCGTCCACGCCGCCTCGGCTCCCCGTCTGGCTCTTCTGCGATCTTCCGCGCGCCCGACCTCTTCGGCTCCCGCCCGGCGTCTGACGTCAGACGGCGGGGCCTATGACGCGGCGAGCGCCGATTGGCTCGCCGCGCCCATCTCCCGGTTGGCCGCCGCTCCGGGAACCGCGATTGGCTCCCGGAGGGCGCCAACATTTGAACTCCTCCGCAGCCTCCGGTCCGGTGCAGGGAAAAGAGTAATCCCTGCACCGGACCACCCGCCGCTCCTGCACACTGACAGGTGCTAGGGACAGACAAGCTGTCCCAGCGCTGTCAGAGACGCCCTCCCGCAGGGGACACAGATCCCCTGCGTGCTGTAGCTGGGATGTGTCCTGGGGAACAGGACACATCTCCACACAGACATAACCCTTACAGTTGTATTATATGTATAGATTAAACTTTATTATATGTATAGTTTATATAGATGACATATCTATGTACTGTATATATAAATGGGAAAGCCCTCACTCACTCACTCACTCACTCACTCACTCACTCATCACTAATTCTCTTACTTCCTGATATGATAGGAAGATGAAATTTAACATAGGAATTCTGCAGATGGGAAATAAGAAAACTACATATTTACAATTTTAATTAACCTCCCCTAAGGGGATTAAAAGGGAGTTAACATAATTACGTCATTACCGTTGCATGGCTAGCGTTGCGTGTACGAGAACACCAAAACAGACAATCGGATAAAAAATTGGATTGCACCTCCAGTGGGTAGAATTTAATAAACTATCAAAATGGTCCTGTATACTTTTGTGGGGGGGAGGGGGGGGGGTACAGAGGAAGGGGAAGCAGCAGCAGCAGCATGGGAGCATAAGTGGGAAGGAGAGGATTATTGACCACAGATTGATTAAATACCCACTGCCTCTCCCTAGTCACCCAATGCCTCACACTGCCTCTCCCTGCCACTCTCTGCCTCCCTGTCTCCCACTGCTTTCCCCCGTCATCCTCTGCTTCTTCCTCCCACTCTCTGCTTCTACCTACCACCCTCTTCCTTCCTATCCCCTTCTGCCTCTCCCCTATAACCCACTGTCTCTCCCCTGTCATCCATTGCATCTCCCCTGTCACCCACTGCCTCTCCCAAATCCTTCACATGGGTATAAACTTAACATTCGCATGAATGTATTAAAAATCATATACTGTACAGGGATGGAGCTCCGAAAGGAGGTCATCCATGCTATGTGTAAGACATTAAGTGATTACATTAGTGGTCACTTTACTTCTATTTTGTGCCTCCACAGGGCTACTATGCATACACGGTCTGCTGACCATGCATGTGCGGTGGCCATTCTGTGGTAACATGATGGGGTCCTGTAATCATTTTTATTGTCAGATGGGGTCTCAGAGAAAAATAGTTTGAGAACCCCTGATCTATACAATATAGTTTCTGCAATATAGAAAATATTACCTATATCCTGGTTAGTTATAATGAAGTTGTATATAGATTGTACAGATTACTTATATCCTGGTTGGTTAAAATGAAGGTTGTATATAGATTGTATAGATTACATATATCCTGGTTGGTTATACTGAAGATTGTATATAGACTGTATAGATGAAATATCTTCTGATTGGTTATAATGAAGGCTGTATATAGATTGTATAGATTACATATATCCTGGTTGGCTATAATGTAGGTTGTCTTTTACGGACTTTCAAAAACAGTTGCTTTGACCTTCTAGTCCAGGCATTCCCAACTGCGGTCCTCAAGGCACACCAACAGTGCAGGTTTTAGTGATATCCAGGCTTCAGCACAGATGGTTAAATCAAAATAACTGAGGTGCTAATTAAGTCACCTGTGCTGAAGCCTGGATATCACTAAAACCAGGACTGTTAGTGTGCCTTGAGGACCGTGGTTGGGTATGCCTGTTCTAGTCAGAACAGTTGGGGTAATTCTGAGTTGATCGCAGCAGTAAGTTTGTTAGCAATTGGGCAAAACCATGGGGGTCATTCCGAGTTGTTCGCTCGCAAGCTGCTTTTAGCAGCTTTGCACACGCTAAGCCGCCGCCTACTGGGAGTGAATCTTAGCTTATCAAAATTGCGAACGAAAGATTAGCAGAATTGCGAATAGACACTTCTTAGCAGTTTCTGAGTAGCTCCAGACTTACTCGGCATCTGCGATCAGTTCAGTCAGTTTCGTTCCTGGTTTGACGTCACACCCAGCGTTCGCCCAGACACTCCTCCATTTCTCCAGCCACTCCCGCGTTTTTCCCTGAAACGGTAGCGTTTTTTCACACACACCCATAAAACGGCCAGTTTCCGCCCAGAAACACACACTTCCTGTCAATCACATTACCATCACCAGAACGAAGAAAAAACCTCGTAATGCCGTGAGTAAAAAACCTAACTGCATAGCAAATTTACTTGGCGCAGTCGCACTGCGGACATTGCGCATGCGCATTAGCGACTAATCGCTCCGTTGCGAGAAAAAAATAACGAGCGAACAACTCGGAATGACCCCTTATGTTCACTGCAGGGGAGGCAGATATAACATGTGCAGAGAGAGTTAGATTTGGGTGTGGTGAGTTAAATCTGCAATCTAAATTGCAGTGTAAAAATAAAGCAGCCAATATTTACCCTGCACAGAAACAAAATAACCCACCCAAATCTAACTCTCTCTGCAAATGTTATATCTGCCCCCCTGCAGTGCACATGGTTTTGCCCAACTGCTAAAAAATGTCTTGCTGCGATCAACTTGGAATTACCCCCAGTGTTTCTATTCCTGTGGGAACGTGTCAAATATATCTAAATTGTTATTTTTGTTTAGTTGGAATAGTACACCTTTGTACAACTACAAGTTTTAGTATGGGCTATGTTTCAGTAGTTTCTAAACTTGGTCTTCATGGACCCCCAACAGTTCATGTTTTCCAGGTGTCCTCACAGAATCACAAGTGAAATAATTAGCTTCACCTGTGGATCTTTTCAGTGAGTAATGAATATAATAACTTATATGAGCAATGAATATACCCTTGCGCCGGCTAGGTGACCTGGAAAACATGAACTGTTGTGGGTCCTTGAGGACTGAGTTTGGAAACCATTTTGTTAGCTGGTTTGATCATGAAAAACTGCTTACAGTATTTAATGTTCCACATTCAATAAGTCTAAATGCCAATGCAGTGCTTTTTGGCTTTGTTCTTACAACTGATTCTTCTATGATTGTTCATATATTAGAGTTACAGAGAATATGGTTATATACCCAATATATGGCCCTGATGTTGCTGCCACCTTTCTCTTACTAAAACGTATTATATTTGTGTCTGAGCCACTTCAGCATCCTGTGCAGTATTCTTCCTGGGAGTGGATGAATATCTGCAAGTGTCAGCACAGTCCAGTCCCAGCTCAATAATGCTGGTGAAGATACTCCACAGTTTTCTAAAAACGTATGTTCTCTTCCAGCGGAGAAGAAGCACTCATACATCAGAGAACATGAATGTCTAGCCTTGAACTGAAAGAATGGAGTCAATTACTGGAAACTTTGCTAGCCAGTGGTTTGTTCAGCTGACGTCTTGTACACCTCTGCTCTATTTTGTGTTGCTATTATACAGTACTTTGGCATTTGGATTCACCACACATCATACTTGCCTACCTGACCCTCTCCATGAGGGAGAAAATGCTCTGTTCCTGGACTTTCCTGGTAATGTATGATTGCCATCACCTGTGGTGAGCTAGGTAATTGATAAGAAAGGTGTTTCACCCCAGGTGATGGCAATCATACATTACCAGGAAAGTCCAGGAACAGAGCATTTTCTCCCTCATGGAGAGGGTCAGGTAGGCAAGTATGCCACACATTCCTTTGTCTGCCTTTGCCTGGGCAGACACTGTATGGTCATTTAATACTAACTGATATGAGTCTACTTATACCCCTTTCACACAGAAAAGGCAAATTATCGGTCGATCAACTAAGGTCCTTTTTCTGTTTGAAAGGGTCAGCACAGGACGAAATTTCCGGGACTTCAACCCTGTTTTTTTTTTTTTACCAGGATCGAAGACCCGGCAATTTCAGCTCTGGTTGAACCTTTCACACAGAAGAAATACTTGTGTTGATCGGCAAATTACAGTATAGAAATTATTGACCTGATAATTTGCTTTTCTGTGTGAATTTTTTTTTGTAAACACATTTTATTGTATTTTCACAGTTGTACAGATTCTGCAGTAACAATGATAGACACTCTTCATAACAGGAACAAGACAATCGGCTAATTGGTCTGATATTCAAGTATTGAGCGAGAGTATCATCTCATCTGAAATCTGGGAATTTGTTACGACATAACAGACAGGGTAAACGACAAGACAGGAACAAAAATGGATTGAGTCAAGAGGATGGGGAGGGAAAACAGGATGTAAAGGGATGGAGTAGTATCTGGGGGGATAGACCTGGGATACCAGTGTACAGTGTATTATAAGCAAATGGTTAGCATATGGATACAATCTTAAACTGTAAGGGGTAAGGAGCGATAGATTGAGTATATAAGGCCTTAATACTGTAGAAAAGTCAAGGTTAAAGGTATCCCTTAACTAGGTGGAATATTTGGAGGCAATCCGCAATCAAAGTGGGATTGTATTCTGGACCAGTCTTGGTTCCTAAAGTAAAGGGAGAAAGTTCGTTTGGACTGGGCATCCAATGAATCCAGAAATGAGTCCCATTTAATGTGGTATGTGGAAAGAGACAATGGTTCATTGAGAAGCAAAGATTTCATGTCAAAATACATCAACTGGAGAAGACGAGACTTCAACTCCAGTATAGTGGGAGCTGTTTTTTTAATCCAATGAAGTAGAACTAACTTTTTTGCCAAAGTTAAAATAATGACAAGGAAGGGTATTCGTGAATGGGGTCTAGGCCCCAACACCCAGTCGTCGAACCAAAATAATAAACATGCTTCAGGTGAAGGTAAGAGTGAGACTTTGAGAATTTCATTGATATATCCTATTACCTTGCACCAGAATCTATATATTTTGGAACACCCCCAAAAACAGTGATAGAATTTTGCATTAGACATAGAACATTTCATGCAGACACCTGGTTCATTACCGGACATGTGTTTCCTCTGGGCGGGAGAAATGTAGGCTCTATGAATAAATCTAAAGTGAGTTTCTTGTAAGTAGGCAGATTGCAGATGTTTAGAGTACGCTAAGTATTGGGTAAACATGAGATCATAGCCTGTAATGAGAGAGGGTATGTCCGTGACCCAGCTGCAGAGTATTTTATTTGAAAGTTGGGTGACCTCTGGTTTAGCAGAAATGAGCCGGGGATAGATGTAATTAAGTCTGTACCCTATGGATGAGCGAGATTGTAGGAGATGGAGAATGATGTGTGTATTGGACGGGGTGGGGACCTGGCGAGGGAGAGATTATGCATAATGTCTGACCTGGAGGTATAGGTAAAACATGCTGCTGGGAAGGAAGAATTGGTCCTGGAGATCAGCAAAGGGGATGACATTGCCACCTGGTTCAAAGACCTTGTTCACGAGAGCCACACCCTTACGTCTCCAAACCCGGAACGCGGGGTTGTTCAGGGAGGGAGAGAAGTCTGGGTTACCCCATAGGGGAAGATAGGGGGAGTACCGAAAATCTCTTTTCAGTTTCTTGTGAAGGCTTATCCAGTTAATGTAAGTATCGTGGAACATGATATTTGAATACACTGAGGGAGGGATACTTGACGATTTGAGGTGTAGTAGTGCTGCGGGGGAGAGGGGAGCGAAAATGGCATTGTCCAGTGCTACGTCTGTGAAGGTGGAGTCGTCTAACAACCAGTCACCAGCATAGCGGAAGAAAACAGCGGTGGTATATGCTTTGAAATCAGGGATCCCTAGGCCTCCCAGTTTTTTGGGAAGCATAAGTTTGGCCAGGGCAATACGGGGACGCTTTCCATTCCATAAAAATGAGGAGATGGCAGAGTTGATGGAGAGAATATCCCCATTGGAGAGAGCAATAGGGAGCATTTGGATCATATAAAATATTTTAGGGAATATAACTGTCTTTACCGCCGCCGCCCTCCCCAATAGAGATAAAGGAAGATGGCTCCATGACCGCATCAAGGCAGTCACTTTTTGGATAATATGGGAGCAATTTGCCTTATATAAGTCCTCTACCCATCTGGTGACATGGACCCCAAGATATTTGATTTGAGACAAACTAATCTGAAATCGGGAGAAGGCTGGGGCAGATGCTAGGTCCAAGGTATATGAACCTATCGGCATCAATTCTGACTTTTCTACATTAACTTTATAGCCGGAAATTAATCCGAAGGCTTCGATCAGGGCCATAATGTGTGGAATCGAGGTAAGCGGGTCCGTGACAAAGAGTAGCATATCGTCTGCATAAAGGGAAACTTTTAATATGCAGTTGGAGATTGTTATAACTTTAAAACCAGATGAGTTGCGTAGGAGAATGGCAAGTGGCTTGATGGCAATTGCAAAGAGGAGAGGGGAAAGAGGGCACCCCTGTCGTGTGCCTCTGTGCAGGGGGAAGCGGTCCGAAATCTGGCCGTTACATAGTATCTGCGAGAGGGGATTAGAGTATAAAAGTTTAATATACGAGATGAAAGTGGAGGAAAACCCAAAGGTAGACATGGTATTGAAAAGATGTGGCCACAGAACCAGGTCAAATGCCTTCTCTGCGTCTAGTGACAGGATGACGCCTGGTGGAGAAGAGCCTGAGGTGTGTTGTAAGTGTTGTATTGCCGCTATGACCTTCCGTACATTCAGGACCGAGTGCCTACCTGATATAAACCCAGTTTGATCCGGATGTATAATAGAAGGTAATATCTTTTTAAGCCTTTCAGATAAAATCTTAGTAAGAATCTTATAATCCGAGTTTAACAAGGAAATTGGCCTATAAGAGGCTGGTAAGGTTAGGTCCCGGCCTGGTTTGGGTAATACTCTGATATAAGCTGCATTAAAATATAGAGGGGCCTAACCCGACTGCAATATGTGATTAAAAACTAGCACCAATGTGTCCTGAATGCACGGAAGCATTAGTTTGTAGAAGCAACTGCCAAATCCATCGGGGCCCGGGGCGGTCCCCTGCTTCAGGGTCCCAACCACGTAAGAGACCTCCGCTGGACTTATGGGGACTGTCAATTCTGCATCTAGAGGGGCGGCTAGTTTAGGGAGAGTAAAGTCAGAGTCAGGGGGAGATATGGAGTCTGCGAGAGAGACATTCTCAGGGGACAGAGCAGGGCCAGGTGAGTAGAGGGACGCATAGAAGTCTTTAAGGACAGAGACTATTTGGACATTAGAGGATGTCATGGATCCGTCAGATGTCTTCAGTGGTTGAACTAAAGAGAAGGGTCTCGTGCCCTTTAACATATTAGTTAGTAGTTTACCAGACTTGTTTCCAAACCGGTGGTAGCGATAATTGACCGCATATAAGGATTTATTCCCTCTAGTGTTTAAGAATTCGTTAAAGTGAGTCTTAGCAGTGAGGTAAACTTGTTTATTGGTTGCATGGGGTCTCTGAACAATAAGCTGAGTAAGCTGAGGATAACCGACTCTGCAATAATAAATAAGTGGCGGCATAAGATTTGTTTGGACGGGCCACATATGACAGAATGTGTCCCCTTAGGACCGACTTAGCTGCTTGCCAGAATAGAGGGGGGTTATCAATCGCATGGGATTGGTTGTTCGTGTGGTACTCCTCCCAACTAGTTCGAAGCATGGATTTAAATTCTAGGGAGGTCAAAAGGTGGAATGGAAAACGCCATATGATTTTGTTAGGGGGTTCGTCTGAAACGTGTAAAGAGAACCATTGCAAAGAGTGGTCTGAGACAGAAATCGGCTCAATCTCCACGGACGAGACTCTCGTGAACAAGGCCAGGGACAGCAACAGGTAGTCTATGCGCGACAGGGTGTGATACGCTGCAGACATACAGGTATACATTTTGACAGTGGGATTTGTGGTTCTCCAGATGTCCACTAGGGCTAATTGTGTGGAAAAATGGGGAATACCGTACTTGGGAAGTGAGAAAGTGTGTGAGGGGGCAGATGATCTATCTAGGTAAACATCAGAGACGAGGTTGAAATCACCACATACCATCAGACCTTCCTCCATGTAAGGGGTCAATAGCGTAATCAATTTTACAAAGAAGTGTCTTTTGTATACTGTTGGGGCATAGATATTGCATAGAGTGTATCGTTTGGAGTGAAGAGTAATGTGGGCCATGACAAATCTGCCTTCTGTGTCTGGAATCATCTTGAGGAGCTCACATGGGAGCTGACGTTTAATCAGAATGGCAACCCCACGGGACCTGGAATTAAAAGAAGCACTGGCTAATAACTTCCACCCCAACATTTGTAATTTCAACATTTCCTCATGAACCAATTGTGCCTCTTGAATAAAAACAATGTCTAAATGTAATCTATTACAGTATAGCAATATTTTCCTTCGCTTCGCAGGGGAGTTAAAGCCCCCTACGTTTAAGGATCCAATCTTAATTTCAGCCATTACATATACACATGCATTGTAAACTGAGTTGTAAGGTATCCAGGGAAAGGGAAAGTGTAACCAGTATAGAGAGGAGGAGAGACACTGGGAAGGCAACAGAGGAAGGGGAGGAGGGACACATAGACAAAGACAAAACATTAAAGAACACGACTAGCGCGTTCAGGACAGTTATGAAACATTCACATAACTCCCGGAAGCCCGGAAAAACTTGGAGCACCCATAGGTGCAGGGACCAAACCAACATAAACCCGGAGCATTACTCCCTCCGTGCCCGGGGAGAAAATAAGAACCTGAACCTCTTCTGAAAGCGGGACAACATGTGATGGAGCCGGAGCTTTATATGGACATATATGACAAAGGTTGCAAAAACCTGAGCTTCAGGCTACAGGTCAGGACAGTATGCAGGCGGTGAGCAGCATTCGTGGAGGGACAAGACTGGTGATGTCCGCATGGTCAGTTAGTGTCAGAGATGTCTGTCTCTGAGCGAGAGCGACCTTCGCATAGGAAATCCGCAGCGTCATCCGGGGTGGTGAAGTCATAATGTCTATCCTTGTCAAAGATCCTTAACTTAGCAGGATAAATCAGTGCAAACTTTTTCTTGTCAGCAATAAGCCGGGAGCAGATAGGGGAGAAGGCACGCCGTGCTTTCGTCAATTCGGCAGAAAAGTCTTGAAAAAGCCTAAGGTTTTTGCCTTCCCAATTCAGGACAGGCTGTTTCCTGGAGGCACGCCATATTTCCAACTTATGTGTGTAACTGACATTCAAAGATGGTCACTCTGGGACGGGTATCATTCTGGCGGGGAGGGGGGCCAATACGATGCACCCGTTCTATAACCATTTCTTTACAGGCATCCTGAATGCCAAGGAGGGTGGGTAAAGTGTTAGTGACAAAATTCTCCAAGGAGGCCCCTTTCAGGGATTCAGGGAGACCCACAATCCTAATGTTATTACGTCTGGAACGATTTTCGATTTCCTCCAGTTTGTTAATAAAGGCATAGTTGTCTTTTTCAAGACGTTTTATTTCACACTGCATATCAGCAATATTGTGGGCTATGGAGCCTATCCGGTTCTCCGCAGTGGAAACTCGTGTATTGAAGTGTTGCAGCTGCGCTGTAATATCACTCACCGCCTTGGTCAGTAACGGGCCCATGGTGGTTGAGATGGCGTCCACCAGATCCCCATTTAGAAGCGGGCTGTCGCGGTGTCTGGAGGAGGTTTCCGAAGCGCAGTCCTGCGTGTCCGACACTGACTTATTGGACGCCGGGGAGTGATCACGGGAGACGCCGTCTGGCGCCATGACAGGAACCGCTCCTCTCTTCACTTGTAGCAGCGCCTGCTGCTGCGAGCGCGGCGGCTGCGTGGAAGTTACAAATTTGTCCATCACAGGTATACCCCAGGTGGGGAGGGTTGAAGTGGTGAGGTTTGGAGGCGTTTAAGCCTTGCAAAAGTGGCAAAGTAGCCGGGCACGGAGCGGAGCTGTGAGAAGGAGCAGCTCACTCCATGCACCCGGAACCGGAAGTCCGTGAAATTTTTATTTATAATGGGTGCAGTGTGTGTGCGGTGCCCACACTGCACACCTTGCACACATTTTTGTTCAATATTAACAGTCTGGAGTCCTGCGTCGGCAACAGCAGCGCTACAGAAATTACTGGGAAAATGGTGTGGCGGTCACAGCGACATTTCCCTGGAGACCTGCGCATGCGCATTAGACTCTGGGACAGCACTAGGGTCCCCTAGTGTCCAAAGTCAACAGCGCCGTATAGAGACTAGGGAGCCCAGAAGGAGACTGTGCACAGGTATTGTATTACCTTACCCCTCTATTACGCTTTGCAGACTGACCTGCTTCATTTAATTTCACTCTCTTTGCACTGGAACATTATCTGATTAACAGCCTGGCACAATCTACTTTATATAGATTTTCTGTACTTTAACCTATTCATTGGTTGTACCACCTAGCTTTTCTTTTTTCTTCCCACAACATCTGGTTAATTGAGGTATATTTATCACTGTTCCTGTTAGAGTTAATATTTTTTCTTTTTTTTTTGTGTCAGCCATAAACTTTCTACAACTGCTCCATATACAGTACGACAGGATATAGTTGTCAGCTTATGGATTTACTCTGCCACCTAGTGGTCACTTGTATCACGTCTCACTTCGTCCACTGCAAATGTTTCTAATCCTTGTCTGCACAGATCACTGACTGTGAGATTACAACCAGTAGCGGATCTTGCCACGGGCAAGCAGAACTTTTGCCCGGGGCGCCGCCTTCCGGAGGGCGCCGCACCAGGGCAAGATCCGTCATCGCGCACCGCACATTTTCAGTCTGTACAGGGGGCGTAAATGACCACGCCCCCTGTACAAAGCCACGCCCCCTATTGCCGCCCGGGGCGCACAGAGCCCAAGAACCGGCCCTGATTACAACATACAGTACACTGGTGTATATATATATATATATATATATATATATATATATATATATATATACACTGCTCAAAAAAATAAAGGGAACACTTAAACAACACAATGTAACTCCAAGTCAATCACACTTCTGTGAAATCAAACTGTCCACTTAGGAAGCAACACTGATTGACAATCAATTTCACATGCTGTTGTGCAAATGGAATAGACAACAGGTGGAAATTATAGGCAATTAGCAAGACACCCCCAATAAAGGAGTTGTTCTGCAGGTGGTGACCACAGACCACTTCTCAGCTCCTATGCTTTCTGGCTGATGTTTTGGTCACTTTTGAAAGCTGGCGGTGCTTTCACTCTAGTGGTAGCATGAGACGGAGTCTACAACCCACACAAGTGGCTCAGGTAGTGCAGCTCATCCAGGATGGCACATCAATGTGAGCTGTGGCAAGAAGGTTTGCTGTGTCTGTCAGCGTAGTGTCTAGAGCATGGAGGCACTACCAGGAGACAGGCCAATACATCAGGAGACGTGGAGGAGGCCGTAGGAGGGCAACAACCCAGCAGCAGGACCGCTACCTCCGCCTTTGTGCAAGGAGGAACAGGAGGAGCACTGCTAGAGCCCTGCAAAATGACCTCCAGCAAGCCACAAATGTGCATGTGTCTACTCAAACGAACAGAAACAGACTCCATGAGGGTGGTATGAGGGCCCGGCGTCCACAGGTGGGGGTTGTGCTTACAGCCCAACACCGTGCAGGAAGTTTGGCATTTGCCAGAGAACACCAAGATTGGCAAATTCGCCACTGGCGCCCTGTGCTCTTCACAGATGAAAGCAGGTTCTCACTGAGCACATGTGACAGACGTGACAGAGTCTGGAGATGCCAAGGAGAACGTTCTGCTGCCTGCAACATCCTCCAGCATACCCGGTTTGGCAGTGGGTCAGTAATGGTGTGGGTTGGCATTTCTTTGGGGGGCTGCACAGCCCTCCATGTGCTCGCCAGGGGTAGCCTGACTGCCATTAGGTACCGAGATGAGATCCTCAGACCCCTTGTGAGACCATATGCTGGTGCGGTTGGCCCTGGGTTCCTCCTAATGCAAGACAATGCTAGACCTCATGTGGCTGGAGTGTGTCAGCAGTTCCTGCAAGACGAAGGCATTGATGCTATGGACTGCCCGCCCGTTCCCCAGACCTGAATCCAATTGAGCACATCTGGGACATCATGTCTCGCTCCATCCACCAACGCCACGTTGCACCACAGACTGTCCAGGAGTTGGCGGATGCTTTAGTCCAGATCTGGGAGGAGATCCCTCAGGAAACCATCCGCCACCTCATCAGGAGCATGCCCAGGCGTTGTAGGGAGGTCATACAGGCACGTGGAGGCCACACACATTACTGAGCCTCATTTTGATTTGTTTTAAGGACATTACATCAAAGTTGGATCAGCCTGTAGTGTGTTTTTCCACTTTAATTTTGAGTGTGACTCCAAATCCAGACCTCCATGGGTTAATAAATTTGATTTCCATTGATAATTTTTGTGTGATTTTGTTGTCAGCACATTCAACTATGTAAAGAACAAAGTATTTAATAAGAATATTTCATTCATTCAGATCTAGGATGTGTTATTTATATTAGAGATGTGCACCGGAAATTTTTTGGGTTTTGTGTTTTGGTTTTGGATTCGGTTCCGCGGCTGTGTTTTGGATTCGGACGCGTTTTGGCAAAACCTCCCTGAAAATTTTTTGTCGGATTCGGGTGCGTTTTGCATTCGGGTGTTTTTTTTCAACACCCCCTCAAAAACAGCTTAAATCATAGAATTTGGGGGTCATTTTGATCCTATAGTATTATTAACCTCAATAACCATAATTTACACTCATTTCCAGTCTATTCTGAACACCTCACACCTCACAATATTATTTTTAGTCCTAAAATTTGCACCGAGGTCGCTGGATGACTAAGCTAAGCGACCCAAGTGGGCGGCACAAACACCTGGCCCATTTAGGAGTGGCACTGCAGTGTCAGACAGGATGGCACTTAAAAAAATTGGCCCCAAACATCACATGATGCAAAGAAAAGAGAAAAAGAGGTGCACTGTGGTCACTGGATGGCTAAGCTAAGCGACACAAGTCAACGGCACAAACACCTGGCCCATCTAGGAGTGGCACTGCAGTGTCAGACAGGATGGCACTTTAAAAAACTTGGCCCCAAACATCACATGATGCAAAGATAAATAAAATAAAAAAAGAGGTGCAAGATGGAATTGTCCTTGGGCCCTCCCACCCACCCTTATGTTGTATAAACAGGACATGTACACTTTAACAAACCCATCATTTCAGCGACAGGGTCTGCCACACGACTGTGACTGAAATGACTGGTTGGTTTGGGCCCCCCACCAAAAAAAGAAGCAATCAATCTCTCCTTGCTCAAACTGGCTCTACAGAGGCAAGATGTCGACCTCATCATCATCCTCCGATTCCTCACCTCTTTCACTGTGTACATCCCCCTCCTCACAGAGTATTAATTCGTCCCCACTGGAATCCACCATCTCAGGTCCCTGTGTACTTTCTGGAGGCAATTGCTGGTGAATATCTCCACGGAGGAACTGATTATATTTATAATTCATTTTGATGAACATCATCTTCTCCACATTTTGTGGAAGTAACCTCGTACGCCGATTGCTGACAAGGTGACCGGCTGCACTGAACACTCTTTCGGAGTACACACTGGAAAGGGGGCAACTTAGGTAAAATAAAGCCAGTTTTTGCAAGGGCCTCCAAATTGCCTCTTTTTCCTGCCAGTATACGTACGGACTGTCTGACGTGCCTACTTGGATGCTGTCACTCATATAATCCTCCACCATTCTTTCAATGGTGACAGAATCATATGCAGTGACAGTAGACGACATGTCAGTAATCGTTGGCAGGTCCTTCAGTCCGGACCAGATGTCAGCACTCGCTCCAGACTGCCCTGCATCACTGCCAGCGGGTGGGCTCGGAATTCTTAGCCTTTTCCTCGCAGCCCCAGTTGCGGGAGAATGTGAAGGAGGAGCTGTTGATGGGTCACGTTCCGCTTGAGTTGACAAGTGTCTCACCAGCAGGTCTTTGAACCTCTGCAGACTTGTGTCTGCGGAAAGAGAGATACAACGTAGGCTTTAAACCTAGGATCGAGCACGGTGGCCAAAATGTAGTGCTCTGATTTCAACAGATTGACCACCCGTGAATCCTGGTTAAGCGAATCGCTCCGTTTTAGCTCCTCCTTCAATCTCTCCAGCTGCTTCTGCAAAAGCCTGATGAGCTGAATGACCTGACTCAGGCTGGCAGTGTCTGAACTGACTTCACTGCGCTTGAGTCAGGTGCAGTCCCCCTCCTTTGCCTATATCGTAGGCAGATGTATAGGCTTGAATGGCCTTTTGCTGCTCCTCCATCCTCTGAAGCATATAGAGGGTTGAATTCCACCTCGTTGCCACCTCTTGCTTCAGATGATGGCGGGGCAGGTTCAGGAGTGTTTGCTGGTGCTCCAGTCTTCGGCACGTGGTGACTCAATGCCGAAAGTGGCCCGCAATTCTTCGGGCCACCGACGGCATCTCTGTCGTTTTAAAAAAAATTCTGCACCACCGAATTCAATGTATGTGCAAAACATGGGACATGCTGGAATTTGCCCACATGTAATGCACGCACAATATTGGTGGCGTTGTCCGATGTCACAAATCCCCAGGAGAGTCCAATTGGGGTAAGCCATTCTGCGATGATGTTCCTCAGTTGCCCAAAAGGCACACAGCTGACAACCTCTTACGGAAAGCGGTGATACAAAGCATAGCCTCCCTAGGAACGAGTTGGCGTTTGCGAGATGCTGCTACTGGTGCCGCCGCCGCTGCTGTTCTTGCTGCAGGAGGCAATACATCTACCCAGTGGGCTGTCACAGTCATATAGTCCTGAGTCTGCCCTGCTCCACTTGTTTACATGTCCGTGGTTAAGTGGACATTGGGTACAACTGAATTTTTTAGGACACTGGTGACTCTTTTTCTGACGTCTGTATACATTCTCGGTATCGCCTGCCTAGAGAAGTGAAACCTAGATGGTATTTGGTACCGGGACACACTACCTCAAGAAATTCTCTAAGTCCCTGTGAACTAACGCCGGATACCGGACACACGTCTAACACCAACACAGCTGCCAAGGCCTGAGTTATCCGCTTTACAACAGGATGACTGCTGTGTTATTTCATCTTCCTCGCAAAGGACTGTAGGACAGTCAATTGCTTACTGGAAGTAGTACAAGTGGTCTTCCGACTTCAAGGTCAGGCATCGCAACCGACACAATTGGACTCTCCTTGGGGATTTGTGATTTAGAAGAACGCACAGTTCTTTGCTGTGCTTTTGCCATCTTAACTCTTTTAAGTTTTCTAGCGGGAGGATGAGTGCATCCATCCTCTTGTGAAGCTTAACCACTAGCCATGAATATAGGACAGGGCCTCAGTCGTTCCATGCCACTCTGTGTCGTAAATGGCATATTGGCAAGTTTACGCTTCTCCTCAGACGCTTTTAATTTAGATTTTTGGGTCATTTTACTGAACTTTAGTTTTTTGGATTTTACATGCTCTCTACTATGACATTGGGCATCGGCCTTGGCAGATGACGTTGATGGCATTGAATCGTCTCTGCCATGACTAATGGCAGCAGCTTCAGCACTAGGTGGAAGTGGATCTTGATCTTTCCCTATTTCACCCTCCACATTTTTGTTCTCCATTTTTTAATGTGTGGAATTATATGCCAGTAATATTATTATATCAATGGCCTACTGTACTGTACAACTATATACTGTTGGTCACCAAAATGCTGCACTATACGACTATATATACTGCTCACAAAAATGCAGCACAGATATGGAATGGATACTTGCAGTGACACAGAGCTGCAAGATACAGCAATGGCCTACTGTACTGTAGAACTATATACTGTTGGTCACCAAAATGCAGCACACTGAGCACAGATATTTGCAGCACACTGAGCACAGATATGGAGCTTTTCAGGCAGAGAACGTAGATATTTGCAGCACACTGAGCACAGATATTTGCAGCACACTGAGCACAGATATTTGCAGCACACCAAGCACAGATATGGAGCTTTTCAGGGAGAGAACGTAGCCACATCCTCTCCGTTCAATCTCCAATGCACGAGTGAAAACGGCGGCGATGCGCGGCTCTTTATATAGAATACGAATCTCGCGAGAATCCGACAGCGGGATGATGACGTTCGGCCGCGTTCGGGTTAACCGAGCAAGGTGGGAAGATCCGAGACTGCCTCGGAACCGTGTAAAATAGGTGAAGTTCGGGGGGGTTCGGATCTCGGAGAACCGAACTCGCTCATCTCTAATATATATATATATATATATATATATATTAGAGGAATATGTCTGGCACTCTCCCATGGGCTGATGGAGCAAGGCTCACGCTCCGGTGCCCTCCCAGACAGACCCGACAGTCTGTATATCTACTGCGTTGAAAGAAAGAGGCGGCACTCTGGAGACTCTGGTAAAACGGTGAAATCTGTCACGTGAGACTTTATCTACGTTTCGGGGTGCAAGCCCCCGTCTTCAGGACACACAGTGATCAAACAAGTGAGAAACACACATTTAAATACACTTACCAGGCGAGCTTCCAGCCGTCCTCTCCACGCCGTTGCCCGGCTTCTGGGCTCAGCACTTCCGGTCAGGTGACCCCGGTCCGTGACGCGAGCTCCCAGTGCCGTCATGCAGGGGGCGGGTGAGGCCGTTGCTATAGTGCGTGCTGCGAATACATAATAAACACAAAAAAATGATCGTGCAGTTCATAAGACAGGACAGGCAATCTAATGCCTGCCTGAAACATATCTAACATCTGTGAAAACATTGAGCTAAAATGCACCAAATTCGATCGTGCTGGCGTAACATACTAAAAAACATTTGAATACATAAATGAATGTGAAAACTTAGCAGTTGGCTCCACCTAGTACATTAAGGAACTTGTCATGCAAAAAAAACTATTCTGAACAACCTTATATGTGTTTAGTACTCATTATATATCAACAATTAATATTTAATATTCAATGATCAGGGAAGAGGGCTATTAAATAGATCTGTCAAGGGAATATCTCATCCTGTCTAAATTTGCTCAATTGGCCCCAGGTTTAAGCAAAACTACTCATGCCCAAAGTCTCATTAAGTCCTCTAGGTCTCAATGTATCCAGCGCTATTATCCATCTGGTTTCAAGTTGTAGGAGGCGCTTCGATCTATCGCCTCCCCTGATGGAGAACGGCACCTGATCCACAATACGATACCTCAGTGCTGAAAGTGAGTGTTTAGCTGTGGCAAAATGCCGTGCCACTGGCTGCTCACTGGTTCCTGATACTAATGCTGCCCTAATGGCAGATCTGTGTTGTGTCATCCTCACTTTGAACGTGCACTCTGTCTTGCCCACGTAGTGTAATCCACATGGACAAGACAGGAGATATATCACGAATTTGGAGTTGCATGTGTATGCATCCTTTAATTTGATATTCTTGCCCGAATATGGGTGTTTAAATGAATCCCCCGGAACCAGGAAATTACATGTGGTGCAACCACACCTGTAGCATCCCTTTCTGGACCTGGTTAAACTACCTTCTGTTCTGGGATTTTTTTGGTAACATCAGTTTTAACAACTAAGCTTCTGATGTTCCGGCTCCGTGTATAACACGGCATCAATTTAGTATCTTTAAGCATCTTCAGCTCAGGGTCAGTGCTTATAATTGGCCAAAGTTCCTTAGCTCTTCTGCTTGTGTACCTGCTGGATGTATTAAATTGATTAACCCAAGGGAACCTTTTTTCTTTAGTGGTTTGGTCTCGTTCCGCTAATAATTGTTGTCTGGGTATTCTGATAGCTTTAGCCCTTGCCCCATCTAACAACCTGTCAGGATACCCCCGATCCTTAAATTTAGTGTACATATCATCTAACTGTTGATCCCTGACCTGTGGATCACTATTGATCCTACATACCCTTAGCATCTGTGAATACGGTAAAATATTAATTGTAGCCCTGGGGTGAAAACTGTCATACCGCAATAAAGTATTGCGGTCAGTGCTTTTAGTATACATGGATGTGTTGATCTTACTATCCCTGATTGAGATATGTACGTCAAGGAAATCTATCTGTTGCGGATCTACGGTCATGGTTAATTTGACCGGGCTGGAAGACAAATTGTGAGCTTTTATCCAATCTTCAAGAGTATGTTGTGGCCCTGCCCAGAAGAGTAACAGATCATCTATGTAACGAAGGTATAAAGTTAAATGCTGTGTAATAACTGGCTGGCTGAGAAACAAATCTTGGTCAACTGCCCACATGTATGAATTGGCGAACGACGGGGCCACACAGGACCCCATCGCACACCCCGTTAATTGGATGAAAAACTTATTGTCGTGGACAAAATAATTATGGGTTAACGTAAACCTTAATAATTTCAGAAAAAAATCTATCTCTGGGCCATCATACAATGCATTATTGGTGATCAATGATTTTACCGCCTGTATTCCCATCTCATGGGGAATACAGGTGTACAAACTGGACACATCAAGAGAGGCAAGTAAAGTGCTTTCAGGTACTGTCCCCAGATCCTCAAGCTTTCTTAATAAAGTAGAGGTATCCTTAAGGTGAGTATGTGTATGTTGGATACATGGCTGCAGAAAGGCATCTAAGTAAATGGATATAGCCTCACACAATGACCCCCGGGCAGAAATAATAGGTCTGCCGGGGGGATTGTGTGCATCCTTATGTATCTTAGGGATGACATAAAATAGCGGGACTACAGGATGAGGTTTAGACAATGCTCTGAATATTGTATTGGATATAATGCCTTGGCTAACTGCCTCAGTCAATAATATGTCCAACTCTTTATGAAATTGTTGAGTGGGATCCCTGGGCAAGCTTGCATATGTTGAAGTGTCACTCAGTAATCTGGTGCATTCCATCATATATTGATCTTTATCCATCACAACGATGGCACCTCCCTTATCCGCTCCGCGAAGTACTATGTCATCCCGTGTTCGTAACTCCGTCAGGGCCTGCTTATCATCTTTGGTCAGATTAGACCGAGTTCTTCCCTTGTCTTCTGCCAGGGTACCCTCCAGCATCCGAGAAAAGGTTTTTATAGAGGGATTTACCGATACTGGTTCAAAGTTTGACTTGGGTTTGATCTTCCTTAAAACCTGGGATGACAAAGACTTGTCCATATTGTCAGCAGCCTTTGGGTTTTTGCCATAATGTTCTTGTAGTTTTAATCTCCTTTGTAGCCGGTAATTATCAATTTTCCATTGTGTCTCATCAGGGGTATGAGTAGGAACATATGACAATCCTTTGCTCAATACCCCTATGGCTTCAGGGGAAAGTGGTCTGGAGGATAAATTGAAAATTAATTGCGCGTTCCTTTCGGAGGCTTTTTGTCGGTTTTCAATCCTCTCCCTCCGCCTCGTCTGCCCGCCCCTCCTCGTGGGTTTGTTCTTCTGTCTTTGCCTCCAGCCCGGGTGTGAGCCCCTAAAGGGCCCCCCTGCATGGTCTCAGCCCCTGTGCTGGTATTAGGCTCGTCAGTGTCACTGGCAGATGTACTGATGAAGCGTACATTGGTTCTTCTCCTGAACGTTCCCCTCGGACCTTGCTGTTGTTTTGGTGTGTTGGCTCCCAACCAGGAGTATACTTTGTGTTGTGAATAATCCTGCTGTACCCGAGCCAATTTGTCTTTTTTGTATTTGATCAGCTCGCGTTGATATTGCTCTAATTGCTGTGTCAGTTTATCTATCCATTTGGTGGTGGTATCTGTGGATAAACTTGCTAGGTGTTCTGTCTCAAACTTGGTAATGTTTTGTTTGGTCAGGGACAGCTCTCTCTTGGATTCCTCTATCACTAAGAGGATTAAGTCTATAGAGCATTTGTTTAACACCGAAATCCAGCGTTTGCAGAAAGGGATGCTTTACCTGCCTATAGTGGGCATATTGTGGATCCGAAACCCACGTGGTATTTGCTTTGCCCTGTAATAATCTGACAGGGTCTTGCCGTGAAACAGAAAATCAATCTCCCTCTTTTTGAGCTTGAACAAATCTCTATACAGGTCATCATTTGTGGTAACATCATCAGCATTAAATGCAGGCTCACTGTACAGGATATTCTCAGCCTCGGCCTCTGAAAAACTCAATGTTTCAAAATTGTCACACTGCTGAAAGTATGTGGACAAATCGTCTATGTCCTCTCCACCTTGCGCCATCTTGTGGAAATTTAAAACGTGAAAATATACATGCAATGTCCTGATGTTGCAGGGTGTCGTTCCAACCGCTGTGGAATCTGCCAATATGTATCACCAGCCGTGATATGTGCAAAATCTGCTTTTTTGTGTCAGTAAAGTGCTAAGAGAGAAAGACTCCTGTGCAAGTAAAAAATAAAAAAGTTTTGCTGGAGGCGTCCTGTATTGGTTAAAAAATGCCTTGGGGTGCTCGATCGTGCTGACGTAACATACTAAAAAACATTTGAATACATAAATGAATGTGAAAACTTACCAGTTGGCTCCACCTAGTACATTAAGGAACTTGTCATGCAAAAAAAACTATTCTGAACAACCTTATATGTGTTTAGTACTCATTATATATCAACAATTATTATTTAATATTCAATGATCAGGGAAGATGGCTATTAAATAGATCTGTCAAGGGAATATCTCATCCTGTCTAAATTTGCTCAATTGGCCCCAGGTTTAAGCAAAACTACTCATGCCCAAAGTCTCATTAAGTCCTCTACGTCTCAATGTATCCAGCGCTATTATCCATCTGGTTTCAAGTTGTAGGAGGCGCTTCGATCTATCGCCTCCCCTGATGGAGAACGGCACCTGATCCACAATACGATACCTCAGTGTTGAAAGTGAGTGTTTAGCTGTGCAAAATGCCGTGCCACTGGCTGCTCACTGGTTCCTGATACTAATGCTGCCCTAATGGCAGATCTATGTTGTGTCATCCTCACTTTGAACGTGCACTCTGTCTTGCCCACGTAGTGTAATCCACATGGACAAGACAGTAGATATATCACGAATTTGGAGTTGCACGTGTATGCATCCTTTAATTTGATATTCTTGCCCGAATATGGGTGTTTAAATGAATCCCCCGGAACCAGGAAATTACATGTGGTGCAGGCATTAGATTGCCTGTCCTGTCTTATGAACTGCACGATAATTTTTTTGTGTTTATTATGTATTCGCAGCACGCACCATAGCAACGGCCTCACCCGCCCCCTGCATGACGGCACTGGGAGCTCGCGTCACGGACCGGGGTCACCTGACCGGAAGCGCTGAGCCCGGAAGCCGGGCAACGGCGTGGAGAGGACGGCTGGAAGCGCGCCTGGTAAGTGTATTTAAATGTGTGTTTCTCACTTGTTTGATCACTGTGTGTCCTGAAGACGGGGGCTTGCACCCCGAAACGTAGATAAAGTCTCACGTGACAGATTTCACCGTTTTACCAGAGTCTCCAGAGTGCCGCCTCTTTCTTTCAACGCAGTATATATATATATATATATATATATACACACACATACTTCATGCATCATTGATTGGAGACTGATAAGATGGAGAGAGAAAAAATACCAGCTATATATATATATATATATATATATATATATATATATACTTCATGCATCATTGATTGGAGACTGATAAGATGTAGAGAGAGAAAATACCAGCCAGCCAGCTGCTAATTGCCATGTTACAGGCAGTGTTTGAAAAAATGACAGGTAGGAGCTGACTGGCTGGTACTTTATCTTTCTCTATTTTATCTCTCTCCAAGCGATGATGCATCTTATTCTCTGTTGTCTTTTTTATTGTGTTTATAGAACATTTATTACTTTTTATAAAGGTGCCTAAACATTTTATATAATAGCAACTATGGTGGTCATTCCAAGTTGATCGCTAGCTGCATTCGGTCGCTGTGCAACGATGAGGCAAAAAAAGTCAGTTCTGCGCATGCGTATGCGGCGCAATGCGCACGCGCGTCGTACTTTTACAACGGCTGATGTAGTTTCACACAGGGTCTAGTGAAGTTTTTCAGTCGCACTGCTGACCGCAGAGTGATTGACATGAAGTGGGCGTTTCTAGGTGTCAACTGACCGTTTTCAGGGAGTGTTCGAAAAAACGCAGGCGTGCCAGGAAAAACGCAGGCGTGGCTGGGCGAACGCAGGGCGTGTTCGTGACGTCAAAACAGGAACTGAATAGTCTGAAGTGATCGCAAGCGCTGAGTAGGTATTGAGCTACTGTAAAACTGCACAAAAAATCTTTGCCGCCGATCTGCGATCCTTTCGTTCGCACTTCTGCTAAGTTAAAATACACTCCCAGTGGGAGGCGGCATAGCGTTTGCACGGCTGCTAAAACTAGCTAGCGAGCGAACAACTCGGAATGACCACCTATATTACAAGCATTTCATTTTGCAAATTCTGGGGATACATAAAATGGAAATGGGCTTTAAGGGGTACCCAGGTGGAAAATGATTGAGAACGACTGTTTTGATACATAGAACCATTTGTGTAATGGCAGCTTGGGTGAATGAATAGCAGAGATGTAAAGAAAGAGTGTGTGAAGTTTTTTGTTGCAGTATAGATTCATAAACATGTTTGAAATGTATTAGTAATATGTTGGGCATTCCTGGGTGGTTACAGGGGGTTGGCTAATCAGAAGCAGATGTAGTATAGTATAGGAGTGTATTTGGAGTGATGTGAGTGGGTTGCATACAGAGACGCTGAAACGCTCACATTGAAGGCCATACACCTAGCACAGGACTGGCAAAAGTTTCAGTGGTGCGACCGATGGCGGCACATAAATATGCATAAAGCATGATAGCAACACTAAAAGTGTGTGCCCCAGTCCTTGCATATTCGGATGCACGGATGTACACCAGGGATGGGCATTGTAGCGGCAGTAGTATAAAGTCACAGACGCCACTGCAGCAAAAAACACAATGATGGATGCAACAGCCTCAGAATCAGGCCCTATGAGGAAGAAATATCCCACCCGTCCTATGCAGACCACGCCCCATCACCAAACCCCGTCTACCTTAGAGCTGCCTAGTTTACAGACAGTTCCTGGCCTGGTTTTCCATTCCATTCCGTCCCTGCCATGCACCATGCTATATCCAAAACATATTGCTACCTCACACCATTTAATTAGAGAGGGCTGATTTTTTACCATTTATATCGGGAGAAAAATGTTCCTTTTTCATACGATAACAAATTATAATGATAAGTATGCCTGATTAGTGTCGGGTATTGGGGCTAATTGAATAGCCCCTGGCAAATCAATGCTAATTGATTACAAAGTGACCAGTAAAGACAATGGGCCTAATTCCTAATATTGATGTTTTCACAATAGAGGGATTATCAGCAGACGGTGCATGTGCTGCAATCGCACTACGCATGTGTAAAGGTGACTTTACGATTCTGCTTGCAGTGAGGATTTCTTTGCAGATTGATTGAGAAGAAGTGGCCGTTTGGGGGTGGTAATAGAGTGGCTGTTTTCAGGGCGTGTATGTGACGTTAGCTGCAATCATATATGTAGAGAAACATGAAGCTTGTGTAGCTACTGCCACGGCCAGTCTGCGTAACCATAGACCTACTCGAGCAGTCAATGTCCCCCATTGTTGTGTATAGGCTTTGAATGTGTACACAGTTGCAAATGGATTTGTGATTGCTCTGTTGGGCATCTCTTTTCATATCTGGGTGGCAGCTTCACTTGCTTACATTAGCAGTTCTGTAGCCTAGAAATCGCAATTGCAAATGCATTAGCGTACAACTCTGACTCTGGCCCTATATCGCTAACATGTTAACTAAAGGTCTGCCCACACATGTATTGAATGTTTTCTTGCAGAAATGTAGACTGAAATATATTTCAGTATTGATGCCTTTTGTTATGTCATGTTTGTATAAAACAATTATGTTTTTGGTCACAAGTGAGACATTCTAATGTGAGATAAGAACAGGCTTAAATCTGGAAATATGCTAAGGATCATAAAAGGAGAGGATGTCAGGAATAAAATCACTTTAGACGGGCCAATTGGTCCTTATGTGCCATACATTTCTTTGTTTCTATAGAAACATAAAATTTGACAGCAGATAAGAACCACTTGGCCCATCTATTCTGCCCCTTTTTTAACCATATTGTTACCTCAAATCCTATCTGTACCTTATTTCTTTGTAAGGATATCCTTATCCATGCATGAATAAATTGCTCTACTGTCTTAGCCACTACCACCTCTGACGGGAGGCTATTTCACTTGTCCACAACCCTTTCTGTGAAGTAATTTTCCTCAAATTTACCCTGATCCTACCACCCTCCAGTTTCAGGGCATGTCCTCAAGTTCTAAAGGTGCATACACACTGGGCATTTTTACCCAGCGTGTATGCACAGCGATGATGTGAACATCGCTGGGCGGAAAATCGCTCAGTGCATACACACTGAGCGATTTTCACCCCTGCCCAGCGATGTTCATGGGGGTGAACCACTTTCCACAGTATGAGACTGTGGAGAGTGGTTCACTCGGCTTGTAAAACAAGCCAATGGATGGCAGCGGCCAACAATGATGCAGAAGCACGCATCAGGACTCATAGCATGCCCATACACACTGGTCGAGTTTGAGCTCAAAATTGCCCAGTGTGTATGGGCCTTAATACTTCTCTTCATTTGAAGAATGTTTCCCTCCTGTACTCTGTTAAATCCCTTGATATACTTAAAAGTTTCTGTCATGTCCCCCCTTTCCCTTCCTTGCTCCAAACTATACATATTGAGATTTCTTAGTCTTTCTGGGTATGTTTTGTGATGTAGGCCATGCACCATTTTAGTTGCCCTTCTTTGTACAGTTTCTAATGTATTAATATCCTTTTGAAGATATGGCCTCCAGAATTGAACACAGTATTCTAGATGAGGCCGTACCAATGACCTATACAGTGGCATTGTTATGTCTTTCTTTTTGCTGTTGATTCCTCTCCCAATGCAGTCAAGTATCTGACTAGCCTTCCTCATTGCTTTGTTACATTACTAACTTGCCTTTAAGTCACCTGAAATAGTGACTCCTAGATCCCTTTCCTCAGTAGTTTCCAGTATAGTGCCATTAATATTATATGTAGCTTTTGGATGTTTGAGACCTAAGTGCATGATTTAGCATTTTTTAGCATTAAACTGTAATTGTCAATCTTTAGACCATTCTTTTAGTCTACCGAGATCATCAATCATTTGTTTTACCCCATTGTATACCTTTGTGTCATCTGCAAAATGGAATACTTTCCCTTCAATACCATTTGCAGTGTCACCGATAAAGATATTAAAAAGCACTGGTCCAAGTACAGATCCCTGGGTTACTCCACTGGTAACCTTTCCCTCCTGTGAATGCACTCCATTTACTACAACTCTCTGTTCTCTATCCTGCTATCTGAGACCTTTGATAACAGTTCTTCTATTTCACAACTTCAGGCAATAAATCATTTGAAGTTCCTCTGTGCAGCTGTAAATCAACCTTACAATAGCATCAGGGGTAAAGCAGGAAGGGACATCGACAAGATGTAAGAACATCTTGTCTGCCTAGGCGGGGCAGTGAAAACTCCCCCCCTCCGGCGATGCCCCACTGAGCACTCAGCTCAGTGCTGATGCACTGTATCTGCCTGTTCGGCCGGCTCCTCTGCGCATGTGTGGGAACTTGCTACTCACGTGAGATCCCCTGCGCTGTCCGGAGCCGACACCCGCCACAGCCAGGGACAGCTCTGTCCCTGCTGTTGAGAAATCGATAGCTGCAGGTGTCGGAACAGTCTGCAGCATACATTGTCAACACATATCGGCCTGCAGCGGTGGAGTGCCGGGGATCTGCGTCCCCTGCAGAGTACAGCGGTGGCCGGCGCTGGGGCAGTGTGTCTGTCCCCAGGGCCTGACCAGGCGTTCCCCTGCACCAGACTGGCAGCGGCGACGGGAGCGGCGCTTTAAACTTGGCGCCAATGAGAAGCACCACCCGAGGCATTTCAAATCTGGTGCCGTCCGTGAGCCAATCACGGCTCACGGGGCACCGGCAAATAGGAAATGGGCGCGGCGAGCCAATCAGTGCTCGCTGCATCATAGGCCCCAGCCAGTGGAGTCAGACGCCGCCTGGACCGAGAAGAGGAGAGAGGCCGCGTGGAAGAGCGTCGAAGATAGGGAAGGAGAGAAAAAGCGGTGGAGGAGAAGACGGTGGCCGTGGCAGGAAGAGCTCCAGTGGCCGCTGAAGAGGCTGGAAGATGCCGGCAACAAGGAGGCAGATGTCCAGCGGCGGCTGGACGCGGAACGGCGGCACCGCTGGCCTGGAAGGGCCGGCGGCAGAATGGGGCGGCGGAGAACCTCGGGACCAGGTGAGGCCTCTCCTCCCTAGACCACCAGGGTGCGGGTTTTAGACCTGTGGGGGTAAGTTCAGGCACTAGGCCTGTGCACAGGTAGGAGTATCAGCCACTTCTGACTTGGTGGTTTGGGCATTAGGCCCAAGCCACTGTATTGTGCATTTAGGCGGCATTAGGCTTGAGGGGCAATATCAGGCAATAGGCCTGTGGGTTCCGTTACAGGGCATTAGGCCCTAGTCAAGAGCTGTCTTTTAGGTAAAGAAAGTGACTCTGGGTATTAGGCCCGGAGTTACCCATCTGGCTGCAAGTTAGGCGGGCACTAGGCCCGTGGGTAACGTCCAGGCCTCCGGCCTGTGCCACAACCAGGTCGCCGGCCTGCGCCACAACCAGGCCACTGGCCTGCGCCACATCCTGGCCTCCGGCCTGCGCCACATCCAGGGTCCAGTAACCGGTAAGTGAAGTTGACCATTCTGGGTTTACTTATTGTGCCGGGCTTTATTCTTTCTGAATCATTGTATTGCGGCTGTGTCTTTGATAGTGTGATCTCTGTCAGTTAGGGTTAGAACCAGTAGCCTCAGTTGTTGTTAATTTGTTCGGCAGGCAAAGTTAGGCTGTAGTTAGTTGTTAGCCGTTAGTTAGATATGCCTGCAGTTAGGAAGGCTGCTCTTCTTATCTTTATAGAAGCAGAGTCCTGCATCAAATAAGGTGACCAGTGAGTCCAGAGTGAGTATTACTCCATGTCTGTTTGTTACCCCCGTGTACTGGTTTAGGGGTTTGCTCATGGACGTGAGAACCCCCTTGATCACACTATGTGCGAGAGTGCGAGTGTGTGAAAGTTGGGTGGCTGAGGCTCTGTGCCGATGATGATTTTCACCTAACCGGTGAAAGTCGCTGCCACCCTGGGAGTATCCTCTTTCCCTTGGGAAAAGAGTTGATACTCCTTCATTTATCTCCTTTCCTCCCCAGCTCGTCCGTCGTCTACATATGGAAGGGGATCGCCGTGTCCGGGTCCAACTGAAAGTTCCAGGTCCGTTGAAGGTTCCGTGACCTGAAGGTGAGAGAGTGCGGCGCCTGGTAAGCAGTGAGTCTACACCTGCACGGCAGCAGGCACTACACCGTACCGCCCCCACTCTTACAGCAGCGCCAATATCAACAGGGGCACTTAGTACCACTGTCACTGAGCACGCACCTCTGCAGTCATACATAGGGGAAAAGAGGTATCAGTGCACGTGCACTGATACCACTTGTCCCCCATAACGCCATTTAATACATTTACCCTTCAGTATGTAATGTCGGTGTACGGGATGCTGGCATTCATAATACCAACGCCTGGATCCCAATAAATGAAATCCCGACAGGTGTGAGTAGCTGCTATTGCCCCCTCTCTCCTACCCTCTAACCTTCTGTTCTCACAGCCTAACCCTAACCTCCCCCCTTAGTGCCTGACCCTAACCACCCCCTACAGGTGCCTAAACCTAACCACGCTGCCTAAATCTAACAATCCCTCCCCCCGCAGCCTGACCCTATCCCCGCAGGGGTGCCTAACCCCCTTCCTGCAGCCTAAACCTAACCCCCCCCCAAAGCCTAACCCTAATCCTCAGTGTGGCGCCCAAACCTAATCCACCCCTTTCCCTCAGTGTGGCGCCCAAACCTAATACACCTAAGAGGGCTGCATTGAGAGTGCAAAATGGCATTTTCCTAGCAGGCGTTAACGCTATTTCAGCTCAGTCAAAGGGGACTGGACCACATAATGGAAAGATTTTGCATATTTTGTAATTTAATAACATTAGCTTAATTAAAATAATAAAATTTTATTTGGACAACACCGTAAAAAAAAAAGAAGCAACATGGGAAAATATAATTTGTCATTCATATAACCATAGTTATTTTCAGCAAATTCACTAAACAGCTGGAGTTATAGGTTATGTAAACAGCCTACGGTGTTGTATGCATACTTGTATGCGCGCTGTCTAATTAATTCATCTAGGAATATCAAAGGGCTGCCTAAGCCTGCCCAACACTGTGCTGTAGATTAGTTATATGTGGAACACCTATTAATAATCATTTGAAATTGTAAGAGTACAGCAACAGCAGATGAAGGGTTACATGTGTATAGTGTACTCCCATATGTTCTCCACTAGGTAGTAGGTACTGTTCCGGTCCCAAAACGTGCGGCTCAGACCTTCTATTGGGAGTCAGGAAGGTTGATCCTGGTACAGCCCATCAGCTGCACAAACCATGAGCATATGAATGCTGGTTTAATACAGGGCAGAACGGATGAAACCAATCTGCAGGACAGAAGAAGGGGAGGAAGGCACATTTTATAATAAAGACTGTCTTCTACTCAGCAGTTATCTTGGCATAGGACACAATATTAAAAAGGGATTTGCAGCTGTATTCATATGCCATGGATAGGGGAGGTTTTAAAAGGTCATATGGCTTCTTGTCCCCTGCTGCTCCCCTCTTGTTAGTTTTGGTTTATTCCCTTCCTGCTACCCAAAGGAGAGATACAGGGAAGGAAGGATGCTCTATTGTCAGTGAGTGGCAGGGTGTGTGTTCGGCAAGCTGTTCAATCTGACCACAGCAGGGGGGGGTCATTGTTACCCAGGTAAGATGGGGTCTCCGCTTTAGGAGGTGGTGTGTAGTGTGCAGTGTGGTTTGTTATCTTTGTTACACAGTATGTCTGTTTCTAGATGTCACATTGTGTGAAAAGAGCCTCCCTTAAAACAGTAGGGGACATTCCCCACTCCCTTGCCAAGTATTTATCTACACATATAAATGTGTGTTTTTGTGCCTAAGCAATGTGCATAGCTTTACCTTTATATGTGGTCATATGTATCCTACTGTAAAGCCAGAACCTGCCAAACTGGAAAAGTACAGTGGCAAATATACAGCCAAAGTATGTACATATGTAAGGTGTATTATTGTTCAGATTGGCCCCAAGTGACTTCTTTATACTAATGGTCCTAAGTGTATCTTAAAACTAACCTATGTGTATGATGTTAGATACGTAACCCAAATATAATAATGTAAAGATGTATACAGGTAAATTTAGTTATTGTGTGGGTTTTTCGTCCTTAAAGAGAGATATCCTTTGCCACTTGCATATAATAAAGATGCATTGTGCATGGCACACAGAAACATCACCATCCACTAAACGCTTTGACCTGCAATTGGTTCTTATACATACTGCATGTCTACATTGTAGAAGTAATTGCAAGGCAACCATGAAGCCTGTATGAGTCATTTGTGCCCAGTACTTCCTGGCTGATAACTTTTGCAACACTTTCCTCCAAAACATAGATTTATGCATAGCAGTCCAGGCGACAGCTATGGGGCCCTGCAACACTAGAGGAAAAAATGTGCTTTAAAGTATAAAGTTGATAAGGCCCCATAATAATAATTGGCAGCCACTTACATGATTTGGAAAGTAACAAGATAAAACTAACTGTATAACTAGTTCACACAATATAGGAGATATCTACGGATCAGAACTACTGTATGTAGAATGCTAACTGATGATAGTGCAGCCATTGTGGTAGGTGTGTCTTTATGTTAACATCACAGTTTCCTATAGGGGTCAAAAATGAATGTTTCTTCCTACTGGTTGAGAGGTTGCTTTATAGCTGCAATTTTCAATATAATAGTGCTGTGATGCATGATTGTATTAATGCCTCATTTACATTACATAAGGGGAGGTTTATCAAAGCTTGGAGAGAGATTACCAATCAGCTTATGCCATTTTACAGTTTTTAGTTTTTAAATGACAGGAGCTGATTGGTTGGTACCTTATCTCTTTCCAAGCTTTAATAAATCCCCCTCCCCCTTAACTTCTTAGTGCCACTGTAATTACACAGTAAGTGATCCTTACCTGTGAGCACTATACCAAAAACAGGAGGTCAAGTGTTTTTTTATAGCCACCTAATGGTATGAGCTGATACATTTATAGTAGCTTCCATACTCTGAGCAAGTCTTCAGGCATTATTATTTAATTCCTTTCTGAAATATTTAATTGCTCTTGTCTGGAACACATTACATGATTAAAAAATGATACAAAAAAAAGGTGCTGAAAATGGCTGAGTACCATCAGAAAAAAGCACTATGGAAGTGTAAGTCTGATTATGTGCCTGAAAGCTGGGGCTAAACCTCACCAAGGCCCTCATTCCGAGTTGTTCGCTCGGTAATTTTCTTCGCATCGCAGCGATTTTCCGCTAATTGCGCATGCGCAATGTTCGCACTGCGACTGCGCCAAGTAAATTTGCTAAGAAGTTTGGTATACTCACGGCATTACGAGGTTTTTTCTTCGTTCTGGTGATCGGAGTGTGATTGACAGGAAGTGGTGTTTCTGGGCGGAAACTGGCCGTTTTATGGGAGTGTGTGAAAAAACGCTGCCGTTTCTGGGATAAACGCGGGAGTGGCTGGAGAAATGGGGGAGTGTCTGGGCGAACGCTGGGTGTGTTTGTGACGTCAAACCAGGAACGAAACTGACTGAACTGATCGCAGTGGCAGAGTAAGTGTCAAGCTACTCAGAAACTGCTTAGAAATTTCTATTCGCAATTTTGAGAATCTTTCGTTCGCAATTTTGCTAAGCTAAGATTCACTCCCAGTAGGCGGCGGCTTAGCGTGTGCAAAGCTGCTAAAAGCAGCTTGCGAGCGAACAACTCGGAATGAGGGCCCAAGTACTGGAAACCCTGCTACATGGTGGTGCTCACCTATGTCTGCCTGGACTTGTCCATTAATGTATTAATCAGTGAATCCTCATATCTACTGCTATACTTATGGCCATATTTATCAATATAGTTTTACTAAAATAATGTGAAAATGGGTGTTTTCACGCCATTTTCACATTATTTTGATATCACTTGGAGAATTTGCTTAATTCTACTCAAAACCCATTTATTTAGTTAACATATCGCAAATTTACTAAAATAGAATTGTAAAAAAATACCGCAGGGAGCCCTGTCATAATAATGTCATCTTCAAATGGTGTTATACAGGCTTCCCTCCAGTTCTACTATCGCTACTCTGCTCTGATAAGTATAGCAGAGATCAGATCCAGCATCTGTGATCAGCCTTGTATGTCTAAATAGACCACAGACTGATTACTATAGAAAATAAATAGTTACAAAAGAAATAAAAAATAAAACTTACCTGCACGCTGCTGCACCCAGGGATCGGGGTCTGGTGGGCTCCTTCTCTCTCTGACCCTGGTCAGCTGATCTGTGCCTGCAAACTGAGATGCTGTGGCTGGTAACTCCGTTTATAGCATTAATCAGATGACTGGGGTCACAGAGCAGGAGCACAGCATTTAGCCTATCAAATCACTGTGGAGTTCACTGCCGGTTCACCTGAGGCAAGTGTTAGCTTAGCGGGGAAGGTAGTTGAGGAAGGGGGCTTAGCCAGTGGAACATGCGCAGGCACAGTTTTGTGGTATTTTTTTATCCTGAGAAGTGCAGGGGAGAGATTTGCAGACATAGAGCTTTTTCACAAGCTTTGTCCCTACATGCAACATTTGATACATTCTTGGCGATGTATTCAAATATCGCAATGCAAATGTTGGGAATTTTTTCACATCCCATCCGCATCTGAGATGTGGATTGTGATAAATATGCCACTTAGTAGGGATGGTCATCGACCACTGATGATTCATAATCACCGGTAGTTTATGACTGATGTAGAATACTTTTGCCATTGATAGGGAAGAACCAGATGGTTTCCCTTCGATGGCATGGCATAACCAATTTTATTTTTTAAAGGTGCTGGGGCACGGAGCATAGCTCTGCCCCTGACAACAGCAAAGCCCCACCCCTCTGTTCTGACTGGTCTAAGAGCCAGTCAGTGAAAGAAATTAGATGACTATTGGTTGTGGAAACCATCGATGGTCATCCATTACATAGTGGACAGCCATCAATGGTCACTTACCATTTTGCCATCAATGGTAATCATCAATGGTTACCACACCAATGGCCATCCATACCTCTTGGTCTGATCTGTGTAATCTGCTGTATATGCTGTAATACTTTATATCTTTACTTAGGATTCTCAGCAATAGGTTTACATGCAAGGTTTTCTTGCTTCATTATTATAGTTCATGCTGCTAATATCAGAAGAGATGCTGCCTCCGCTCATTAGGGAACTGTGTGAGAGCAGCATGTGGTAGCAACATGCACATTATGAGTCAGTCATAGAGAGATGGCTGTAACACAGAGGGACAGAGAGGGTAAAGGCCCGTATTCACGGGCAGATGAGGGAGAGATGTGTGCTGAGTGAACCGCTCAGCACACATCTCTCCCACCACTCAGCACAACGCGATTTGTGCTGAGCGTGCGGGGGGGCACTAATTTCACCCAGATTGGCCAATCTAGCACCAGCGATAGCGATGCGCGGGGCTGCGCATCGCTGTCACTGTAGGGGGTACACACGGAGCGATAATGCTTAAAATCTAAGCAATCTAGTCAGATTGCTTAGATTATCGCTCCGTGAGTACCCCGCTTAAAACTATATTTCTCTGACGTCCTAGTGGATGCTGGGACTCCGTCAGGACCATGGGGAATAGCGGCTCCGCAGGAGACAGGGCACAAAATTTAAAAGTTTGACCACTAGGTGGTGTGTACTGGCTCCTCCCCCTATGACCCTCCTCCAAGCCTCAGTTAGGTTTTTGTGCCCGTCCGAGCAGGGTGCAATCTAGGTGGCTCTCCTAAAGAGCTGCTTAGAAAAAGTTTGTTAGGTTTTTTATTTTCAGTGAGTCCTGCTGGCAACAGGCTCACTGCAACGAGGGACTTAGGGGAGAAGAAGTGAACTCACCTGCGTGCAGGATGGATTTGCTTCTTAGGCTACTGGACACTAGCTCCAGAGGGACGATCACAGGTACAACCTGGATGGGTCACCGGAGCCGCGCCGCCGACCCCCTTGCAGATGCCGAATAGAGAAGAGGTCCAGAAACCGGCGGCAGAAGACGTCTCAGTCTTCATGAGGTAGCGCACAGCACTGCAGCTGTGCGCCATTGCTCTCCGCACACTTCACACCAGCGGTCACTGAGGGTGCAGGGCGCTGGGGGGGGCGCCCTGGGCAGCAATGTAATATACCTATTCTGGCTAAAATATATCACATATAGCCCCTGGGGCTATATGGATGTATTTAACCCCTGCCAGGTTCCAAAAAAAAACCGGGAGAAGAAGCCCGCCGAAAAGGGGGCGGGGCCTATTCTCCTCAGCACACAGCGCCATTTTCCTGCCCAGCTCCGCTGCGAGGAAGGCTCCCAGGACTCTCCCCTGCACTGCACTACAGAAACAGGGTAAAAACAGAGAGGGGGGGCACTTATTGGCGATATTTATAATATTTGAGCTGCTATAAAGGGAACACACTTATTAAGGTTGTCCCTATATATATTTATAGCGCTTGGGTGTGTGCTGGCAAACTCTCCCTCTGTCTCCCCAAAGGGCTAGTGGGGTCCTGTCTTCTATCAGAGCATTCCCTGTGTGTCTGCTGTGTGTCGGTACGTGTTAGTCGACATGTATGAGGACGATGTTGGCGTGGAGGCGGAGCAATTGCCTGTAATGGTGATGTCACCCCCTAGGGAGTCGACACCAGAATGGATGGCTTTGTTTATGGAATTACGGGATAGTGTCAGCACGCTACAAAAGTCGGTTGACGACATGAGACAGCCGGCAAACCAGTTAGTACCTGTCCAGGCGTCTCAGACACCGTCAGGGGCTGTAAAACGCCCTTTACCTCAGTCGGTCGACACAGACCCAGACACTGACACTGAATCCAGTGTCGACGGTGAAGAAACAAACGTATTTTCCAGTAGGGCCACACGTTATATGATCACGGCAATGAAGGAGGCTTTGCATATCTCTGATACTGCAAGTACCACAAAAAGGGGTATTATGTGGGGTGTGAAAAAACTACCGATAGTTTTTCCTGAATCAGAGGAACTGAATGAAGTGTGTGATGAAGCGTGGGTTACCCCAGATAAAAAACTGCTAATTTCAAAGAAGTTATTGGCATTATACCCTTTCCCGCCAGAGGTTAGGGCGCGCTGGGAAACACCTCCTAGGGTGGATAAGGCGCTCACACGCTTATCAAAGCAAGTGGCGTTACCGTCTCCTGATACGGCCGCCCTCAAGGATCCAGCTGATAGGAGGCTGGAGAATACATTAAAAAGTATATACACACATACGGGTGTTATACTGAGACCAGCAATCGCCTCAGCCTGGATGTGCAGTGCTGGCGTGGCTTGGTCGGAGTCACTGTCTGAAAATATTGATACCCTGGATAGGGACAGTATTTTACTGACTATAGAGCAGTTAAAGGATGCATTTCTTTATATGCGAGATGCACAGAGAGATATTTGCACTCTGGCATCAAGAGTAAGTGCGATGTCCATATCTGCCAGAAGAAGTTTATGGACGCGCCAGTGGTCAGGTGATGCGGATTCCAAACGACATATGGAAGTATTGCCGTATAAGGGGGAGGAATTATTTGGGGTCGGTCTATCGGATCTGGTGGCCACGGCAACGGCCGGAAAATCCACCTTTTTACCCCAGGTCACCTCCCAGCAGAAAAAGCTGCAGGCTTTTCAGCCGCAGTCCTTTCGTTCCTATAAGAACAAACGAGCAAAAGGACATTCCTATTTGCCCCGAGGCAAAGGAAAGGGTAAGAGACTGCAACAAGCAGCTCCTTCCCAGGAGCAGAAGCCCTCCCCGGCTTCTACAAAGGCGTCAGCATGACGCTGGGACCTTACAAGCAGACTCAGGGGCGGTGGGGGGTCGCCTCAAACATTTCAGCGCACAGTGGGCTCACTCGCAGGTGGACCCCTGGATCCTGCAAGTAGTATCTCAGGGTTACAGGTTGGAATTCGAGAAGTCCCCTCCTCGCCGTTTCCTAAAGTCTGCTTTGCCAACGTCTCCCTCCGACAGGGCGACGGTATTGGAGGCCATTCACAAGCTGTATTCTCAGCAGGTGATAGTCAAGGTACCCCTCCTACAACAGGGACAGGGGTATTACTCCACGCTATTTGTGGTACCGAAGCCGGACGGCTCGGTAAGACCGACCCAAGGGTACCTCAGGTTCGTGGTCCAAAACTGTCATTATCAGTTTCAGACGCTGCCGTTTGGATTGTCCACGGCACCCCGGGTCTTTACCAAGGTAATGGCCGAAATGATGATCCTTCTTCGAAGAGAAGGCGTCTTAATTATCCCTTACTTGGACAATCTCCTGATAAGGGCAAGATCCAGAGAACAGCTGGAGGTCGGAGTAGCACTAACCCAAGTAGTGCTCCAACAACACGGGTGGATTCTGAATTTTCCAAAATCCCAACTGATCCCGACGACACGTCTGTTGTTCCTAGGGATGATTCTGGACACTGTTCAGAAAAAGGTATTTCTTCCGGAGGAGAAAGCCAGGGAGTTATCCGATCTAGTCAGGAACCTCCTAAAACCAGGAAAAGTATCTGTGCATCAATGCACAAGAGTCCTGGGAAAAATGGTAGCTTCTTACGAAGCGATTCCATTCGGCAGATTCCATGCACGAAGGACAAATGGTCCGGATCGCATCTGCAGATGCATCAGCGGATAAAATTGTCCACAAGGACAAGAGTGTCTCTGCTATGGTGGTTGCAGAGTGCTCATCTGTTAGAGGGCCGCAGATTCGGCATACAGAACTGGGTCCTAGTGACCACGGATGCCAGCCTGAGAGGCTGGGGAGCGGTCACACAGGGAAGAAACTTCCAGGGCGTGTGGTCAAGCCTGGAGACGTCTCTTCACATAAATATACTGGAGCTAAGAACAATCTACAATGCTCTAAGCCTGGCAAAACCTCTGCTTCAGGGTCAGCCGGTGTTGATTCAGTCGGACAACATCACGGCAGTCGCCCACGTAAACAGACAGGGCGGCACAAGAAGCAGGAGGGCAATGGCAGAAGCTGCAAGGATTCTCCGCTGGGCAGAAAATCATGTGTTAGCACTGTCAGCTGTGTTCATCCCGGGAGTGGACAACTGGGAAGCAGACTTCCTCAGCAGACACGATCTGCACCCGGGAGAGTGGGGACTTCATCCAGAAGTCTTCCACATGATTGTGGTCCATTGGGAAAGACCAATGGTGGACATGATGGCGCCCCGCCTCAACAAAAAACTGGACAGGTATTGCGCCAGGTCAAGAGACCCTCAGGCAATAGCTGTAGACGCTCTGGTAACACCATGGGTGTACCAGTCAGTGTATGTGTTTCCTCCTCTGCCTCTCATACCAAAAGTACTGAGAATTATACGGCAAAGGGGAGTAAGAACGATACTCGTGGCTCCGGATTGGCCAAGAAGAACTTGGTACCCGGAACTTCAGGAGATGCTCACAGAAGATCCGTGGCCTCTACCTCTAAGACGGGACCTGCTTCAGCAGGGACCGTGTCTATTCCAAGACTTACCGCGGCTGCGTTTGACGGCATGGCGGTTGAACGCCGAATTCTAAGGGAAAAAGGCATTCCGGAAGAGGTCATTCCTACACTGGTCAAAGCCAGGAAGGAGGTGACTGCACAACATTATCACCGCATTTGGAGAAAATATGTTGCGTGGTGTGAGGCCAGGAAGGCCCCGACGGAGGAATTTCAACTGGGTCGATTCCTACATTTCCTGCAAACAGGATTGTCTATGGGCCTCAAATAAGGGTCCATTAAGGTTCAAATTTCGGCCCTGTCGATTTTCTTCCAGAAAGAATTGGCTTCAGTTCCTGAAGTCCAGACTTTTGTAAAAGGAGTACTGCATATACAGCCCCCGGTTGTGCCCCCAGTGGCACCGTGGGATCTTAATGTAGTTTTGGATTTTCTCAAATCCCATTGGTTTGAGCCACTCAAATCGGTGGATTTGAAATATCTTACATGGAAAGTAACCATGCTACTGGCCCTGGCTTCAGCCAGGAGAGTGTCAGAATTGGCGGCTTTATCGTATAAAAGCCCATATCTGATTTTCCATTCGGACAGGGCAGAACTGCGGACGCGTCCTCACTTTCTGCCTAAGGTGGTTTCAGCGTTTCACCTGAACCAGCCTATTGTGGTGCCTGCGGCTACTAGCGATTTGGAGGATTCCAAGTTGCTGGACGTTGTCAGAGCATTGAAAATATATATTTCAAGGACGGCTGGAGTCAGAAAATCTGACTCGCTGTTTATACTGTATGCACCCAACAAGCTGGGTGCTCCTGCTTCTAAGCAGACGATTGCTCGTTGGATTTGTAGCACAATTCAACTTGCACATTCTGTGGCAGGCCTGCCACAGCCTAAATCTGTCAAGGCCCATTCCACAAGGAAGGTGGGCTCATCTTGGGCGGCTGCCCGAGGGGTCTCGGCATTACAACTCTGCCGAGCAGCTACGTGGTCAGGGGAGAACACGTTTGTAAAATTCTACAAATTTGATACCCTGGCTAAGGAGGACCTGGAGTTCTCTCATTCGGTGCTGCAGAGTCATCCGCACTCTCCCGCCCGTTTGGGAGCTTTGGTATAATCCCCATGGTCCTGACGGAGTCCCAGCATCCACTAGGACGTCAGAGAAAATAAGATTTTACTTACCGATAAATCTATTTCTCGTAGTCCGTAGTGGATGCTGGGCGCCCATCCCAAGTGCGGATTGTCTGCAATACTTGTACATAGTTATTGTTACAAAAAAATCGGGTTGTTATTGTTGTGAGCCGTCTGTTCAGAGGCTCCTACGTTTGTCATACTGTTAACTGGGTTCAGATCACAAGTTGTACGGTCTGATTGGTGTGGCTGGTATGAGTCTTACCCGGGATTCAAAATCCTTCCTTATTGTGTACGCTCGTCCGGGCACAGTATCCTAACTGAGGCTTGGAGGAGGGTCATAGGGGGAGGAGCCTGTACACACCACCTAGTGGTCAAACTTTTAAATTTTGTGCCCTGTCTCCTGCGGAGCCGCTATTCCCCATGGTCCTGACGGAGTCCCAGCATCCACTACGGACTACGAGAAATAGATTTATCGGTAAGTAAAATCTTATTATGTGCAATTTTGCCTACATTTACTAGTCAGATAATGCCCACATGGTCATGGTCCATGTGCCCAGCAAATGCCATTTGGAAGATGGGACTACAGTATACAGAGCTATGCTTGCATAAGTGAAAGTGCTGCCACTGAGCTTGTCTCTGCCATCACTTCTGAGCCACCCTCACTCATGTTTTGGATATCTGCTAACAGTGAACAATAGGGTTCTGTATGTATTTCCTGTTTAAATGGTTTGATTGTCCTTAAATGCATTGATTTATGTTTGCATATAATATTTTTAGGGTGACCATATTATCCCCTTTACCTGGGACGCTCATGAATTACACAGGTTCTGTGGCTGGCTGACTTCAAGCCTACATTTCAGCTGGTTTTAATCAGCCACAGAACCAGTGTAATCCATGAGCGTCCCAGGTAAAAGGGATAATATGGTCACTCTACATATATATATATATATATATATAAGTAGCTTACCTATGCTATACTAGCACCTTCACAGTGGTGTAAACTTTTAATAACTTTGTATGACTAAAACACCCTTTGACACCTTTTAAAATTAGGAAGGCCTTCGTCATTACCACAGGGTGCACCCCTGCTGCTTCATTTAGATAAAGTGATCTACAGGAATTATTAAGGCTAAAACCATATAGCTGAATCCACATGGGTTAGGTTACTAATCCCTCCCGGCAACCTCCATGTTCCTACTCTCCATTTTGTTTTACACATGTACTTTCTGATAGCCGCACGTGTACTGCCTGATAGCCGCACGTGTACTGCCTGATAGCCGCTCGTGTACAGAGTTAGAGCTGGAGGTAAAGTGATAGCTAGCCTTTCCCTTTACTGCAGAACATGCAGTCGGGATAAGCTCATACCCCTGCAATATAGGAAATTATGCTTTCAGGACTCCATTGCCGCCAATGTCAAATAGACCACATATATTTATGCACCATGACAGAGAGGTATATGGCAAACGAAAGTAACAGGCAAGGAGAGTCAACATTTAGAGTGCCAACATGGTCATACTATCCATTTTAGTGTCAGTGATAGGCTGCAGATAGCATTAGTTAAAGTTAGGACCAGCATTGTCTGAAAGTTCTATGCTGACTGTTGACATTCCGTCTGTGTCAACATTGTGTACTACATTCTGCAGAAGGAACGCTAAATAAAAGAATAACTATTAGTCCCATATCCACCACTGTAAGGCTAGGTGCAAACTGACGTTTAAAAATGTGCTTAAAGAGTGCATATAATAGACGTGAAAATAAAAGTAATAGTACAAAACAATACAGGACATATTTGTATTTTTATGTGAATTTAACTCTTGTGCCATATTGCGTCTTCTTAAGTTTGTTTATTACATTTCTGTGTATTCAACACCTGTTGAAAACTTACACTTACCTCAATAACATTGTAAACAATGAAATGGGAATGAGAAGTGTTTCCACATGCATATAGCTTGAACAAGATAACTTTCTGTCTGGCCATAGAAAAAATGCAGATTGAATGCACTTATAAATGCATCTACATGTACATCAGATATATACAAAAACAGCATATAATTAATATTCTTTCTACTTTACATTGTAGATGCCAGTGTGTATGCAAATAAGCAGTTCTGTAACCATATAACCTAGAAGTCACTGAGGAGTTTTGTACCTGTATAAAGGTAAAGTACAAGTCAAGTGCATTTAAAGGCATTCCATGATAATTTACAATAGAGAGTGCATTATCGCTTATACACAAGTTTTACTAACAGACATTTCAGTGATGCTAATCTCAGCCAGTATAATCAATGTGTACCTTCCAATGTCCCAGTTTTGGTATAGCAGTCCTGATTAGAGGGAACTGTCTGGCAGTCAGCATGTTCATTCCATGCCCACTATGATGTAGCCACTACCCAGCATGTAAAGTCCACACCACCTTTGCCCTGGTTACACCTCTCATAATGGTTGTAGTTTTGTCAATGAAATCATAGCTCACAATTACACAAATAATCATTAGCAGGATTTTTACATATATTTGCATGACCTGTTTTTTTCAGTGGCGTGCGGTGAGGTCAGTGGCTAGTGAGGCACTACAGCCATAATGTCCGCTGAATCAATGCCCGCTACTGCCTCTGAGCCGATACCCGCTGCCACCGCCAATGGCTTACAAACTCGCCCACAATCAACTGACCCAGCCCTCCGCCACTAATTTCTATCTCAGTCCGATGCCGCCAATGCCCGCTGCCTGCCTGCTCATCATACTTGTGATATGTTATACATTTTTATAGATAAAAAATTAGTGTTTGGGACTGGGAAGGGCGAGGGAGGAGGACATGAATGCAATTTTATTGTCCAGGGCTTCCATTAACTTAATGGAGAAGGGTCTGAATGGGTTAAAAAAAAAATGCGTGAGGTCCCCCCTCGTAAGTATAACCAGCCTCGGGCTCTTTTAGCCGGTCCTGGTTGTTTAAATACTGGGGGGAAAATTGGACAGGGGTTCCCCGTATTTAGACAACCAACACCGGGCTCTTAGACCGGTCCTGGTTCCAAAAATACGGGGGACAAAAGATGTAGGGGTCCCCCGTATTTTTAAAACCAGCACCGGGCTCCACTAGCCAGAGATATAATGCCACAGCCGGGGGACACTTTTATGTAGGTCCCTGTGGCCGTGGCATTACCCCCCCAACTAGTCACCTCTGGCCGGGGTACCCTGGAGAAGTGGGGACCCCTTAAATCAAGGGGTCCCCCCCCTCCAGGCACCCAAGGGCCAGGGGTGAAGCCCGAGGCTGTCCCCAACACCCCTGGGCGGTGGGTGCTGGGCTGATAGCCATGTGTGTAAAAAAAGAATATTGTTTTTTGTTGTGGAACTACAAGGCCCAGCAAGCCTCCCCCGCTTGTTGGTACTTGGAGAACCTCAAGTACCAGCAGGCGGGGAAATAACGGGCTCACTGGTACCTGTAGTTCTACAACAACAAAAATACCCAAATAAAAACACAAACACACACCGTGACAGTAAAATTTTATTAAAACACACTTACACACTCACACATACTTACCTACATCCCACGCCGGTCACGTCCACTTGTCCAGTAGAATCCAATAGGGGTACCTGTAAAAATGAGAGAGAGATTACTTACCTACATCCCACGCCGATCACGTCCACTTGTCCAGTAGAATCCAAAGGGGTAGAGGCACCTGTAAAAATGAACATTATACTGAGATATCCATACCTCCCAACATGACCCTCTCCAGGAGGGACACAATGCTCTGCTCCTGGAGTTCCCTATTAATTTATGACTGCCACCACCTGTGCTGAACAGGTCTATGGATTACAAAGGTGTTTCAGCACAGATGATGGGAAACATAAATTAATAGGGAACTCCAGGAGCAGAGCCTTCTGTCCCTCCTAGATAGGGTCACGTTGGGAGGTGGTATGCATATCCACGGGGGGGGTTGGGGTGAGAGAAAGAGGAGAGAGAGAGAGAGAAGAGAGAGAGAGAGAGACGCAAACTGACCTGCTGCTGCTGCTGTATAAGTCCAGTCCAGTGGTGCTGTATTGTGCTGCATCAGTTCAGTGGTGGTGTCTTGTGCTGCATCGTCCAGTCACAGTGGTGGTGTTCTCTGCTGCCATATGTACAGTGCTGCTGTATAAGTCCAGTCCATTGCAGTGGTGCTGTGTTGTCCTGCATCAGTCCAGTGGGGGTGTCCCTGTGCTGCTGTATAAGTCCAGCGATACTGCGTATATGTCCAGTGATACTGACGTATATGTCCAGTGGTACTGCCATATAAATCCAGTGATACTGCCGTATATGTCCAGTGGTACTGCCATATAAATCCAGTGATACTGCCGTATAAATCCAGTGATACTGCCGTATATGTCCAGCGGTACTACCGTATAAGTCTAGTGATACTGCCGTATAAATCCAGTCCAGTGGTACTGCCATATAAATCTAGTGGTACTGCCGTATAAATCCAGTCCAGTGGTACTGCCGTATAAGTCCAGTCCAGTGGTACTGCCGTATAAGTGCAGTGGTGCTGTCCTGTGCTGTATATTATTTACTCCAAATATAGGGGTTATTAATATGTAATCCAAATAATTTTTACAGGGTTAGCCCTGCGTGGTGTAGAGGTATGCTCTCCTGTGCTGCATTTTGTTATATAACTCCAGAAAAATAATGGAGAACAAAAATTTGGAGGATAAAATAGGGAAAGATCAAGAACTACTTCCTCCTACTGCTGCTGCTGCCGCTGCTGTTGTTGCTGCTGGGAGTCGATCGTCAGCCCAGAGGGGAAGTCGGAAGACCACTTGTTCTACTTCAACTAAGCAAATGACTGTCAAACAGTCCTTTGCGAGGAAGATGAAATATGACCGCAGTCATCCTATTGCAAAGCGGATAACCGAGACCTTGACAGCTATGTTCTTGTTAGATGTACGTCCGGTATCTGCCATTAGTGCAGTGGGACTCCAGTGCCATCACTAGATGGGCAATGTGTTTGTGCCGCACACTTGTGTCGCTTAGCTTAGTCATACAGCTACCTCATTGCACCTCTTTTATATATTTTATTATTTTTTTTTATTATTATTATTATTATTATTATTTTTATTTTATTTTATGTGATCCACTAATGAATTGGTACTAATGAATTTTAGAACTGTTGCACATTTTTGCGACTATGTTTTCCTAATACTATTTTTTCTCTTACGTCCTAGTAGATACTGGGGTCTTGTACTTTAGTACCATGGGGTATAGATTGGGTCCACTGGAGCCTGACACTTTAAAAACCTTTAGTGTATGTATGTGTGGCTCCTCCCCTCTATGCCCCTCCTACCAGACTCAGTTTAGAAAAATGTGCCCAGGAGCCGGGTGCATTTCTCTGGAGCTCCAGAGAGTTTCCTTTGGTTTTTATTTCAGTTTATTATTTTCAGGTAGCCCTGGTTGGCAACCAGGCTACCTACTCCATAGGACTTAGAGGGGGGATCGAACCAACCTCCTGAGGGTTAATGGTTCATAATCCCAGCTGACAGGACACTGAGCTCCTGAGGTGCTGATCACATATCGTCAGTATGTGTGCCCACACCGGCAGCTAGCCGCCACCCTCTAACAGATGCTGAAGTACAAGGTGCGGTGAGTGTTACACCGGGGTCCCGGTTAGTGGGTCCCCGGTGCAGTTTGGTGCCAAGTCACGCGGCGTACATGGACCCAGAGCTGCTGTGCCTGCCGCAGATAAACTGGCTAAGCCCTCGGTGCTCACTGTCTCAACAAAGGCTTTGTGTGTTCTGTCTGCATATATGATGTTGTTTGTAACATAGCCAGTATAAAAAATTTGGATCAGGGACCGCGCGCCATTACAGGTGGCCGGGCTTCCCGGAGCGGGAACTGAGCTGGGAAGGCACCATTTCCTGCTGCTACGGATCAGGCTTCATGCACGCTGCTTCTCCGGAGACCCACGCTGCTACAGGACTCTGTACTAGTACCAGGGGGTCTTAGTAAGGGGGAGCACATCAGTGGCAGCGCCGCTGCACTACTGTCAGGTCATACATTTAGTTACACATATTATACTGCTGTGTTCTGTGTGCTGGTGTCCGCTCCTCAGTGTCACTCCAAGGGCTCTCTGGGGTCTGTGTGGAGGTGTGGCTAGTGGGCTGCCCTGTTTTACAGTTGTGTAGGATGTCTGTGGACATGCTAATATGTACTGCTTGTAATTCAACCCCGTTTTCAGCGGGGTCACTCATGTGTGAGCAATGTTACTTATCACCACAGGGACCCAGCTCACAGGCACCTGACTGGCTTGATAGCTTTAAAAGCATGATTCAGAATGTCAATTCAGAATTAGCTACAGCTAAAAGAAAGAGACAGGTGTTAAATCATTCTATTGATTGCGTGGCTAATGCAGAAGATGCCAAGAAGATCTCTCAGCCCCCTCTAGGGGTTTCACATAAATGCTCACTGCCACAAGTGCCCCAGTCTGATTCTGATTCTGATCAACCTGATGTGGATGATGATGATGATATGGATGAGGACAGCTTGCTGTCCCCTGGGGTGGAGGCTCTCATTTATGCTGTAAGAGAGGTCCTCCACATACTGGAATAGAAGGCAGAACCATATGAGGAGTTATACTTTAATGTTAGACCCAAGTGCTCAGCAACTTTTCCGGAATTAAACTCCCTGGCCAGGTAGGCTTGGTTGAACCCTGATAAGAAATTTTAAATTCCTCAGAGGTTTTTAACTACCTTTCCCCTCCCAGCTGAGGACAGGAAGGTATGGGAAAAACCTCCATCAGTCGATACGTCTGTACCCAGACTATCTAAGAAATTGGTACTGCCAGTACCCGGGGCTATATCCCTGAAAGAGCCTGCTGACCGTAAACTTGAGACCACACTCAAGGCAATTTATATGGCAGCAGGCACTGCACAACGCCCCACAATAGTTTGTGGGTGGATTTCCAGGGCGGTAGTCAAGTGGTCTGATACTGTTATTGATGGTTTAGACTCTCTGCCCCGGTATGAGGTCATTACTCTGCTGTAAAATATACAGGATGCTGCAAATTTTATGAGCAAGGATTTTAGAGTTGTGTAAGATAAATGACCGCACTACTGCTATGGCTGTTTCGGCGCACAGAGCTCTGTGGTTACATCAGTGGTCGGCTGACACTGATTCCAAAAAGGGTGCAGAAAATCTTCCCTTTACAGGTGATGCCTTGTTTGGAGACAAATTGAATAAATGGATCTCCCATGCAACGGCGGGTAAGTCTACCTATTTGCCGTCGGCTGCGCCACCTGCTAGACATTCTTACCCTCCTTGCAGTCCTTTCGTGTGGCAAGGTTCAGAGGCAGGGGCCGAGGGGTCTCTACCACTTCCAGAGGTTCTCATGGTAAGTCCCGTAAACCTGCACCTGCTGTCTCCCTGGACCAGACCACCGGATCCCCTGCTGCTAAGCCTTCCGCGTGATGGTTGGCCCCAGCGGCAAGGCAGTTTTCAGATAGGTGCTCACCTTCAGCACTTCACCCACGTGTGGGCAGAGTCCTGCCAGGATCCTTCGGTGAGGGACCTCATTTCCCAAGGATACCAGCTGGAATTTCAAACACTTCCTCCTCACAGGTTTTTCAAGTTGGGCTTACCAGCTTTACCCGCAGCAAAAGTTACCTTGCATGAGGCTATTCAAAAACTTTTGCAGACAGGGGTGGTGGTTCCTGTACCTCCTCTGTTATGCAACAGGGGTTTTTACTCCAGTCTTTTTGTCATTCCCAAACCAGACGGTTCAATGCGCTCCATTTTGAACCTGAAGTCTCTAAAACCGTATCTGCGGGTGTTCAAATTCAAGATGGAATCACTGCGGGCGGTGGTGTCTGCTCTGGAGGATGGGAAGTTCCTGGTGTCTCTGGATTTCAAGGAATGCTTACCTACACATCCCCATGTGGCCCCCTCATCAGGCTTACCTCGGGTTTGCCATATTGAAAGACCATTTACAGTTTCAGGCCTTAACCTTTGGATTGTCCACAGCTCCGAATGTCTTCACCAAGGTCATGGCGGAGATGATGTTGCAACTGCGCATGATGAGAGTGAACATAGTCCCCTACTTGGATGATCTCCTCATAAAGGCTGTGTTCAGGGAGCGTCTGCTGCACAGCATCGATCTGACAACTCGCCTACTTACGGATCATGGGTGGATCCTAAATTTTCAGAAATCTCACCTGGAACCGACCCAACGTCTTCAGTTCCTGGGAATGATACTGGATACTGTGTCTCAAAAGGTGTTTCTCCCGGTGGACAAGGCCTTGACTATCCAGGCTACGGTCCGCCTGGTGCTCCATTCTCGCAAGGTATCCATACATCTTTGCATACGATTACTGGGCAAGATGGTAGCTGCTTACGAGGCAATCCAATATGGCAGATTTCCTGCCCGACCATTTCAACTGGATCTGCTGGACAAATGGTTGGGTTCTCACCTTCACATGCATCAGGAAGTGACCTTATCTTCGAAAGCCCGGCGTTCTCTATTATGGTGGCTACAAGTTCCTCACCTGGTAGAGGGCAGGAGTTTCAATATCCACTTGTGGATTCTACTGACAATGGATGCCAGCCTCCGGGGTTGGGGGGCGGTAACCCAAGGGGCCCAGTTCCAGGGGATATGGTCAAGACAGGAATCTGCTCTGCCCATAAACATCCTAGAATTCAGGGCAATTTACAATGCTCTTCTGCAGGCTTCTCATCTCCTGAAGGATCGGGTGATCCAGGATCAGTCGGACAAACCGACAAGGGGGATCAAGGAGCAGAGCGGCGATGAGAGAGGTGTCAAAAATCCTCCTTAGCAGGCACGACCTCCATCCAAGGGAATGGGGCCAACATCCTTAGGTGTTTCAACAATCAATTCACCGGTGGGGCTGTCCACAGATAGATATGATGGCTTCTTGTCTCAACAAGAAGCTATGCCATTAGTGTTCCAGAACGAGGGATCTGCAGGCTGTAGCAGTGGACGCGCTGACGGCACCGTGGACGTACCAGTTTGTGTACCTGTTCCCTCCTCTACCGCTAATCCCAAGGGTGCTAAAAAAGATAAGAAGGGAAAGCATTCAGGCAATTCTAATTGCCCCGGATTGGCCTCGACGGGCGTGGTACTTGGACCCCCTATCAATGTCTCTGGAGGATCCCTGGCCTCTGCCGCTCCAAGACGATCTTCTTCAGCAAAGTCCGTTTGTCTATCCAGACTTACAGCGGCTATGTTTGACGGCTTGGAAGTTGAGAGAGAGATTCTAGCAAGAAAGGGTCTTCCCTCCCAGGTTATTTCCACCATGGTCCAGGCCAGGAAGATGGTTATGTCAAAACATCATCATCGTATCTGGAAAAAGTATGTTTGCTGGTGTGAAAGTAGAAAGGTTTCGCCTGTGGAATTTAGATTTGGTCATTTTCTACTTTTCCTGCAAGCGGGAGTGGATATGGGCCTATGGTTAGGCTCCATCAAAGTCCAGATTTTGGCGTTCTCTATTTTATCCAGAAACAGCTTGCCATGTTGCCGGAAGTACAAAGTTCTTCATTTGCAACCACCCTTTGTGCCTTTCACTGCTCCTTGAGACCTCAATGTGGTTCTGTCTTTTCTCCAATCGGACTGGTTTGAACCCTTACATAGGGTGATGTTAAAATTTCTAACCTGGAAGACGGTGATGTTATTGGCATTGGCATCTGCCAGGCATGTCTCTGAATTATGGGCCTTATCTTGTAAGAGCCCTCATTTGGTTTTTCATGAGGACAGGGCGGAACTTAGGACCCATCCTCAGTTTTTGCCTAAAGTGGTGTCAGCTTTTCATGTGAATCAGCCTATTGTAGTTCCAATGTTGTCTGACGCTTCCGTTGGTCCTGAGTCCTTGGATGTGGTCAGGGCTCTGAAGATGTATGTCAAAAGGATGGCCCGTCATCGGAAATCTGTCTCGCTGTTTGTCCTTTATGATGCCTCCAAGATTTGTCGGCCAGCTTCCAAGCAATCTATTGCTCGTTGGCTCAGGTTGACTATTCAACAGGCCTATACTTCGGCGGCTCTGCCCTTAGCGAAGTCTGTTCAGGCCCACACGACAAGGTCGGAGGGGTCTTCCTGGGCGGCTGCCCAGTGTGTATTGGCCCTACAGTTGTGCCGTGCTGCAACTTGGTCTGGTTCGAACACGTTTGTTAAATTCTATACCTTGGCTAAGGATGACCTTCAGTTTGGTCAGTCGGTTTTACACTCTCCCACCGGTTTTACACTCTCCCACCCGTCTGGGAGCTTTGGGACTTCCCCATGGTACTAAAGTACAAGACCCTAGTATCCACTAGGACGTAAGAGAGAATAGGAATTTAATACCAACCGGTAATTCCTTTTCTCCTAGTCCGTAGTGGATACTGGGCGCCCGCCTCAGTGCTTTGTTCCTGCTTACCTGTGTAAGTATTTGGTTAGACTGAGGTTGCGGTCCCATTATGTTGTTGGGATAGCTCTGCTATCCAGATTAGGTTGGTGTTGCTTTCCTCTGTTCTGGTTAGCTCCCTCCTTTAGATTATGGTTGTGTGTTGGCTTGTTGCCTTACCACTGTTACATAGTTACATAGCTAGTGAGGTTGAAAAGAGGCAACATGCCCATCGGGTTCAACCTGTATTTTGTGATCAGCTGTTCATATTATAATGTACCTGCTGAAGTAATGGCTTAGTACCAATTGACAACAATGATTCTTACCACTCCCAGATTAATGTCACTATGTTAAATACTTTAACCCTGTTAGAAATGTGTCCAAACAGTTTTTAAATGCATTTACAGAGTCCACCATTACTACCTTATCCGGCAGGGAGTTCCAAATTTTTATTGCCCTTACCGTGAAGAACCCTTTCCTACGTTGTGTACGGTATTTTCTCTCCTCTAGCCTCAGCGAGTGCCCATGTGTCCTATACAGAGTTCTTTTAAAAAACAAATCTCCATCTAACACCTTGTAATGACCCTTTACATATTTGATGATATTAATAATGTCACCTCTTAATCGATGCTTTTCTAGTGTATACATATTTAACTTAGCAAGCCTTTCCTTGTACTCCAGTGTCTCTAGCCCTTTAATCAATTTAGTAGCCCACCTTTGAACCCTTTCTAATTCCCCGATATCTTTTTTATAATATGGTGCCCAAAACTGAACACAATATTCCAGGTGCGGGTGTACCAATGGTTTGTACAGTGGCAAGATTACATCCTTGTCCCTTGTCTCAATGCCCCGTTGTATGCATGCAAGCACTTTACTTGCCTTTTTGCAGCATTTTGACATTGTGTACTGTTATTAAGCCTATTATCTATGATCACCCCCAAATCTTTTTCCACCACAGTTACCCTATAATTTACCCATTTAGAGTGTACGATGCTTGTGTGTTTTTTTCCCCAAAATGCATAATTTAGCATTTTTCTATATTGAACCTCATTCCCCATTTAGACGCCCAGGCTTCAAGTTTAAATAAGTCATTTTGTAGAGACTCCACATCGCTATCTGAATTAATTACCTTACACAGCTTAGTATCATCCGCAAAGATTGACACTGTGCTTTTCAGGCCTATTCCTAGATCATTGATAAATATATTTAACAGTAGCGGGCCAAGTACGGACCCTTGTGGTATTCCGCTGACTACTGGTGCCCAGCTGGAGAACATCCCGTTGACCACTACTCATTGGCCCTCATTCCGAGTTGTTCGCTCGCAAGGCGAATGTAGCAGAGTTACACACGCTAAGCCGCCGCCTACTGGGAGTGAATCTAAACATCTTAAATGTGCGACCGATGTATTCGCAATATTGCGATCAAAACCGAGTTAGCAGTTTCTGAGTAACTCCAGACTTACTCTGCCTGTGCGATCAATTCAGTGCTTTTCGGTCCCGGCTGACGTCATAAACACACCCAGCGTTCGCCAAAGCACTCCCACCGTTTCTCCAGACACGCCTGCGTTTTTTCCGGAAACGGTAGCGTTTCCTGCCACACGCCCCTAAAACGCCGTACATCCGCCCAGTAACACCCATTTCCTGTCAATCACAATGCGTTCTCCGGAGCGACGAAAAAGCCGTGAGTAAAATTACTTTCTTCTTAGTAAAGTTACTTGACGCATGCGCAGTGCGAACATTACGCATGCGCACTAAGAGAATTCTCACTGCGATGCGATGAAAAATACCGAGCGAACAACTCGGAATGAGGGCCATTGTACTCTGTTATCCAGCAAATTACCTATCCATGTACAAATACTGTAGTATATCCTAGACCAAGTTCCCTTAATTTGATGATCAGTCTCCTGTGAGGCACTGTATCGAAGGCTTTTGCAAAATCTAAATACACCATATCCATTGCTTTTCCCTGATCAAGATTCTCGCTCACTTCCTCGTAGAAGCTAATTAAGTTAGTTTGACATGATCTGTCCCTTACAAACCCATGCTGACTTTTGCTAATAATCTTATTAACCTGCAGATAATCCTCTATGCTATCCCTCAAGATACCTTCCAATATTTAACCACTATAGAGGTTAAGCTAACTGGTCTATAATTACTGGGATTAGTTTTAGTTCCCTTTTTAAATAAAGGCACTACCTCCGCTATGCGCAAATCCTTAGGTACCCTACCTGATCTGATTGAACTATGGAAAATCAAGTATAGGGGTGTTGCTAGCTGTGACCTAAGCTACATAATAACCCTCGGATGAAAACCATCTAGGCCTGGTGATTTAATAGTCTTTATTTTGCTTAGTCTCTCCAGGACAACTTCCTCACTTAAACAAGCATCCAGCCAAGAGTAATTTCCTTCACTATTGTTATGAACTACTCTCACCAACTGATCCTCCCTGGTGAATACTGAGGGGGAAAAAATGTTCAGTATTTCCGCTTTTATTTTATCATTGTTTATCAAAACTCCCAATTCATCTGTTAATGGAGAAAATAAACTCTCGGCGCTGACTCCTCAAGGGATCTCCTGCACATATATTGCACTATTCTGGGTATACTGCAGCTTCATATAGGAGATCACTGAATCTCCAATAGATATACACAACCACAAAAAAAATTATAATAAAGCACTGTATAACCAGAATTAATTTATAACATTTAATCCCACAATACAATTTACATACATCAATACATATATATACACACACGTCCGGTGTTCAAATGAATATTATATTAAAATATAAAAGTTTAAAGCACCATAGGACAAGCTAATTTATTTAGAGATTAAACATGAGAATATTCTCAATTTTATCCGTCACTAATAATTAGTAAAACATTGACGTAATAGATTAGTAGGCAGTACAATACCAATAATTATTGCTTTTTGGGCGTCCTTGTATTTTCTCTCAAACGCACTGTTAGAACATGAATAATTAAACTAGTAACCTGAACAACCTGTGACGTCAGACAGTTGGTCAAAGGATGTGTCCATGAATGTTAGTAGGACCAAAACACATGCATGTCCGTAGTAACATAGTAACATAGTATCTGAGGTTGAAAAAAGACAATTGTCCATCGAGTTCAACCTATTTGTGGTCTCCTATGCATGATGATTTGACTAAAATTTCTGACTGATGCTGCTGTCAGCCGTTGCATTTTATCCCTATTTATAGTAACTATAATGCATGACTATGCATCATACCCCTGGATATCCTTATCCATTAGGAATTTATCTAACCCATTCTTAAAGGTGTTGACAGATTCCGCCATTACAACTCCCTCGTGCGGAATCTCCTCTCCTCTAACCTGAGCGAGTGTCCACGAGTCCTCTGTGTTGATCTAACCAAAAACAGGTCCCGCGCAAGCTCTGTGTATTGTCCCCTTATATATTTGTAGATGTTAATCATATCCCCTCTTAGTCTCTGCTTTTCCAATGTAAACATGCCTAGTCTTTCAAGCCTTTCCTTGTATTCCATCGTCTCCATGCCCTTAATTAGTTTGGTCGCCCTCCTCTGTACCTTTTCAAGCTCCAGGATATCCTTTTTGTAGTACGGTGCCCAGAATTGTACACAGTATTCAAGGTGTGGCCTCACTAGTGATTTATATAATGGGAGTATAATACTCTCGTCCCTAGCATCAATACCCCGTTTTATGCATGCTAATATCTTATTAGCCTTCTTTGCTGCAGTCCTACTTTGGGTACTACTGCTTAGCTTGCTATCTATGAGGACACCTAAGTCCTTTTCCAGTACAGAATCCCCTAATTTTACCCCATTTAGTAGGTAGGTGTAATTTTTGTTCTTGTTACCACAGTGCATTACCTTACACTTGTCTGTGTTGAAGCGCATTCTCCATTTGGCTGCCCATGCTTCTAATTTAACTAATTCGTTCTGAAGAGACTCAGCATCCTCCTCTGTATTTATAGCCTTACACAATTTGGTATCATCTGCAAAAATTGACACCAGGTCAGTTGATTAGTTAGTCAACAATGTCCATGGCCATTAATATAATTAGTGGGGTTAGCACCAAATTAGTATGTCAATCTGATCCACTTGAATTTATAGGTGGGCATGCAACCACACTGATATAGTGCCCTCAAACTTGGGGTTTTAGTAATCTGTCCTGGACACTGGTCACTGAGTGGGCTTTGCTCTTACGGGATCTCCCCAACCAGCTCTATGCTTACTGTGTCAGGATCTCCCCAAACAGCTCCTCCATTAGGTCCTGCCACACCTCAGGTCCGTTAGCAATAATGTCCCGCAGAGTGGATAAAGTGCAGAGTCCGTGTGAGTCAAGTCTCAACACATTTCCCGCCTTTGCAGTCAGCGGCTTCCTCAGGAGTAATGTTTGAAATGCTCCAATCGACCTGTTTAAATAGCGCACAGTCAATCTATTTCTGGGTGCCACTATAACACGCATGCGCACTCCATGCGTGTCAAGTGCGTTCCATATTCAGAACCTCTATTGGTCTATTGATTATAGCGTCACATCAGGGCTTCCTCCTCCGTACTTTACTAAACACACGCCCCTCTATGCAACACTTCCATTACTCGGTCGCCATGGTAATCCGGACATAGATTACGTGTATCAGTGCACATAACGGATCATATTTAAAACAAATTAAAACAATAAAATAATTAGTTTATTATGGAGCACAAAGTTATAAAAAAGGCTCACATTTGAGCACACTTAATAATAATACATTTATATATTTCTATGTAACACTATATATCTATATATATACAATTCCAATGGTGGACAATGAGGCACTCAAGAGGCTGGTTATAAGCAGAAATGCTGTATTGACATAAAGCAACGTTTCGGGGCAGAGCCCCTTCTTCAAGGCATACCAATAAAGGTATTGGTATGCCTTGAAGAAGGGGCTCTGCCCCGAAACGTTGCTTTATGTCAATACAGCATTTCTGCTTATAACCAGCCTCTTGAGTGCCTCATTGTCCACCATTAAAATTGCATACATTTTGAGGATTAAGGCACCGGGGCACGCTGTTGTCTGAAGCTGAGTGCCGGCTGATTTGGCTTTGTATCTATATATATATATATATATATATACAGAGGATATCCATCTACTATAGTGCTTGATGTCAACTGTCACATAGATCTTATTTCATAGATCCTATCATTCTTCTTCTAATCAACTCATTAGCAATCTACAGTGTCCTGCTTTATTCATGTTAGTTAGTACAGTTAGTATCCAATTATCGTAAGTAACCCAAACGCATACCACTATTGTTAATAATGACAACACAATTATCATGATTAGTATGTCATTTAGTTATCCTAAGAAACCAAAGCGCACAACACTGTAAATATATAGATATAAGAGAGACAAAAGCTGGTTCATATATAAAATTACCAACTATAAGTATATAAATATAAGAGAGACAAAAAATAATTAATAAATAGATTTACAAACATACTATAAATATATAGATATAGGAGAAACAAACGATATTTCATATACAGAGTTATCGATATAGATAATAGGAGAGACAAAAGATAGTTCGTACTATAAATATATAAAAATATAGGAGAGACAAGAAACAGTTCATATACAGAATTATCGACACAGAGGCATATTGGATTTATTGTAAAGGGTACATAGTGGATGTTATTCAGCTCAACCGTGTCATTAAGACCACCTGGTACCAATGTCCCTAAACAGAATATCCAATATGCCTCTCTCTTACAAAGGAGGCTATATCGATCACCTCCTCTGGGTGTTTTGTGAACCTGTTCAATCCCAAACATCTGGATCCTATCTATACTTCCTAATTTACAACTACTAATATGATTATAAAGACTTTGTTTTCTTGTTTTATTCACTATATTCCTGTTATGTTCCATAAGTCTATCATGTAGCATTCTAATGGTCCGACCGATGTATTGCTTTCCACATCCACAGATCAACAAATAAATTATAAAGGATGATTTACAATTAATGAATTCCTTTATAGGAAAGGACTCCCCAGTACTTGGAGAACTAAATGTAATATCTTTACGATTTCTAAACAAACATGTCTGGCATCTGATATTTCCACATCTCTGAAACCCAGCTGGTTTTTCCGGTAACCAGCTGGGCATTTTCACACATTTTTCAAGTGTGACACTCTTCATATGACTCGGTGCCAGTCTCAATTTTAAGTTATTAGATTTCCTAAAAATGACTCTATCACTGCATCCAGTCCCCATATTCAAAATCTCATCCATCTTCAACAAATGATGATTCTTCTTAATGATATTCCTAATCTCAGATGCATGTGAATTATATTTGGTGATGAAATTGGCTGATCTACCCAATTCCCCATCAATAGTATCATCTTCCTTGACCTTTATCTTTGCCCCTTGTAACAAATGGACCCTCTCAATAAGACATACTTCTTTATAGGCTTTGTTCACCACACTAAAGGGAGAACCCTGTTCTACAAATGAATTCCTCAATTTTTCTGCCTGTATGGTGAACATTTCTACAGATGAACTGTTCCTTTTTAGTCTGATGAACTGACCCTTGGGTACATTATTACGCCATTTCTGTAAATGGCTGCTATTATAATTACAAAAAAACGATTCTAATCTACCTCCTTGGTAGATGTACTGGTATTCAAACTACCATCCCTAGCCTCCAGAGCAATATCCAAACAGGAAATATTGGTTAAACTATAAGTAAAACTACATTTTAAACCAACATTTTTAGTGTTTAGACTACTAAGAAATGTGATCAATGTCTCCTCTTCCCCACCCCAAATAAAAAACAGATCATCAATAAATCGACAATATAGGATGAGGTCCGCACCAAGCCCACGCCCCCACACATGCTCCTCCTCAAAGAGGCCCATGTAAAGGTTCGCGAAACTCAGCGCGAACCTCGTCCCCATAGCCGTACCTTTCAATTGTAACTAATAATTTGTATCAAAAACAAAATAATTATGATGGAGTATAAATTGAATCGAAAACTTAATATAAATTCACACAACTCCTCATTTATTGTTTGATCTGTTCTTAAATAGTGTCTAACCGCCACCACTCCTAGGTCCTGCGATATATTAGAATATAAGGCCTCTACGTCACCATATAATAACCCTTCTTCCAACGTGCATTGTGTATAACATTAAGAAAATGTGTTGTGTCCTTAATAAAGGATTTCAACTTGCGAGTATGTCCTTGTAAAAATGAATCCACATAGTGAGACAAATTATTTGTAAGTGAATTTACGCCCGAAATAATCGGGCGACCTGGGGGGAGACCAAAGTTTTATATATCTTCGGTAAATGGTAGTATGTTGGTGTGACTGGGTGAACTGAATATAAAAAATTAAAAGTGTCCTTGGATATCACTCCAGAGGCCAGGACCCGAGAAAGCATAGTTTTCAATTTAATTTTAAATTCTATATATTTACAGTGTTGTGCGCTTTGGTTTCTTACGATAACTAAATGAGATACTAATTATGATAATTGTGTTGTCATTATTATCAATAGTGGTATGCGTTTGGGTTACTTACGATAATTGGATACTAACTGTACTAACTGTAATATGAATAAAGCAGGACACTGTAGATTGCTAATGAGTTGATTAGAAGAAGAATGATAGGATCTATGAAATAAGGTCTATGTGACAGTTGACATCATGCACTATAGTAGAGGGATATCCTCTGTATATATATATATATATATATATATATATATATACACTGCTCAAAAAAATAAAGGGAACACTAAAATAACACATCCTAGATCTGAATGAATGAAATATTCTTATTAAATACTTTGTTCTTTACATAGTTAAATGTACTGACAACAAAATCACGCAAAAATTATCAATAGAAATCAAATTTATTAACCCATGGAGGTCTGGATTTGGAGTCACACTCAAAATAAAAGTGGAAAAACACACTACAGGCTGATCCAACTTTGATGTAATGTCCTTAAAACAAGTCAAAATGAGGCTCAGTAGTGTGTGTGGCCTCCACGTGCCTGTATGACCTCCCTACAACGCCTGGGCATGCTCCTGATGAGGTGGCGCCAACTCCTGGACAGTCTGTGGTGCAACGTGGCGTTGGTGGATGGAGCGAGACATGATGTCCCAGATGTGCTCAATTGGATTCAGGTCTGGGGAACGGGCGGGCCAGTCCATAGCATCAATGCCTTCGTCTTGCAGGAACTGCTGACACACTCCAGCCACATGAGGTCTAGCATTGTCTTGCATTAGGAGGAACCCAGGGCCAACCGCACCAGCATATGGTTTCACAAGGGGTCTGAGGATCTCATCTCGGTACCTAATGGCAGTCAGGCTACCTCTGGCGAGCACATGGAGGGCTGTGCGGCCCCCCAAAGAAATGCCACCCCACACCATTACTGACCCACTGCCAAACCGGTCATGCTGGAGGATGTTGCAGGCAGCAGAACGTTCTCCTTGGCGTCTCCAGACTCTGTCACGTCTGTCACATGTGCTCAGTGAGAACCTGCTTTCATCTGTGAAGAGCACAGGGCGCCAGTGGCGAATTTGCCAATCTTGGTGTTCTCTGGCAAATGCCAAACGTTCTGCACGGTGTTGGGCTGTAAGAACAACCGCCACCTGTGGATGTCGGGCCCTCATACCACCCTCATGGAGTCTGTTTTTGATCGTTTGAGTAGACACATGCACATTTGTGGCTTGCTGGAGGTCATTTTGCAGGGCTCTGGCAGTGCTCCTCCTGTTCCTCCTTGCACAAAGCCGGAGGTAGCGGTCCTGCTGCTGGGTTGTTGCCCTCCTACGGCCTCCTCCACATCTCCTGATGTACTGGCCTGTCTCCTGGTAGCGCCTCCATGCTCTGGACACTACGCTGACAGACACAGCAAACCTTCTTGCCACAGCTCGCATTGATGTGCCATCCTGGATGAGCTGCGCTACCTGAGCCACTTGTGTGGGTTGTAGACTCCGTCTCATGCTACCAATAGAGTGAAAGCACCGCCAGCTTTTAAAAGTGACCAAAACATCAGCCAGAAAGCATAGGAGCTGAGAAGTGGTCTGTGGTCACCACCTGCAGAACAACTCCTTTATTGGGGGTGTCTTGCTAATTGCCTATAATTCCCACCTGTTGTCTATTCCATTTGCACAACAGCATGTGAAATTGATTGTCAATCAGTGTTGCTTCCTAAGTGGACAGTTTGATTTCACAGAAGTGTGATTGACTTGGAGTTACATTGTGTTGTTTAAGTGTTCCCTTTATTTTTTTGAGCAGTGTATATGATAAGGGGTCATGATAAGGGTGTATACTTTTTCCTTTTCTATTCCCCTCCTTTTCTCTGTCTGATTCTATTGCTTGTATTATATTACTATATTTCATATCTTTGAAGCAAATGTATAATTTTCCTTTTATAAGCAAACCCGCAGAGGTTGCATCTAGACATATATATCTTTAAATCATTAGGAATATTCTGTTCATATAAGAATGCACACCAGTCATATAGAATGTAAATCATAAGAATGTATTTCAGGGGGCGTGGCCTAGCCTGCAAGCTGAGAGGAAGCCTTCTCTATGAGCTCCTGCTGGCCCCGCTCATAAAACCAACATAAAACCTATTTCACGGGTCTCCAAGCACCTCTGTACTGGACCACCTGCTTCCCTGATCACTAAGCACCAGAGGGGCTCGGTTGCAGAGCCGGGGAGCCCTTATCAGGGCTTCTGCAGGTTGCGGCCTTCCCCTCCTCAAGAAGCCGGGGCCTCGATTTGGGAGTGGAGCCGTCGGTCCGCTGGACCTGGTGCGGCGATTCTGCGGACCCCCTCTCCCACCTGAGCGGCGCTCCCTGACACCCAAGAGCTCACCCATCAAGTACTGACCCTCACAGGAGACCGGCGGCCGGACAATCTGCGGGAGGTAAGAGCCGGGACGAGTGTGACTGGCGGCCGGCGGCCATCTTGTGGTTGGCGCCGCCCGGACTTTGAGCTCTACTTGCCGATCCCCGGCCTCTCCAGGCGCCTGCCCTCCGACCCCCACCTTACACATCCTTGCAAGACAGATCTCCCCCTCACTGGCGGGGATTAACGACCCGGGGACCTCCGGAGGATCCGTGTCTTATTTACAGGTGGCGGCCATCTTGTGACTGGCACAACTCTCTCCTCACTCCATAGCTAGAACTGGCTGTAACTCTAGCTCCCTCTTGTGGCGACTTTTAGATTAGACAACTCACAGCCACTATAAATATATTTCTATACTTCTGCCTATTCTCACACCTGCTCCACCCATAAAACCATGCCGGCTTCTACACCTGTGTGACATTTCTCCTCGCCCATGTGCGCTGTTCACGGACTGATGCCTACCGGTCCTGAGCTACTACTCGTTGGGATGTAACCTGTTATACTTCCCCTTTTTTTTTCCTCTCCATGTGACCTCATTATAGCTTGCTCCTTGCGTGAGGCGACTCCTACTGTATAAATCGGTCCTCCGTTGCCCGCTTATTTTTATGGAAAAATTTCTCATACCCACCCCGATGTCAATTGCTGACCCTGCCTCTACAACCCGAGGCGATACTGTGTGGGGACACTCGTCTGATTCAGATTGCTCTGTCACCCGTTCCAGGTCCTTACAAAAACGCAAGTCTGCTCCGGCCAGTAAGCCTCCCAAAATGAAACCTGCGGATATTGCGGCGGTGCTGGGCCCTCTGCTAGATGAAAAGCTGGCGGGCATTAGAGAAGCTATTGACTCTACTCTATCCAAATTAACTCAACACTCTGGCCGCTTAGATGACGTCGAACAGAGGGTGTCTACCCTGGAGGATGATTTGCATGCAGCACAACTCACCATTAATTCACAGCAAAGTGACATTTCGGATCTGACCCAGAAGCTAGATGATTTGGAGAATCGCGGACGCAGAAGTAATCTCCGGGTGGTGGGTATCCCCGAATCGGTCAAAGGCCGTGAGTTACTTGACCTTCTTTCTAACTGGATACCGCAACAACTGGCCATGGATCTCAAAGGTGCCCCTCTGGCTATTGAGCGGGCACACAGAATCGGCCCTGAACGTAAAACAAACTCTGGTCGCCCTCGCCCGGTGATCATGAAAATCCTTAATTATGCCGACAAAGCTCGACTCCTAGACCACTACCGGAAGACGGATAGCTTAACCTACAACGGAGATCGGCTCTTGATATTTCAGGATTTTTCCACCATTGTCGCTGCTAAACGCAAGGAGTTTGCCCCGTTGTGCAAGCAACTGTTTAACGCCAAAATTAAATTCTCTCTCCTGTACCCGGCCCGGCTGCGGATCTTCGAGGACGGCAAGCCGTTGTTCTTCGATGACATAACACTCGCCAAGGCACACTTCTCGAGTTTACCCACTTGACTGTTGCACTGTTATTATTGCTTGCATGCATGTTTTTCTCTCTTTTTCTTCTCCATCTGTAGGTCACGTGGAGAGGAATAATTGCGCAGCTCTGTGTATACAATGAGCTGTAAATTTTCTTGTTTTTCTTGTTTGTTTTTTATGTTACTGTTTAATATTGTTGGTTGCACCTGCCGGATCTGCCGACCCCGATCCTCCATGGGTCAACCCCTTCCCGCTCGCTGGGACGGGCAGGGGCCCTACTTTACCTCTAGTATATTTTTTCTTGCATTCCCATCCATCGGTATAGGCTGATATAGCTGACCCTGCTCCTACTCCCCCCGCCGCCGCGGAGGATACCCCACTCCTTGCCTTCAATATAGTATCATGGAATGTGGAGGGTCTTAACGCTCCAGTGAAGCGCAAGAAAGTGCTCTCCCACCTCCACCGTTTGACCCCTCACATCACCTTCCTACAGGAAACACATTGGCTGGACGATCCCCGTAACACTCTACGTGCCCCCTGGATCGGGGATTGTATCTCGGCCCCTTATTCTAATAAGACCAGGGGAGTTGCCATCCTTTTTCACAAGTCCCTACAATATTCGATACGCAGAAGGTTTCTCGATCCTAATGGGAGATTTATTTTGCTAGATGTGATTATTGATAATGTCTTGTATACTCTCCTTAATCTATATGCCCCAAATGTCTCTCAACAGGATTTTTTTGCAGTTGTCCTACAGAAACTTTCCTCTTGGGGGAGCTCTAATCTAATCCTAGGAGGAGATTTCAACACGGTCATCGATCCGTCCATGGACAGGTCTGGGGTGAGTACTTCATCCTCCAAATCCGGCTGTGATCTTCTTTCCTCCCTCTGTTCACAACTTGCTCTCTCCGACCCTTGGCGTATCCATCACCCTCTTCTTCGTGATTACTCTTTCTACTCTCACCCCCACTCTACGCACTCCCGTATTGATTATATTTTCTTATCCCGACACCTCTTCCCTAAAGTCACTCACACATCGATTAAAAATATTATTATCTCAGACCATGCCCCTATTATGATTTCTCTTAAGCTTGCGTTGCCCCAATGTTTTTCCAAATGTTGGCGATTCCCTGCTTATCTTACTCACTCTGAGGATTTTCTCCTACACCTTAGACACACTTGGCACACCTACGTTGCTGATAATTTGGCCCAGGCGGAGGATGTCTCACTGTTCTGGAGCGCCTCTAAAGCTGTTATCCGGGGCCACATTATCTCATACATAAATTCTAAACGCAAAACATTTAACTCCCGCCTCCATGAACTGAGCTCCCTTCTCACCTCAACTTATAGAACGTATAAGCGTTCCGACACTCCCGCACATAAAGAGGCATACCTGACTGCTAAACAAGTATATGATACCTTCCTAACAGAGCAGGCCCAGACACGATATGATTACCAGCGGAACAAATTTTTTAGATGGGGTAATAAATCGGGCAGACTCTTGGCGAACCTCGCTCGGGGACCCCGCACTCGCACATGGGTTGAGGTGGTTAAATCTTCAGACACTATTATATCAGATCCGACAGCCATTTGCGCCGAATTTATGCAGTTTTACAAATCCCTATATACAGCAGAGCCAGATAACGTGGAGACAGGTGAATCCTTTTTGCATGACGCTCAGCTTCCTGTCCTCTCTCGAGATGACAGGGACCTTCTCGAGATGTCTATAACTGAGGAAGAGATACTCACAACTATCAAATCTTTACCAAACGGCAAGAGCCCAGGCCCTGATGGCTTTGGGGCTGAATACTATAAATTACTTAATGCTGAACTCACACCCACTCTAGCCAAATTATATAATCATATCCTTACCTCCGGAACTATACCCTTATACTTCAATGAGGCACGGATAATCGTAATACCCAAGCCGGGTAAAGATCCCTCCCTCGTGGGTTCCTATCGCCCTATCTCACTTCTTAACCAAGACTTCAAATTGCTTACCAAACTAATGGCCAACCGTCTACAGTCTTGTCTGCCTCATCTCATTTCCCCGGCCCAGTTAGGCTTTATTAAAGGCAGACAATCTGTACAAGGTATTAGATCGGCGATAGCTGCTATTTCCCATACCCGCCTTCATAATTTGGAAGACAATATTCTTATTAATCTAGACGCCGAAAAGGCCTTCGATAAAATCGCTTGGCCACACCTTTTTAGAGTGCTCTCCCATCAGCAATTTGGCACTAATTTCTGTAGTCTAATGCGGACCCTCTGCACTGCTCCGATGGCCCAGGTGGTAGTTAATAATGTGGCCTCCTCTTCCTTTTTTCTTGAGAGAGGCACCAGACAAGGATGCCCTCTCTCCCCTTTGCTTTTTAATTTGGCCTTGGAACCTTTTATTCGTTATATCCAACTGCTACCTGGGTTTAGAGGCATTGTTGTTGGGGATCGCGAACTCAAAGTTATAGCCTTCGCAGATGACCTACTTATATGTACCTCTGACCCTAAATGCTCCCTTCCTGTATTGGTAGAGGCAATTGACAGATTTTCGTCTTTTGCTGGCTTCTCCATTAACTTTGCCAAGTCTGAAGCCCTGGCCATATTTGGCCAGGCGAGACTGGGTTGGATTAGACCCTTCCCGTTTAGATGGGCCCCCTCACATATCACCTTTTTAGGAGTGGCTCTACCACAACATCTCTCCACCCTCTATGCACGTAATATAACCCCGATCATACATAAAATACGGACTGAACTTAGCCTATGGCAAAACCTTCCCCTTAATATGTTAGGGAGATGCAACCTGTTTAAAATGGCAAGCTTCCCGAAACTCCTGTATATTCTCCAAATGACTCCCATTCTTCTCACTAACTCCGACTTTTCTTTACTTAATACCTTGCTTTCCAAGTTTATATGGAACCGTAAGCGCCCCAGGATAAGTCTAAAAAAAATGTCGCAATCGGTGCGCCAAGGGGGTGTAAACCTACCAAACATTAAACAATACAATCTAGCGTGCTTACTACGTTTCGCTATGGATTGGCTCAGTGGCAACGATGTATTCACAGATACCAAGTTAGAATCTCAGCTTTGTGCTCCTCTCTCTCTTGCTTACCTTCTACATGCCCGGCCCTCTCAAATAAAATCTCCCCAATTTGATAACCCACTATTGTCTTCCACTATTAAGGCGTGGAAAATGGCTAGGAAAGCTCTTGGTCTCAAATATTATTACTCAGTCTCTCTACCTTTGCTTGGAAACCTGGAGTTCCAAAATGGTACTGCCTCTTTGCCTTTTGGTGCTTGGTGCTCCTCTGGTTTAAAGACTCTACGTAATCTGATGACACCTACTCACACTCCTTTGCCATTCCAGGAGGCTATTGAGAAATATGCAATTTCACCCCTGCATGGATTTTACTACTCCCAGGCTATACATTATCTTACATCCGTTCTCCCTCACCTCACGGGAAAAGACTTTGTTAACCCCTTAGACTCCCTTTTACGCTTCAACACATACTCCATATCTTCTATCTATGCGCGCATCCGCACTGAACTGGACCCCCACACTGATTTTCCTGATCTGGCTAAATGGATCTCCCAAGTTCCTACATTCACAGTAGACACCCTATTAGATACCTTTTTTATGACCCTTAAACTAATACCGGCTAGTATATATCAGGAAATGGCCTATAAACTGCTACACAGGGCATATATTTCGCCTAAACAAGGTTTTCTAATGGGTATATCAGATAGGGCCGGATGTAATAAATGCTCAACGGTAGAAGCTGACCTTTTCCATTGTCTCTGGGCCTGCCCTGTCATTCAAAAATTCTGGCATACCTTACACCATTATGGCACCTCAACGCTAGGCATCCCCTTTCAATGTACTGCTCCCTGGGCCCTCTTTGGTCATCTGTCGGACCAACCTGGAATTCCACGCACTGATAAAAAATTGATAGTGTTACTTTCAGCAGTGGGGAAAAAAGCTATATTGCAACAGTGGATCCATCCTACCTCTCCTACTCTCCCTATGGCTACCTCTAGGTTACTCTTCTTATTTAATATGGACTGGCTGGAAGCCTCTATTCACAAGGAAACCCTGACTCCTGCACTCTTTAAGTGCTGGGATAAATACATTTGTACCCTCCCTCCCCACACTAAACTAGCAATACATAAATGTTTCCAATCTAACTTTTGGTACTCTCTCCGACAACTTGATAGCCAAGTTTCTCTAACTGACTGAGCTTCCTATCTTCCCCTCTCCCTCTTCTTCATCCGTACTTCCCTCTCCACACACTTCCTCTTTTCTTTCCCCTCTCTTCTTATTTCTGCTGTTTCTTCCCTGGCGGATTGGATGGACACTTCTATGGACGGATCGGTGGCCTGTGGCTCTTGGTAGGTGTTTTTGCTTATTTTTGTTCTAACGTTTTTGTGATGTTCTTTTTTACCTCTTCTTTTTTTTTTTAATTTGAACTGCCGGAATTGAGTGTCAGTTTTTAGTCAGTCATATTTAGTCCCATTCTCAATACATTATAGCCTGACCGCCGCTCTTCTGGTGGTTTACAATTTGTTCTTGTTAATTGTTTTGGAAAATTGGAAAATTTCCTCCACCTACTCATATATGCTGTGTACTTTTACCTTTCTTATCTGCTTACTTTGATGTCGATATGTCTGATATGTATGCGGTTTTTTTTCCCCCTCATTTCTGTACCATGTTTTGGAGGTATTTAATAAACATATTTGGGAAAAAAAAAAAAAAAAAAAAAAAGAATGTATTTCAACAAACAATTGCTACTCATAGAATTCACTTTTATCATTAAACAGTATTGGTCAAATACAATGCAAGTCACCATATAATAGTTTCACAGATTCAAACTATGTAAGAAACAAATAGGATGAAAGGAGTGTGAGAGATGTATGTACTGTACTGTATGTGTGTATTTATTACTGGGGAGATATTTACTCAAAGCACTCGGCTAAATCCTAGATTTATTGATATATATTGGACAATATATATCTTAAAGAAATATCTTAGGGTATTGGTTTTGGTATATGTGTGTGTGTGTGTGTGTGTGTGTGGGGGGGGGGGGGGGGGAGGGGCAGCATGTGGCTGCATTGTCCACAGACCGCATGGGACAGAAGCTAGACTCCATTTTGGGAAAACTCCCATGATTCCAAAGTCTGTAACATATGGTTCAAAAGGGAATGGCAGCAGCCATTTTAGATTTGCAAGTCCAAACACATGGCATTCTTTGCTACACCATAATCACATAGCAGAAGCCATAAGACTCCACTATATTGCAAAACGTATAAGCTTCAACATAATGCATATGTGCTGATATTACAATTCTAAGCCATCTAATCACCTTTCACAATTCCAAGCCATCTAATCACCTTTCACAATTCCAAGCAATCTAATCACATTTCACAATTCCAAGCCAACACAGTATCTCAATAACCAGAGCATATGGTATGCTGGCTATGTTATATAATGTAGCCTGTAATTATATGCCAATCCCAGTCTGTACTACATTATGCTAACTTTTCAGGCCTAAAACCAACTAATTCCAGCCTTCCAGGACCAGCACCACATATTCATGCTGTCCCTATGAGCCATCACAAGACCAGATCACCAAGTAACCACAAATATCAGCATGCCATTGCTACAAGCACATGACTACAGTAACAAAAGAAAGTATGTGTTGACTTCTATACTTCAGCAAGATGCACCATACAAAACCACTACAATCTGTTATAAATCACCATACCAGGAATGTATACCAGGAATGCTATGCTACAGATTGTCTACTGTTCCAATTCATTACAGATTTCATAGAGTATTATCACCAACACATAACAATCACATAATTGCACAAGTATCATTAACCTTAAGCCATTTGTATCTCCAGATTAACTATTCTATGCTAATCGTTTCACAACTACTTTATCACAAACACATATTTAACTATTCTATGCTATTTATCTATGAGATATTGTGTATGATACTTAGCCTTAGTAAGGAGATCGGTTCTGGTGATGAGCAAGCCATGCTTCTGAGAGCTTTGTAGCTGTGTGCAGCTGCTGTACATCTGCCTCAGTGGTTTTGGGAGAGAGAGGGCTCTGATTTCAAGTGCTCAGGTATATTACCTGTGGGTGTGTCTTTCACAGCATGTGGGCTAGCTGTATCAGTGGGCTGAGCTGGCCGTGTGCTGGGATTGTCTATTCAGCCAAGGCTACAGTGTAGGGATGTTAATTAGGCTTCAGGTTACAGAAGCCAATATTATCATTCATTCTTTGTATCTCTAAAATGGATATATGGAATTACTCTGTAACAGTATATATATATATATATATATACACACACACACATAGAAATATATAAATGTATTATTAAATGTGCTCAAATGTGGGCCTTTTTTTATAATTTTGTGCTCCATAATGAACTAATTTTTTTATTGTTTTAATTTGTTTTAAATATGATCCGTTATGTGCACTGATACACGTAATATATGTCCGGATTACCATGGTAACTGAGTAATGGAGGTGTTGCATAGAGGGGCGTGTGTTTAGTAAAGTACGGAGGAGGAAGCCCTGATGTGACGCCATAATCAATAGACCAATAGAGGTTCTGAATATGGAACGCACTTGACACGCATGGAGTGCGCGTGCGTGTTATAGTGGCGCCAAGAAATAGATTGACTGTGCGCTATTTAAACAGGTCGATTGGAGCAGTTCAAACATTACTCCTGAGGAAGCCGCTGACTGCAAAGGCGGGGAAACATGTTGAGACTCGACTCACACGGACTCTGCACTTTATCCACTCTGCGGGACATTATTGCTAACGGACCTGAGGTGTGGCAGGACCTAATGGAGGAGCTGTTTGGGGAGATCCTGACACAGTAAGTATATAGCTGGTTGGGGAGATCCCGTAACAGCAAAGCCCACTCAGTGACCAGTGTCCAGGACAGATTACTAAGGCCTCAAGTTTGAGGGCACTATATCAGTGTGGTTGCATGCCCACCTATAAATTCAAGTGGATCAGACTGACATACTAATTTGGTGCTAACCCCACTAATTATATTAATGGCCATGGACATTGTTGGCTAACTAATCAAATAACCTACGGACATGCATGTGTTTTGGTCCTACTAACATTCATGGACACATCCTTTGACCAACTGTCTGACGTCACAGGTTGTTCAGGTTACTAGTTGAATTATTCATGTTCTAACAGTGCGTTTGAGAGAAAATACAAGGACGCCCAAAAAGCAATAAGGGGCCATTTATGATTATTGGTATTGGACTGCCTACTAATCTATTACGTCAATGTTTTACTAATTAAAGGTGACGAATGAAATTGAGAATATTCTTATGTTTAATCTCTAAATAAATTAGCTTGTCCTATGGTGCTTTATATTTTTATATTTTAATATAATATTCATTTGAACACCGGCCATGTGTATGTGTGTATATATATATATATATATATATATATATATATAAAAATATATATATGTATTGATGTATGTAAATTGTATTGTGGGATTAAATGTTATAAATTAATTCTGGTTATACAGCGCTTTATTATTACATCTTTTAATGGGCCTACGTTCTCCTTATTTAACCTTTTACTGTTTATGTATTTATAAAACTTTTTAGGATTGCTTTTACTCTCTGTAGCGATTTGCTTTTCGTTTACAATTTTAGCTGCCCTTATTAATTTTTTGCATTTTTTTATTGCACTCCTTGTAATGCTGGAATGACTCCTCCCCTCCATTAGATTTAAATGTTTTGAAAGCCGCCTCTTTTTAGCCATTGCTTCTTTGACCTCCTTATTAAGCCACATTGGTTTGTTTTTAGTACTCCTGTGTGTTTACTGCTCATGGGAATGAATTTGTGAATACTGCTATCAAGCAACCCTTTTAAAGCATCCCACATTTCTGTTGTATCTTTACCATGAAACAAAACTTCTCAGTCAATGTTGTTTAGTGCCTGTCTCAGCATATTGAAATTAGCTTTTCTAAAGTTAAATGTTTTCGTTGTTCCCTTATAGATGTGTTTATTGAAACTGATGTCGAATGTGATCATATAGTGGTCACTGTTTCCCAAGGTCTCGCCAACTTTAGTGTTTGATATAATGTCCACATATAGGTCCAGAATAGTTTTACCTCTAGTTGGGTCCTAGACTAATTGAGTCAAGCATTGATCCTTTAATACAGGGGTGGGCAACCTCAGGCCCGGGGCCGTATAAGGGCCCGCAAAGCCACTTGATCCGGCCCACCTAGGCTCACCTAACCCAGGGAGAAGTCGGGCGCCCGCTGAGATTTTGTTACCAGTGGACGCACGGCTTTTTCTCCTCAGCAGCAGCCGGAGGCAGGAGCTCCCTCCTGAGCTCCGGCTTCAGGCTCAGGCAGTGTATATGTGCGGTGCTCCCATAGTTCAGAGGAGCGGGCGGCCAGGCGGAGGGCAGCAGTCCGGAAACAGGAGTAGGGCTGGTGAGTATTGTGTTTTTTTCTCTCTCTTTTAATGTGTGTGTGTAACCGGCGCTACTAGGGGCATATTTAATGAGGCATAACTACAGGGGGCATATCTAGTGAGGCATATCAACTGACTGGGGGCATATCTAATGGGGCATATCAACTGACTAGGGGCAAATCTAGTGAGGCATATCAACTGACTGGGGGCATATATAATGGGGCATAGCAACTGACTGGGGGCATATCTGGTGAGGCATATCAACTGACTGGGGGCATATCTAATGGGGCATAACAACTGACTGGGGACATATCTAATGGAGCATAACAACTGATTGGGGGCATATCTAATGTGGCATATTAACTGATTGGGGGCATATCTAATGGGGTATAACAAGTGACTGGGGGTATATCTACTGGGGCATAACAACTGACTGGGGGCATATCTAATGGGGCATAACAAGTGACTGGGGGCATATCTATTGGGGCATAACATCTGACTGGAGGGCAGGCTAATATTTAAGTTGATAATTTTTGTATGGCCCCCGAAGGATTTTATAAATATCCAACAGGCCCTTGGTAGAAAAAAGCTTCCACACCCCTGCTTTAATGTATTTAAGAACCTGCTGCTCCTAGTTTTTACACATGAATCGCTACTCCAATCAGGATAGTTAAAATCCCCTAACAATAGGATGTCCCCCAATCCCGCAGCTTTTCAGTTTGGTGTAATAGTTGTTCCTCGTTGTGTACACTAATATCCAGTTGCTTGTAGCATGTGTCAATGACTAGTTTCTTTGCCTCTGTGCCCCCACTTGTAATCTCAACCCATAGCGACTCCACGTTATCTCCTGCACCCTCGAAAATACCCTCTATTAAGTTTGGTTTTAGAGATGGTTTAACAAAGAGACATACCCCTCCTCCCCTTTAAGTAACCCTGTCCCTCCTGAAAAGAGAATATCCCTCCAAATTCGCGACCCAGTCGTGAGATTCGTCCCATCATGTTCCCGTAATACCTATAATATCATACTGAGACTTTGATACAAGCCATTGCAATTCACCCATTTTACCTGATAGGCTTCTTGTGTTCGCAAAGCATACATCTTAGCTTACCATCTCCCATGCCCGTTTGTTTTAATGGTATCTTATCTATATTTACAAGTGCTTTTCTAGAATTACCCTTACCGACTGTTATTCTCCTCCCTCCCTTTCCACCCCCATCATGCATAATACATCCTTCTCCACTACTATCTTTATTTGAACTATTAAGACTTTCTAACCCCCCCCCCCCCCCCCCCCCGATGTTAGTATCCTCCCTTATGTTATGCACATTATTTTCTATATACTGTATTGCTGAGCCATATTCGTCATTAGGTAATAAATTGGGAATGTCTTGGGCAATACCTGTGTCAGTATTTCCGGTGTCAATACCCATGCAAATACCCTTGTCGTCTGATCTTACGCTCCCCCCTTCTCCACCCCCAAATTGTTCACTACCCCCATCTTTACTGTTCTCCTTGATTAACCCACAGCTTCTAGATAAACCCTCCCCCCAGGCTCCTAGTTTAAAAGCTCCTCCAACCTTCTAACCATCCTGCCTCCCAGCACAGCAGCCCCCTCCTTATTCAGGTGCAATCCATCGCGACAAAAAAGATGGCGCCTGACTGAGAAGTCCGCCCAGTGATAACAAAATCCTCCTTCCTACACCAGTCTCTAAGCCACACATTTACCTCCCTAATATCCCTCTGCCTCCCTGGGCTAGCGCAGGGCACTGGTAATATTTCAGAGAAAATTACCCTAGATGTCCTTGCCTTAAGTTTCTTGCCTAATTCCCTATAGTCTATCTTAAGGACATCCCACCTACCACTAACTTTGTCATTGGTGCCAACATGCACAAAGACCGCCGGGTCTTTACCAGCGCCTCCCAATAATCTATCTACCCGAGCACCCAGAAGACAACAGACTGTACGGCGATTACAGTCCCGGTAGCAGATTGCCCTGTCTTTCCTCCTGAAAATAGAATCCCCTACCACCACAATCTGACTAGGTACCTAACTAACTTTTTTCCTGTTTGTACCGGGGGGGAGCGCTCCTCTGGTTGCTAGAGGGAACCGTCTCCTCACTGCTATCCCCAGAATCTTCGTCCAATCGGGCGAATTTATTGGGGTTTGGCAGATCGGATATGTCCTGTCTTCCCCTCCCCCTCTTCTTCTTCCTTCTAACCGTGACCCAGCTGTCTACCTGATCGTCCTCGTCTACCAGTGTTCCCCCCTGCAACTCCTCCACCGTTCTAAACTTTGATTGAGATTGTGAATGCTCCTCAGTCGCGTAACGGTCCGCTCTAGATCAGCTGTACGCTCACATCTCGCACAGATGTACCCACACTCGGACTGTTGTGCCAGGTGCGCAAACATCATGCACGACACGCACTGAGTGAGATTCCCAATCTCGGCCACCCCCATTTTTTAATTAGTGCTAAGTCCCTGTTACCTTCAGAAAATCAAAAAGAGGGGGACAATCAATATATAAGGAATATATAAGGAACAATAAAGGACAATAAATAATTAAAATAAAGTAATAAGGGTCAATAAAGAAATAAATAAAAATAAATAAATATAAATAAATAAATGGATAGGATAAGGATGAATTTAGTACAAATACAGGGGATTAACAATAAAATACAGTAATGGACAAAGGAAGACAATCAATTATACAACACAGTGGGAAAAGCTAATAGGACAAGTTAATACTTATCTGCACCCTGATCCATTGATCTGTGCACAGAAGTTGTTCTCCCCGGCTGCAGGCTCCCTTCCCCACCGGCCGCTGGCTCCCTCCGGCCGCTGGTTCCCTCCCGGTTGCTGGCTCCCCCGGCTCACGGCTCTAGCACCTTGCCGCTCCGTCCTCATGTGCGCGCGCTCAACGTCACTTCCGGTTCCGGTCACTCGATGCTCCTCCAATAAGTGCTGAAACACATTACCCGGCTTTTGCCGGCCGAGAAAAAGCCGGACGGCTTTTTCCCGTGCCGGCATTGTAGTTAACAGTGTGAGGGCTAGGGTCCCTTCACACTGCACGGCCCCGGCCCGGCTGCCGGGTTGCAGCCGGGTCTCACCACTGGAAGGTCCGGCGGCCGGGCGGCCGCCGGGCCGTCTTTGGAGCCAGTAAACCATGTGTGTGAAGGGGAGCTTTCACACACAACGGTTTTTTCTGAAGCCGTGTCTGATGCTGCGCATGCGCACAGCATCACACACGGCTCAAAGCCGTCCTGTGTGACAGACACTGCCGGTTTCTCCCGGATGGCAAAAAGCCGGACAAAGTTTGTCCGGCTTTTTGCCATCCGGGAAAAACCGGAGTGTGTGTTACAGCCCATATTCTATAATAATTGTATTGTTCTTCTCTCATATTATGTCCGTCTCCTCCCGTGACACAGTTTTCCTAGACTGAGTCTGGTAGGAGGGGAATAGAGGAGAGGAGCCAGCAAACACATACACACACTAAAGGTTTTTAAAGTGCCAGGCTCCAGTGGACCCAATCTATACCACATGGTACTAAAGTACAAGACCCCAGAATCCACTACGGACTAGGAGAAAAGGAATTACCGGTAGGTATTAAATTCCTATTTTTATAAGATACAGTGTCCCTAATCACTTTATTCATTTTTTTTTTACATTTTATTGAGGCAAATCTCGCTCTGCAAATGTTATATCTGCCCCATTTGCAGTGCACATGGTTTTGCACATTAGCTAACAAATCTTCTGCTGCGATCAGGTCTGAATTAGGCCCACAGAGCAGTGGTTCTCAAACTGTGGGCCGTGTCACCCTGGGGTGCCTCGGGGAACTTGCAGGGGTGCCTCATGTTGGTGGTCCAGGTCCAATTAAAATTATTTATGGTCAATGTAATAGGCAAAACGAGTGCTGGTGGCTGTCAGTCATAAAATATATGGACAAACAGACTCAAACACAGCCCCTCACCACACAACTGAGCCTAAGGATGACATATAAACACAATTTACTTAATCAAATATTTCTTTCTCATTTTCTTAATAAAAAACTTTTGGACAAGTGGTGCCCTGAAAAAAATTCTGATACTTTAGGGCGCCGTGATTCAAAAAAGTTTGGGAACCACTGCCACAGAGTGATCTTATAGAGGCTGCAGCATCTTTAATATTGTAGGAATGAGGAAACAAAAGAAGTGCCTGAGTTAAACGTAACAACATGCTAGGTCAAGTGTACTGATATGCACTAATTTAACACTACATTGAATTTAATATAAAGAAATATGCTGTTCCAACTAGAAAATACTTTGGTAAAACAATGAATAAAATGACAGCAATCTGTTTTACAGTAGCAGATTTACCTTATCGTAACTGAGTGTGTCATGACAGTCCCATTACTTTCATACTTCAAAACATACTAGACCAGAGACTTCTCCAGCATATAGCTTTGATGTTACTGTGGGAGATTTTGGTATTCTGCTGCCACATGTAAAACAAAATGCTGCTGTTGCCATGGTGACTAGCCTCTAAATACCTGTGGACCTAAGTTTTAACGTGCTCCCAAAATGCATTTCTTTTCTCAGTGCATGACTGTTTCACACTAATGATCCATACTGCAGTTTTGGCATGCTGAGTGTTGGCCACACAGTTGTGTTACCAGTTTTAATGAGGAGGTCGATGAATGATAGGATCACCTACGTTGTCAAAGGAATGTACAGTATATTTACTTTTTCTTTATGTATATTTTATAAGTAAAAAAACGTGCAGAATTAGATATCATTACATGCAGAATTGCTACAGTTATTAAATAAAAGCTATGTATTTTGATATTATACCTACAGTAGGTCAAAATACAAATGTTGTTTTTAGTATTCTTAAAAATTGCCTTCAAATGTTTTCTTAAATGTGTGAGTTTTCAGTTACATAATTTCATAGTAATCTTTGATGATGAAGATGATAAATACTTATAATGCATGAATATATTGTTAGAGGGCAGTGTGCTCCAGCACTGTTTTCTCTCTATGCTGGGCACTGGGACCCAGAGTCTGCAGTGAGGGGCGACCTCCGACCTGATGGCTACACACATGTGTAGAGTGTAGTCTCTTTACTGTGTAGAATGATATAGTACTGTACAGAATTACAGTACCTAGGGGTATATGTACTAAGCCTTGGAGAGAGATAAAGTGGACACAGATAAAGTACCAGCCAATCAACTTCAAGCTGTCATTTTTCAAACACAGCCTGTAACATGGCAGTTAGGAGCTGATTGGTTGATGTTTTATCTCTGTCTACTTTATCTCTCTTCAAGGTTTAGTACATGGGTGTAGTATGGTTTGCCGGCGTCGGAATCCCGACCGTCGGCATACCGACAGCTGGGCGAGCGCAAATGAGCTCTTTGTGGGCTCGCTGCTACGTGCGCCACACTATCTGTTCTCCCTCCAGGGGGGTCGTGGACCCCCAAGAGGGAGAAAAGATGTTGGTATGCCGGCGGTCGGGATTCCGACGCCGGTATGGTGGTCGCCGGGAGCTTGGCCGCCGGCAACCTGAAGACCACCCTAGTACATAGACCCCTTAGTACCTAAGGTGAGACACCTAATACCTGCCTTTACCACTGTTGTGTTACCACTGTGTACAGCTGTTAGGACTGGTTTGCAACCCGGTCTAGGAGTCGCTGTGGAAGTGGAGTGGGGGAGCTTAGGCAGGAAGCTATGTGGTCTGATGTAGGACTTCTTCATGCAGAGCAAGAAACTGAAGAAGGAAGACCAGGGCTGTGGTGTCGACTATACTGGAGAACCAAGCAGACTCGGTTATATTGAATAGCTGGGTAGCAGGATCTGCTGTTCAGGTGCACCGAAATGCAGAGTAGTACTGGCTGCTAGACTGTGAAGCTGGGGTGTGGAGCAGACCCAGCTATGCAGGATTACTGCGACAATGCAGTACTAGATAAGCAAGAGCACTGGGATTTGCAGTACCAGTTAGGCAGGATTACTGGGATGATGCAGTACCAGATATGCAGGAGCAATGGGATTTGCAGTACCAGTTAGGCAGGATTACTGGGATGATGCAGTGAAAGATAGGGTATTGTCTCACTGCACCGGTCCATAGAAGTATTAATTACATATCATCAAAGAAAAACAGAGTGTAATTTACCACTATTACATTCTGTAAGTATGAGAAAATTACAATCAAATAGTGTTGATGCTCCCACTGAGTAAAGGGATCAACATAGAAAAAGGCAGGCACTCAGAATGAGATGCTTTTTAGACTCAGAACTGGTTGAGCACTTTTATCAAGGTACGGAGATCAACTATGCTAAAACTTAACTTTTAATCATACATTTATAAAGGCCCATACGGGCCTACTTAAACATAAAAACACATAAATGGAACTATGGTTCCAGGACAGACGAAATATGAAAAAAGACAATACAACATGTATGGATAAAATAACATAGAATTAAAAAGCACACAGGAACACTAGTCTATATGACTGAAGGTATTTGTCAAAAATATTGGACAATATTCATGGATTCTCTATGTTTCGGTTTCCAAGGGATGTGAGAGTAGTGTTGGAAAGACAATAGACAGGACTATCAGAGCATTTTCGGAGTTCTGCTGTCGCTCATTTGCCTTGGCATTGAATGAACAATGAGAGACTCTTACTCGTGCCAGTCCTTAGAAATAATAGTCAGATCAAAGATGTTGGCAATCTTTCTTTTCTGCTTTTGGCTGATGTGTATATGCCACAGTGCAGGCAATGAGAGAAATACTCAATTAACCACTTCAGTGAAGGAACAAGATGGTATTAGAGAGTGTCAGTCAGGGAAACCATAAGTTAGTAGTGTTAAATTATTTGCCCATACCCCAACAGATAAGCCAGGTGGTGGGGAATTTTGCGTTCTAGAAGCTGGTAACTCCTTGGCTCAACGAATTAGTAATTAAACAGAAAAAAACAAACATAACTTCCTTCATATGGGGATAGTGTTATGCTCTCTGCTGACAGCAGAGATATTATTCCCATAATGATGGGATGAAGCAGTACCAGATATGCAGGATCATTGTGATTTGCAGTACCAGTTAGGCAAGATAACTGTGGCTGAGTCACTGAGTACTAGAGGTGAATAACGCACTGTAGTCAATCAGCTGAAGTTTGCTAGAGAGATACTTAGCGTGGTCTCAGCAGGAATGTACAACAAAGCACTGACAACAGGCAGTGCCACTAAAGGATATTTATACCCCTCGGTCTCAGCCGATTGGCTGCTCTCCGCTGGTGCTTCTTTCTGTAATAATTCATTGGTCCTTCAGAGGAGGTAAACCCGGAACTACATGGCGGCACCCAATGTCGGCCCCACATGGGATGTCAAACATCGCAGCCGCAGAATGGAGAAGATGTTCAGAGGCCACGGCCGTCAGCACAAAGACGCTGGCACGCTCAAACTGAGTGGAAGAGGTAAGAGAGCGCTCGGCAGGGCAGCGATAAGTGCGCTTTCTTTGTGACAGTACCCCCCCCCCACCCACACACACACACACACACACACACACACACCTCTTTAGGAGTCGCCCCCAAACACTCCTTAGGGAACTTAGAATGTAATTTCTTGATGAGGAGGGGAGCATGAACAGTCTCAGTGAAGATCCAAGACCTTTCTACTGGTCCTTTTCCCTTCCAGTCGTTTACATACTGTAATCTTCCATAACGAAGTTGGGAATCCAAGATTTCATCCACTTCAAATTCTGTACCTCTCTTAGGGCCTAATTCAGCATGGGTTGTAGTTGTGTGAAAAAACGCACAACTACAATCCTTTTCACTAGCATGCGGGGGGACACCCAGCATAGGCGAAGGCAGACAGCTACCTGCCATGTTTAGGCTAACAGCGGCTGCGTGTTACCGCACGCAGCTGCCACGGCCTTCCTCGCAAACAGTCCGGACACGCCTGTGTTGTCTGGAACGCGCCCCCCCAGCACCACAACACTGCCTGAAAAATGTTGCATCAACACCCCTTCCCGCCCCGCAAACGCCCTATGTGAGAAGTGTGCACACTCGCAGTGCGGCTTCTACGTGTGCCCACAATCCAGAAGGTCTTCAGCATGCGAACGCGTCGTAGATGCGTTCCATGCTGAATTGGGCCCTTAGTTTGTACTTGAGGACCCTTGGGAACCAAAGTCTGGAAACTATTCAAAGAGTTCCATCGTTCCATTGTAGCTCAGAAGCCATGGTCTGGAATTGAACAATATACTGCCCAATGGTTCGAGTGCCCTGTTGAATCTGCATATATCAATCGAAGCAGAGGTAGAATGGCCCGGTTTATCAAAGATTTTTCTGAACATTTCAATGAACTTGTCGTAGTCCTCAAGCAGGGGGTTGGACCTTCCGAAAGGGGTGACACCCAATCTAGTGAGGAGCAAGACAATGTAGGCCACTCTGGTTTTAGCCATTGGAAAGCTGGCTGCGAGCAGAGTGGGTCAGGAGAGGTGACCTTTTCTGCTTTGTGTATTCACTTATACCCCTTTCACACCAAGCTTCTTACCTGGCATAATGCTGGGGCAACCCAGGCCCTGGCTTGGAGTGAAAGGGTCTGCATGGGGTGTGTGTCCCAGGATCTCTACCCTGGTCGGGACAAGGGTTAAACCCGGAATCAACCTAGGTAAGTTTCAGTGTGAAGGCGCGACAAAGGTTATCTGACCCAGGCAACGCTAAAATGAACAGAGATGATGTAATTGGCAAGCGCCGGCAGATTAGGTAGCATGCAGGGTGAACACGGTTTCAGCAGCAGTGATACGGCTTGAAACAGTGCTCAATAACCTAGGTTGGATCTAAGTAGGGAGGTCAATTCCGGCCTTTTTAACAATCCCGGGTATTGGAATTGAAAAATGATCAATCCCGGGATACCCGGGATTGGTTTGAAGATTTTAAAATTAAAATCTTAGGTGAGTCACCAGGTCCCGTGCACCTCCGCTAGCATCAGGTGTCTTTTATTGCAAAATAAGTGTCTTAGCCGCATCATGATATGACAAGGACGTACCAGGAGACTGTGCTGATTAATTTGATATGTGACACTTGTATATCTGTGTGTGACTGAGTCTGTATAGGAAGCACATTGGAACCAGGCATGGAAGAAAAGGCACGACATCTGTGTCATAGCACTTCATGTAAAGATTCAGAGACTCAGTTGCAGTTTCTTGGTGTATTCTAGCCACACCGCATGCAAATAAGATGTATTTTTGGTTAAAAAGATATGAAAAGCACATCCAATGCTAGCAGAGTCTCACGGTCCTGACGTTCCAAGATAGGCTGTTTGGCGCAACTGCAGTATAACCTGGTTGTGGTAGTGGTTTATTCAGGAGACCATATGCTATTTGCATTTTTTATGATGTGTTTTAAACAGGCATAAGTTCCACTCTGAATCAATTTAACTGTTATGTGTACGAATATTCCCAACCATATATTCCAATGTTATGTGGCAGTTATCCACAATATGAGTGGTTACTTTATGAAGCAAGTTTTTAAGAAAGCAGTGCTAAAGATTAATTTTCATGCAGGGTCAGACTGGGCCAAAGGTGTACAGGGAAAATCCCAGGTGAGCCACCCAAACCCCTCCTCTAGGGGTGAAGCAGGATAATGAATGAATTTAGGTACAGGCTTTGTTGTTTCTATGTAAACTACACCAAGATTAGCCCTCCTGCCAATTAAAGTGGGTAGTCGTTCCTTTATAAAGGGGCCCTGTGCATTGTATGTACTCTCTGATGGTTGTCCAAGTCCCTGTGCGGTGGCTAGCGACACCCCATCTGGTGGCTGGCCACAACCCTTAAGCTTGGGCCCCCACCACTGCATTTCCTAATGGACCCTTCATGTCTCAGTCTGACACTGGCAGTAAAAATGCATGAGGACACATCTGTACAGTGCCTTTGCGCAACCGGGGCCTATTTTGTTCCTAGATTATTATTAACCTCAATAACATTAATTTCCAATCATTTCCACACAATCTTGACTACCTCACAGTCACAATGTTGTTTTCATCTGCTTTAGGCCAAAGGCTTCAGCGAGCTGACTGACTACTAAGTGACAGAGCAGCGGCACAAACACACGGCAGTTTATAGCACATCTATAAAAAAACTGCCACAGCGTACTGGGGTACAGTGCACAAACCAGTAGACACAATAGATCTATATATTTTTTCTTTTTTAAAGTCACAGGTCGGTTCAAGCGACAGAGCAGCGGCACAAACATATAGCATTTTATAGCGTATCTAAGAAAAATTGCAACACAGCAGTGGCAGAAGTGAAAAGTGGTGCATGACTGGTGGCAGCAGCTGCAGCACTAGTATGTAGTTGTTCTTCTCTAAACTGATCGTTATCCATTTTTCAATTCACAGATCACTGCATGGGGTCACAGGGCTTATAGATGCACATGAACAAAACACGCTAGGGTAAAGCGCACCAAGCAGTACAAACAATAGAATATCTGACAGTGAGTCACACAATACACAATGTAGTGCTGCTGGTGAACAGCCACTTTAGATGGACACAGTACAGCCAATTTACAGCAGAATACAGCGCAACATACAGCTGCGTGCCCCCTATAGATTGTCTATATACAGTGCACAGCCACTTGTAAGTCTGCAGTCAGACACAGCACAGCCAATACAGCGGAGTACAGCACAGCATACAGAAGTGTGCCCCCTATACACTGACTATATACAAAGCACAGCCACCTGTAAGTCTGGAGCCTTGACAGTGGACACAGCACTGCTAATACAGCAGAATACAGCATAGCATACAGCAGTGTGCCAGAGAGTGAAGTGGCGCCAAGTGCTGTTGCGGCGCCTTATATAGAATCCAAAACCCGTGAGAATCCGATACCGGGAGGGTGACATTTAGCTTCGAAGTGGATTCCGAGTCTGGCGGGAAAACCCAAGCTGCAGCTCAGGAAGACTCGAACACCAGAAGTTCGGAGTGGCTCAGATTCCAAAGAATCCAAACCACTCATCTCTAGTTTCCATATAGTTCCATATATTTTGTTATATAAACATTAGCCAGTAGATGGCAATATCGTACTTAAAGACAAGAACATTTATTTTAAAATCAGTTGATCTGCTTGGTTTATTTCTTGCGTTACTAATTTCTAATTTAATGAATTCTGCTGTTGTTTGTTAATGTTATTTAAATTGACGGTACAACTGTAATTTACTGTCAAATACAGAGGTTATTTATTTTTTTATTCCAAACTGGGTATTTGTTGGACCTATTGTGTTCTTTCTTTCCCTAACCATGGGGCTTTAGTCTGGGGCGTAGACAGAATTTTGTGGGCCCCATAGCAACATTTTGAAGGGGCCCCTGTCCCAATGCTTCTAGAGAAACACTTCTCTGCAGCAGTTGTTAATTCAGGTATACTTAAGTTACATTCATAACAGTATAGGATCAAAACAAATGTTGAACTCTATGGACAACTTGACTTTTTTCAACCTTACTAACTATGTTACTATTCCCTATAATAGTGCCCTAGTTCATTTTCTGAACCACAGTAGAGCCTTATTTAATGTTATACCCCCTCATAGTAGTGCCCTAGATTCTTTTATGAATCGCAGTAGTGCTTAAGTTTACCCTATGTCACATTTCAGAGCTGCCAGTACACATTATGCCGCACAGTATCCCCAATTCACATTATTATATATAGTGCTACCCATTGTGCCTCATTACAGTGCTCCGGTTCATATTATATAACATTAAAATGGCCTCCAGTTCATTTTATATCACACTACAATCAGCAGGTCCAGGGGCATACCTAGATATATTGCAGACCCCAAGGAAAAAGTTTGAAAGGACCCCTACGTACCACCCAACGGTGAAAAATGTATCTAACACATTGTAACTGTAACAGGGAAGGTGGGCCCCTCTCAGCTCTGGGCCCCATAGCAGCTGCACTGTCTGCACCTATAGTAGCTACGCCCTTGGCTTTAGTGACTGGTAGAAGATACCTACATAACTGGAGAAAGGTTAAATCTGTAATCTGCTTCTCTCTACAATTACATTTATCCAAAATGGTTATTTAGCCAATGATGTTCCAGCCAATGTATGCACATTTCCTGACATGAATCAGGATATGGTCACTGGCTATGCACATTTTAGAATACCAAGAAAGCTTATATTATTATGTTATGTTGTTGCTTATTACTTTCAACATATGAATTAGTACACTCTTAAAAATAATATTTTGGTGATTCAAACAGCTGGATATGGGTATCATTTGCAGATGACTGGGCAATTGCCAAATATTTCCCATCCCAAGACCTACAGTACTTTGTGCCTAATTCAGAGTTGTACTCTATGCCGATGTTTTCACAATTGAGCGATTATCGTCAGACTGTGCATGTGCTGTGATCGCACTGCGCATGTGTAAAGGTGGCTTTGCGATTCCGCTCGCAGTAAGGATTTAATTGAAGAGTGATTGATAGCAAGTGACCATTTGGGGGGTTGTAACGGCAGCAAAAGCGTAGGCGTGTCAGGCTGAGAGTTGCAAATGATTAATAACTAGTCAACAACTCCGGTCATGTCAGCCTGCCTCTCCTCCCCATCCATTCCCTCCACTCTGACCCACTGCGTCATGTCAGGCAACCCATCCGCTACATCTCCATACCTCATTCCCACTCCCCTATACCTGTCCGATCTCCCTAGCAGTGAACGCACATGTTGGAGACAAGACAGACCTTACAAATATTATATTGATTCTTATTCCTAACAATTGTGTCTGTCTTTTACACCAGTTATGTAATTAATAATATAGTGACTTGAAAGTAGATTAATATACAGGTTGAGTATCCCATATCCAAATATTCCGAAATACGGAATATTCCGAAATACGGACTTTTTTTTAGTGAGACTGAGATAGTGAAACCTTTGTTTTCTGATGGCTCAATGTACACAAACTTTGTTTAATACACAAAGTTATTAAAAATATTGTATTAAATGTCCTTCAGGCTGTGTGTATAAGGTGTATATGAAACATAAATGAATTGTGTGAATGTAGACACACTTTGTTCAATGCACAAAGTTACAAAAAATATTGGCTATAATTACCTTCAGGCTGTGTGTATAAGGTGTATATGAAACATAAATGTATTCTGTGCTTAGACTTAGTTCCCATCACCATGATATCTCATTATGGTATGCAATTATTCCAAAATACAGAAAAATCCCATATCCAAAATACCTCTGGTCCCAAGCATTTTGGATAAGGGATACTCAACCTGTATCAGCCTTTTCCTTTTTATACAGGACGCCAATGTTTATATACACACCAATGTTCTTATTTGCAGAAGTACTTGTGAGGGCTGCAATAATTTCTTTCCTTTTTGTTCTCAGGTAAAGATGACGGAGGTGGAACCTGTACTGGATTTTGCTTCCTCTGCAAGGAGTGGACGTAGAAATGCTTTGCCTGATATATTAGGCTCACCAGCAGGAGTAACACCCTCTGATCTCCCTCTAAAACTAGCTGAAATGTCTCTAAATACAGGCAAGCTTATATGGGTTTACACTGTCTGCAATACTCTTACAAGTCATTACTTATACTTGTCATTATGGGGGATAGTCAACTGTTCTCGCTTAATTTTTGTGCCAAAAAAATGGGTGTTATTGCGATTTCAGCCCAATGTTTCACATTGGGCTTCAATTATACAACATTTATTTCATGCAAAAATATTCCCATTTTCCTTTGAATACAATAGGATCTAGAATAAGTTCCTGGACCTAGGGGACTAATTCAGACCTGATCCTAGCAGCAAATTTGTTAACAGTTGGGCAAAAACATGCAGAGTGAGTTAGATTTGGGTGGAGTGCGTTCAAACTGAAATCTAAATTGCAGTGTAAAAATAAAGCAGCCAGTATTTACCCTGCACAGAAACAAAATAACCCACCCAAATCTAACTCTCTCTGCAAATGTTATATCTGCCACACCTGCAGTGCAGATGGGGGCAGTGGCGGAACTAGCAAGTGGTGGGCCCAGGTGCGACAAAATGCTTTGCCCCCCCCCCCCCCATCCAAGTCCACCCCCTCACCCCTTGAGAGGATCTGGTGAGGGGGACCTGCTCAGGGCCTGAGAAATGGATACCTAGCAACAGTGCCGTAACTAGACATTTTAGCACTGTGTGCAAGAAACGGCATCGGAGCCCCACCCCTGCATGCAAAACAGGGGCAGTGCGCGCCGTAGGCGCGCGCAAAAATACATAGTGGCGTGGCTTCGCGGGGAAGGGGTGTGGCCACAAAATAATACCAATTCCTAAAACGGTGCACAGTAGTCTCCATTCTTCAAATTACGCCGCACAGTAGCACCACTACACCAGGTAGAGACCCTTTTACACCTTACAGCGAACAGATTCCTCTTTTTACACATTACGGCAGACAGCGTCCCCTTTTTACACATTACGGCAGACAGCGTCCCCCTTTTTATACATTACGGCAGACAGCGTCCCCTTTTTACACATAACGGCAGACAGCGTGCCCTTGTTAAACATAGCGGCAGACAGCGTACACTTTTTACACATAACGGCAGACAGCGTCCCCCTTTTTACACATTACGGCAGACAGCGTCCCCTTTTTACACATTACGGCAGACAGCGTACACTTTTTACACATAGCGGCAGACAACGTACACTTTTTACACATAGCGGCAGACAGCGTGCCCTTGTTACACATTACGGCAGACAGCGCGCCCTTGTTACACATTACGGCAGACAGCGTGCCCTTGTTACACATTACAGCAGGCAGATTCCCCCTTTTTACACGTTGCGGCAGGCAGTCCCCCGTCTTTACACATTGCGGCAGGCAGATTCCCCATTTTTACACATTACGGCAGGCAGATTCTCCCTTTTTACACATAGCGGCAGGCAGATTCCCCATTTTTACACATTGCGGCAGGCAGTCCCCCCTTTTTACACATTGCGGCAGGCAGTCCCCCATTTTTACACATAGCGGCAGGCAGTCCACCCTTTTTACACATTGCGGTAGGCAGTCCCCCATTTTTACACATAGCGGCAGGCAGTCCCAACAAATAAAGAAAGAAAGAGACAGAAAGAAATAAAGAAAGAAAGAGACAGAAAGAAAGAAATAAAGAGAAAGAAAGAAAGTAGAATCATACTTACCCTCTCCGCTGGCTCAGGCTCCTCGTGCAGGTTGACGATTCCCGGGCAGTAGACGAGGTGGAGGAGGGAGCAGCAGCAGCGCTGTGTTATTGGTGGAGGCGCTGCTGCTGCCCCCCTGCTTCACTATAGGCTGTTCTCGGAAGACAGCCTATAGTGAAGCAGAGGGGCAGCAGCAGCAGCAGCGCCTCCACCAGTAACACAGCGCTGCTGCGGCTCCCTCCTTCACCTCCGTCCTCCTCCTTCCCCCGTCCGTGCCGCTGCTCTTCTCCTCTGTGGGCGGCTGTGCGCTGCAGGCAGCGGTTGCCCGCAGCGCACAGCGGCATGTAATGAGTCAGTTTGACTCATTACATGCTTGGGCCCCTGGACAGAGGCGGGCCCCAGTGCAACGCACTGCTTGCCCTGTCGGTAGTTCCGCCTCTGGATGGGGGGTCATTCCGACCCGTTCGCACGCTGCTTTTTTTCGCAGCCGTGCGAACGGGTCTGAACTGCGCATGCGTGCGGGCGGCAATGCGCAGGCACATCGTTGCTCGCCGGGCAGCGACAAGAATACCAAAGAACGCGTTTGCAGCGGCAATCGCAAGAAGACTGACAGGAAGAGGCCGTCCGGGGGTGTCAACTGACCGTTTTCTAGGAGTGCAGAAGAAAACGCAGGCGTGTCCGGACATCAGCTGACGTCAGCTCCAAGAAGATCCATCGCAGCGGCTGAGTAAGTTTTGAGCTGTGCAGAGACTGCACAAACTTTTTGTTTGTGCAGCTCTCTGCACAAGCAATTGCTCCCCTGCACACCCCTAATCCTCTCCCCTGTAGGCGGCGAATACCTTGTAATAGCAGTGCTAAAAATAGCCTGCGTGCGACCAGGTCGGAATGACCCCCATGGTTTTGCCCCACTGCTAAGAAAATAAGAATTTACTTACCGATAATTCTATTTCTCGTAGTCCGTAGTGGATGCTGGGGACTCCGTAAGGACCATGGGGAATAGCGGCTCCGCAGGAGACTGGGCACATCTAAAGAAAGCTTTAGGACTATCTGGTGTGCACTGGCTCCTCCCCCTATGACCCTCCTCCAAGCCTCAGTTAGGATACTGTGCCCGGACGAGCGTACACAATAAGGAAGGATTTTGAATCCCGGGTAAGACTCATACCAGCCACACCAATCACACTGTACAACTTGTGATCTGAACCCAGTTAACAGCATGATAACAGAGGAGCCTCTAGAAAAGATGGCTCACTACAGCAATAACCCGATTTTTTGGTAACAATAACTATGTACCAGTATTGCAGACAATCCGCACTTGGGATGGGCGCCCAGCATCCACTACGGACTACGAGAAATAGAATTATCGGTAAGTAAATTCTTATTTTCTCTAACGTCCTAAGTGGATGCTGGGGACTCCGTAAGGACCATGGGGATTATACCAAAGCTCCCAAACGGGCGGGAGAGTGCGGATGACTCTGCAGCACCAATTGAGAGAACTCCAGGTCCTCCTCAGCCAGGGTATCAATTTTGTAGAATTTTACAAACGTATTTGCTCCTGACCAAGTAGCTGCTCGGCAAAGTTGTAAAGCCGAGACCCCTCGGGCAGCCGCCCAAGATGAGCCCACCTTCCTTGTGGAGTGGGCATTTACAGATTTTTGGCTGTGGCAGGCCTGCCACAGAATGTGCAAGCTGAATTGTACTACAAATCCAACGAGCAATAGTCTGCTTAGAAGCAGGAGCACCCAGCTTGTTGGGTGCATACAGGATAAACAGCGAGTCAGATTTTCTGACTCCAGCCGTCCTGGAAACATATATTTTCAGGGCCCTGACAACGTCTAGCAACTTGGAGTCCTCCAAGTCCCTAGTAGCCGCAGGCACCACAATAGGTTGGTTCAGGTGAAACGCTGAAACCACCTTAGGGAGAAACTGAGGACGAGTCCTCAATTCCGCCCTTTCCGAATGGAAAATCAGATAAGGGCTTTTACAGGATAAAGCCGCCAATTCTGACACGCGCCTGGCCCAGGCCAGGGCCAACAGCATGACCACTTTCCATGTGAGATATTTTAACTCCACAGATTTAAGTGGTTCAAACCAATGTGACTTTTGGAACCCAAAAAACTACATTGAGATCCCAAAGTGCCACTGGAGGCACAAAAGGAGGCTGTATATGCAGTACCCCTTTTACAAACGTCTGAACTTCAGGGACTGAAGCTAGTTCTTTTTGGAAGAAAATTGACAGGGCCGAAATTTGAACCTTAATGGACCCCAATTTCAGGCCCATAGACACTCCTGTTTGCAGGAAATGTAGGAATCGACCCAGTTGAATTTCCTCCGTCGGGCCTTACTGGCCTCGCACCACGCAACATATTTTCGCCAAATGCGGTAATAATGTTTTGCGGTTACATCCTTCCTGGCTTTGATCAGGATAGGGATGACTTCATCCGGAATGCCTTTTTTCCTTCAGGATCCGGCGTTCAACCGCCATGCCGTCAAACGCAGCCGCGGTAAGTCTTGGAACAGACAGGGTCCTTGCTGGAGCAGGTCCCTTCTTAGAGGTAGAGGCCACGGATCCTCCGTGAGCCTCTCTTGAAGTTCCGGTTACCAAGTCCTTCTTGGCCAATCCGGAGCCACGAATATAGTGCTTACTCCTCTCCATCTTATCAATCTCAGTACCTTGGGTATGAGAGGCAGAGGAGGGAACACATACACTGACTGGTACACCCACGGTGTTACCAGAGCGTCTACAGCTATTGCCTGAGGGTCCCTTGACCTGGCGCAATACCTGTCGAGTTTTTCCCAACGGTTTATAATCATGTGGAAGACTTCTGGGTGAAGTCCCCACTCTCCCGGGTGGAGGTCGTGCTGAGGAAGTCTGCTTCCCAGTTGTCCACTCCCGGAATGAATACTGCTGACAGTGCTATCACATGATTTTCCGCCCAGCGAAGAATCCTTGCAGCTTCTGCCATTGCCCTCCTGCTTTTTGTGCCACCCTGTCTGTTTACGTGGGTGACTGCCGTGATGTTGTCCGACTGGATCAACACCGGCTGACCTTGAAGCAGAGGTCTTGCTAAGCTTAGAGCATTGTAAATGGCCCTTAGCTTCAGGATATTTATGTGAAGTGATGTCTCCAGGCTTGACCATAAGCCCTGGATATTCCTTCCCTGTGTGACTGCTCCTCAGCCTCGCAGGCTGGCATCCGTGGTCACCAGGACCCAGTCCTGAATGCCGAATCTGCGGCCCTCTAGAAGATGAGCACTCTGCAACCACCACAGGAGGGACACCCTTGTCCTTGGTGACAGGGTTATCCGCTGATGCATCTAAAGATGCGACCCGGACCATTTGTCCAGCAGGTCCCACTGGAAAGTTCTTGCGTGGAATCTGCCGAATGGGATTGCTTCGTAGGAAGCCACCATTTTACCCAGAACCCTTGTGCATTGATGCACTGAGACTTGGCTCGGTTTTAGGAGGTTCCTGACTAGCTCGGATAACTCCCTGTCTTTCCCCTCCGGGAGAAACACCTTTTTCTGGACTGTGTCCAGGATCATCCCTAGGAACCGAAGACAAGTCGTCGGAACCAGCTGCGATTTTGGAATATTGAGAATCCAATCGTGCAGCCGCAACACTACCTGAGATAGTGCTACACCGACCTCCAACTGTTCCCTGGATCTTACCCTTATCAGGGAATCGTCCAAGTAAGGGATAACTAAAATTCCCTTCCTTCGAAGGAATATCACCATTTCGGCCATTACCTTGGTAAAGACCCGGGGTGCCGTGAACCATCCATACGGCAGCGTCTGAACTGATAGTGACAGTTCTGTACCATAAACCTGAGGTACCCTTGGTGAGAAGGGTAAATTTTGACATGAAGGTAAGCATCCTTGATGTCCCGAGACATCATGTAGTCCCCTTCTTCCAGGTTCGCAATCACTGCTGTGAGTGACTCAATCTTGAATTTGAACTTCTGTATGTAAGTGTTCAAAGATTTTAGATTTAGAATCGGTCTCACCGAGCCGTCCGGCTTCGGTACCACAACGGTGTGGAATAATACCCCGTTCCCTGTTGCAGGAGGGGTACCTTGATTATCACCTGCTGGGAATACAGCTTGTGAATGGCTTCCAAAACTGTCTCCCTGTCAGAAGGAGACATCGGTAAAGCCGACTTTAGGAAAACGGCGAGGGGGAGACGTCTCGAATTCTAATTTGTACCCCTGAGATATCACCTGAAGGATCCAGGGGTCTACTTACGAGTGAGCCCACTGCGCGCTGAAATTCATTGAGACGGGCCCCCCACCGTGCCTGATTCTGCTTGTAAAGCCCCAGCGTCATACTGAGGGCTTGGCAGAGGCGGGAGAGGGTTTCTGTTCCTGGGAACTGGCTGATTTCTGCAGCCTTTTTCCTCTCCCTCTGTCACGGGGCAGAAATGAGGAACATTTTGCCCGCTTGTCCACGAAAAGACTGCGCCTGATAATACGGCGTCTTCTCATGTTGAGAGGCGACCTGGGGTACAAACGTGGATTTCCCAGCTGTTGCCGTGGCCACCAGGTCTGAAAGACCGACCCCAAATAACTCCTCCCCTTATTAAGGCAATACTTCCAAATGCCGTTTGGAATACGCATCACCTGACCACTGACGTGTCCATAACCCTCTACTGGTAGAAATGGACAACGCACTTAGACTTGATGCCAGTCGGCAAATATTCCGCTGTGCATCACGCATATATAGAAATGCATCTTTTAAATGCTCTATAGGCAAAAATATACTGTCCCTATCTAGGGTATCAATATTTTCAGTCAGGGAATCCGACCACGCCAACCCAGCACTGCACATCCAGGCTGCGGCGATTGCTGGTCGCAGTATAACACCAGTATGTGTGTAAATACATTTTAGGATACCCTCCTGCTTTCTATCAGCAGGATCCTTAAGGGCGGCCATCTCAGGAGAGGGTAGAGCCCTTACAAGCGTGTGAGCGCTTTATCCACCCTAGGGGGTGTTTCCCAACGCACCCTAACCTCTGGCGGGAAAGGATATAATGCCAATAACATTTTAGAAATTATCAGTTGTTATCGGGGGAAAACCACGCATCATCACACACCTCATTTAATTTCTCAGATTCAGGAAAACTACAGGTAGTTTTTCCTCACCGAACATAATACCCCTTTTTGGTGGTACTCGTATTATCAGAAATGTGTAAAACATTTTTCATTGCCTCAATCATGTAACGTGTGGCCCTACTGGAAGTCACATTTGTCTCTTCACCGTCGACACTGGAGTCAGTATCCGTGTCGGCGTCTATATCTGCCATCTGAGGTAACGGGCGCTTTAGAGCCCCTGACGGCCTATGAGACGTCTGGACAGGCACAAGCTGAGTAGCCGGCTGTCTCATGTCAACCACTGTCTTTTATACAGAGCTGACACTGTCACGTAATTCCTTCCAACAGTTCATCCACTCAGGTGTCGACCCCCTAGGGGGTGACATCACTATTACAGGCAATCTGCTCCGTCTCCACATCATTTTTCTCCTCATACATGTCGACACAAACGTACCGACATACAGCACACACACAGGGAATGCTCTGATAGAGGACAGGACCCCACTAGCCCTTTGGGGAGACAGAGGGAGAGTTTGCCAGCACACACCAAAGCGCTATATATATATACAGGGATAACCTTATATAAGTGTTTTTCCCCTTATAGCTGCTGTATTGTTAATACTGCGCCTAATTAGTGCCCCCCTCTCTTTTTTGACCCTTTCTGTAGTGTAGTGACTGCAGGGGAGAGCCAGGGGAGCTTCCCTCCAACTGAGCTGTGAGGGAAAATGGCGACAGTGTGCTGAGGAGATAGGCTCCGCCCCTTTTTCGCGGACTTTTCTCCTGCTTTTTTATGGATTCTGGCAGGGGTTAAAATTCATCCATATAGCCCTGGGGGCTATATGTGATGTATTTTCGCCAGCCAAGGTGTTTTTATTGCTGCTCAGGGCGCCCCCCCCCCTAGCGCCCTGCACCCTCAGTGACCGAAGTGTGAAGTGTGCTGAGGAGCAATGGCGCACAGCTGCAGTGCTGTGCGCTACCTTGGTGAAGACAGGATGTCTTCTGCCGCCGATTTTCCGGACCTCTTCTGTCTTCTGGCTCTGTAAGGGGGCCGGCGGCGCGGCTCTGGGACCCATCCATGGCTGGGCCTGTGATCGTCCCTCTGGAGCTAATGTCCAGTAGCCTAAGAAGCCCAATCCACTCTGCACGCAGGTGAGTTCGCTTCTTCTCCCCTTAGTCCCTCGATGCAGTGAGCCTGTTGCCAGCAGGTCTCACTGAAAATAAAAAACCTAAACTAAAACTTTCACTAAGAAGCTCAGGAGAGCCCCTAGTGTGCACCCTTCTCGTTCGGGCACAGAGATCTAACTGAGGCTTGGAGGAGGGTCATAGGGGGAGGAGCCAGTGCACACCAGATAGTCCTAAAGCTTTCTTTAGATGTGCCCAGTCTCCTGCGGAGCCGCTATTCCCCATGGTCCTTACGGAGTCCCCAGCATCCACTTAGGACGTTAGAGAAATTTGCTGCTGCGATCAACTCTGCCAGCATGCCAGCCGTCGCTGAGGCAGAGGCGGTCGCTGGGCGGGAGGGGTATGGACGGCGTTATGCAGTCATTTAGGGATCGCTGGGGGGGTGGCCCGCAGCGGATGCGTGACGTCACACGCAGACACTGCGACCCGGAGCTGAGAAGAGGTTCTCCCGGCCAGCCACAGGAGCTGCGCTGGCCGGGAGTAACTCCTGAGATGCAAAAGCATCGCCACTGTGCAATGCTTTTACATTTCTGTGGGGGGCCGGCACTGACATGCGGGGGCGGACTAGCCCTGTGCTGGGCGTTCCCCCACATGTCTGAGTGACTGATTGAAGCTGTGCTAAATTTAGCACAGCTACGATCACCTCGAAATGACCCCCTTAATTCAGATCTGATCGTAGATGTGCTAAATTTAAATCTCTGACATAGGTGGGTACGCCCAGCACAGGGCTAGTCCGCCCCGCATGTCAGGCCCTACCGCTCCGCAAGGGTGCAAAAGCATCGCACAGCGGCGATTCTTTCACACCTGGCTAGTAGCTCCCTGCTAGCACAGTTCCTGCGCGCTGGCAGGTGGCTGCCCAACGCGTTCTGGGTCACAGAGGCTGTGTGTGATGTCACACAGCCGCCGCTGCCCGCACCGGTGTGGACACATCTGCATTGTCTGGACCGCGCTTCATCAAAGGTGTTTTAACGCCATTGGCACGCCCCTGCTGCCCCACGACTGCCTCTTCCTCACTCAAGCAGAGGCGTTCGCAACCCTGAGATGGGCTCCCGGGGTGCGCAAGCGCAATTCAGATTGCGAGCGCTGCCGCTGCAGTGATCCAGTCTGAATTTCCCCCACAGTACTAAATTACCCATGATGACTGGACATACCATCACAAATTATAGTAATATACTGTATATATAACTGTCTGTAAATAGTATCCGTATAAATAGTACATTTAACTGTCATTGGTTACATAAGCGGTGAGCTCTGATGTTACTGCTTCACCATCTATTAGATATACAGTATTATAAAAATAATTCACTCATAACGTAAATTATTATGGATACTACAAGCCGACATAGATTTTTTGAGACCTTATAATGGACACTCAACCTTGAATTATAATATCCGTAGAATTTATATTATTTGGTATAATGGGGGTCATTCCGAGTTGATCGCTAGCAGATTTCGGTCGCTGCACAGCAATCAGGCAAAAAATCTGCACTTCTGCGCATGTGTATGCGCCGCAATGCGCACGTCCGTCGTACTATTACAACGAACAATGTAGTTTCACACAAGGTCTAGCAAAGCTTTTCAGTTGCACTGCTGGACGTGGAGTGATTGACAGGAAGAGGGCGTTTCTGGGTGTCAACTGACCGTTTTCAGGGAGTGTTCGGAAAAATGCAGACGTGGAAGGAAAAACGCAGGCGTGGCTGGGCGAACGCAGGGCGTGTTCATACGTCAAAACAGGAACTGAATGGTCTGAAGTGATCGCAAGCGCTGAGTAGGTCTGAAGCTACTCTGAAACTGCACAAAATTATTTTGTAGCCGCTGTGCGATTCTTTCGTTCGCACTTCTGCTAAGCTAAGATACACTCCCAGTGGGAGGCGGCATAGCGTTTGCACTTTGCACGGCTGCTAAAAACTGCTAGCAAGCGAAAAACTCGGAATGACCACCAATATTCTATATAGTACTGTTGAATCAGACATGAGACATTAAGGGCCTGATTCAGAGGCGAATGCAGCGGCGATATCACACGCAAATGGGTGATGTCTTAAGTCTGTGCATGCATCCAAGATGCACCATACATGTGCCCCAATTGCGCACAAAGACACAGCACAGAATCAGACCCACAATCTTAGAATTTTAGTGGATGAAGCTGATGCATGTGTGTCACTTAAAGTAGCTGCATTCAAAGACTCCTAGGGGGTATTCAATTAAGTGCCGTTTTTTTTGACTGGTCAAAAAAACGGCACTAATTCGACACAAGGTTTTCAATTGCAGGCATTTTCGCACGTTGTTTAATCCATTTTTCGCCCATGCAGTTTAAAAAAAAATGTAAATTCGACCTAAAAACGGGTGAAAAGTGGTCGAAAAAACAGCACTACTTGAATAACCCCCATAGCCGCTCATGTTTCTTACCAATACTGATTTTGTGACAACTTATTGTGGTTTATAAATACCATATCATTCATTTTAACATAATTGGAGTGATATTTCTGTTCTAACCTGCACATTTTCTACTTTCTTTTTACTATTCACCCTTTCAGTTTTGGTTGTAATATACTACTATATAGATACAAGGCATCAGACTTACCCAACATGACATCATCACTGGACACAATCAGTAGTCTGTTACATGCCATACACATACAGTATAAGCATGCCTTCCCAATGTCCCAGTTTCAGATGAACAGTTACACTTTTTGGGCACTGTCCTGCTGTCCCACTTGCGGGCTGCAGTGTCCCGCTGGGGGACACTCTGTAACCCCTGCAGTGAATAGATGTCACGCGGATCTACTTGGTGTCCATTAAGTACAAGGAGAGGCTAGGGGAAGCCAAGCTGCTGACACAGTGCTGGCTCGCCCCTAGCATGGCAAAAATATGATGTCACGCCCCCCAAACATCACACAACAGGGGGCGTGGCCAACACAAGGAGCAATATTAAAAAAAGTATTTTTAAAACAGGAAATTGATAAGATTTGTTATTTGGGGATGTAATTATGTGACCGGTGGTTAGGAGGCCGCCGGTCACAATACCTCCATCTACATCTCGCCCCCTTACTATCCCGATAGTCGGCATGCCGACCATCTGAGACTATTACCACTTTTGGGTGTCCACGACACCTATAAAGTGGGAATAAAATCTGTGGCGAGTGCAGCGAGCCACCAAGCCTGCAGCGAGCCCACAAGGGGCTTCATTGCACTTGCTCTCCCCCCTTCTCCGCCAGCATTCTGTGGCCAGGGTCCCGGCTGCTGGTAACGTGATACACACCCGTTATTTGCTATACTGGTTGTTCCTTTCCAATGAAAATGTTGTTGCCTAAGTAGTATTGTACATATAATAATATATTAATTACTGGTCTGAATGTTATTGGGTCACTATATTGCGTTCCCAGTCAGTCAGGTGTAATATGGGAACTGTACAGAGGGAAAAGGTAGCAGGTGCACTATCTCACACTAGCTCAACCTGTAGTAACAAGAGGCACTTAGCATATTCCTGGCCAGGGCTATGAGCTTACCCAGCGCATCAAGGTAGCCTCTCATTGGGTAAGTCCCTAACACTAACTATAGGGGTTCAGGTCCGGGGGGCAGGACACCCCAGAGCCACCCAGCCAGACAACCCCAGGGCATCGCAGGAGTGATAAAAATATAGGGTTAAAGAGGTAGGAGCAGCTGTTGCTGCATGTGTGAATAATGTGAGGAGTAAAAGAAAATTATGTGAAGGTGTTACATATATATAAAACAAACTATAAGTGCCATGGAGTGATGAAATAGTGTTAAATTGCGATGCCCCAGGGACACCCAGCCACGGCAGGCACAGGGAGCCCCGCACCCCAGAGAATTCCCCCCATTATGGACTGCCATATTAAACAAAATGTAGGAGTCTTACCTCAGTGTGCTCATTCCAAATGTAAAGGCTAGAGTGTTGGACTATTTAAAATCAGAGGAGTGGGTGGGGCAGGGTGCTAAATTAGGGTGAAGGTGTCTCCTACCTTCAAAAATGTATGAATACATCAGTTACAGAGGGATAAGGGCCCTAATTTGCACACCTTAATTAGGTAGTGAGGTGCTACTCTGCTTGAGACTTAGTAAAGTGTACAGAGGGAAAAGGTAGCAGGTGCACTATCTCACACTAGCTCAACCTGTAGTAACCAGAGGCACTTAGCATATTCCTGGCCAGGGCTATGAGCTTACCCACCGCATCAAGGTAGCCTCTCATTGGGTAAGTCCCTAACACTAACTATAGGGGTTCAGGTCCGTGGGGCAGGACACCCCAGAGCCACCCAGCCAGACAACCCCAGGGCATCGCAGGAGTGATAAAAATATAGGGTTAAAGAGGTAGGAGCAGCTGTTGCTGCATGTGTGAATAATGTGAGGAGTAAAAGAAAATTATGTGAAGGTGTTACATATATATAAAACAAACTATAAGTGCCATGGAGTGATGAAATAGTGTTAAATTGCGATGCCCCAGGGACACCCAGCCACGGCAGGCACAGGGAGCCCCGCACCCCAGAGAATTCCCCCCATTATGGACTGCCATATTAAACAAAATGTAGGAGTCTTACCTCAGTGTGCTCATTCCAAATGTAAAGGCTAGAGTGTTGGACTATTTAAAATCAGAGGAGTGGGTGGGGCAGGGTGCTAAATTAGGGTGAAGGTGTCTCCTACCTTCAAAAATGTATGAATACATCAGTTACAGAGGGAAAAGGGCCCTAATTTGCACACCTTAATTAGGTAGTGAGGTGCTACTCTGCTTGAGACTTAGTGAAGTGTACAGTGGGAAAAGGTAGCAGGTGCACTATCTCACACTAGCTCAACCTGTAGTAACCAGAGGCACTTAGCATATTCCTGGCCAGGGCTATGAGCTTACCCACCGCATCAAGGTAGCCTCTCATTGGGTAAGTCCCTAACACTAACTATAGGAGTTCAGGTCCGGGGGGCAGGACACCCCAGAGCCACCCAGCCAGACAACCCCAGGGCATCGCAGGAGTAATAAAAATATAGGGTTAAAGAGGTAGGAGCAGCTGTTGCTGCATGTGTGAATAATGTGAGGAGTAAAAGAAAATTATGTGAAGGTGTTACATATATATAAAACAAACTATAAGTGCCATGGAGTGATGAAATAGTGTTAAATTGCGATGCCCCAGGGACACCCAGCCACGGCAGGCACAGGGAGCCCCGCACCCCAGAGAATTCCCCCCTATTATGGACTGCCATATTAAACAAAATGTAGGAGTCTTACCTCAGTGTGCTCATTCCAAATGTAAAGGCTAGAGTGTTGGACTATTTAAAATCAGAGTAGTGGGTGGGGCAGGGTGCTAAATTAGGGGGAAGGTGTCTCCTACCTTCAAAAATGTATGAATACATCAGTTACAGAGGGAAAAGGGCCCTAATTTGCACACCTCAATTAGGTAGTGAGGTGCTACTCTGCTTGAGACTTAGTAAAGTGTACAGAGGGAAAAGGTAGCAGGTGCACTATCTCACACTAGCTCAACCTGTAGTAACCAGAGGCACTTAGCATATTCCTGGCCAGGGCTATGAGCTTACCCACCGCATCAAGGTAGCCTCTCATTGGGTAAGTCCCTAACACTAACTATAGGGGTTCAGGTCCGGGGGTCAGGACACCCCAGAGCCATCCAGCCAGACAACCCCAGGGCATCGCAGGAGTGATAAAAATATAGGGTTAAAGAGGTAGGAGCAGCTGTTGCTGCATGTGTGAATAATGTGAGGAGTAAAAGAAAATTATGTGAAGGTGTTACATATGTATAAAACAAACTATAAGTGCCATGGAGTGATGAAATAGTGTTAAATTGCGATGCCCCAGGGACACCCAGCCACGGCAGGCACAGGGAGCCCCGCACCCCAGAGTATTCCCCCCATTATGGACTGCCATATTAAACAAAATGTAGGAGTCTTACCTCAGTGTGCTCATTCCAAATGTAAAGGCTAGAGTGTTGGACTATTTAAAATCAGAGTAGTGGGTGGGGCAGGGTGCTAAATTAGGGTGAAGGTGTCTCCTACCTTCAAAAATGTATGAATACATCAGTTACAGAGGGAAAAGGGCCCTAATTTGCACACCTTAATTAGGTAGTGAGGTGCTACTCTGCTTGAGACTTAGTAAAGTGTACAGAGGGAAAAGGTAGCAGGTGCACTATCTCACACTAGCTCAACCTGTAGTAACCAGAGGCACTTAGCATATTCCTGGCCAGGGCTATGATCTTACCCACCGCATCAAGGTAGCCTCTCATTGGGTAAGTCCCTAACACTAACTATAGGAGTTCAGGTCCGGGGGGCAGGACACCCCAGAGCCACCCAGCCAGACAACCCCAGGGCATCGCAGGAGTGATAAAAATATAGGGTTAAAGAGGTAGGAGCAGCTGTTGCTGCATGTGTGAATAAGGGCCCTCATTCCGAGTTGTTCGCTCGCAAGCGGATTTTAGCAGATTTGCTCATGCTAAGCCCCGGCCTACTGGGAGTGAATCTTAGCATCTTAAAATTGCGAACGAAGTATTCGCAATATTGCGATTACACACCTCGTAGCAGTTTCTGAGTAGCTTCAGACTTACTCGGCATCTGCGATCAGTTCAGTGCTTGTCGTTCCTGGTTTGACGTCACAAACACTCCCAGCGTTCGCCCAGACACTCCTCCGTTCCTCCGGCCACTCCTGCGTTTTTTCCGGAAACGGTAGCGTTTTTTCCCACACGCCCATAAAACGGCCTGTTTCCGCCCAGAAACACCCATTTCCTGTCAATCACATTACGATCGCCTGAGCGAAGAAAAAGCCGTGAGTAAAAATCCTAACTTCATAGCAAATTTACTTGGCGCAGTCGCAGTGCGGACATTGCGCATGCGCACTAAGCGGAAAATCGCTGCGATGCGATGAAATTTACCGAGCGAACAACTCGGAATGAGGGCCAATGTGAGGAGTAAAAGAAAATTATGTGAAGGTGTTACATATATATAAAACAAACTATAAGTGCCATGGAGTGATGAAATAGTGTTAAATTGCGATGCCCCAGGGACACCCAGCCACGGCAGGCACAGGGAGCCCCGCACCCCAGAGAATTCCCCCCATTATGGACTGCCATATTAAACAAAATGTAGGAGTCTTACCTCAGTGTGCTCATTCCAAATGTAAAGGCTAGAGTGTTGGACTATTTAAAATCAGAGGAGTGGGTGGGGTAGGGTGCTAAATTAGGGTGAAGGTGTCTCCTACCTTCAAAAATGTATGAATACATCAGTTACAGAGGGAAAAGGGCCCTAATTTGCACACCTTAATTAGGTAGTGAGGTGCTACTCTGCTTGAGACTTAGTAAAGTGTACAGAGGGAAAAGGTAGCAGGTGCACTATCTCACACTAGCTCAACCTGTAGTAACCAGAGGCACTTAGCATATTCCTGGCCAGGGCTATGAGCTTACCCACCGCATCAAGGTAGCCTCTCATTGGGTAAGTCCCTAACACTAACTATAGGGGTTCAGGTCCGGGGGGCAGGACACCCCAGAGCCATCCAGCCAGACAACCCCAGGGCATCGCAGGAGTGATAAAAATATAGGGTTAAAGAGGTAGGAGCAGCTGTTGCTGCATGTGTGAATAATGTGAAGAGTAAAAGAAAATTATGTGAAGGTGTTACATATATATAAAACAAACTATAAGTGCCATGGAGTGAGGAAATAGTGTTAAATTGCGATGCCCCAGGGACACCCAGCCACGGCAGGCACAGGGAGCCCCGCACCCGAGAGTATTCCCCCCATTATGGACTGCCATATTAAACAAAATGTAGGAGTCTTACCTCAGTGTGCTCATTCGAAATGTAAAGGCTAGAGTGTTGGACTATTTAAAATCAGAGGAGTGGGTGGGGCAGGGTGCTAAATTAGGGTGAAGGTGTCTCCTACCTTCAAAAATGTATGAATACATCAGTTACAGAGGGAAAAGGGCCCTAATTTGCACACCTTAATTAGGTAGTGAGGTGCTACTCTGCTTGAGACTTAGTAAAGTGTACAGAGGGAAAAGGTAGCAGGTGCACTATCTCACACTAGCTCAACCTGTAGTAACCAGAGGCACTTAGCATATTCCTGGCCAGGGCTATGAGCTTACCCACCGCATCAAGGTAGCCTCTCATTGGGTAAGTCCCTAACACTAACTATAGGGGTTCAGGTCCGGGGGGCAGGACACCCCAGAGCCACCCAGCCAGACAACCCCAGGGCATCGCAGGAGTGATAAAAATATAGGGTTAAAGAGGTAGGAGCAGCTGTTGCTGCATGTGTGAATAATGTGAGGAGTAAAAGAAAATTATGTGAAGGTGTTACATATATATAAAACAAACTATAAGTGCCATGGAGTGATGAAATAGTGTTAAATTGCAATGCCCCAGGGACACCCAGCCACGGCAGGCACAGCGAGCCCCGCACCCCAGAGAATTCCCCCCATTATGGACTGCCATATTAAACAAAATGTAGGAGTCTTACCTCAGTGTGCTCATTCCAAAGTCTCAAGCAGAGTAGCACCTCACTACCTAATTAAGGTGTGCAAATTAGGGCCCTTTTCCCCCTGTAACTGATGTATTCATACATTTTTGAAGGTAGGAGACACCTTCACCCTAATTTAGCACCCTGCCCCACCCACTCCTCTGATTTTAAATAGTCCAACACTCTAGCCTTTACATTTGGAATGAGCACACTGAGGTAAGACTCCTACATTTTGTTTAATATGGCAGTCCATAATGGGGGGAATTCTCTGGGGTGCGGGGCTCCCTGTGCCTGCCGTGGCTGGGTGTCCCTGGGGCATCGCAATTTAACACTATTTCATCACTCCATGGCACTTATAGTTTGTTTTATATATATGTAACACCTTCACATAATTTTCTTTTACTCCTCACATTATTCACACATGCAGCAACAGCTGCTCCTACCTCTTTAACCCTATATTTTTATCACTCCTGCGATGCCCTGGGGTTGTCTGGCTGGGTGGCTCTGGGGTGTCCTGCCCCACGGACCTGAACCCCTATAGTTAGTGTTAGGGACTTACCCAATGAGAGGCTACCTTGATGCGGTGGGTAAGCTCATAGCCCTGGCCAGGAATATGCTAAGTGCCTCTGGTTACTACAGGTTGAGCTAGTGTGAGATAGTGCACCTGCTACCTTTTCCCTCTGTACACTTTACTAAGTCTCAAGCAGAGTAGCACCTCACTACCTAATTAAGGTGTGCAAATTAGGGCCCTTATCCCTCTGTAACTGATGTATTCATACATTTTTGAAGGTAGGAGACACCTTCACCCTAATTTAGCACCCTGCCCCACCCACTCCTCTGATTTTAAATAGTCCAACACTCTAGCCTTTACATTTGGAATGAGCACACTGAGGTAAGACTCCTACATTTTGTTTAATATGGCAGTCCATAATGGGGGGAATTCTCTGGGGTGCGGGGCTCCCTGTGCCTGCCGTGGCTGGGTGTCCCTGGGGCATCGCAATTTAACACTATTTCATCACTCCATGGCACTTATAGTTTGTTTTATATATATGTAACACCTTCACATAATTTTCTTTTACTCCTCACATTATTCACACATGCAGCAACAGCTGCTCCTACCTCTTTAACCCTATATTTTTATCACTCCTGCGATGCCCTGGGGTTGTCTGGCTGGGTGGCTCTGGGGTGTCCTGCCCCCCGGACCTGAACCCCTATAGTTAGTGTTAGGGACTTACCCAATGAGAGGCTACCTTGATGCGGTGGGTAAGCTCATAGCCCTGGCCAGGAATATGCTAAGTGCCTCTTGTTACTACAGGTTGAGCTAGTGTGAGATAGTGCACCTGCTACCTTTTCCCTCTGTACACTTTACTAAGTCTCAAGCAGAGTAGCACCTCACTACCTAATTAAGGTGTGCAAATTAGGGCCCTTTTCCCTCTGTAATATAGGAACTGCCTGGTTTCTTTTGGTTGCAGTACAGTACCAGGATGCAGGTATAACAATAAAATCTGATTCCTCACTGACACTTGAAGGAACTTGAGAAAACAGCAGATCAGCTGACCCCTCTGCTTTCCATATGCTTCTATGAACACTCTGAGGAAGCAGAGCAGGGACCAAAGCATATTTTTACACCTGGGCCCAGCACTCGCAAGTTCCGCCACTGCCCGACATACCCCATATATGCCATCAGATCACTCTGCATGCCCCTTATATGCTATCAGACTCCTCTTCATGCCGCTAACCAGAGGCATAGTGTGTAGCCATGGTATCCAGGGCAAGCACAGTCCATGCGCCCCTCACTAGAGTAGTATGTCTGTGAAGGAGTATAGCCAGCATGTGGAAACAAACTGAACGGAAAAAGAATAAAATAAAAAAACAGCAGGAGCAGTGTCAAACTGGGGCATCCTACTGCTACTACTACTACTACTGCTACTCTACAACCCTACTGAATGGAGCTATAGTCACTAATCATTACCCATTGTAGCAGGGGCTAGCAGTGTTTTCACTTTGGGTGTCAAACATTCAATGTCCTAATCAAAAATAAAATTCAGAGAGACATCCTATAACAAATATTGGAGGCAAAAGAAGAACAGTGTAAAGCATGACACATCTCCTAATTGTCCTTTAAGTAAGATCAAAGTCCTGACTAAATAGGTCTGTCAAATTCGGAACTGCCCAGCCCCTCCCCCCCCCACTCCCCCCCAGATTTAGGACAGTTGGCAGAACGTTCTGCTCTCCTACCTGTCCTTGTAGCTTCACCACCTGTAGCTGCTCTTCTCTTAAGTTCAGTTGGTGATTGCCTGGATCCTGGAATATTGGGACCCTGTTTGGAAAAATTGGATATGTACATGAAGCATGGACAACATAGCAATAAATGAATATTCTTGACCTCAACCAGCCACACACAAAGACAAACAGCCTTGACATTAAGTAACTAGTACTAAAAGTAAACACAGAAACCTATTTCTACAAACTGCCCTGGCATTACGAAATGGGAACACTAAGCAATTTTCATTATTAAGTTAAATTACTATCAAATAAATGACCCCACTAATACAATAATATATGTCACCAATTAAAAAAAGTAAGATTTTACTCACCGGTAAATCTATTTCTCGTAGTCCGTAGTGGATGCTGGGAACTCCGTAAGGACCATGGGGAATAGCGGCTCCGCAGGAGACTGGGCACAACTAAAGAAAGCTTTAGGTCACCTGGTGTGCACTGGCACCTCCCACTATGACCCTCCTCTAAGCCTCAGTTAGGACACTGTGCCCGGACGAGCTGACATAATAAGGAAGGATTTTGAATCCCGGGTAAGACTCATACCAGCCACACCAATCACACCGTATAACTCGTGATACTATACCCAGTTAACAGTATGAATATAACTGAGCCTCTCAACAGATGGCTCAACAATAACCCTTTAGTTAGGCAATAACTATATACAAGTATTGCAGACAATCCGCACTTGGGATGGGCGCCCAGCATCCACTACGGACTACGAGAAATAGATTTACCGGTGAGTAAAATCTTATTTTCTCTGACGTCCTAGTGGATGCTGGGAACTCCGTAAGGACCATGGGGATTATACCAAAGCTCCCAAACGGGCGGGAGAGTGCGGATGACTCTGCAGCACCGAATGAGAGAACTCCAGGTCCTCCTCAGCCAGGGTATCAATTTTGTAGAATTTAGCAAACGTGTTTGCCCCTGACCAAGTTGCAGCTCGGCAAAGTTGGAAAGCCGAGACCCCTCGGGCAGCTGCCCAAGATGAGCCCACCTTCCTTGTGGAATGGGCTTTTACAGATTTTGGCTGCGGTAGTCCAGCCGCAGAATGCGCCAGCTGAATTGTGCTACAAATCCAGCGAGCAATAGTCTGCTTAGAAGCAGGAGCACCCAGTTTGTTGGGTGCATACAGGATAAACAGCGAGTCAGTTCTCCTGACTCTAGCCGTCCTGGAAACATAATTTTTCAAGGCCCTGACTACGTCCAGTAACTTGGAATCCTCCAAGTCCCTAGTAGCCGCAGGCACTACAATAGGTTGGTTCAAGTGAAAAGCTGATACCACCTTAGGGAGAAACTGGGGACGAGTCCTCAATTCTGCCCTATCCATATGGAAAATCAGATAAGGACTTTTATATGACAAAGCCGCCAATTCTGATACACGCCTGGCCGAAGCCAAGGCCAATAACATGACCACTTTCCGCGTGAGATATTTTAGATCCACGGTTTTTAGTGGCTCACACCAATCTGATTTTAAGAAACTCAACACCACGTTGAGAACCCAAGGTGCCACTGGAGGCACAACCGGGGGCTGAATATGCAGCACTCCTTTTACAATGTCTGAACTTCAGGTACTGAAGCTAGTTCTTTCTGGAAGAAAATCGACAGAGCCGAGATCTGTATCTTAATGGAGCCTAATTTTAGGCCCATAGACACTCCTGCTTGTAGGAAATGCAGAAATCGACCTAGTTGAATTTCCTCTGTTGGGGCCTTTTTTGGCCTCACACCAAGCAACATATTTCCGCCATATGCGGTGATAATGTTTTGCAGTTACATCTTTCCTGGCTTGAATCAGCGTAGGAATGACTTCCTCCGAAATGCCCTTTTCCTTTAGGATCCGGCGTTCAACCGCCATGCCGTCAAAACGTAGCCGCGGTAAGTCTTGGAACAGACAGGGCCCCTGCTGCCGCAGGTCCTGTCTGAGCGGCAGAGGCCATGGGTCCTCTGATATAAGTTCTTGAAGTTCTGGGTACCAAGCTCTTCTTGGCCAATCCGGAACCACGAGTATCGTTCTTACTCCTCGCCTTCCTATTATTCTCAGTACCTTTTGTATGAGAGGCAGAGGGGGGAACACATAAACCGACTGGTACACCCACGGTGTTACCAGAGCGTCCACAGCTATCGCCTGAGGGTCCCTTGACCTGGCGCAATATCTTTTATAGCTTTTTGTTGAGGCGGGACGCCATCATGTCCACCTGTGGCCTTTCCCAATGGTGTACAATCCTTTGGAAGACTTCTGGATGAAATCCCCACTCTCCCGGGTGGAGGTCGTGTCTGCTGAGAAGATCTGCTTCCCAGTCGTCCACTCCGGGAATGAACACTGCTGACAGTGCTAACACATGATTTTCCGCCCATCGGAGAATCCTTGTGGCTTCTGCCATCGCCATCCTGCTTCTTGTGCCGCCCCGTTGGTTTACATGGGCGACTGCCGTGATGTTGTCTGATTGGATCAGTACCGGCTGGTTTTGAAGCAGAGGCCTTGCCTGACTCAGGGCATTGTAAATGGCCCTCAGTTCCAGAATATTTATGTGTAGGGAAGTCACCTGACTTGACCAAAGTCCCTGGAAGTTTCTTCCCTGTGTGACTGCCCCCCAGCCTCAAAGGCTGGCATCCATGATCACTAGGACCTAGTCCTGTATGCCGAACCTGCGGCCCTCTTGAAGATGGGCACTCTGCAGCCACCACAGTAGAAGACCCTGGTCCTTGAAGACAGGGTTATCAGCCGATGCATCTGAAGATGTGATCCGGACCACTTGTCCAACAGGTCCCACTGAAAAGTTCTTGCATGGAACCTGCCGAATGGGATTGCTTCGTAGGAAGCTACCATTTTTCCCAGGACTCGCGTGCAATGACGCACCGATACCTGTTTTGGCTTCAGGAGGTCTCTGACTAGAGATGACAGCTCCTTGGCTTTCTTCTCCGGAAGAAACACTTATTTCTGTTCTGTGTCCAGAACCATCCCCAGGAACAGTAGACGTGTCGTAGGAACCAGCTGTGACTTTGGACTGTTTAGAATCCAACCGTGCTGTTGTAGCATTTTCCAAAATAGTGCTACCCCGACTAGCAACTGCTCCTTGGACCTTGCCCTTATAAGGAGATTGTCCAAGTACGGGATAATTAAAACTCCCTTTTTTCGAAGGAGTATCATCATTTCGGCCATTACCTTGGTAAACACCCTCGGTGCCATGTACAGTCCAAACGGCAGTGTCTGGACTTGGTAATGGTAATCCTGTACCACAAATCTGAGGTACTCCTGGCGAGGATGGTAAATGGGGACATGCAGGTAAGCATCCTTGATGTCCCGGGATCCCATGTAATCCCCCTCGTCCAGGCTTGCAATAACCGCCCTGAGCGATTCCATCTTGAACTTGAATTTTTTTATGTGTTCAAGGATTTTAAATATAAAATGGGTCACACCGAACCATGCGGTTTCGGTACCCCAAACCGTGTGGAATAGTAACCCCGTCCTTGTTGAAGTAGGGGCACCTTGAGTATTACCTGCTGGGAATACAGCTTATTAATTGCCTCTAGCGCAGCCTCCCTGCCTGAGGGAGTTGTCGGCAAGGCATATTTGAGGAAACGGCGGGGGGGAGACATCTCGAATTCCAGCTTGTACCCCTGAAATACTACTTGAATGAAACAGGGATCCACCTGTGAGCGAGCCCACTGATCGCTGAAATTTTTGAGACGGCCCCCCACCGTACCTGGCTACACCTGTGGAGCCCCCGCGTCATGCTGTGGACTCAGAGGAAACGAGAGAAGAATTTTGATTCTGGGAACAGGCTGACTGGTGCAGCTTTTTCCCTCTTCCCATGTCTCTGTACAGAAAGGAAGCGCCTTTGACCCGCTTGCTTTTCTGAAGCCGAAAGGACTGTACCTGATAATACAGTGCTTTCTTAGTCTGTGAGGAAACCTGAGGTAAAAATATTTCTTCCCAGCTGTTGCTGTGGATACGAGGTCCTTATAAGCCTCCTCATTAAACATGTCGACACAACCGTACCGACACACCGCGCACACACACAGGGAATGCTCTGACTGAGGACAGGACCCCACAAAGCCCTTTGGGGAGACAGAGAGAGAGTATGCCAGCACACACCAGAGCGCTATATAATGTGGGGATTAACACTATAACTGAGTGAAATTTCCCCAATAGCTGCTTGTATATATAATATTGCGCCTAAATTTAGTGCCCCCCCTCTCTTTTTAACCCTTTGAGCCTGAAAACTACAGGGGAGAGCCTGGGGAGCTTTCTTCCAGCTGCACTGTGAAGAGAAAATGGCGCCAGTGTGTCTGAGGGAGATAGCTCCGCCCCTTTTTCGCAGACTTTTCTCCCGCTTTTTTCTGGATTCTGGCAGGGGTATTTACCACATATATAGCCTCTGGGGCTATATATTGTGGTATTTTTGCCAGCCAAGGTGTTTTTATTGCTGCTCAGGGCGCCCCCCCCAAGCGCCCTGCACCCTCAGTGACCGGAGTGTGAAGTGTGCATGAGGTGCGCTACCTTGGTGAAGACTGATGTCTTCTGCCGCCGATTTTCCGGACCTCTTCTTGCTTCTGGCTCTGTAAGGGGGACGGCGGCGCGGCTCCGGGACCGAACACCAAGGCTGGGCCTGCGGTCGATCCCTCTGGAGCTAATGGTGTCCAGTAGCCTAAGAAGCCCAAGCTGGCTGCAAGCAGGCAGGTTCGCTTCTTCTCCCCTTAGTCCCTCGCTGCAGTGAGCCTGTTGCCAGCAGGTCTCACTGAAAATAAAAAACCTAATTCTATACTTTCTTTCTAGAAGCTCAGGAGAGCCCCTAGTGTGCATCCAACCTCGGCCGGGCACAAAATCTAACTGAGGCTTGGAGGAGGGTCATAGTGGGAGGAGCCAGTGCACACTAGGTGACCTAAAGCTTTCTTTAGTTGTGCCCAGTCTCCTGCGGAGCCGCTATTCCCCATGGTCCTTACGGAGTTCCCAGCATCCACTAGGACGTCAGAGAAATAAGCGCCCATCCTCACTATTAAATTAGCGCTTCCGCACCAATTCTATATGACCCTTCCCTCCCACACTTACCTTGGGCTCTTTGCGTATGTAAGAGTCTATCTGTCTTGCTCCCTAGTGTCCCAGCAGTGTAAGATGGCGGTGCAGGTCAGGTGGTGCATATTACCCCAGAGATGACAGCCAATTGTAGTAGAGAGGAGCAGGTGCACTGAGACAATGCAGAAATTAAGTGAGCAATCCAGAGATCTGTTTTTCCTGTTGCCAGCAGATTGGAAACGCATGATCAGCATGTAAGTGGGCAGGACCCAGGAGAGATCCCACCAAGTGCCAGGGAAACCATCATTGCATACCACCCTGTGGCACACATGTCAAGGGTTGACAACCTACCTCCTTTAGCATCTCTCTCTGGTAACATAAGGGGCGGGATGTAATGGAGTCCGAGATAGCCGGACGTGCAGGATGCCGGCTGATCTCTGACATTTTTTTAAAGGAACAACCATGGTTTTGCCTTGCAAATGATTGCGTCTTTAAAAAAAACATCTAAGATCGATCTGCATCTTGGAGATGGCTCTCGGTTTCTGCCACCCTGATGCGTATTTCAGTGTCATGTCCCCTGATGTAGTAATGTTTATACTATGTACTTGTTCTACATTGTCTTGTACTGTAAAGGTCCATACACACTAGACGACGTCACTCTATGGGGGTCATTCTTACCTGATCACACGCTGCTGTTCATCGCAGCGCAGCGATCAGGTCAGAAGTGCACTGCGGCGCCGGCGCATGGCTGACAGCCGACGGCTGTCTTTGCCCATCGATCGCCTCTGCATGATTGACAGGCAGAGGCGTTCGTTGGGTGGGAGGGGGCAGCTTGGCGGCATTTGGCCGCCATTTTGTGGGCGCGATCCGGCCTACACAGGCGTGGCCAGACCGTCTGGGGTGCGGGCCGCAGCGGCTGCGTGACGTCACATGCAGCCGCTGCGACCAGGGCAGCAACGAGTAGCTCCCTGCCAGCGCGCAAAAGCTTCGCTGGCTGGGAGCTACTCCTGAAGTGCAAAAGCATCGCCGCTGTGCAATGCTTTTGTACTTCTGCGGGGGGGGGCTCACATGCGGGGTGGACTAGCCCTGTGCTGGGCGTCCCCCCGCATGTCTTTATTACTGATCGTAGCCCTGAAAAATTTTGATCAGGTCTTAATTAGGCCCTATGAGCCACATCATCTAGTGTTTCCCTTGCCGGGCTGGGTGGTCGACGGCCGCCCGTACACACTGAGCGATATGACCGCTCATATTGCTTAGTGACGTCACGCAGCTGCCGGCTGTGCATGCAGCCCCTGGACGACAGTCCAGATTGAGCTTACATGCACTGCCGACAGCGACGATTGTTGTCAACCCGTGGGGCTGTGCATCGATCGTCGCTGGTGGCATACTCACTGGCTGACGAAATGAGCAACGTCGCTCAGAAAGGGGGAAAATGAGCGACGTCGCTCATTTTATCGGCAAGTGTGTATGGGCCTTAAGTTGCTATTTCTTGTTTAGCACATTTGTTTACATACTTTATTAGGTGCTGCAGAATCCTTATGGTGCCATATAAATAAACTACAACAATAATGATGATAATAATAATAATAATAATAATAATAATAATAATAAAAGTGAACCTGGGAACACACTGTACAATATTTTAAAGTACATTCCACAGTTGGCAAAAAGGGATGCCAAGCAGACGTCACTTTTTTCGGGATGGCCAGCACATTGCTCTCACCACAAAACAATAAGAGTTCTGTTAGTTGGAGTTTTATATATATATATATAAAATATGTGTGTCTGTGTTTTTGGTTCATCTTAATGGAAATTTGATATATTAAAAGTTCCACACTACACTATGGGGGAAATTTACTAAGCTCCCGATTTTGACCGAGATGCCGTTTTTTCATCAAAGTGTCATCTCGGTAATTTACTAAGCACTAATCACGGCAGTGATGAGGGCATTCGTAATTTTTTGCAAGTTCAGGTAAAAAATTACGAATGAATACACCATCGGTCAAAACGCGGCTGTTTAAGTATGAATCTCGGTCATTTACTAAGAAGTGCAAAGCAAAAAACAATCAAACACTGCCGTGAAAAATTACAACTCGTAAAAAAGTGCTAAAAAAAAACAGACCTTTTTTTTTTATTCGTGATTGGATAGGCATGCACGGATCCATGAGATCCGTGCATGTATATCAGTGGGAAGGGGTGGGAAAGTGCTTATTTGTTCAAAAAAAATTGCGTGGGGTCCCCCCTCCTAAGCATAACCAGCCTCGGGCTCTTTGAGCCGATCCTGGTTGCAGAAATATGGGGAAAAAAATGACAGGGGTTCCCCCATATTTAAGCAACCAGCATCGGGCTCTGCGCCTGGTCCTGGTCCCAAAAATACGGGGGACAAAAAGAGTAGGGGTCCCCCGTATTTTTAAAACCAGCACCGGGCTCCACTAGCTGGACAGATAATGCCACAGCCGGGGGTCACTTTTATATAGTGCCCTGCGGCCGTGGCATCAAAAATCCAACTAGTCACCCCTGGCCGGGGTACCCTGGGGGAGTGGGGACCCCTTCAATCAAGGGGTCCCCCCCCCAGCCACCCAAGGGCCAGGGGTGAAGCCCGAGGCTGTCCCCCCCCATCCAATGGGCTGCGGATGGGGAGGCTGATAGCCTTTGTTGTAAAAGAAAAGATATTGTTTTTAGTAGCAGTACTACAAGGCCCAGCAAGCCTCCCCCGCATGCTGGTACTTGGAGAACCACAAGTACCAGCATGCGACGGAAAAACGGGCCCGCTGGTACCTGTAGTACTACTACTAAAAAAATACCCAAAAAAAGACAAGACACACACACACCGTGAAAGTATAATTTTATTACATACATACACACATACATACATACATACTTACCTTAAGTTCCCACGCAGGTCGGTCCTCTTCTCCAGTAGAATCCAAGGGGTACCTGTTGAAGAAATTATACTCACGAGATCCAGGGGTCCAGGCTCCTCGGGAAATCCAGGGGTAATCCACGTACTTGCATAAAATAAGAAAACGGAAAGCCGAGCCACGAACTGAAACAGGCCCCATGTTTTCACATGGGACTCCTTTCCACGAATGCCAGAAACCCACTCTGACTGATGTCTAAGTGGGTTTCTTCAGCCAATCAGGGAGCGCCACGTTGTAGCACTCTCCTGATCAGCTGTGTGCTCCTGTCCTCACTGACAGGCAGCACACGGCAGTGTTACAATGTAGCGCCTATGCGCTCCATTGTAACCAATGCTGGGAACTTTCTGCTCAGCGGTGACGTCACTTTAGGTCAACCGCAGGGCAGAAAGTTCCCACCATTGGTTACAATGGAGCGCATAGGCGCTACATTGTAACACTGCCGTGTGCTGCCTGTCAGTGAGGACAGGACCACACAGCTGATCAGGAGAGTGCTACAACGTGGCGCTCCCTGATTGGCTGAAGAAACCCACTTAGACAGAAGTCAAAGTGGGTTTCTGGCATTCGTGGAAAGGTGACCCATGTGCAAACATGGGTCCCCTTTCAGTTCGTGGTCGGGACACCGTTTTGTTTTTTTTGTCAAGTACGTGGATTACCCCTGGATTTCCCGAGGAGCCTGGACCCCTGGATCTCGTGAGTATAATTTCTTCAACAGGTACCCCTTGGATTCTACTGGAGAAGAGGACCGACCTGCGTGGGAACTTAAGGTAAGTATGTATGTATGTGTGTATGTATGTAATAAAATTATACTTTCACGGTGTGTGTGTCTTGTCTTTTTTTGGGTATTTTTTTAGTAGTAGTACTACAGGTACCAGCGGGCCCGTTTTTCCGTCGCATGCTGGTACTTGTGGTTCTCCAAGTACCAGCATGCGGGGGAGGCTTGCTGGGCCTTGTAGTACTGCTACTAAAAACAATATCTTTTCTTTTACAACAAAGGCTATCAGCCTCCCCATCCGCAGCCCATTGGATGGGGGGGGACAGCCTCGGGCTTCACCCCTGGCCCTTGGGTGGCTGGGGGGGGGGGACCCCTTGATTGAAGGGGTCCCCACTCCCCCAGGGTACCCCGGCCAGGAGTGACTAGTTGGATTTTTGATGCCACGGCCGCAGGGCACTATATAAAAGTGACCCCCGGCTGTGGCATTATCTGTCCAGCTAGTGGAGCCCGGTGCTGGTTTTAAAAATACGGGGGACCCCTACTCTTTTTGTCCCCCGTATTTTTGGGACCAGGACCAGGCGCAGAGCCCGATGCTGGTTGCTTAAATATGGGGGAACCCCTGTCATTTTTTCCCCCATATTTTTGCAACCAGGATCGGCTCAAAGAGCCCGAGGCTGGTTATGCTTAGGAGGGGGGACCCCACGCATTTTTTTAAATTATTTTACAGTGTTTAATTAAAAAAAAAAAAAAAACCCCAGCACGGATCACACAGATCCGGCCGAGATTGATTGTAAAAAAAGTCGGCAGTGTTTTGCTAATCACTGCCGTAAAAATAGGTAAAAAACCACGAATGACATCGACATCGGAACAAAAGAAAAACCCGAATACGACAGCTTAGTAAATCCATCGTAATCAATTCAAAAAGTTGCAATTTTACACTGTCGATGTCATTCGTGATTGAACTTGGACATGAATTTGGAAAATACGAATCTTAGTAAATGTACCCCTATGTGTTTTATGATAATTTTAATGCATTTTTCCCACACTAGAACTACACTGAATACATTGACTATAGGTTCTAGGTACCATTGTAAATACAGTTTTAATGATACCATAAGTGTAAAACTCAATGGGCCTACTTCAGACCTGATCGCAGCAGCACATTTGTTAGCTAATGGACAAAACCATGGGGGTAATTCAGATCTGATCGCTGGGCTGTGTTTTTTGCTGCCCTGCGATCAGATAGTCGCCGCCTACAGGGGGAGGGGGTGTATTTTCGCTGTGCAAGTGTGCGATCGCATGTGTAGCAGAGCTGCACAAACTGATTTTGTGCAGTCTCTGCGCAGCCCAGGACTTACTTAGCCGCTGCGATCACATCAGCTTGTTCGGAACCGGATTTGACGTCAGACACCCTCCCTTCAAACACTTGAGCCCGCCTGCGTTTTTCCAGACAGTCCCTGAAAACGATCATCTGCCACCCACAAATGCCCTCTTCCTTTCAATCTCCTTGCAAACGCCCGTGCGAATGGATCCTTCGCAGAAACCTGTCGCTGATCGGCATCCCCTTTGCAGCCGTCTGTCGCGCCTGTGCATTTTCGTGCATACACATGTGCAGTTCGGATCTGATCGCCCTCTGTGCGAAAACGCACAGCAGCGATCAGATCTGAATGACCCCATATGTGCACTGCAGGGGGGGGGGGGGGCAGATATAACATGTGCAGAGAGAGTTTGATTTGGTGGGGTGTGTTCAAACTGAAATCTAAATTGCAGAGTAAAAAATAGGATTTTAATTATCTACCGGTAAATCCTTTTCTCGTAGTCCGTAGAGGATACTGGGGATCCATTTAGCACCAGGGGTATAGACGGGTCCACTAGGAGCCATGGGCACTTTAATAATTTGATAGTGTGGGCTAGCTCCTCCCTCTATGCCCCTCCTACCAGACTCAGTCTAGGAAACTGTGCCCGAGGAGACGGACATACTTTGAGAGGAAATAAAAGGATAGTGGTGAGATTCCGAACCAGCACACACAAACAAGAGGAAAGCCAAGCTAACCAAACTTGGAACAGGAACAACAACAGCTGAACCAAACAACAATACTTAACCAAGTAAAAGTGCAGGACGAACGAAGCACTGGGCGGGCGCACAGTATCCTGTACGGACTACGAGAAAAGGATTTACCAGTCGGTAATTAAAATCCTATTTTCTCTTCCGTCCTAGAGGATACTGGGGATTCATTTAGTACCACGGGGACGTACCAAACCTCCCAAACCGGGTGGGAGAGTGTTGAGGGTCCTGCAGAACTGATTGACCAAACTGAAGGTCCTCAGAGGCCAAGGTATCGAACTTATAGAACTTTGCAAACGTGTTCGAAACCTGACCAAGTAGCTGCTCGGCAGAGCTGTAAGGCCGAGACACCACGGGCAGCCGCCCAAGAAGAACCCACTGACCTACTCGAGTGGGCCTGTACAGATTTTGGAATCGGCAATCGTGCCATGGAATAAGCATGCTGGATAGTGAGCCTGATCCAGCGTTCAATTGACTGCTGTGAATAAGGACACCCAATCTTATTGGGATTGTAAAGAACAAACAGCAAGTCCGATTTTCTGTGATGAGCTGTTCTCTTCACATACACCTTCAAAGCCCTCACAACATCCAAACGTTTTGAAGTAACAGAGGTGTCGGTAACAACCAGAACCACAATTGGTTCGTTGATGTGAAACGCAGACACCACCTTAGGAAGAAATTGCTGACGAGTCCTGAGTTCAGCTCTGTCCTCATGGAAGATTAAATAGGGGCTCTTCTGAGACAACGCCCCCAGCTCCGACACACATCTTGCTGAAGCCAAGTTCAACAGTGTGACGGTTTTCCACGTAAGATATTTTACGTCTACCTCCTGTAATGGTTCAAATCAGTCTGATTGGAGGAACTGCAGCACGAAATTGAGATCACAAGGTGCCATGGGAGGCACAAAGAGAGGCTGGATGTGAAGAACCCCTTTCAAGAATGTCTGGACCTTAGGAAAAGACGACAATTGTTTCTGAAAGAAAATGGACAAGGCCGAAATCTGGACTTTTATGGAGCCCAGACGTAGGCCCACATCGACACCCGACTACGGAAAAAGCAGGAAACGTCCCAGATGAAATTCCACCGCAGAATATTTTATGCTCTCACACCAAGAGACGTATTTCTTCAAATACAGTGGTAATGTTTAAATGTTACCCCCTTCCTGGCTTGGATCATAGTCAGGATGACCTTGTCAGGGAGGTCTCTCCTGGCTAGAATCAACTGTTCAACTTCCATGCCGTCAAACGTGATAGACGAACGGCCCCTGTTGCAGGACATCCTCGCGAAGAGGAAGAGACCACAGATCTTCCAGGAGCATCTCCGGGAGGTCCGCGTACCAGGCCCTTCTTGGCCAATCTGGAGCAATGAGAATTGCTTGAACTTTTTCCCTTTTTATTCTTTTCAGAATTTTTGGGATGAGTGGAAGTGGAGGGAACACGTACACCATCTGATAGACCCATGCAGTTGTCAGAGCGTCCACTGCCACTGCCTGTGGGTCTCTCGACCTGGAACAATAGCACTTGCGCTTCTTGTTGAGACGAGAGGCCATCATGTCGATTTGTGGACATCCCCATTGACGTGTCATGCACCTGAACCCCTCCGGGTGAAGGCCCCGCTTCCCCGGGTGTGGGTCATGTCTGCTGAGGAAGTCTGCTTTCCAGTTGTCTACTTCCGGAATGAAGACTGCCGACAACGCCACAGCATGTTTTTCTGTCCAGAGGAGAATTATTGCTACCTCTGACTTTGCTGCTCTGCTTTTCATTCCGCCCTGTCGGTTTATGTACGTTACTGCCGTCACATTGTCCAACTGAACCTGAATGGCCGATCTTGAAGAAGATGAGGCCTGCAGAAGGGCGGTGTATACAGCCCTGAGTTCCAGAATGTTGATTGGAAGGACGACTTCCTGACTTGACCATCTTCCTTGAAACTGCACCCCCTGGGTGACCGCTCCCTAACCTCTGAGGCGTGCGTATGTGGTTAGCAGAATCCAATTCTGAATCCCGAACCGTCGGCCCTCGATTAGGTGAGAATCTGTAGCCACCACAGAAGGAAAATCCTGGCCTTTGGCAACAGACGGATCCTCTGGTGCATGTGAAGATGCGATCCGAACCATTTGTCCAACAGATCCAGCTGGAAGGGCCTCGCATAAAACCTTCCGTACTGAAGCGCCTCATAAGAGGCCACCATTTTTCCCAGAAGGCAAATGCATAGATGCACCGATATTTGGGTTGTCTTCAGGACATTCCGAACCATCGATTGGATTACCAATGCCTTTTCCAACGGAAGAAAAACTTTCTGCGACTCTGTGTCCAGTATCAGTCCCAGAAATGGGAGCCTCCGAGTTGGCACTAAGTGAAATTTCGGGAGATTTAGAATCCACCCGTGAGCCAGGAATAGTTTGCTTGTGAGACCAATGCTGTCCAGCAACCTTTCCCTGGACGGTGCCTTTATCAAGAGATCATCCAGGTATGGAATTATGTTCACTCCCTGCTTGCGAAGGAGAAACATCATCTCTGCCATCATCTTGGTGAACACCCTCAGTGTCGTGGAGAGACCAAATGGCAGGGCCTGGAACTGGTAGTGAGAGTCCTGTAGTGCAAAGCGTAGATAAGCCTGGTGAGGCAGCCAGATCGGAATGTGAAGGATGCATCCTTGATATCCAGAGATACTAGGAATTCCCCCTCCTCCAGACCTGAGATTACCGCTCTCAGACTCCATCTTGAATTTGAACACTCATAAGTACGGGTTCAGCGATTTTAGATTTAAAATCGGTCTTACCGAACTGTCCAGTTTCTGTACTACAAACAAGTTGGAATAGTACCCCTTGTTTTGCAGATGAGGTGGAACTGGAACAATGACCTGAGTCTGTTCCAGTTTTTGAATGGCATCCTGTAAGGTTATACTTGTCTTTTTTGAAACTGGTAAGCCTGATTTGAAAAATCTGTGAGGTGGGAGCTCCTGAAACTCCAGTCTGTAGCCCTGGGAAATAAAATCTATGACCCAGGGATCCTGGGATGATGTTGTCCAGATGTAACTGAAACTTTTTAGTCGGGCTCCCACCTGCTAGTCTTCCAGGCCTCGCAGTCCATCGTCATGCAGAAGGCTTTGAGGAAGCAGAACTGGAGCTCTGTTCCTGAGAACCGGCAGTTGATGGTTTGCGTGATTTACCTCTAGCGCCTCTGTTGGCAGTAGAAGATCCTCTGACTTTGCCCTTAAACTTAGCAGTCCGAAAGGACTGTAGGGTAGGTCCTGAGTAGGTCTTCCTGGTTGGGGGAGCTGCAGAAGGAAGATATGTGGACTTACCCGCAGTAGCTTTGGAGATCAATTTGTCCAGTTCATCTCCAAATAAGGCCACTCCTGTGAAGGGTAGGCCTTCCACGCCTTTCCTGGAGTCCGCGTCCGCAGTCCACTGGCTTAACCATAAGCCCCTGCATGCTGACACTGCCATAGCAGTGGTGCGTGCATTAAGCAAACCTACTTCTTTTATGGCTTCCACCATAAAGTTTGCAGAGTCCTGTATATGTTGCAGGAGTAACACAATCTCCCCCCTAGATAAGGAATCTAACCCTTCAATAAGGTTACCCAACCATTTAGCAATGGCTTTAGTAATCCACGCACATGCTATAATGGGACTCTGAGCCACCTCGGCAGCTGTGTACAAGGATTTGAGTGTAGTCTCAATCTTACGATCAGCTGTGTCTTTCAGGGAGGCTGCACCAGGGACGGGTAACACAATCTTTCGTGACAACCTGGACACAGATGCATCCACTGTCGGTGGACGTTCCCATTTTTTCCTATTCTCAGGAGGAAAAGGAAAAGATGAGAGTAACATTTTAGGGATTTGAAATTTCTTATCAGGATTAACCCATGGTTCTTCAAACAGGGTATTCAATTCCTTTAACACAGGAAAAGTGACTGAGGACTTCTCTTTTATATTAAAATAAGATTCCTCACACTCCTCTGTCACCTTATCAGGAATTTGTAGCACATCTCTGATAGCATCTATAAGAGCCTGTATTCCCTGTGACAGAGCAGCGCCCCCCCCCCCCCCCACTTCTGAATCCACCTCCCCCTCCTCCGTGTCTGACCCCTCAGCGTCAGAGTTAGACTGCAGGATATGGACCAGAGTTTATTTTTGTGGACAAACGGCAAGGGACTGAGACGCTTGTTTGGGGACTGTGTCTCTGTTCATAATCTCATCCACAGACTGTCTTAAGTATTGCGTCTCTTTCTCATTGCGGGACAATTTATTAGAGATATTGGAAATCATTCCTTTGAAGGAATCCAGTCACGCTGGTCCAGCCCCGCTAGCCTGAGAAGGTACACTACACTGAGTACATAGTAGTGAGCTCCCTGGGAAAGAGGAACAGTCTGCCGTACATGAAACACACTCTTTGCCTGACATATTGTAAATGTGACAGCACACACACACAGGAAAGGTTAAAAGCACAGTTAACCCACAAAGATCCCTTCCAGGGAGACGCAGAGGTATTTGGAGTCAGCACACCACGCCCTTATTGCTAATGCCAAGCCTAGACGGGTCGCAAACTAAGTACCCACACTAATAATCGCTCCCCCCCCCCTGCTATGACCTCCTGGTACCGCTGAGGTAATCTGGAGTCACACCGGAGGAGCTGCGCGTTCCTGTCAATCAGCGTCTGTGATCACTGCAGAGGGAAAATGGCGCTGGTGAGCTGCTGGATCAGCTCATAGTGAAGCCCTGCCCTTTCAGTGGCGCGCGGTCTTCCCGCTTTTTTTATACTGGCTGAGGTAATTTGTGCTTAAAATGGAGACAGAACCGTTTTAAGGTTTTGTTTGCCAGTGTGGGTACTGTGTACAGTGTACTGAGACGCAGTTGTGTACTGAGTCTGGAGACGCAATCCGACCCTGTTAGAAGCCACGCATCTCCGTACCCTCATGCCGCCATAATGGCCAACCTATTACTCGCCACTCTTCTTTATTCTGGCTCTGTTAGGGTTAGCAGCGAGCTGTGGGAATGTACGCTCGCCATGGTGGGGCTTGCGAATAGTTTCCTCAGGAGCTAGTGTCCTGTCAGCGGGGGAACGGGACCATTAACCGTTCAAGAGGCTGGGCTGTCCCCCCCCCCCTCCCCCCTAAGTCCCACGAAGCAGGCAGGCTGGTGCTATCCAGTCCTGCCTGAAAATAACAAACAGAAAAATAAATGCAGAAAACTCTTCAGGAGCTTCCATAAGCGTAACCGGCTCCTCCGGGCACATTTTCTAAATTGAGTCTAGTAGGAGGGGCCAGCCTACACTATCAAATTCTTGAAGTGCCCATGGCTCCTAGTGGACCCGCCTATACCCCTGGTGCTAAATGGATCCCCAGTATCCTCTAGGACGTAAGAGAAATAAAGCAGCCAGTATTTACCCTGCACAGAAACAATATAACCCACCAAAATCTAACTCTCTCTGTACATGTTATATCTGCCCCACCTGCAGTGCACATGGGGGCTAATTCATACCTGATTGCTGCTGTCGTTTTCGCACAGCAGGCGATCAGGTCTGAACTGCGCATGCGCCGCAGTGCGCATGTACATGGCAGAGATGCGATTGGCATCTCATCCCAGCATTGCCTCTGTCTGATTGACAGGCAGAGGCATTCGCTGGGTGGGAGGGATCGGGCTGGCAGCGTTTTGTGGGCGCGGTCCAGGCACTGCAGGCGTGCCTGGACCGTGCAGGGGGCGGGCTGCTGCGTGACATCACACGCAGCCGCTGTGACCCGGGACGCAGGAAAAAGTCGCTTACCAGCACAGCAATGCTGCGCAGGTAGGGACTTACTTGCCGGGTGCAATAGCATCACCGCCGTGCGATTCTATCGCACCCGTGCAATGGGCCAGACATGCGGGGCGGACTGGCCCTGTGCTGGGCATCCCCCCACATGCCAGGGTGGCTGATCGTAACTTGCACGGCTACGATCAGGTCTGAATTAGCCCCGTGGTTCTCCCATTTGCTAACAAATTTGCTGCTGCGATCAGGTCTGAATTAGGCCCAGTGTTCCTCTAGAAGAGAAGTATGCAAACTGCCATGGCAAAAGTGCTAAGCACTGTGGATGTAGGATGTCCTGCTTGTCTTAGATTTACTAGAATCTGATATTGCCACTGCATAATTTCTATCTGTACGAGTGAGCTGTTAGACATACCAAAAATTTGCTGCAAGCAAAGCCAAAGTCAGATTTTTCTCATGCTTTTGTAACTAGTGGTTTTTTTTTCCACACAGACTTAAATGTGTCTATCATTTCACATTTCTCCTAGATCGAGGTCCAGACCTGCAGTCACCATCCAATGAATTACCTCAGCAGCCATCTCATAGCCCTGAACTGAAAGGCACGTCCTAAATCTCTAAATATTTCAGCCACAATGGGCATTTTTTCCCCGCATAAAAGCTGGACAGGAACACAGACGTATAGGAAGGTTTGGGCAAGGGAACCGTCCATTTAATACTACAGCAAATCAGCTAGAAAGCTGGAGGAATTTCTTGTGTGAGAGACAAGGGAAGAGGAGAAAAAATTAAGAATCATCTTCGGTCACCTGCAGAAATCTGTGAGTGAAGCTATTTTGGCTTTTACACACAATTATCGATGACATGGTCTCAGCAAATATTTTGCAGAAGAAGCAAGTTGGACTTTCCTGTATGTTAGGAATTATTGAGCGAAGTATATCCGCACTTGCGTGTGTATTTATATATATATATATGTATATATAATGTTTGTATATTTACATATGCAGTACAAATCTTGTGATCCTTTTGGTCAACCTATGTGTTTGTTTACTTTATAATAATCTTGTGTGTTCTGCATTGAAAACTTTTGTAGCAAGAAAGGACTACATGTGTTCATTACTTGAAAGTGTCTTTCTGGGTGAACGAAAGAGAAAGAGGCCAATCCAAAGAGCTGAGGAAACTGGAGGAGCAGAGAACACTAACTGCACAGAGCAATGGGTATACTATTACTGCTCTAGAATTTATATGAAAAGAGACTAAAGAGGATAAGCGGAATGTAATATAAGATGAAATAATGAAAAAGATTTATAGTTTTAAAAAAACACAAATGAACTGCGATAAAAGGGATATGCTGCTCAAGAAAGGGAAGGCTGAAGGAGCAAATGTAAGCAGTGAGCACACTGCATAGAGTGAAGGAGAGGGTGTGCTGTGTGATACTGCCAGTAGTAATACAGGGAGTACTGTACAGAAGTATATAGGTAGTGTGGTAGAACATCACCAGTAAGACTATAAGAGGTGATTGGGAGAAATGGATACATCTGCCAATATTGTGTTTCTAATTGCTAGAAAATCAACACTATGTCACTTTGTAACCCAAAGAAACAAATTCCTTAAGCAGGAGATGTTGATTTGTGTAATCTATAACATTAAGTTGAAACCAACTGAAAAAAAAAAGAAGTTCTAATACGATACAGGCTACTAATGTCTCAGAAAGGCTGGTGAATAATACTACAGGAAAATTTGAGGCATCCTTATTTTACTCTGTTTACTGTGATATAAGAGTAGATCATATGATTCTTAGTAGAACTTGTACATCACACCATGTCCATCAACTAGCTTTCCATTGGAAATGATGCTTGATGTCAGTGTCATTCAGATTTTCCTTTGATGGGGCTGAATATGTTTGTTAAATGCATACTATCCATGATGCAGTTTAGTTGGACACAGCATCTATCAGCCGTGCATATGCATTTATTGCAGGGGACCAGAACCTGGAGCTATCACACTGGTTCCAGCTCCACGCCAGGATAGGCTCTTATCAGAGCCTTTCTCCTGGCAAATGAACAAATGTAAATTTGCATGAAAATATTAATTTCAGCTTTGCAAATTTATATGAAAATACAGATTGTGATAAATATGCCCCTGTGTGACTTCAGCATAGTCGGAGGGTTTTTGGAAACTAAAAAATTCCCTTCATTGTGTACATGAGGCAGCAAAATCTCAGTGAGATGATTAATACCATTTGCCGACAGAAAAGTCTGAAAGTCCCGACAATTACCTGACATTTCAATGCCGGGTCATTTTGCCGGGACCTGCCTGACCCTCCCTTTCACACAGACATGCAAATTACCGGGTCGAGAATTTCGACCCGGTAATTTGCAGAACAACACGGGAATTTTGTCTATGTGAAAGGGTCAATCCGTGTCATAATTCCTGTGTCTCTGACCCTGATAGATTCCAGGGTCGAAGTCCCAGGAATTTCACCCCGGGTCGACCCTTTCACACAGAAAACTGACCCGTATGTTTCATGAAATTACCGGGTGGAACTGCTTCACCGGTAATTTCGTTTTCTGTCTGAAAGGGGTGTAAAGTGACAGCTATATCATCTGCATTACATACTAGAAAGAGATAGAGTGTAAACTATAAACTATACATGAGCCAATGGGTTAATATATTGTTTGTGGCTTATGAAAATACTCTCAAGTTTTAATGCATACAAAATTTTACTGCTGTATTTTCATTTGGATTACGTTATTGCATTTCTTTCCCAGTCCGTTAATTACTGCGTTAATTACTGCGTTCTGCTCTTTCAGTACTTCCTTAATATAAATACACACTGGTGGGGGGCACACAAGTACTTCTAGTTGTGTTGTGCTTCACTTTCCAGACTGAGTTTAAAAAAAAACAAAAAAAACAGATTGTGGAATGTGCCATTAGGATCCCTGAGCCACAGGCCGGGCACCACTGTCCAGTAGATCTCTGGGTATCATTACATCCAGTCATCTTAATCAATTAACCATCTCTTCTCTCTAATAAGCTGCATACAAAAGCAATAGGACCACATTCTAAAGCGATGTTCACCCATAAAAAATAGTTCGCAGCCACCACCCTCCCTTATTCTTCACAATGTGTTGATTGTAGTCAAATTTCACCTGATTTAAGAAGAATGAATAGTGCTATTGAGGCAGAAAATGAGGGACAATATGAGACCGCAGGCCTGATTCTGAGGTTGTCGCAGCTATCGCTTCGTTTTTGTCACTGTAGTGTCTATGGGGTCTATTTACCAAGCCTTAGATGGAGATAAAGTCGCTGTAGACTAAGTACCAGCCAATCGGCTCCTAACTGTCATTTTTCAAACCCAGCCTGTGACATGCAGTTAGGAGGTGATCGGCTGGTACTTTATCTCCAACCAATCAGAAGGAATTACTGTCTGTGCTACTTGAGTTGAGAACCACAGTTTTAACAGTTAACACAGTATGGCTAAGCATATAGGGGTCTATTCATGAGGCGGTGAAAAGCCCTGTTTTGCGGTAAACAGGGCTTTACTCCGCTTCCTCCAATGCACTGAGTGGGTTACTGCGGAGAACATTATTACTTCTCCAGCGGTATCCCTGCTCTGCACTGGAATCGCAGTACCATACACTTGTATGGTATCTGCAATTCATGTAGAAGCGGAAAGCTCAGCTTTCCGCTTCTCTCCTCTGTGCCGCTTCGCCACCTGAGGATGGTGTAGTATCTGCCTGCCTGACGCTAAAGCCTGTTCTTTCCCCTGGATTCACCTGCTTCGGTACTGGCCGCTCCGTCCTGCAAGCTCCGCCCCTTTTACCCAGCTCGCACTGCTTCTGGCTTGTGAGGAATCTCCTTAGCAACCACTTGACAGGCAGCTCACCAAGCGTGAGGTGCGCATGTGCAAGAGGCAGATCGGCGAAGTAGGCATGGCAGCAGCAGAGAAGAGGGCAACGGGGACGGGCAGTTTAGCACTATGCAACAGAGTTCAGGCAGAGATTAATGAATTGTGGTAAAGATAAGCTAAAAACACACACATACTGTACAAATGTGATGCTTGGTGATAAGTTAGACCAAAACATTGCATTTGTACATGAATAGACCCCATAGTGAGGTAATACAGTCACGTGTATAACAAGGTTAGCATGGCCAATCACTAATTGTCATCATAAGAGGCCTTTAGGTTCATTTAGAGCAACATGGACAAAACTTATTACATTTTATATTTAATATAGCAAGGTACAGGGCATCGGATATAATAATACAGGTTGAGTATCCCATATCCAAATATTCCGAAATACGGAATATTCCGAAATACGGACTTTTTTGAGTGAGAGTGAGATAGTGAAACCTTTGTTTTTTGATGGCTCAATGTACACAAACTTTGTTTAATACACAAAGTTATTAAAAATATTATATTAAAGACCTTCAGGCTGTGTGTATAAGGTGTATATGAAACATAAATGAATTGTGTGAATGTAGACACACTTTGTTTAATGTACAAAGTTATAAAAAATATTGGCTAAAATGACCTTCAGGCTGTGTGTATAAGGTGTATATGTAACATACATGCATTCTGTGCTTAGACTTAGGTCCCATCACCATGATATCTCATTATGGTATGCAATTATTCCAAAATACGGAAAAATCCCATATCCAAAGTACCTCTGGTCCCAAGCATTTTGGATAAGGGATACTCAACCTGTAATAATAATAATAATAATAATAATAATAATAAACACAAAAGAAAAGGCTTACACAAATGCAGAAGCAGTCATTAACAATTTGATTTAATGGAGTCCCCAGAGCTGATAAACTGCTATTTTATGTACATGGTACTGTATATAAACATTTCAGAGGGGGACAGGGGGGATGTGCAGATACTAATGTGGGGGAGTAAATGTCCACTACGTAGAAGTCTAGTGGGTCATGAAATAATCCAGAAACTTTTCCATTATATAAAACTTTCCTCTGATCACTGACAGAGACAATACATAAGGTTTAACCTCCTGCACATTTTCATATAAAAATGACACTTTTGGGGCATTCAAAATAAAAAAACATAGTCCTGGAAAGTATGTGATTATGGTAAGTTCCTTATATGTCAGATAGTTGGAAATCACACCCTTAATGCATTTCTTGTTTTGGAACATAACTGGGCCACAATTTCTCTGGAATTGTGTGAAATGGAGAAAGAAATGTGCTTGAAGGTTCATAGTCACGAAATAAGATGACTGTGTGTACTTCATTTACACAGTTACAACCATTTGTGAATTCTATGATTATGAGGGGACATTGCTTTGCTGTTCACATGCCTGTATCTTTATGACCAATTGACACAGGGACAGTAAGATAATTATCTAAGCACTTTTTCCCATTTGTAATGGCTAGTTTGGGACAGAAGAATACTCAGATTTGATTTCCAAAAACTAAAGTGAGGCCTTTGAGATTAAATAGAATTCCATCATGCTTGAAGAGACCTAAAAAAAAAAAAAATTGGGTGGGGAATAATGGATTGAAAAACCTATGGGCTGTAAAGCAATAATTTACTACTGCCATCATTTTAATATTAATTCTTTAATTGTCACGACAGAAACGCAACATGTACAAAATTAAACTTTTTCTTAAAAGTAAAGGCTTCTCCATTGTTGGTAAATAAAATGACTCTATTTCATAGGGTACATACACTAAAACAAGCATTTGTGTTTGTTTGTGTTAGAATGACAGGCCACAGGCTGCAGAATCTACAGGACCCAAAGAGTTAGGAATGTATGTAAAATGATGATAGAAATAATATAAACTTAAGTTATTTTCATTGTATTTAATTTCAGGGGATGTAGTCATAATTCAATAATCACAATGTTGACAGTCAAAAGGTTGACACTGTAATGTTAACTTAAAATGTTGACATGTTTACACTTGCAAACAGTTGATGCAGTCAAAAGTTCAACACAGAATACCGACACATGAATTGTCGACACAATCAAAATGTCGAATACAGACATTTTTAGATTAGGAGTTAGGCTTTAGGTATATAAGGGTTGGACTCAAAATTGGGTATCAACATTTCTTACTTGTCAACATTATTGTGTCTATATAATGACTGTCGACAGTATGATTGTTGACAAAACATACCAAAATCTTTTTCAGAGCCATTTGATCTACTTACTATTCTCTAGGAACTAGGTGTATAAATGACAATAAACCTCATAATTGTATTTTTTTAACATTTTTGTCTAAACAAAATATGTACCTCTTTTATAGTGTGAAAACGTCAAATGAAATTGTACAAATGTGACATACAATGTGAGAATTGTACGATTTAGTGTACTGATCCTTTTTTTTAAATAAATGATAATTTTTTGTGTTTATCTTAGTTATCTGTATAGCATTCTATTCTGAATGCAGTTTTCTTGGCGTGCTTTAACTGTCTTCAGTTTTCTGTTGCTTCTTTGATAGTTTACTAAACCATATTCTAATCTACACTGAGAATAGTAGAATTTGTATTTTAATAAATCTTTTTATTAGACAGCCATAAGATCACAAGAAAAATAACAGGAAGTTTACATCAAAAATACGCAGCAATGACATGTAATCAAAGTCACAACACAATATCACAAATCAATAATGGCTGTACAATGATTTTTTATTTTTTTTGAGAAAGAGAAAAAGAAAAAAGTAATTCAAACACAGTTGTTGAATAATAATAACACAAGAAAACATAGCAAACCAAGGCGTATAACCACCCCATCCAGTACAAAAAAATTATTGAAAATACAGATCAATCAATTCAACCAAGAGAGAAGAACAGAGAAAGAAAAAGAAGGAGAAAGAGATATCAGATGAATAAGAAAAAAGCAGAATAGAGACACAAAATATTGCCGGGAGGGAGAGAGAAAACGTCAATTCCATAAGAAGAAATACAATTGAAATCAAGGGCTTATAAAAGACTCAAGAATCCATGGGGATGGGATGTGCAGAGGGGTAAAGACATACAAACATAACAAATATACAATTTCAGAAGAGAGTTGCCAAATAATAGCTCCAGCAATACGATTGGTTAAATACCATGGTGTATCCTGAAAGACCCTCCAGATGCGGTTATGGGTGTCCAGAGGCAGTCTATCTATATAGACACCCCACTTTTTATGGAAAAGTACCACCCCGATATCAATTTGGAAAGTAGTCATGCACCTCTCTCAAAAGAGTACATCTAATGGAACTGATTCCCACTCTCCGATTGTCGGAGCTATTTTAAAAATCCAATGTCGTAGTATGACCTGCTTTGCCACCGTGAACATAACTGTCAGCAAGGGAATCATAGGAGAGAGGTCAAATTGCAAGACCCGGGATAAGAAATCTGCGAACAGAAGCAGGCCCGCTACTCTAGGAAGGCATAATTTGAGAAAATGAAATAGATATTGAAGGACCATACACCAGAACCTTCTGATTTTCCCACAAAACCAAAGATTATGTCCAAGAGAAGCTCCACACACTCCACATTTAGGACATAGGCCCAATTCTTCAGGATGGAAGTATTTCCTTTGAGAGGGGGACACATACATTCTGTTTATAACCCGTAAATGTATTTCCTGCAATTTAGTGGATTTTAGAGCTTTCAAGTCCAACTCAGTATTTGCAGATATCTCATCCATCGTGGGTGCATCCAGGAGTTTTCCAGGTTAAGGAGAGAGGGGACTAAGAGGGGGCGGTCACCTCAATCAAATCCTTATAGAGATAACAAATCTTGAATGGATTACATTTACAAAGCGTGAAAGTGTCAAGCACTACATGACCGGGGGTCGTCTTACCCAAAGGATCTGTGAGGGACCTAATATAATGGTGTGTCTGAAGATACATAAAAAAAATGAGAGCGAGGCAAGGAAAACCTATCCTGCAGTTGTGTGAAAGAGAACATATGTCCACCAGGATCAAAGGTGTCTTTTATTGCAAATATTCCCCAGCATTTCCACGTATAAAAGTGTTGGTTATCTAAAGACGAGGGAAAATTAGGGTTGCCCCATAAAGGTAGATATGGTGACTCAAAAGGGTTACTGTGAAACATCTTATGAACAGAGATCCAAGCTTTATACGTATCCCAGAACAAAATATTAGTCTTGAGTTCATGCGGGAGTTTAGATAGGGGTGTGTGAAGCAATGCCGCTGATGAATATGGGGAGAATAAGGCCTCTTACAGTTCCAGGTTCGTAAATAGACCTGATTGTAGAAGCCAGTCTGAAGCAAATTTAAAAAGTGCTGACCTAGCAAACATTGTCACATTGGGAATACTCAAGCCACCTTTTCATTTATTCACATGAGTTCGGGCTCTTGGCATACGAGGTTTAGCGTTTTTCCAAAAGAATTTCGAAAATAATTGTGAGCATAGTAAAGAATCCTGTTTAGTAATCATGACGGGGAGCATTTAAAGCAAATAGGCTAGTTTGGGAAAGATAACGGCTTTTATCACTGTAATCCTACCTAACAGGGAAAGTTTGAGATCTTTCCAAGTCTCCAAACGTGTTTTAATCTTTTGAGTAATGGGAGTATAATTAAACGAATATAACCGAGAAAGTTGTGATATAAATACCCAAATATTTCAATTTGGTAGGGGTTAATGTGAATTGGGAAGAGAAATGAGCATAGAAAAGGGGGTCATTAAAGTTAGTCAGAGGGAGTAACTCGGACTTATGGACATTTATGCGATAACCAGCAAAGGTACTAAAACAGTGTTTAGTGTCAAAGATAGCCGGAATAGAAGTACGAGGATCAGAAACAAATAAAATCATGTCACCCGCAAATAATCCAAGCTTAACCTCCCTCCCATCGAAATCGCAGAAAAAGCAGATAGTTGTCTCAGGGCTACGGTCAGTGGTTCCAACACTGTCGCAAAGAGCAATGGAGATAAAGGGCAACCCTGTCTAGTCCCCCTATGAATCACGAGGGGTTGGGAGAGAAATCTGTTAGTGAAAATGTGAGCATTGCGATATATGGTATGTATTATTTTCACAAATCGTTCAGAAAATCCAAAATGTTGGAGCGTCTTGAACAGGTGATCCCACGACACCAAATCAAATGCTTTTTCTGCATCTAGTGATAACAATAAAGTGGGATCACCCGCCCCAGTACCCTCCAAGGACTGGAGAACCGTTAGAACTTTGTGGATATTAGTCACCGATTGTCTGTCCCAGATAAAGCCGGTTTTGTCTGCATGAATTTTCCCAGGCAAAATAGATTTCAATCTGTCAGCCATTAATTTGGTAAACAGTTTGTAATCAACGTTAAGTAAGGAAATAGTTTGGTATGAGGAAGGGAAAAGAGGATCTTTACCTGGTTTGGATAAGACATGGATCAGAGCCGAATTGAAATGATGCAAGTGTCAGGTCCGGGTGTTTTTGTGAATCCGTTAACCCGGGACCAACCACAGGTGTAGGTGCTGGGGTATGAAGAAAGCAGGGAGGACGAAGAAAGTTCCATTCCATATATTTATTGAAATTAACAATTCCAGTAAAGAGTTAAATGACAAGTTGTTAATCATCATATCATACTGAAGTATTGCAGGAATGGCAGAAATAATATGCAGGATAAATCTCAAAGACAAATAAAAGAAATGTTCATGGTACTGTATGCAAAAACAAGCTAATGAATAAATGTTGAATTGTCCAAATATAAACAAGCTTTGATGCTGAACTGCAGAATGTGATTAACTGGATAATGCAGACATGAAGAAATAACTGTAAGGATTTGCAATGGAGTTTTGAGAGTTAACTGAGAGACTGTGAAGAATTATCCTTGTTATGACAACATAGAAAATATAAAGTACTGAATAGGGTTACTTGCGGGTTCCGGAGATCACTGTGAAACTGTAGTAGATGACAAGGTGATGAATGGGTTAAATGCAGAGTTGAACAAATGAACAGCTGAGGGAAATGGAATCCTCCAAACTTTGAATGGTAGGCCGACAAGGTAACCTCATGCAAGACTCTGGGAATTCAACTGTTTCCAGTAGGTGAGCAATTAACTGACAGCACAGCGGAGAGCCGGTGGATCTATCAGCAGTGAAGGCTGCAGACGGACCTCTGGGAACGGAGGCGATATCTGGACCACGGGAATCACACAGGAATGCACGGAGAGAGCTCAGAGCTAGAGCACAGCGTTGATACAACAAAGCACTGGCCCAGAGTAACATAATCCCAGCCTACTTAAAGGCAGCACAAGCACGGGATTGGCTTACACCTGCCCACAGGTGTTTTCACAAGTGCTCTGTATTACCTATTTGGTCTCCAACATGGCCACCTCCTATACAGCAGACACACCGCAGTGCCTTAGGCCATTTGGTCCCCGCACTCACAGTTCCCAGATTCTGCATTACCTGTGCCACCGATCACGCCACGTCCCCACACGGGCGCACAGCACCGCGAGCAACCGCACTGGCAACGGATGAACCCCAGAACCCGCAAAGGTAAGAGATCGGTTCGTGACAGTACCCCCTCTTCTACGGGTGGTCTCCGAACACCTTTGAACCTTATCAGGATTTTTGGAGAAGTATTTCTGTACCAGTCTAGGAGCATGAACATCTTCAGAGAAAACCCAGGATCTCTCCTCCGGACCGTAACCCTTCCAGTCGACCAGAAACTGTAAACGTCCCTATCGGGAACGTGAGTCCACAATCTCTTTAACTTCAAATTCCTCATTCTGCAAAGAGTGAACTTTAGGAGATTTGGACTGGGTAGTACGGAACTTATTGAGAATCAAAGGCTTCAGTAAAGATGTGTGAAAGGCGTTAGGAATTCTCAAAGACGGTGGCAACTTGACTTTGTATGACACAGGGTTGAGTACTTTTACAATGGGAAATGGACCAATAAACTTGGGAGCAAATTTCTTAGAAGGAACTTTGAACCTGAGATTGCGCGTAGAAATCCAAACTTGGTCTCCCACCTTGTAATTCGGTACAGCTTTACGTTTTCTATCTGCAAAAGATTTATAACGAGCGGAAGTTTTGACCAACGACTTACGCACACAACTCCAGATTCTGGATAGACGTTGAAGCTCTTGATCTGCTGCTGGAACCTCTAGGGCTGGCAATGGATGGAACTCTGGCACACGAGGATGAAAGCCGAAGTTAATATAAAAGGGCGTAGATTCTGAAGACGAATGGAAGAGATTATTATGAGCAAATTCTGCCAATGGAAGGTAGTCAACCCAGTCATCCTGTGAGGACGATATATGTAGCCGGAGAAATGTTTCAAGGTCTTGGTTTATTCTCTCAGTTTGTCCATCTGTCTGAGGATGATATGCAGAAGAAAAGTTCAACTTGACATTTAAAGATGAACAAAGCGACCTCCAAAACTTGGCCACAAACTGTGTTCCCCGATCAGAGATGATCTCTCGAGGAAGGCCATGTAACTTGAAAATTTCAGAGATGAACAATCTGGCTAATAAAGGGGCTGATGGTAACCCAGTTAATGGAATGAAATGTGCCATTTTCGAAAATCGATCCACTATCACCCAAATGGTATTTCGCCCTTTTGATGGAGGTAGATCGGTCACGAAATCCATTGAGATATGAGTCCATGGTTGTTTGGGTATGGATAATGGATGTAATAAACCTGGTGGAGAACTTCTTGGACTCTTATGTTGGGCACATTTAGGACATGCTGCAATAAACTCTTGGACATCGGCTTTGAGACGTGGCCACCAATAAGACTGTTGAATAAACTTGAGAGTCTTTAGAACCCCAGGATGACCCATGAAGGAAGAGGAGTGAGCCCAGGTAAGCAGCCGTTTTCGAAGATTTGTGGCGACAAAGGTCTTGCCAGGCGGAGGAACTGGAGAGGTTTGAGTCATTAAAAAGGACGTAGGATTTACAATGGCTTGATTCGTGGTAGCATCATTTAATTCAGAAGAAGCAAAGGACCGGGAAAGGGCATCTGCCTTTTTGTTCTGATACCCTGGACGATAGGTGAGCTTGAAATCAAATCGTGTGAAGAAAAGCGCCCATCGAGCTTGTCGTGGATTCAAACACTGAGCTGACTGCAGATACAGAAGATTCTTATGATCAGTATAAACTGTAATGCGATGTTGTGCTCCTTCTAGAAGGTATCTCCACTCCTCAAATGCCAACTTGATGGCAAGTAATTCTTGCTCACCGATTGCATAATTACGTTCGGCCGGGAGGAACTTACGGGAGAAATATCCGCAGGGATGGACCTTTTTATCTTCAAAGACTTGTGATAACACAGCTCCTACTGCTTCTGTAGATGCATCCACCTCTAGTAGAAAGGGACGATTCAAATCAGGCTGTCGAAGAATGGGGGCTGACACAAAGGCTTGCTTTAAATCAGAGAAGGCTTTGATTGCTTCTGAAGACCAGTTCGTAGGATTTGCTCCCTTGCGAGTTAGGGCTGTGATGGGAGCAGCTAACGTAGAATAATTCTTAATGAATCTCCTATAGAAATTAGCAAAGCCAAGAAATCGCTGAATCCCCTTGAGAGTTGTAGGAGTGGACCAATCTCGGATAGCTTGTACCTTACCGAGATCCATACATAGCTCTGAACCAGAAATGATGTAACCAAGGAACGGTATGGAAGATACTTCAAAAGTGCACTTCTCTAACTTACAATAAAGTTGATTTTTCCTCAGACGTGTCAGTACCTCTTTAACTTGGTGACGGTGAGACTTTATATCCCTAGAGAATATTAGGATATCATCCAGGTACACTACTAGACACTTGTAGAGAAGATCACGAAAAAGTTCATTCACATAGCTTTGAAAAACTGCAGGTGCATTACAAAGACCAAAAGGCATTACAAGGTATTCGTAATGCCCATCCCGGGTATTAAAAGCAGTCTTCCACTCGTCCCCTGCCCGGATGCGGATTAAATTGTAGGCCCCTCGGAGATCCAGTTTTGTAAACACAGTAGCTCCTTTTACCCGGTCAAATAATTCTGGAATTAAGGATAATGGATACTTGTTTTTCACAGTGATCTCATTGAGTCCACGGTAATCTATGCATGGTCGTAACCCACCGTCCTTCTTCTTAACGAAAAAGAATCCGGCTCCTGCAGGTGAAGAAGATGGTCTGATAAATCCTTTGGTTAGATTTTCCTGTATATAATCAGACATAGCTTGCGTCTCTGGGATGGATAGCGGATAAATTCGTCCCCTAGGAGGTGTTTTACCCGGAACCAGGACAATTGGGCAGTCCCATTCGCGATGAGGAGGTAGAGAGTCTGCTGCTTGTTTACTGAAAACATCCGCAAAGGATTGATACACCGGAGGTAGGTCGGGAAGGCTAATTGACCGGAGAGGTACAATTGAGGCTAAACAGTCCTTGGTACAAGATTTACCCCATGAAAGGACTTCCATGGTTTGCCAATTAAGTTGAGGATTATGTTTCTGCAGCCAAGGTAAACCAAGTATCACATCTTGAGAGGCTTTGGGAATCACGTAGAAGGAGAGGTATTCGGAATGGAGCACACCAACTTTCATCTTGAGACATACGGTTCGATAAGTAATTATACCATCTGGAATTCGACTTCCATCCACTGCTGTAACGGCAACTGCTGCTTCCAGAGGCATGGTTTGAACTTTAGACCGTATGACAAAGGCTGAGGAGATGAAGTTCTCGGCTGCCCCGGAATCTAGGAGAGCTGAAACTTTCACTGTAGAACTTGGAACTTCTAATTGAATAGACAAGGTCGGCTCTTTCCCAGAACGTGATTCTAAAGTAACTCCTAGCTTAACCTCCCTTGAATAAGCTAGGAGCGAGAGTTTTCCAGGCCGGAGTTTGCAGGATTTAACCAAATGTTCGGAGGACCCACAGTACATGCAGAGGTTACCCTGTCGACGACGAAGTCGTTCTTCCTCTGTGAGGCGAGAGCGCCCAATCTGCATAGGTTCTTCTGTTGTTACCGGCGACTGTGATGAAGAATCTTGCCGAGGCCTAGGATGATAACGTGGACTGGATCGCTCTGTCCTGGATTTCTCTAAACATCGCTCTCTGTAGCGTAGGTCAAGTTTGTTACAGAGAGAAATCAATTCATCCAGTTTAGTAGGCACATCCCAGATGGTTAAATCATCCTTGATTTTCTCTGAAAGTCCATTCCAAAACGCGGCGATCAGGGCCTCCTCATTCCAATTTAACTCTGAAGACAACGTGCGAAACTGAATAATATATTGACTGACAGGACGTAAACCTTGACGTAGACAGAGAATCTCCAAAGATGCTGAGGTGGTTCTGCCTGGTTCGTCAAAGATTCTCCGGAAGGATGATACGAACTCCTTGTAATTAGAGAGGATAGGATCACCTCTTTCCCATAATGGTGATGCCCACTCCAGAGCCTGACCGGAGAGGAGGGCAATAATATATGCAACCTTAGCACGAGCTGATGGGAAACTGGCGGACAACAGTTCGAACTGGATCTCGCATTGATTCAGGAATCCTCTGCAAAGTTTTGGAGTTCCGTCAAACTTACTCGGAGAGGGTAACTGCAAGCGGGACGTAGGCAACGTCACAGGAGAAACTGTAGTGGTAACTGGGACAACCGGAGTTGGAATCTGGACTTGAGACATTTTAATAGCCGTATGAAGAGTCTCTAAACGGTCTGCCATAGTTTGCATAAACTGCACTATTTGTGTCTGTATAGACTCCTGGTTTCCAGACGGGAAAGGATATCTGACGTAGCACCGCCTCCTGCGAATTGGTCACTTGACGGATCCATGTGGCCAGTGCTTACTGTCAGGTCCGGGTGTTTTTGTGAATCCGTTAACCCGGGACCAACCACAGATGTAGGTGCTGGGGTATGAAGAAAGCAGGGAGGACGAAGAAAGTTCCATTCCATATATTTATTGAAATTAACAATTCCAGTAAAGAGTTAAATGACAAGTTGTTAATCATCATATCATACTGAAGTATTGCAGGAATGGCAGAAATAATATGCAGGATAAATCTCAAAGACAAATAAAAGAAATGTTCATGGTACTGTATATAAAACAAGCTGATGAATAAATGTTGAATTGTCCAAATATAAACAAGCTTTGATGCTGAACTGCAGAATGTGATTAACTGGATAATGCAGACATGAAGAAATAACTGTAAGGATTTGCAATGGAGTTTTGAGAGTTAACTGAGAGACTGTGAAGAATTATCCTTGTTATGACAACATAGAAAATATAAAGTACTGAATAGGGTTACTTGCGGGTTCCGGAGATCACTGTGAAACTGTAGTAGATGACAAGGTGATGAATGGGTTAAATGCAGAGTTGAACAAACGAACAGCTGAGGGAAATGGAATCCTCCAAACTTTGAATGGTAGGCCGACAAGGTAACCTCATGCAAGACTCTGGGAATTCAACTGTTTCCAGTAGGTGAGCAATTAACTGACAGCACAGCGGAGAGCCGGTGGATCTTTCAGCAGTGAAGGCTGCAGACGGACCTCTGGGAACGGAGGCGATATCTGGACCACGGGAATCACACAGGAATGCACGGAGAGAGCTCAGAGCTAGAGCACAGCGTTGATACAACAAAGCACTGGCCCAGAGTAACATAATCCCAGCCTACTTAAAGGCAGCACAAGCACGGGATTGGCTTACACCTGCCCACAGGTGTTTTCACAAGTGCTCTGTATTACCTATTTGGTCTCCAACATGGCCACCTCCTATACAGCAGACACACCGCAGTGCCTTAGGACATTTGGTCCCCGCACTCACAGTTCCCAGATTCTGCATTACCTGTGCCACCGATCACGCCACGTCCCCACGCGGGCGCACAGCACCGCGAGCAACCGCACTGGCAACGGATGAACCCCAGAACCCGCAAAGGTAAGAGAGCGGTTCGTGACAGCAAGATAGTAAGATTTGAATTAATAGAGTTAAAGAAGGCGGTCAGAAAATCAGCTATTTTAGGGGAGGCCTTCAGTATGCCGACTGTCGGGATCCCGGCGCACTGTATACCGGCGCCGGAATCCCGACAGCCGACATACCGACACTTTTTCTCCCTCGTGGGGGTCCACGACCCCCCTGGAGGGACAATAAAATAGCACGACGCGTGGTGCGCATAGCGCGGCGCGTGGTGCGCATAGCGCGCCACCGTGCCCGCAGGGCTCATTTGCGCTCGCCACACTGTCGGTATGCCGGTGGTCGGGCTCCCGACGCCGGTATGCTGGTCGCCGTGGCCCGGCCGCCGGCATACCATACTACACCCATTTAAAGAATTCACCAGACAGACCATCAGGGCCCGGGGATTTCAAAGTTTTGAGGGCCTTAATAGCATCTACAATTTCAGTAAACGGGAGTCCGACTGGGCAGAGGATATTTGAGGCAACTGAAGTGTCTCCCAAAAAGAACGTTTGTTTTCTTAATCAATATCACTATGTGAGTAAAGATTGTTATAAAAAGTATAAAAAATATCAGTCACAACCTTCGCCTCATATTGTACAGTTAGCAGCAGAGTCTTTCAGAGCCATTACATGGTGGGGGCCCCCATCAGATTTAAAAAGATTTGAGAGTAAACGGCTAGGTTTATCCCCATGTTGAAAAAATTTGTATTTACCTGCAGTAAGGAATCTATTATCCATCTGTGTTAAAGTGTGATCAAAATGTATTTTAGCTTCCCTATACTTCTGCTTATTAGCTAACGTGGGTGCAAGATTGGAAGGAAGAAGTGAGTGTAGATTGTGCCCCCCTTTAAGTAGCATCCTGGTCCCGCCTATATTTAGTCATATGTAATTATGTCCCCTCGCAGGACAGCCTTAGCAGTCTGCCAAAATAAGTCAGGATCTGACATACTGTATGATCAAAGTTATTAAAACAATAAGAGTACAGGATGCTATCAACATAGATTGGAAGCCTGTAGAGGCAGCCATTTTGTTGAGAAATCTCCAATGGGAATTAGTTTCCAAAGTGAATTTACCCTGTAGTAAAACTGAAATGGGAGCATGATCCGAAATACTTATGGGGTTAATATTTGCTTCAATGATCCTAGGGGACAGATCAGTGGACACAAAAAAAAATATGTGAAAAAGAATTATGGGTTGCAGAGTAGCAAGTGTATTCTAATTCAACAGGGTTACGTAAACACCATATATCAACTAGGCCCAGTTGTTCAGACATATAAATTGATTTTGGGAAGCCGGGTTCTCTGAGAAGAAGTACCCTTCCTATCCAGAACCAAAGAACACACCAGATACATATCGCCACCTATAATAAGAGAGGTATGAGAGTAAGGTCAAAGAAGATTCGTTATCGCCCAATGAAATGGTTTATCATATACAGCCAGGGCGTAGACAGTGCACAAAGTTAGCCTGGATTCTTCTAAGGTAAGATCCAATATAATATATCTACCTAAGGTATCGATAACCTGATGATGAATGTCAAATTTAACACCCTTGTGAATGAGGATCGCAACTCCCCTTGCTTTAGAAGAATAATAAGAAAAGGCAGTAACATCATGCCGAAACATACTAAGTTTAACATGTTCAGTAGGGGTTAGATGCGTTTCCTGGAGCATCGTTACATCTGCTTTCATTTTATTTAGATAGGTAAGGATATGTTTTCACTTGATAGGAGAATTAATACCCCTAACATTCCAAGAAAATAAATTAAGTTGAGACATCTATATAGTCAATAGAAGAGTACGCAAAGACAGCAATGTGTCCATGAATGGCAGAGACAGCCATCATCAAGCCAAATATATGTCAGCAGTTCCTGAAAAATCCTAAATGAACAAACAGGTGTGGCAAAGACAGTATGAACCCCCACCCCACACGGCAAAGTGATTATGTGAGAAAAGAGACAGGAAAAAAAGTCAGGAAAAAGTGGAGATAAGAAGAACAGGAGATGAAAAAATATTAATCAGCAAACTACAGCATAATCAGTTAGCATCTAACAGCTGTTATGTATATCAAAACAAATAACAGGCAATACCGAAATAGCGAACCTATGGAAATAACGCAATGCCCCTTATAGAAGGAGAATAATCCGCTATCAAAACCATCAAACCAAAATTTAGGTACATCACAATCCACAAAGAAGAGAAATATCAATAGTAGTAGCCACTAGGAAAAGAAATAACGAGACTATAGAACCTGAGGTCAGTTATTATGATCCTTGGACGTTGAAGGGGAAGACTAAGTTGAAGCTAGCCGCAATGGTTCCCTGAATTTGGCTACAAAATCTTTAGCAGAGTCCACTGATGTGAAATCCTTCGGACCTTGTGGAGTGAAGATGCAGAGCCGCGCAGGATAAAGAAGGGCAAATCGGGTACCATTCTTCACCAGCTGAGAGCAGATTGGAGACATTTCCCTTCTGGCTCTGGAGACCTCTGCGGAATAGTCCTGAAACAGGAACAGTTGTTGACCATCCCAGTGGAGAGAACCTTTATTCCGGTCGGCAGCCCATATCATTTCCTTATGTCTAAAATTCAAACATTTGAAGATAACTGGGCGGGGTCTTGATTGGTTGGAGTCATGTGGCAGGCCCAGTCTATGAGCCCTTTCAATTTACAGCAAAGACAATTCCTCGGGGATACCAAAGAAGTCTGGCAAATCAGAAAGGAGGAATTTCAGGAGGTCAGGACCTTTCGAAGACTCCTTAAGACCGTCGATCTTCATCATCATATGTTGGCATGAAGAGAAGAGAGAGGCGACCTGGTCTTTGAGATCTTCAATTTCCTTGAAATTTGCTCCAATCCTATTCTCATTCACTGAGATTCAGCGTGACATAGTACCAAGTACCGACTTCAGATCCGACACTGCGGACATGAATTTATCCGCCTGAGTTTGTAGCAGGGATTCCACCATTTCTTTGATCGCTTTTACTATTTCCGAGTAGGAAGGAGGAGTGGGAGGAGCCTTTGGAGGCATGGCAGCTGGTGGGTCTACTGCGGTGTCCAAGCAATCTGAAACAGGTGAAGGCAATGGAGATTCAGGACACGGCTCCCCTTCTATAGCATTGAGGTTTCGGTGCAGAAGAGTTTAAGAATTTGTTCATAATATCAGTTACAGACTCATGAGGGCCGAACAGAGGAAACGGTATGCCGTTAGCAATGGATGCAGAAAAAACGTAACATCGCAGCTGTGAGCGGTGAGACTTCACATAACATAATTATGCGGGGTCATCAGAAAGAAATGGAGTGCAATTATAATCCACCAGGATGTCAGGGATATTCAACTGTGTCCATCCATTACAATAAACAACACCACCAGTAATCATGGGAGATTGAACGATGTAATAGAGAGCGACACAACCAGTGGTGTTAGCGAAGTGCTTCGACAATCACGGCAATCCAACCGGCAGCATCACCATGTAAGCACTCTGACTGATGAAAAAGCAATAGGTGACGGAATATTCACAATCCACCTCTCACATACGGGGTGACGGGGGGGTGTAGGAGATATAATTCACTCTGTGGTAATGGACTGGAGAAGAAATCACTGGCACTGAAGAATAGAGGGGGAGTAGGGGGTATAATGATCCAGAGCATGGTAATTAGGGACAGGTAGTAATAATCAGCATATATCCAGTAGTGATAATGTGTCTCTCCAACTTTGTAACATTATACAGGAGCCAGGTGTTTATATGTGGATAAGCTTGAGAAATGAGCCCTCCACAAGGATTGTTGGCAATACAAGCTGGGAAGTAGAAATGGAGGATCACATAGCAGGCACTGCTCTTAGTCACTGATCTACTCACACTGGTGGAGTCACTGCAGGAGATCATATGAGTGTCACAGAGAGCACTCTCTTGTACCCTCAGCAAGCAGGGCATCCAGGGTGGAAGAGGCACAGGAAGGTAATGAGGATAGCTCCACGGGCTGCAGCCGCTCTGAGGGATGCTTTGCAGAGGCAGAGTAGAGCACAGGGAGCGCGTTCTCACGTCTCCTCCCGACTGCTGCCGCCGTGACCCGGCACTCGTCCTGCAGACCACCAACGACTACACGGGGGGATTCAGGAGGGTGCACTGTAAGCACAGAGGCGGGTGTACAGGCTCCGTCCAGTCCTGGAAAGCGCCGGTAGTGTTGCGCCCCACGGAGGTTCCCGGCAGGAATGCAGGAAAAATTGAGGCAGCGGCTGTATTCCCCGGTGTAGGCCACAACCTGCAGAGGCCGAAATATTGGCCCTCGGGCTCCACAACCAGACACCAGGGTGCCCGGATACACAGGGAAGCAGGTAGGGGTGATTGGGGTGAGTAATGCCAGCGTTTATAGCAATAATGATGTTGGAGAGCAGTAGCCCAGAGTTCCTGCATCAAGCTGCTAATCTAGTCAGGCCACGCCCCTCAGATATTTGTATTTTAACATTCAATTGCAATTCAAAATCTTCATAAGAAGTAATTTTAAATTGTACTTAACAACCCATGTCTGACAAGATCCTTGTGATGCGCAGCAAGAATATATCTGTAGATGTCAAGTGATGTCTAGTGAAGGCATGGCAAACTCAAAATTTCATCTGGGCTAAATTATCAAGGTCTAAGGCTTGTGTGGGCGAAAGAAAAAGAAAGAGTTTATATGTTTACACACACACAGATATATATATATATATATATATATATATATATATACTAGGTCGCGCCCTACAGACGCTCTTCACACCGTCGTAAGGGGCTCTGCCCCCTTAACCATTGCACACCCTTGTGGCATGCAATATTTTTATTATATTGAGTATTACCTCCAATCATAATTGTGTGAGTGGTCAAATATTGCACGGACAAAGGGCGTGCGAATGTTAAGGGGTCATAGCCCCTTGCAACGGTGTGAACAGCGCACGCAGGGCCTGATGAATCACCTAGTAGGTACTGTGGTTGGGGGAGTGATGGATGCGGGGGGGCGCGGATGGGGGAGGTGGTCCAGGGGAGATGTGAGTGGGGGAGGGGCGGTTGCAGGTGAAGAAGGGGCTGGTGTGGTGGTGCTGTGGGTGGGGGAGGGGGTCCAGAGCCACCGCAGGTGGTGGAGGAGCGGTTGCGGGGGTGCTACGGCTGCGGGAGGGGCGTGTGCGGTGGTGCCGCGGGTAAGGGAGGGGTGGTGCGGCGGTGCTGCAAGTGGGGGAGAGGGTTTGGAGCCACCGCGGGTGGTGGAGGGGTGTGTGGGGGTGCCGCGGATGGGGCACGGAGGTACTACGAGTGGGGGAGGGTCGGGTAATGCTTCTCCTGCTTCTCCTCCTGGAAGCTTCTTATCTCCTGTAAGAGATGTCGCCCCCCGGTCTCCACCCCTTAAGGTTTTGGGAACATGATCAATGATTTGGAAATGTAACTCATTAAGGGAATATTTGTACTCCACATAGTGGCACTATTCTCACATCTTTTTTACAGAATTACACAGACCGCTTGAACAATGGTATTTTGGAAGAAAGCTGCCACCCAGTACGAGAGGAGTGCATGAAAATCCTGAATCTGTAAATTTGGACTACACCTAAAAGAACTATACGTGGAACATTTAACTGTGGCGTGTAGCGCTTAGTACCACCTGCATTGTATATATATATATAGAGAGAGAGAGAGAGAGAGAGAGAGAGAGAGAGAGAGTCCACACGGACCGGCACTCTCTCCTTCAATCAATAAGTGCTCTGGTGCCCTAGGGTAATATCTGTACAATAATAGCGAAGAAGGCGGTACTCGGAGACTTTAAAGTGCAGAGTTTGTATTGCATAAACAGACAGTGTTAATAAGGTTAGCATAACATGCTTATTGATTAGGATATTTTAATAGCAAGTGCTTTTATTTATTTCTATAATAATAAATACATATTTTTAAATTTCTTGACTCATTGGTTGTTTTCAGGGTACTATAATGTCTGAGTGACATGAGCGCTTCTATTTTTTATTTTTATTTTATGCAATACAAACTCTGCACTTTAAAGTCTCCGAGTGCCGCCTTTTTCTCTATTATTGTATATATATATATATATATATATATATATATATATGTAGAAAAAATATATATACAGCGCCACTTGTGGGATAGACTCCAAAATTATGTAAAACTATTATAAAAGAGAAAACCTTTAAAAACACACACACAACCTTGTTATAGGTGTCTGCCACCCCCTAAAAATGCAATGCTGGTAGAGTAATGCTAAAAAGTATGGAAAAAGTGGGGGATAGGGGTACCGGCGACCTGTGTTGTTTAAAAAGTACGTACTAAAAAACTTTAAAATTTATGAGCCAAAAAATATATATAAAAATAAACCAGTTTTATTAAGGTATAAAAGCTATTAGATAAAAATGTACAAATTTTTAAGAGATATAAATATATAAATATAAGGTAGGAGATTCGACTTAGCTTTAAAAATAGGCAGGGGGTCAGTGCAGGGAATCCAACGCGTTTCGTCACATATGACTTCTTCACATATGACCCTTTGAAGAAGTCATATGTGACGAAACGCGTTGGGTTCCCTGCACTGACCCCCTGCCTATTTTTAAAGCTAAGTCGAATCTCCTACCTTATATTTATATATTTATATCTCTTAAAAATTTGTACATTTTTATCTAATAGCTTTTATACCTTAATAAAACTGGTTTATTTTTATATATATTTTTTGGCTCATACATTTTAAAGTTTTTTAGTACGTACTTTTTAAACAACACAGGTCGCCGGTACCCCTATCCCCCACTTTTTCCATATATATATATATGTGTATATATATATATATATATATATATACACACACACACAGGTCGAGTGTCCCTTATCCAAAATGCTTGGGTCCAGAAGCATTTTTGATAATGGATTATTCCGTATTTCGGAATATTTTTATTTTTATGCCACCACTATAATACCGGTTACACATAATGCCCTCAGTATAGTGCCAGTTACACATACTGTTCCCCAGTATAGTATTAGTTAAACATAATGTCCCCCAGTATAGTGCCAGTTACAAATACTGTCCCCTAATAAAGTGTCAGTTACACATTATGTATCCCAGTATAGTACCAGTTACACATAATGCACCCCACTATAGTGCATGATACACATAATGACCCCATTGCACCCCGTGTCCTCTGTGAGCATGCCCCAGAGACTTACATTAGCAGGATGCTCCTTCTTAGTCATGCTGCTTCAGGGGTCAGGGCTCTGGCTGTAAGGGCAAGTTAACCCCTGCCAATGGGCCACAAAGGGATGCAGCAGAGGTTGCATGCGGCCTGCAGTCAGCGAGATTGACAACCCTGGTCTAGTGAGTCCACTGAAAACAGCAGCTGGCATATATGTACATTAGCCTAAAGCATCACTGTATCATTCATGTAGACGCAATGATTGCTAATCAAAATAGAAAATAGATCAGCTTTCTAAGGCTGGGTACACACTGGAGCAACCGCTAATAGTTCCAACTTTACCGATGATTTTCCTTGACCCCAGAACAAACAATTGAGAACAAACACACTGCAGTCTTGCTAACATCACATCACTTGTTTTCTAGCGATTTGTCATTGCTCATGTTCACACTAGAACAACCTCCATGCCACTCGGTACGACATATCGTTTGTCGCAGTTCGCTGCACACACTGCACGATAGGCACACAATCGCTAGTAATATCGCAAAGGTTTGATGACAGACGACCAGTGACCGACACTAGCGTCCAGTGGGAGTGCGCAATCATGAGTACACACTGAGCGATGAACCATAGGCGATATGTTGTTACAAAACAGCATATCGGCCCAACCTCGCTCCAGGTTTTCACAGATCATGTCTTCCTGATCCACCAGTCATTGGAATATTTAATCCTAATTCACGTTTTGGTAAATTTTCCAGACTGGCTCATCTACCGTCATCCCAGAAGATGGAAACAACAACTTCTGGAACACCAGATGCTATCTTCAACCATTGCATATTCGGACATATTTTCACAAGAGAACTCAATTAAAGGTATCCATATGCTTTGCAAATTTGATGTCAACAAGACAATTTTAGGGCGTCATCATCCTACTCTACTTTTTGTACCCCATTGACATAAGTCCAGTCAGTTGCGACCAGGGACGTGCAGTCAGGGTAGGCAGAGATATATATAATTTGTGAGTTTTGAAAAAAACAAACCTAGAACGGTGATGTTGGAAAGTGATGAGCACAAATATAAAAAAAAAGTCCAGGTGTGAGAAAATCCTCATCAGTGAAGGTGTTAAAGAGGTTGGTTTAATGACATCACCAGATTCTCATCAGGAACTCCTGGGAAGCAGCTTGCGTAAGTGGCTGTTTTTTCTTTTTCTTTCAATGGATCAAGAAAAGATTGTAGGTAAGTAATTTCATCACTGCACTATAGCAAATATTAAGACAACCATATTACCAAAACGATAGTGCCCAACATATTATTTACATCTTACTGCAGAGGTATACACAGGGATACAACAATATATTAATAACTATATGTGGACACTATTAATAACTATAAAAAGGGGGCAATGTTATTTATTAATAACTATACCAAGACTATATTAGCTATACAGGGACACTTAACAATTGATAACTATACAGGGTACTTTTCAATGTTATCAAAGATATGGGGCACTGCTGTTTCTTTTTATTTCCATATTTGTTCCAGCCATGGGTATGATGAGGTGATACTGTGCAATGTGCCAGGACCTCTAGGTGGGGGTATAGGTGCCCCCCATAAAGGTACCTACAGGTACTTCAGCACCTGGGCTGAAGCTAGAACTGGCAATGACAGAATTGTAGGTAGGGATCTGTTACATTACTTTTTATTTTGTCTTTTTACACATGCTGACAGGCAAGATAGCACAAACTGCCTGCCTCTCAGATAGACCTCTCCTTCTAGTTGCTGCTGCTTCATACATCTCATCATTTGTATTCTAATAATAATGAAAAATCAGGACAGAAATTTGCAATGTGCCACGCTTGGGAATGGTGGTTTGCATACATCAGAGACTCTAAAATAGTCACCAAAAATCGCTGGAGAGATGTGGTCTTGACAAACTGTTGCTTGTGTGTGTGTGTGTGTGTGTGTGTGTGTGTGTGTGTGTGTGTGTGTGTGTGTGTGTGTGTGTGTGTGTATATACAGGTTGAGTATCCCATATCCAAATATTCCGAAATACAGAATTTTTTGAGTGAGGCTGAGATAGTGAAACCTTTGTTTTCTGATGGCTCAATGTACACAAACTTTGTTTAATACACAAAGTTATTAAAAATATTGTATTAAATGACCTTCAGCCTGTGTGTATAAGGTGTATATGAAACATAAATGAATTGTGGCTAAAATGAGTGATGTGCACCGGACATTTTTCGGGTTTTGTGTTTTGGTTTTGGATTCGATTCCGCGGCCGTGTTTTGGATTCGGACGCGTTTTGGCAAAACCTCACCGAAAAATTTTTGTCGGATTCGGGTGTGTTTTGGATTCGGGTGTTTTTTCCCAAAAAAACTAAAAAACAGCTTAAATCATAGAATTTGGGGGTCATTTTGATCCCATAGTATTATTAACCTCAATAACCATAATTTCCACTCATTTCCAGTCTATTCTGAACACCTCACAATATTATTTTTAGTCCTAAAATTTGCACCGAGGTCGCTGGATGGCTAAGCTAAGCGACACAAGTGGCCGACACAAACACCTGGCCCATCTAAGAATGGCACTGCAGTGTCAGACAGGATGGCACTTCAAAAAAATTGTCCCCAAAAAGCACATGACGCAAAGAAAAAAAGAGGCGCACCAAGGTCGCTGTGTGACTAAGCTAAGCGACACAAGTGGCCGACACAAACACCTGGCCCATCTAGGAGTGGCACTGCAGTGTCAGACAGGATGGCACTTCAAAAAAATTGTCCCCAAACAGCACATGATGCAAAGAAAAAAAGAGGCGCACCAAGGTCGCTGTGTGACTAAGCTAAGCGACACAAGTGGCCGACACAAACACCTGGCCCATCTAGGAGTGGCACTGCAGTGTCAGACAGGATGGCACTTCAAAAAAATAGTCCCCAAACAGCACATGATGCAAAGAAAAATGAAAGAAAAAAGAGGTGCAAGATGGAATTGTCCTTGGGCCCTCCCACCCACCCTTATGTTGTATAAACAGGACAAGCACACTTTAACGAACCCATCATTTCAGCGACAGGGTCTGCCACACGACTGTGACTGAAATGACTGGTTGGTTTGGGCCCCCACCAAAAAAGAAGCAATCAATCTCTCCTTGCACAAACTGGCTCTACAGAGGCAAGATGTCCTCCTCATCATCATCCTCCGATTCCTCACCCCTTTCACTGTGTACATCCCCCTCCTCACAGATTATTAATTCGTCCTCACTGGAATCCACCATCTCAGATCCCTGTGTACTTTCTGGAGGCAATTGCTGGTGAATGTCTCCACGGAGGAATTGATTATAATTCATTTTGATGAACATCATCTTCTCCACATTTTCTGGAAGTAACCTCGTACACAGATTGCTGACAAGGTGAGCGGCTGCACTAAACACTCTTTCGGAGTACACACTGGAGGGAGGGCAACTTAGGTAGAATAAAGCCAGTTTGTGCAAGGGCCTCCAAATTGCCTCTTTTTCCTGCCAGTATACGTACGGACTGTCTGACGTGCCTACTTGGATGCGGTCACTCATATAATCCTCCACCATTCTTTCAATGGTGAGAGAATCATATGCAGTGACAGTAGACGACATGTCAGTAATCGTTGGCAGGTCCTTCAGTCCGGACCAGATGTCAGCACTCGCTCCAGACTGCCCTGCATCACCGCCAGCGGGTGGGCTCGGAATTCTTAGCCTTTTCCTCGCACCCCCAGTTGCGGGAGAATGTGAAGGAGGACCTGTTGACGGGTCACGTTCCGCTTGACTTGACAATTTTCTCACCAGCAGGTCTTTGAACCTCTGCAGACTAGTGTCTGCTGGAAAGAGAGATACAACGTAGGTTTTAAATCTAGGATCGAGCACGGTGGCCAAAATGTAGTGCTCTGATTTCAACAGATTGACCACCCGTGAATCCTGGTTAAGCGAATTAAGGGCTCCATCCACAAGTCCCACATGCCTAGCGGAATCGCTCTGTTTTAGCTCCTCCTTCAATGTCTCCAGCTTCTTCTGCAAAAGCCTGATAAGGGGAATGACCTGACTCAGGCTGGCAGTGTCTGAACTGACTTCACGTGTGGCAAGTTCAAAGGGTTGCAGAACCTTGCACAACGTTGAAATCATTCTCCACTGCGCTTGAGTCAGGTGCATTCCCCCTCCTTTGCCTATATCGTGGGCAGATGTATAGGCTTGAATGGCCTTTTGCTGCTCCTCCATCCTCTGAAGCATATAGAGGGTTGAATTCCACCTCGTTACCACCTCTTGCTTCAGATGATGGCAGGGCAGGTTCAGGATTGTTTGGTGGTGCTCCAGTCTTCTGTACGCGGTGGCTGAATGCCGAAAGTGGCCCGCAATTCTTCGGGCCACCGACAGCATCTCTTGCACGCCCCTGTCGTTTTTTAAATAATTCTGCACCACCAAATTCAATGTATGTGCAAAACATGGGACGTGCTGGAATTTGCCCAGATGTAATGCACGCACAATATTGCTGGCGTTGTCCGATGTCACAAATCCCCAGGAGAGTCCAATTGGGGTAAGCCATTCTGCGATGATGTTCCTCAGTTTTCGTAAGAGGTTGTCAGCTGTGTGCCTTTTATGGAAAGCGGTGATACAAAGCGTAGCCTGCCTAGGAACGAGTTGGCATTTACGAGATGCTGCTACTAGTGCCGCCGCTGCTGTTCTTGCTGCGGGAGGCAATACATCTACCCAGTGGGCTGCCTGTCACAGTCATATAGTCCTGAGTCTGCCCTGCTCCACTTGTCCACATGTCCGTGGTTAAGTGGACATTGGGTACAACTGCATTTTTTAGGACACTGGTGACTCTTTTTCTGAGGTCTGTGTACATTTTCGGTATCGCCTGCCTAGAGAAATGGAACCTAGATGGTATTTGGTACTGGGGACACAGTACCTCAATCAAGTCTCTAGTTGCCTCTGAATTAACGGTGGATACCGGAACCACGTTTCTCACCGCCCAGGCTGCCAAGGCCTGAGTTATCTGCTTTGCAGCAGGATGACTGCTGTGATATTTCATCTTCCTCGCAAAGGACTGTTGGACAGTCAATTGCTTACTGGAAGTAGTACAAGTGGTCTTCCGACTTCGCCTCTGGGATGACGATCGACTCCCAGCAGCAACAACAGCAGCGCCAGCAGCAGTAGGCGTTACACTCAAGGATGCATCGGAGGAATCCCAGGCAGGAGAGGACTCGTCAGACTTGACAGTGACATGGCCTGCAGGACTATTGGCTTTCCTGGGTAAGGAGGAAATTGACACTGAGGGAGTTGGTGGTGTTGTTTGCAGGAGGAAGGGATTTAGTGGTCAGTGGACTGCTTCCGCTGTCATCCAAAGTTTTTGAACTTGTCACTGACTTATGATGAATGCGCTGCAGGTGACGTATAAGGGAGGATGTTCCGAGGTGGTTAACGTCCTTACCCCTACTTATTACAGCTTGACAAAGGCAACGCATGGCTTGACACCTGTTGTCCGCATTTGTGTTGAAATAATTCCACACCGAAGAGCTGATTTTCTCTAACGTCCTAGTGGATGCTGGGGACTCCGTCAGGACCATGGGGAATAGCGGCTCCGCAGGAGACAGGGCACAAAAAGTAAGCTTTTAGGATCACATGGTGTGTACTGGCTCCTCCCCCTATGACCCTCCTCCAAGCCTCAGTTAGGTTTTTGTGCCCGTCCGAGCAGGGTGCAATCTAGGTGGCTCTCTTAAAGAGTTGCTTAGAAAAAGTTTTTAGGTTCTTTATTTTCAGTGAGTCCTGCTGGCAACAGGCTCACTGCATCGAGGGACTTAGGGGAGAGAAGTGAACTCACCTGCGTGCAGGATGGATTGGCTTCTTAGGCTACTGGACACCATTAGCTCCAGAGGGAGTCGGAACACAGGTCTCGCCCTGGGGTTCGTCCCGGAGCCGCGCCGCCGACCCCCCTTGCAGATGCTGAAGATTGAAGAGGTCCGGAACCAGGCGGCAGAAGACTTTCAGTCTTCATCAGGTAGCGCACAGCACTGCAGCTGTGCGCCATTGTTGTCAGCACACTTCACACAGCGGTCACGGAGGGTGCAGGGCGCGGGGGGGGGCGCCCTGGGCAGCAATGTATAATACCTGTATGGCGAAAAATACATCACATATAGCCCTTGAGGCTATATGGATGTATTTAACCCCTGCCAGATATCACAGACTCCGGAGAAGAAGCCCGCCGAAAAGGGGGCGGGGCCTATTCTCCTCAGCACACAGCGCCATTTTCCCTCACAGAAATGCTGGTGGGAAGGCTCCCATGCTCTCCCCTGCACTGCACTACAGAAACAGGGTTAAAACAGAGAGGGGGGGCACTGATTTGGCGATATGAATATATATTAAAATGCTATAAGGGAGGAACACTTATATAAAGGTTGTCCCTGTATAATTATAGCGTTTTGGTGTGTGCTGGCAAACTCTCCCTCTGTCTCCCCAAAGGGCTAGTGGGTCCTGTCCTCTATCAGAGCATTCCCTATGTGTGTGCTGTATGTCGGTACGTGTGTGTCGACATGTATGAGGAAAATGTTGGTGAGGAGGCGGAGCAAATTGCCTGTAATGGTGATGTCACTCTCTAGGGAGTCGACACCGGAATGGATGGCTTATTTATGGAATTACGTGATAATGTCAACACGCTGCAAGCCGGTTGACGACATGAGACGGCCGGCGAACAAATTAGTACCTGTCCAGGCGTCTCAAACACCGTCAGGGGCTGTAAAACGCCCATTTACCTCAGTCGGTCGACACAGACCCAGACACGGACACTGATTTCAGTGTCGACGGTGAAGAAACAAACGTATTTTCCTTTAGGGCCACACGTTAAGGGCAATGAAGGAGGGGTTATATATTTCTGATACTACAAGTACCACAAAAAAGGGTATTATGTGGGATGTGAAAAAACTACCTGTAGTTTTTCCTGAATCAGATAAATTAAATGAAGTGTGTGATGATGCGTGGGTTTCCCCCGATAGAAAATTATTGGCGGTATACCCTTTCCCGCCAGAAGTTAGGGCGCGTTGGGAAACACCCCTTAGGGTGGATAAGGCGCTCACATGCTTATCAGAACAAGTGGCGGTACCATCTACAGATAGGGCCGTACTTAAGGAGCCAGCTGATAGGAGGCTGGAAAATATCCTAAAAAGTATACACACACATGCTGGTGTTATACTGCGACCAGCGATCGCCTCAGCCTGGATGTGCAGAGCTGAGGTGGCTTGGTCGGATTCCCTGACTAAAAATATTGATACCCTTGACAGGGACAGTATTTTATTGACTATAGAGCATTTAAAGGATGCATTTCTATATATGCGAGATGCGCAGAGGGATATTTGCACTCTGGCATCAAGAGTAAATGCGATGTCCATATCTGCAAGAAGATGTTTATGGACACGACAGTGGTCAGGTGATGCAGATTCCAAACGGCACAAAGATGTATTGCCGTATAAAGGGGAGGAATTATTTGGGGTCGGTCCATGGGACCTGGTGGCAACGGCAACTGCTGGAAAATCCACCGTTTTTTACCCTAAGTCACATCTCTGCAGAAAAAGACACCGTCTTTTCAGCCTCAGTCCTTTCGTCCCTATAAGAGTCATATCTGCCCAGGGATAGAGGAAAGGGAAGAAGACTGCAGCAGGCAGCCCATTCCCAGGAACAGAAGCTCTCCACCGCTTCTACCAAGTTCTCAGCATGACGCTGGGACCGTACAGGACCCCTGGATCCTACAAGTAGTATCCAAGGGGTACAGATTGGAATGTCGAGACGTTTCCCCCTCGCAGGTTCCTGTAGTCTGCTGTACCAATGTCTCCCTCCGACAGGGAGGCAGTATTGAAAACAATTCACAAGCTGTATTCCCAGCAGGTGATAATAAAATTACCCCTCCTACAACAAGGAAAGGGGTATTATTCCACACTATATGGTGGTACTGAAGCCAGAAGGCTAGGTGAGACCTATTCTAAATCTGAAATATTTGAACACTTACAAAGGTTCAAATCCAGATGCAGTCACTCAGAGCAGTGATAGCGAACCGGGAAGAAGGGGACTATATGGTGTCCCGGGACATCAGGGATGCTTACCTCCATGTCCCAAAATTTGCCTTTCTCACCAAGGGTACCTCAGGTTCGTGGTACAGAACTGTCACTATCAGTTTCAGACGATGCCGTTGGATTGTCCAAGGCACCCCGGGTCCTTACCAAGGTAATGACCGAAATGAGGATTCGTCTTCAAAGAAAATGGACGACCTCCTGATAAGAACAAGGTCCAGAGAACAGTTGGAGGTCGGAGTAGCACTATCTCAAGTAGTTCTACGACAGCACGGGTGGATTCTAAATATTCCAAAACCGCAGTTGTTCCGACGACACGTCTGCTGGTCCTAGGGATGATTCTGGACACAGTCCAGAAAAAGGTGTTTCTCCCAGAGGAGAAAGCCAGGGAGTTATCCGAGCTAATCGGGATCCTCCTAAAACCAGGAAAAGTGTCAGTGCATCATTGCACAAGAGTCCTGGTAAAAATGGTGGCTTATTACGAAGCGATTCCATTCGGCAGATTTCACGCAAGAACTCTTCAGTGGGATCTGCTGGACAAATGGTCCGGATCGCATCTTCAGATGCATCAGCGGATAACCCTATATCCAAGGACAAGGGTGTCTCTCCTGTGGTGATTACAGAGTGCTCATCTTCTAGAGGGCCGCAGATTCGGCATTCAGGATTGGATGCTGGTGACCACGGAGGCCAGCCTGAGAGGCTGGGGAGCAGTCACACAGGGAAAAAATTTCCAGGGAGTGTGATCAAGTCTGGAGAATTCTCTCCACATAAATATACTGGAGCTAAGAGCAAATTTATAATGCTCTAAGCTTAGCAAGACCTCTGCTTCAAGGTCAGCCGGTATTGATCCAGTGGGATAACATCACGGCAGTCGCCACGTAAACAGAAAGGGCGGCACAAGAAGCAGGAGGGCAGTGGCAAAACTGCAAGGATTTTTCGCTAGGCGGAAAATCATGTGATAGCACTGTCAGCAGTGTTCATTCCGGGAGTGGACGACTGGGAAGCAGACTTCCTCAGCAGGCACGACCTCCACCCGGGAGAGTGGGAACTTCATCGGGAAGTTTTCCGCATGATTGTGAACCGTTGGGAAAGACCAAAGGTGGACATGATGGCGTCCCGCCCGAACAAAAAACGGGACAGGTATTGCGCCAGGTCACGAGACCTTCAGGCGATAGCTGTGGACGTCCTGGTAACACCGTGGGTGTAACAGTCGGTGTATGTGTTCCCTCCTCTGCTTCTCATAACCAAGGTATTGAGAATTATAAGACGTAGAGGAGTAAGAACTATACTCGTGGCTCCGGATTGGCCAAGAGGGACTTGGTACCCGGAACTTCAAGAGATGCTCACAGAGGACTAATGGCCTCGGGAGCTAAGAAGGGACTTGCTTCAGCAAGTACCATGTCTGTTCCAAGACTTACCGCGGCTGCGTTTGACGGCATGGCGGTTGAACGCCGGATCCTAAGGGAAAAGGCATTTCGGAAGAGGTCATACCTACCCTGGTCAAAGCCAGGAAGGAGGTGACCGCACAACGTTATCACCACATGTGGTGAAAATATGTTGCGTGGGTGAGGCCAGGAAGGCCCCACGAAGAAATTTCAACTAGGTCGATTTCTGCACTTCCTGCAAACAGGAGTGTCTATGAGCCTCAAATTGGGGTCCATTAAGGTTCAAGTTTCGGCCCTGTAGATTTTCTTCCAGAAAGAATTGGCTTCGGTTCCTGAAGTCCAGACGTTTGTCAAGGGAGTATTGCATATACAGCCCCTTTTGTGCCTCCAGTGGCACCGTGGGATCTCAACGTAGTGTTGGGATTCCTCAAACCATATTGGTTTGAACCGCTCAAATCTGTGGATTTGAAATATCTCACATGGAAAGTGACCATGCTGTTGGCCCTGGCCTCGGCCAGGCGATTGTCAGAATTGGCGGCTTTGTCTTACAAAAGCCCATATTTGATTTTCCATTCGGACAGGGCAGAACTGCGGACTTGTCCCCAGTTTCTTCCTAAGGTGGTGTCAGCGTTTCACCTGAAACAACCTTTTGTGGTGCCTGCGGCTACTAGGGACTTGGATGACTCCAAGTTGCTAGACGTTGTCAGGGCCCTGAAAATATATATATATATATATATATATATATATATATATAATTCCAGGACGGCTGGAGTCAGAAAGTCTGACTTGCTGTTTATATTGTATGCACCCAAAAAGCTGGGTGCTCCTGCTTCTAAGCAGACTATTGCTCGTTGGATTTGTAGTACAATTCAGCTTGCACATTCTGTGGCAGGCCTGCCACAGCCAAAATCTGTAAATGCCCATTCCACAAGGAAGGTGGGCTCATCTTGGGCGGCTGCCCGAGGGGTCTCGGCTTTACAACTTTGCCGAGCAGCTACGTGGTCAGGGGGGAACACGTTTGTAAAATTCTACAAATTTGATACCCTGGCTGAGGAGGACCTGGAGTTTCTCTCATTCGGTGCTGCAGAGTCATCCGCACTCTCCCGCCCGTTTGGGAGCTTTGGTATAATCCCCATGGTCCTGACGGAGTCCCCAGCATCCACTAGGACGTTAGAGAAAATAAGATTTTACTTACCGATAAATCTATTTCTCGTAGTCCGTAGTGGATGCTGGGCGCCCATCCCAAGTGCGGATTGTCTGCATTACTTGTACATAATTATTGTTACAAAAATCGGGTTGTTATTGTTGTGGGCCATCTTTTCAGAGGCTCCTTCGTTGTTATCATACTGTTAACTGGGTTCAAATCACAGGTTGTACGGTGTGATTGGTGTGGCTGGTATGAGTCTTACCCGGGATTCAAGATCCTTCCTTATTGTGTACGCTCGTCCGGGCACAGTACCTAACTGAGGCTTGGAGGAGGGTCATAGGGGGAGGAGCCAGTACACACCATGTGATCCTAAAAGCTTACTTTTTGTGCCCTGTCTCCTGCGGAGCCGCTATTCCCCATGGTCCTGACGGAGTCCCCAGCATCCACTACGGACTACGAGAAATAGATTTATCGGTAAGTAAAATCTTATTTTTTTTGTATTTTGACCAGGCATGTCAATGGCCATATTCGTCCCACGGACAACAGGTATCTCCCCGGGTGCCTGACTTAAACAAACCACCTCACCATCAGAATCCTCCTTGTCAATTTCCTCCCCAGTGCCAGCAACACCCATATCCTCATCCTGGTGTACTTCAACAGTGACATCTTCAATTTGACTATCAGGAACTGGACTGCGGGTGCTCCTTCCAGCACTTGCAGGGGGCGTGCAAATGGTGGAAGGCGCAAGCTCTTCCCGTCTAGTGTTGGGAAGGTCAGGCATCGCAACCGACACAATTGGACTCTCCTTGGGGATTTGTGATTTAGAAGAACGCACAGTTCTTTGCTGTGCTTTTGCCAGCTTAAGTCTTTTCATTTTTCTAGCGAGAGGATGAGTGCTTCCATCCTCATGTGAATCTGAACCACTAGCCATGAACATAGGCCAGGGCCTCAGCCGTTCCTTGCCACTCCGTGTCGTAAATGGCATATTGGCAAGTTTACGCTTCTCATCAGACGCTTTCAATTATGATTTTTGGGTCATTTTACTGAACTTTTGTTTTTTGGATTTTACATGCTCTCTACTATGACATTGGGCATCGGCCTTGGCAGACGACGTTGATGGCATTTCATCGTCTCGGCCATGACTAGTGGCAGCAGCTTCAGCACGAGGTGGAAGTGGATCTTGATCTTTCCCTATTTTAACTTCCACATTTTTGTTCTCCATTTTTTAATGTGTGGAATTATATGCCAGTATCAATAGCAATGGCCTACTACTATATATACTGCGCACAACTAAAATGCACCACAGGTATAGAATGTAGATGGATAGTATACTTAATGACGACACAGAGGTAGGTACAGCAGTGGCCTTCCGTACCGTACTGCTATATATTATATACTGGTGGTCACTGTGTCAGCAAACTGCAAAACTAAAATGCACCACAGGTATAGAATGTAGATGGATAGTATACTTAATGACGACACAGAGGTAGGTACAGCAGTGGCCTTCCGTACCGTACTGCTATATATAGTATACTGGTGGTCACTGTGTCAGCAAACTGCAAAACTAAAATGCACCACAGGTATAGAATGTAGATGGATAGTATACTTAATGACGACACAGAGGTAGGTACAGCAGTGGCCTTCCGTACCGTACTGCTATATATAGTATACTGGTGGTCACTGTGTCAGCAAACTGCAAAACTAAAATGCACCACAGGTATAGAATGTAGATGGATAGTATAGTTAATGACGACACAGAGGTAGGTACAGCAGTGGCCTTCCGTACCGTACTGCTATATATAGTATACTGGTGGTCACTGTGTCAGCAAACTGCAAAACTAAAATGCACCACAGGTATAGAATGTAGATGGATAGTATACTTAATGACGACACAGAGGTAGGTACAGCAGTGGCCTTCCGTACCGTACTGCTATATATAGTATACTGGTGGCACTGTGTCAGCAAACTGCAAAACTAAAATGCACCACAGGTATAGAATGTAGATGGATAGTATACTTAATGACTACACAGAGGTAGGTACAGCAGTGGCCTTCCGTACCGTACTGCTATATATAGTATACTGGTGGTCACTGTGTCAGCAAACTGCAAAACTAAAATGCACCACAGGTATAGAATGTAGATGGATAGTATACTTAATGATGACACAGAGGTAGGTACAGCAGTGGCCTTCCGTACTGTACTGCTATATATAGTATACTGGTGGTCACTGTGTCAGCAAACTGCAAAACTAAAATGCACCACAGGTATAGAATGTAGATGGATAGTATTCTTAATGACGACACAGAGGTAGGTACAGCAGTGGCCTTCCGTACCGTACTGCTATATATAGTATACTGGTGGTCACTGTGTCAGCAAACTGCAAAACTAAAATGCACCACAGGTATAGAATGTAGATGGATAGTATACTTAATGACGACACAGAGGTAGGTACAGCAGTGGCCTTCCGTACCGTACTGCTCAGTGGCGTAAGTTCGCCCCAGTCGCCCGGAGGCATGATAAAATGCTGGTGCCCCCCCTATACATATAGGAATATATATATATATATATATATATATATATAAAAATGAAGAAGTGGCACTCACGGGACTTGATTGATAAAAATAAGACTCAGGACACGGCGGTCTCAGATGAAAGATCTTTCAGCTGAGACCACCGTGTCCTGAGTCTTATTTTTATCAATCAAGTCCCGTGAGTGCCACTTCATTGATTTAGCTACAAGGTCCCACAGACCTGTTAGGAGGCACCTGGGCATTAACTGGAGGAGGAGAGAGTGCCGGAACTTTTATATATATATATATATACACACCATGGCCCTCATTCCGAGTTGATCGCACGCAAGGCGAATTTAGCAGAGTTGCTCACGCTAAGCCTACGCCTACTGGGAGTGTATCTTAGCTTCTTAAAATTGCGACCGATGTATTCGCAATATTGCGATTACAAACTACTTAGCAGTTTCAGAGTAGCTTCAGACTTACTCGGTATCTGCGATCAGTTCAGTGCTTGTCGTTCCTGGTTTGACGTCATAAACACACCCAGCGTTCGCCCAGACACTCCCCCGTTTCTCCGGCCACTCCTGCGTTTTTTTTGGAAACGGTAGCGTTTTTATCCACACGCCCCTAAAACGCCGTGTTTCCGCCCAGTAACACCCATTTCCTGTCAATCACACTACGATCGCCGGAGCGAAGAAAAAGCCGTGAGTAAAAATACTATCTTCATTGTGAAATTACTTGGCGCAGTCGCAAAGCGATTATTGCGCATGCGTACTAAGCGGAATTTCACTGCGATGCGATGAAAATTACCGAGCGAACGACTCGGAATGAGGGCCCATATGTAGATATCCGGTACTTAGGGTGAACAGCAGCAGCTTACTCACAATAGTACTTTAACAATAGTAGTATAGATACACATACCTCTTTCACTTACACAAACCTCTTTCAATTAAACAGACACACACATGCCTCTTTCAATTACACACACACACACACATGCATCTTTCAGTTACACACACACAATTACTCACACACACACGCCTTTTTCAATTACACACACACATGCCTCTTTCACTTAAACAGACACACCCATGCCTCTTTCAATTACACACACACAATTACACACACACACACACACCACGCCTCATTCAATTACACACACACACTCACATGCCTTTCACTTACACACTCACATGCCTTTCACTTACACACACACACACACGCCTATTTCAATTACACACAAACACACAGTTACACACCCACAATTACACACACATGCCTCTTTCAATTAAACAGACACACACATGCCTCTTTCAACTACACACACAATTACACACACACCATGCCTCATTTAATTACACACACAATTACACACACACACACACACACACACACACACACACAATTACACACACACCTCATTTAATTACACACACAATTACACACACACACACACACACACACACTTACACACACAATTACACACACACCACGCCTCATTTAATTACACACACACACACATACACACACACGTCTTTTTCACTTAAACACACAACTTTCGTTAAAACACACAGACACACACACTTCCCTTAAAAACATCAACACACATAAACAGTCAGTGTTGCCAATATTTATTAAAGATACCCCCAGTAATCAACCCCATACACACACATACACCACACACACCACACATACACCACACATACACAGTGCAGCAGCATGAGGCAGGTGGTACCAGTGCCTACCTTCGGCTAGCAGCAGGATGGAGGAAGAGAGAGCTATAGACGGCCAGCTCTTCTGGAAGTGCCTGTGATCAGCTGTGCGCTGGAGCTCCCCCTAGCTGCAGCCAGCTGCCAGCTCGTCTCTGTGGATACGAGGAGGCAGCTGCTGCAGCCGTGTCACGACACTGACACCGATTCTCCATCCACATTCGGCGCAGCGGCGAAGGATTGTCGGGCAGTGGGAGGCAATGGAGGACAGGTGCCCCCTTGAGGTCAGGAGCCCGGTGGCAGCCGACTCCACTGCCTCCCACAGTTCCGCCACTGGTACTGCTATATATAGTATACTGGTGATCACTGTGTCAGCAAACTGCAAAACTAAAATGCACCACAGGTATAGAATGTAGATGGATAGTATACTTAATGACGACACAGAGGTAGGTACAGCAGTGGCCTTCCGTACCGTACTGCTATATATTATATACTGGTGGTCACTGGTCAGCAAAACTCTGCACTGTACTCCTCCTATATAATATTATACTGGTGGTCCCCAGTCCCCACAATAAAGCAGCACACTGAGCACAGATATGGAGTGTTTTTCAGGCAGACAACGTATACTGGTGGTCACTGTCAGCAAAACTCTGCACTGTACTCCTGCTATATAATACAGCTGCTCCCCAGTCCCCACAATTAAGCAGTGTGAGCACAGATATATGCAGCACACTGAGCACAGATAAGGAGCATTTTTTTCAGGCAGAGAACGGATAAAACTGGTGGTCACTGATCAGCAAAACTCTGCACTGTACTCCTCCTATATTATACAGCTGCTCCCCAGTCCTCCCCACAATTAAGCAATAAAGCACAATCAAGTTCAACAATAACGGAGAGGACGCCAGCCACGTCCTCTCCCTAACATTTCCAATGCACAAGTGAAAATGGCGGTGACGCGCGGCTGCTTATATAGAATCCGAATCTCACGAGAATCCGACAGCGGGATGATGACGTTCGGGCGCGCTCGGGTTAACCGAGCCATACGGGAGAATCTGAGTATGGCTCGGACCCGTGTAAAAAGGGTGAAGTTCGGGGGGGTTCGGTTTCCGAGAAACCGAACCCGCTCATCACTAGCTAAAATCACCTTCAGGCTGTGTGTATAAGGTGTATATGAAACATAAATGCATTCTGTGCTTAGACTTGGGTCCCATCACCATGATATCTCATTATGGTATGCAATTATTACAAAATACGGAAAATTCCGCTATCCAATATACTTCTGGTCCCAAACATTTTGGATAAGGGTGTTATGCACACCAGTGCCAGCAGGAATGTACTGGTGTCTGAACGGAGAGGGATGCAAAACAAATGAACTCACAGACAGACTGGGGAATATGACATTACATACACAGAAGGTGATAGGGTAACAAAATAAACACAAAGTGAACAGAGAAGCCCAAAGGCTAAGAAACTGGGTGTCTCCCTAGTATTAGGAATGCTCAGATGGAAAGAAGTGAGATGTTGTGATTTAATACGTAGAGAACCCGAAATGCTGTTGCTAAGGGCAACAGCAAAACCCTAAAGGGTTACCAACGGGTGTGGCAGTAAACTCCTTGGTCAGAGATGGAATAATAGACACAAGGAGAGTCTCCACAATCCTAGTCCTCACTTGCAGTGCACTGGTTCAGCTTACTGCCACTAAACTGACACCTGAACACCTTGCACAGTGAGAAAGGATTTTGGCAGGCAAGTCTGAGAATACAGCCGCAAACTTGCTAGGTTCACAGAGTAGCAAAAGAACCCCAGCAGGTTAAACGACTGACTCCAGTCTTACTGCTAGGTCTGGAGTGGCAGAGTGTAATACCAAATCCCAAGGCCTATTTGCAGTAAGCAACAAACAAATACAAAGTTTACACAGTACTAGCTAGCTTTCAGGAACTGACCAACCAACAAAGATTCAGCAGCATCTGCCTAACCTGAGAAGAGGGTTTATATAGCAGGTGCTGTCCACGCCCCACTCAGACCTCACAGACTGTGAGCACAAAAACCAGCACCGGATCCCCTGCCGTGCACAGAGCCTGTAACCACTGCACAGCAAAAGACCCGAACCGGAGTATCAGCTACGCTCAGGTTACTCCGCTAGCACTTGTCTCCCGGTTGCCATGACGACGTGGCAGCACAGAGCAGGAGACCCTAACAGTACCCCCCCTCTGACGAGGGGTCAAAGAACCCCTACCACTGGGTTTATCGGGGAACTGCGAGAAGAAAGAGCGTAACAGTCTGGGGGCATGAAGATCACAACTGCGCACCCACGACCGCTCCTCCGGGCCATACCCCTTCCAGTGCACCAAAAATGACAGCCGACCCCGAACCATCTTGGACTCAAGAATCCTTTCAACAACAAACTCCCTCTGGCCACGTATCAGAAGAGGGGAAGGTCTTCCACTGGAAGAAGGATTACTAATCGCCCGTTTTAAAAGGGAACAATGAAATGTTTTATTGATACCCAAAGAACGGGGTAGATCTAACTGAAATGCCACCGGATTGATAACCTTAGTGATCTTATAAGGACCGATGAACCGGGGGCCTAACTTATGAGATGGCTGTCTCAACTTCAAATTCTTGGTAGACAACCAGACGAAGTCTCCTAATTTGAAGCTGCAGCGTCTTTTCCGCTTATCAAAAACCCTTTTGGTCACTAATGACACAGACACAAGGGCTTTCTTCACTTTCCTCCAAATACCTCTAAGGACCGAAACCACAGAGGAACCACCAGGCGTGGAGTCCAGGGGGTCAAAAGAATTGGCCTTAGGATGATGCCCATACACACATAGGAAGGGAGAGATCCCTGTAGCAGAGTGAGCCGCGTTGTTATAGGCAAACTCCGCCATGGACAGATGAGCAACCCAGTCAGTCTGACACTTGGAGACATAACACCTGAGGAACTGCTCCAAGGACTGGTTCACCCTTTCAGTCTGCCCATTAGACTGCGGATGGTAGCCTGACGACAAGCTGACAGAAATCTGGAGATCGGAACAAAATGCCCTCCAGAATTTAGCCACAAACTGGGATCCGCGGTCAGAGACCACATCAAGTGGCAACCCGTGGAGGCGCACAACATGCAGCATAAATAATTCAGACAGGCGTCTGGCCGATGGCAGCCCAACCAATGGAACGAAGTGCGCCATCTTCGAAAACCTGTCAACGACAACCCAGATGGCTGTCATCCCCGAGGATTTGGGCAAGTCCACCACAAAATCCATTGAAATGTGGGTCCATGGCTTAGATGGAATAGAGAGTGGATGTAATGGGCCAACAGGAACCCCTCTAGGAGTCTTATTTCGGGCACAGATGTCACATGCCCGAACCCACTGATCCACATCCCTAGCCACCGAGGGCCACCACACCGCCCTAGATAGCAACTCCCGAGTTCTGGCAATACCCGGGTGACCTGCTGACTTCTTGGCATGGAATTCCAGGAACACTCGCTGTCTTAACCTAGGAGGCACAAACAAAAGTCCTACCGGAAGGTCTGGAGGAGCCTGCTGCTGTGCTCTAAGGACTAATGACAAGAGGTCCTGGGTAATGCCCACTTTAATACATGATGGGGACACAATGGGCAATGGCTCCTCGGTGGTCTCCTGGATTGGAGAAAACTCAGCGAGAGCGCATCAGTTTGTTTAATAATAGACTATTAATGATTCTTTTTAGAATGTTATACTACCATCTCAACATCATCCTGTCTATGTAATGTAGGGTTGTTTCCGTATAAAGATCAATGCGGAGAGCCGGGAGTGACATATGGGAGGTAAAGGCGGAGTGTTCTGTGGTGCCGCCCCCGTATTCCAGACATGCCTCGGTCTTTGGCTGTCTGTTATGCGGAGGTGATGGTTGCCAAGGACGCTCGTAATAGTAACAAGTACTGCCCCCTTACGTATTACGTAAACACGAAACGTACGGAAAGCGCCAGTGTCTTTTTCCTGGTCTCCGAGACCGGATGTGAGCAGCGGAACTCCTTATTTGGACATATTACCCGGTCATGTGACCGGGACATGAGACTGTATAATAGGCTATCTAGCGGTATCCATGGAGACAGGGTTTTGTTTAGAGATTAGACCAATGAACATCCAGCCCGTACAGCTGTATTATCACATGATTGAGGTTATGTGACCGGCTGAAATAAATTTGATTTTTATGTCTATGGTCAAATTATGGTTTATAAACCTCGTTTTTTAAAAATTTTAATGGATATTAGAAGGGTCTGTCTTCTTGCTGCTGTTTAGAGAGAATTATACTGTTTTTTATTATTTTACAAATCTGTGTTTGCATAAGTTGCACATGTGTTAATGATGTATGCTTATCATAACCCCTATATAAAGGGGATAGAGCCAGTGCTATATCACCTTTGAAAAAGCTGCCAAGTGACAGTGAAACGCGTTAGGAGGGCCATACCTCTGACCTGGGCATTTTTGAGGATTCCTGCAAGTGTCATACAGGACGTTGTTCACCATCTGGAGATTCCAGTCCCTTCGGTGTGGGCTTTAATAAAGGGAGAACCACCATCTTCGTTGCGTGGGATAGAGAGATTGCTCCAGAACCCCGCCAGGTGGGATACCCGGCTGAATTACCACCAGGGACTTGGTAAATATCCTCCTTCATCTGGATACCTGTTTTTTGCACGTCAACGCATGCGTTGCAGGACTTGTCATCATCCTCCAACAATCAGTTGTTTATCGGCTATTTTTGCATAAAGACTGCCCCAAGTGAAAAAATCACTGACAGAGAGTGGCTCATTAAGGCTCAGTTTTTATTGTGTGTTTAGCACTAGTAGTGCTAGATCATATTATTCAGTTGTTTATGTACATGTGTATTTGTGATATTGATTTTAATTGATATATAAATTTAATTGAGCGCAGTTGGCATTTCTTGTTTAGCGCATCAGCCTTGATGTTTTTTGACCCAGGGCGATATGTTATCAAAAAATTAAAGCGAGCAAAAAACAAAGCCCATCGTGCCTGCCTGGCATTGAGGCGCTTCGCTGACTCTAAATATGCCAAATTCTTATGGTCGGTGAGAATTGAGACCACAAACTTAGCCCCCTCAAGCCAGTGTCTCCACTCCTCGAGTGCGTCCTTAATAGCCAACAATTCCCGGTTACCCACGTCATAATTCATCTCGGCAGGCGAAAATTTACGGGAAAAGTAAGCACAGGGATGAAGGCGATTATCAGACACCCCCATCTGAGAGAGCACTACCCCAATACCCATCTCAGAGGCATCCACCTCCACCACAAAAGGACGCTCTGGATCTGGGTGTCGCAGCACCTTGGCCGAGACAAATGCCCTTTTGAGACGGGCAAAAACCGCTTTGGCCTCACAAGACCAGTGAGCAACATCCGCCCCTTTCTTAGTGAGTGCCACCAAGGGCGCCACTATAGACGAAAATCCAGCGATAAATCGTCTATAAAAATTTGCAAAACGCAGAAAACGCTGAAGCGCCTTCAAACTAGTGGGATGCACCCAATCCAGGACTGCCTGTACCTTGGAACCCTCCATTTGGAAACCTTCTGGGGAGATAATATATCCTAGAAATGCGATTTGCTGAACTTCAAATTCGCACTTCTCCAGCTTCGCCCCAAGCCGGTGGTCTCTGAGTTTCTGGAGGACTAAGCGTACATGCTTCCGATGTTCCTCCAGGGAATGGGAGAAGATTAGGATGTCATCTAAGTATACAACTAAGAATCTGTCCAAATATTCCCTGAGCACATCGTTCATGAAGTCCTGGAAGACTGCCGGGGCATTACAGAGCCCAAAAGGCATCACCAAATATTCATAATGCCCTGAGTGGGTATTAAAGGCAGTCTTCCATTCATCCCCCTCTCTTATTCGGATTAGATTGTACGCACCGCGTAGGTCAATCTTAGAAAAAATGGGGGCAGTACAAAGCTGGTCAAACAAGACCGAAATGAGAGGCAGTGGGTATGAGTTTTTAATCGTGATACGGTTCAATTCCCTGAAGTCGATGCAGGGTCGCAACGAACCGTCCTTTTACCCACGAAGAAGAACCCCGACCCAACTGGAGACTGTGAAGGTCTGATAAATCCCTTAGCCAAGTTCTCCTGAAAGTACTCTGCCATAGCCTGAGTCTCAGGACGAGACAGGGAGTACAACCTGCTCTTGGGAAGCTTAGCATTCGGCAACAAATTAATGGCACAGTCATAGGGGCGATGGGGAGGTAGTACCTCTGCAACTCTTTTGGAGAACACGTCCGCAAAATCTGCATAACATCCTGGCAATCCTGGCAAACTTAGCTGCGAAAGCCTGACTGGAAGGCTCACGCAACTCCTGAAACAATCAGTAACCCAAATAAGAATCTCCCCAGAGACCCAGTCAAATTGAGGATTGTGGGCCCTTAACCAGGGTAACCCCAACACCAATGGGGCAAAAGTACAGACAGTCACATAAAAGGACAATTTTTCAGAGTGTGTGGCTCCAATAAACAAAGAAATCTGGCTAGTGCAAGAGGTAATCTTACCCATGGATAATGGTTCCCCGTTTAACCCACAAATCTCAATTTCCGATGCCAAGGGTACTAAGGGAACAGAGTGTTTCAGGGCGAATTGGCGGTCCATAAAAACCCCGTCGGCCCCACTGTCCACAAAGGCCTCAGTCTTGACAGTTTGACCGAGGATCTTCAAGGTCACCGGAATGATAAAAGTCTTCTTGGGAAATTCTGACTTCTGGCCTGACAGGATATTTCCCATCACCCTCAGGCTCTGAAGTTTTCCGGCTTTTCTGGGCATGATACTACCACATGACCTTTATTCCCACAGTACAAACATAACCCCTGCTGTCTCCTCCGCGTCTTCTCACGCGAGGAGAGGCGGGTAGCCCCAATCTGCATAGGCTCCTCGGAAAATTCCTCAGAGTCTGAGGTTCCCATGGGAAAGAAGGAAACCTCGGTCTCCATTTCAAGCCTGCGCTCTCTCAGCCGTCTATCCACCCGAATGGATAACTGCATGAGCTGATCCAAGCTATCAGGCAAGGGATATTGTACCAGTTGGTCTTTTAACTGGTTAGAAAGACCTCTTCGGTACTGGTGTCTCAGGGCTGGGTCATTCCACTGGGTATCATGGGCCAACCTCCGAAACTCCGTACAATAAACCTCAACTGGCCTTCGCCCTTGCTTAAGGATCGAAATCTGAGCCTCGGCTGAGGCCGTCTTGTCAGGGTCATCATACAACATGCCCAGTGCCGTAAAAAAAGCATCAACACTTTTAAGCGACGGACAGTCAGGCTGCAACCCATATGCCCAGACCTGTGGGTCTCCTTGTAGCAAGGAAATCACCATTCCCACCCGCTGAATCTCCGACCCAGAAGACTGAGGCCTAAGCTGGAAATATAGCTTGCAGCTCTCCTTGAAACAAAAGAACTGCGAGCGATCTCCAGAAAAACGATCCGGGAGATTTACTTTCGGCTCCTTAACCCCTGAAGGTACTGCTGCTGCGGGAGCTCCGCCAGCGGCCTGCGAGGTGTGCATTTTTATGGACAAATCATTAAATTGTCGAGTCAGGACCTGCACCTGATCGACCACCTGTTGCAAAGTATTTTGAGGGGTATGCTCCATATTCCCACAAAATTTCAACAGGAGTATTGGGCTGCTGAATATGTTATGCACACCAGTGCCAGCAGGAATGTACTGGTGTCTGAACGGAGAGGGATGCAAAACAAATGAACTCACAGACAGACTGGGGAATATGACATTACATACACAGAAGGTGATAGGGTAACAAAATAAACACAAAGTGAACAGAGAAGCCCAAAGGCTAAGAAACTGGGTGTCTCCCTAGTATTAGGAATGCTCAGATGGAAAGAAGCGAGATGTTGTGATTTAATACGTAAAGAACCCGAAATGCTGTTGCTAAGGGCAACAGCAAACCCCTAAAGGGTTACCAACGGGTGTGGCAGTAAACTCCTTGGTCAGAGATGGAATAATAGACACAAGGAGAGTCTCCACAATCCTAGTCCTCACTTGCAGTGCACTGGTTCAGCTTACTGCCACTAAACTGACACCTGAACACCTTGCACAGTGATAAAGGATTTTGGCAGGCAAGTCTGAGAATACAGCCGCAAACTTGCTAGGTTCACAGAGTAGCAAAAGAACCCCAGCAGGTTAAATGACTGACTCCAGTCTTACTGCTAGGTCTGGATTGGCAGAGTGTAATACCAAATCCCAAGGCCTATTTGCAGTAAGCAACAAACAAATACAAAGTTTACACAGTACTAGCTAGCTTTCAGGAACTGACTAACCAACAAAGATTCAGCAGCATCTGCCTAACCTGAGCAGAGGGTTTATATAGCAGGTGCTGTCCACGCCCCACTCAGACCTCACAGACTATGAGCACAAAAACCAGCACCGGATCCCCTGCCGTGCACAGAGCCTGTAACCACTGCACAGCAAAAGACCCGAACCGGAGTATCAGCTACGCTTAGGTTACTCCGCTAGCACTTGTCTCCCGGTTGCCATGACGACGTGGCAGCACAGAGCAGGAGACCCTAACAAAGGGATACTCAACCTGTATATATATATATATATATATATATATATCTCGAATGTGGTTCTAATAGAGAGGGGTATGCATCCATCCACTCATCATTTGTATATTGAATTTTTGAAAAATACACTTTCTTATAAAGACCAGTGAGTGCCGCCTGTTCTATACAAATGATGAGTGGATGGATGCATACCCCTCTCTATTAGAACCACATTCGATATCCATTGGACCTTAGGACGGCACCCAGGCAGATGTCGACATAAGTGAGTGCCGACCTTACCAGTTTTGTATATATATATATATATATATATATATATATATATAAAAGAGCTAAAATTACAGCACTCAAAACCATAGTACAGAATGAATCGATGGTGCAAGGCAGTAAAGTAAGACCTGTATCGGTTGAAACAGCTGTTGGGCTGTGCCTGTATGTACACTTGTCGCCTTGATATGGAATAAATCTTCTTCGTTTTCTCATCGTGAGTGCTGGCTTGTTTTGCTTTTTCCAATGAGCTGGAAAAGCGAGTGCCTTTTTATATATATATATATATATATATATATATATATATATCTACATATCTATATATATATATATATATATATATATACATACATACAGTATGTATATATACATATATATATATATATATATATATATATAAGGGATGTGCAGTCAGGGGAGGCAGTGCCTCCCCTGTCATAATGATTGAAGTAATACAAAGAAGATATTTATAACACATTCTGTATCGTAATTATCCTCTTTGCATTCTTCTAATCATATTTGCTGCTGAGAGCGCTGCCTACCACTGACAATAGTAAAGTCTAAAATGAAAAAATTAACAGTCCCAAGGCGCAAATATAAAGGGCCTATGCAGCTGTATACACACAAAAGGGACCACCAAATCCCTAAAGATACAAACAGGAAAATACACAATGGAGTATAATCAGCGCTCAGTCCCGTTTCACCATAAATGTCCAAATAAAACCTTTTCAGGACGTATACTTTGCAGTCGATGCACCATTTATGAAGACTTTGTCAACTTCTGTTCATAACGCCATGAGGTTACTTCAGTAGGGGATGTACCTCAAAAGAAACCAAATGAAAATTGCATAGTGTAGTATGTCTTATACTGAAACAATCACACCAACGTGAATGGAAAAGGGCCGGTGTTATGAAAGGTCTGCGTACCGAACTCACACTATGAAGCAGTGAATGACTCCCATAAAGGTATCTTTAGCCACCAATCGCCAGTCACGTGGATAGGTAAACCGTAAACACACCTTCACAAAATGATCCCTCTAATGGGACATACCGTACTCACATATCACATAGCAGTTGTACTCTCATAGCGGTTTCTTTGTTACGTCCTCCAACAGTGTGCCGTTCGTTGGAAGTAGTTATTTAACACTAACTCTCCGGAATAGGTGCACACAAAAAGAACCAAAAGAGGAACTTTAAAATGCTTTAAAGTTTATTACAGAAAAATAAAACAAAGCAACCATGGGATTGAGACATATGATGGAAGAAAATGAGTATACCTGAATGGCAAAACACGGCCGCTGGTATGCCTCACTGGAAATGCCCAAAAGTCTGATCCCGGATATTAAAAGAAGTAGTCAGCAGTGCTCCTAGACCAACATGTTTCGACTTATTGTTAAGTCTTTTTCAAGGTTAGAAAAGCACTACTGACCTAAGCTGAATTTATCTCCTATCAACCAAGCGCCACTTCCGGACGCGATGTGCATGCGGCCGGTACTTCCTGTATCAATCTGTTTCCGCCAACCAAGGCCGGATGTGGATGACAGAATAATTTAATAACCAATGGACTATAACCATATATTAACACATCATTCCTCATTTAAAGATAATAAATTAGGTGACCGCTACATGACAGCAGCCATCCCAAGCTATCTAATCAAACCGCACACAAATGTATAACTCCGTTACGTCACATAACAACAGTTCCGCCAACCACTGTTTGACTTCCGCCAACCACACAGATATATAACTCCGTTGCTCCACATCATAGCAGTTCCGCCAACCGATATATTACTTCCGCCAACCAGAACAATTAGGCCATAATAGATTATGAGCAATATACTATAAGTATATTAATGATACGTAGAGGGCAATTACCCAGAGGAACATATGTAACTGCCAGTGTCATCTAAATAACAGTAATGACCTTAGCTGGTGGCACGAATGCATATAGATTGTATCTCATATACCAACAATTCCGCCAACCAATATATGGCTTTCACCAACCGGCTGTGCACCACTGCAACATACAGATGACTATTTAACCTTCAACCTTGTATAGTGTGAAAGGTATTATGAATAAAAAAGTGGTAAATTAACGCTTACTTTAGCAATAGAAAAATATATATATATTGTCAACCATACCGCTCATGACCGGATATATAAAATACAAAATCGGACTCAGAGGAGGTTAAGATGTTATACTAATATATAGTTTAAGTCGCCCCACCTACAGGTATATGTATGATGAATTTAAACTAAAAAATTAACAAACTAAAAATTCAATATACCTCCAAATCAATAAAAAAATCAATAAACAGGTGCTTGGTTAAAAAGAGAAACAAAACATAAATATGAAAAATGAATTTACAAAAACCATTTCAGTTCAAATTCATGATTCAGCCCCATAGGGGCTAATGTATTTGAGTCATAAATCCATTTCATCTCTTTTTTAGCTAATATTGAATCCTTGTTGTGATTTCTCCAGTTTTCCTTTACTTGATCTATTCCCCAAAAGTTTTTACTATGCTTAACTGAGCTATTATGAACATTCATAGAGTGTTCGTTCCCCTTTTTTATGTTGCGTATATGCTCAGACCATCGTACTTTGAGTGTTCTAGTAGTTTTACCTATATAGATCTTATCACACGTACATCTAATGGCATAAACGCAATATTTAGAATTACAAGTCATGAATGGTTTAATCTGATATGTAATTCCCTCATGGCTGAAGTTAGTTGTTTTTTTACCGTCATTAGTGCACGATTTGCACATATTGCAATCGTGACACTTATGAAAACCTTTTTGGCGTGTATGCATACCGCCATTATTATTGTGGAATGCACTCGATACTACTTTATCTTTAATGGTGTCCGCTTTCCTATAAATGAAACGTGGACGTTCTGAGGCTGGGGGCGGGGCCAAATGGAGGGCAGGAAAAGCCCATTGAAAAAACATAGTAGAGGCACCAGCAAATCTGTCTCAGTTACGGGGGCGTGCCTGCATCCCACCTCAGAGCCCGCCCCTGTCAGTGAGGCAGATTTGATTGGTCAGCGGCTCCAGCACTGAGCGGTGACTGTATCCTGCTGTCACTGCAAGTGCTGAATGTGGATCTCTCTCTCCCTCTCCAGGTGCTGGTCGCGGCGGTACAGATGCTGAGGTAAAGCCATCATGGTTTACAATTCCACATATCTATAGCTGGTGTAGCACTGTTATAGCAAGTGGGCGGAGGGGAGGGGGCTCTGGTCCCCTGCACCTGGCTGCTATAGCCACGAACTGTAGGGTCAGGTTGCTGCTGTCAGGGTCAGAGCTACGGCAGGAGCAGGCTGCGTGTCACTGTCTGCTCCTGCGTTTTGTTTTCAATCCCTCAGCTGCTGCCTGTGGATGTGTTAGGCTGCAGGGAAGGGCGGTTAGGCACCCATGAGGTGTGTTAGGCTGCAGGGACTAAAGGGTTAGGTTTATGCAATGCAGCAGGAATGTTAGGGTTAGGCACTATAGGGGGAGGCAGGGCCATAACTTGGTGTGTGCCGATGGTGCCTTGCACACAGTGCACAGGATGCACTGAAGGTGCAACATTGGCAGAACCCCAGCCCACACCCCACCCCGGCACGGCCGCTGCCACTGTCAGACTCAGTACTCACTGCCAGTACTGCAGCGCTGCTGTTGCCTGTCTCTCGCCAGGACTCTGAGCGCCACATTCACACCCTCCCTCACTGCCACGATCTCAGGTCTCCTCCGGCTGCCGTCTCTGCAGGGGACTCAGGAGCGCCACTGACAGTCTGCCGAGGGTGCTGGATCTCAGGTTACAGACGAAGGTGAGAATAACCCACTCGTTTCTCTCTCACTCTCTCTCTCTCTTTCTCGCTCTCTCTCTCCCTCACCCATAAAATGGGGACTGCCTGCCATTATGTGTAAAAAAAAAAAGAAAGAAGGGGGGACTGCCTGCCATAAAGTATAAAAAATGGGGACTGCCTACCATAATGTGTAAAACAGGGGACTCTGCCTGCCTAATATGTAAAAAGGGGGAGTGCATGCCATAATGTGTAAAGGCAGTCAGGGGTGTGTAATGCTCATTGCCAGGGGTTTCATGATCTGGCTGTCATGCTCGTTACCAGGGGTGAGTCATGCTCATTGTCAGGGGTGTGTAATGCTCATTGCCAGGGGTTTCATGATCTGGCTGTCATGCTCGTTACCAGGGGTGTGTCATGCTCATTGTTAGGGGTGTGTAATGCTCATTGCCAGGGGTTTCATGATCTGGCTGTCATGCTCGTTACCAGGGGTGTGTCATGCTCATTGTCAGGGGTGTGTAATGCTCATTGCCAGGGTTTTCATGCTCTGGCTGTCTTGCTCGTTGCCAGGGGTGATGCTCGCTGGTGCCAAAGGCCTGTGACTCCCTGCTATTCCGGCTCCCCCTCTTTCCAGCCATAGTACTCTGCTCACTGGGTGGACACAACTGCTTCATTTCTCAAAACTCCGCTCCAGTGGAGTACTGTGGCTGGGAGGAGGGGGAGCCAGAATAGCAGCATTCAAGTGCCATAACAGGTCCTTTCAGTCATCTGCTGTAGGCCAAATGAAGCCACTGCCTGCATCCAGGCTGCTTCATAACCTGCATGTGCATGGCTGATAACAGAAAGAGGGTGCAGCATGTGAGCTGGTAGACGTTGACTAGCATTCTGATTGATCTAGTGTTAATTACTACAGATTTCACATGTTTCTATTTTTTGTAGGGGTGCATTGAGGTGCTTTTTTTTGCTAATTTTCTGCAATTTTGGCGGTGCTTTTGATGGGACTTAGGCAATAAATGCTTTTTCTATGTGAACACGCTGTAAAAAATCAGTGCATTGAATTACAGGTGAAACGCAGGAAATTAGAATATCGTGAAAAAGTTCATTTATTTCAGTAATTAAACTTAAAAGGTGAAACTAATATATTATATAGACTCATTATATGCAAAGTGAGATATTTCAAGCCTTTGTTATAATTTTGATGATTTTGTCTTACAGCTTAAAAAAATCCCAAAGCCAAAATCTCAGAAAAATAGAATATTACAGAAAATAATATACATAATAATAATACACTGCTGAGGTGTTATGGAACACCAGGATACTTCAATAGCGGCCTTCAGCTCTTCTGCATTGTTCGGTCTCATGTCTCTCATCTTCCGCTTGGCAAAGCCCCTTAGATTCTCTTTTCTATAGCCCAGGCAAGACACTTCTGACGTTGTTTGTTGTTCAGGATCGGCTTTACAAGAGGAATACGACATTTGAAGCCCATATCCAGGATCTGTCTGTGTGTGGTGGCTCTTGATGCACTAACTCCAGCATCAGTCCACTCCTTGTGAAGCTCCCCCACACTATTGAATGGCATTTTCCTGACAAGAAAAAAAGAACTGGTCTGTTGCTCAGTGGTCCAAAGTCATCTTTTCTGAAGAGAGCAAATTTTGCATCTCATTTGGAAACGAAGGTTCCAGAGTATGGAGGAAGAATGGAGAGACACACAATCCAAGATGCTTCAAGTCCAGCGTGAAGTTTCCACAGTCTGTGTTGACTTGGGGAGCCATGTCATCTGCTGGTGTTGGTCCACTGTGTTTTATTAAGTCCAGAGTCCACGCAGCCATCTACCAGGACATTTTAAGGCACTTCATGCTTCATTCAGCAGATAAGCTTTATAAAGATCCTGACTTCATTTTCCAGCAGGACTTGGCACCTGCCCACACTGCAAAAAGTACCAAAACCTGGTTCAGTGACCGTGGGATTACTGTGCTGAATTGGCCAGCAAACTCGCCTGACCTGAATCCCACAGAGAATCTATGGGGCCAGAGCCGGCGGAACCCGCTCAGCAAAGGGATGCAAAGCAGGTAGGCGCCAATGCTGGAAAGGCGCTCTCCCTGCTCTGCATTCCTTCTGCTGTGCGCTGCTGCTGCCGGCTTCCACAACGCCTCTCACACCATACAAGCAGCGGTGCCGGCATCTTCTAGCCCTGCTCCGCCGCTGATGTGATCTCCTGTGCCGCTGGAGGGAGGAAGGAGGGGGGGCGGAGGGACGGGAGAGAGAGCAGAAGTTACTGCTGACTGCAGTACTACCAGGAGCCACTAGATGCCCCCATCTCCACTGAGTCATCACACCTGCCAGGGCCCTGATCATCAGAGAGACTGCCCGGGACCCTACAGAGGAATTAGGTGAGTTTTCTTTCTATGTGTGATTATCTATCTATCTATCTATCTATCTATCTATCTATCTATCTATCTATCTATCTATCTATCTATCTATCATCTATCTATCTAAGAGAGTGCATCAATTTGAAACACATTTTCTTACACAATAAAAAATGTTTTCCCTTATAAAAGATACATTTTACCCATTGGTCATTCACATGTATACATATTAGTACTGGAGGCTATAGAAACACTTCAGTTCATTAGTATCTGATATATTGCTCCAATGTAGTTGATAAGTTCATTTATATATAAGCATATCAGTCCGTAGCTGAGGATACCCTGGTTAAATACAAGGACTTGTGAGCACAGGGACATACCTTCTGATGAAACCGTTAGAAAGATATAACGGAGAAACATGTTAAGGACTTTCTGTACTGTGACTTGGAAAACACCTGCTTGCTCCGTTGCTGTTTCCTATGCTCCCCTCCTGTAGACGGCTAATTCAGCTTCAACTGTAATAAGGAGAGATCATAGGTACGTCGCTACAGCCAGTCTCCGCTTTCCATCTGCAAACAGCACAGACCATTCTGGCAGTGGAGAGGTGAAGCTAAGCTGTACGGTGCTACAGTAGGCCTCCGCTCTCTACCTGATACCGCAATCCCTACTGTGGCAGCGGACGGGAGAAGCTAAGCGGCTCATTGCCGAAGCGGGTCCCCGGTGAATACATTTCTCAGGCTTTGCCACTGTACAATAAACACCGGATGCAGGGACCTCACTGCCGCTATACACAGCATTTACCTCCGGACCCAGCCACCACGATTTCCATACAGGCGGTTTGCCCATACCTTCAGCCCCTGCACAGATATAGATCCAGGGCTTCTAACAGCTGGACATTACCAATACCGACCACCTAGGCTGAGTGAAGGTATAGGGAGATTGAGAACAATACAGGTAAAAGAGCAGCGGATGGTAAGAGCTAAACAGCTACGGACTGATGTGCTTATATATTAATGAACTTATCAACTACATTGGAGCAATATATCAGATACTAATGAACTGAAGTGTTTCTATAGCCTCCAGTACTAATATGTATACATGTGAATGACCAGTGGGTAAAATGTATCTTTTATAAGGGAAAACATTTTTTATCGTGTAGCAAATGTGTTTAAAATGTATGCGCTCTCTTATCTATACATACTTGTGAAATCTATATAGCGTAACTTCAGGCTATAAAGTGGGAGCAGCAATTGATAATTTAACTGTCGGGTGACAAGCACATTTATCCAGGTTATATTGTTGTGTTTTGCTATAAATTTTAATTTCTTTTGCGCCTGAAACACTGTACATACACATGCTGTTCCAGTAACCGGTATCGGTTCTGTGTGTCTGTGTGTGTCCAATTTTTATCTATCTATCTATCTATCTATCTATCTATCTATCTATCTATCTATCTATCTTCCATCTGTATCTGTCTATATACCAATCTATCTCTATATATGTGGGAGTGGATTTCCATTATATATATATTGACAGATAATTGTGAGTGGGCACCCACTGTTGTTGGAAATGAATGCCACGGTGCCCTCCTTATGGATAATCTAGTCATGCAATGGTTCCCTGGGATGGGACTGGAATGTATCCTTAAGAAAAAACGGCCTGCTCGGTGTTGAATTGTCAGCACACAATGCCTTCTTTTGTATCATAATACACTAAAAATTTCTATCATCAAGTCCGCTGAGCGCTGCCTGGTTTTCTTCTACAAGGATATGCCAGTCCAATTATAGGGAACCATCGCATGACTATATGTGTGTTTGTATGTATGTACTGTGTGTGTGTGCGCGTGTGTGTGTGTGTGTGTGTGTGTATATATATATATATATATATATACAGATAGATAGATAGAGATATATATATATGTATTGCTCAAAGTGGGGCGGTTTACAGCAGCCACTTCGAGCACTGGTAGGTCACCTATAGCGGGAAGATTTTCTGTGGGGCCACTTGTCATCTGTAGCCCTATCCCCCTAAGCATGTTACCCATCACAGCATTCTTGCATTACAGGCAGTCTACTGGCACAACTATTAGTGCGGTCCATCCATATTGCGAGAAGAGGCTCCAAGCCCCTACCCAGCAGAAAGGGAGCTCCAGCACACATACCAGTGATGCCGCACACATCGGAGGCAAAGCGGGTCCGCGTTTGGCAGAAAGGTAAGTTAAGTTAAGCCGGGGGGACAAGGCAAGACAACTGAAGGGGTATTCAGTAGCAGTCACTATTGAGATGCGATAGCATCTCCCCTCTTTCCCCCGCAGTGCACACACACAATACCCACTCTGCGCGGGTGGGGAGATGCGATCGCATCTCGGTTATGCAAATGCCTCTGCCTGATTGACAGGCAGAGGCATTTGCGGGGTGGTACGGGGCAGCAACGTGGCGTTGAAGGGGAGGTGGCGCGCGTTTGATCGGGCGTGGGAAACGGAGGCGTGTTCGGGGCAGCTCTGCGTCTGCCTTTGCTGCCTGGCTGCAGAGGCAGGGGGCATCCACAAATCAGCCCTGTGCTGGGCAGCACCCAGCATGCGATTTTATCATTAGCAATTTTGCAATTGGTACTATTGTGTGGCATTGCCCCACCCATTTGCGGCATGCGACTTTGGCATGCACTGTCCCTTTATTGAGTATGATAGGGAGGGCGCAAATTTATAGTTTGCAGGGGGGCGCCGAACACCCTTGCACCGGCCCTGTATGGGGCATTGCCAAGAGAAAGATGAGAGACATGAGACCGAACAATGCAGAAGAGCTGAAGGCCGCTACTGAAGCATCCTGGTCTTCCATAACACCTCAGCAGTGCCGCAGGCTGATAGAATCCATGCCATGCCGCATTGAGGCAGTAATTCATGCAAAAGAGGCCCAAACCAAGTACTGAGTACATATGCATGATTATACTTTTCAGAGGTCAAACATTTCTGTGTTTAAAATCCTTTTTTAATTGATTTTATGTAATAGTCTCATTTTCTGACATTTTGGATTTGAGGTTTTCTTAAGCTGTAAGCCACAATCATCAAGATTATAACAAATAAGGGCTTGAAATATCTCAATTTGCATGTAATGTGCATATATAATATATTAGTTTCACCTTTTAACCACTTACCGCCTGCCAGGCATGGTCGCATCAGATGCGACCACACCATGCAGTGTTTTATCTGACCTCCCCACAGTGTTGCTGTGCTGCCGATCATTGCTGATCAGTCAGCACGGCAGGATTCCCCTCCCCCCCCCCCCCCCCCCCCCAAGCAGCTGCAGACAATAGCAGCCGCTGGGGAAGTGTAAAACAACCCCCCCCCCCCCCCAAGCCCCCCACAGCCTCCACACCCCTTGCGCACCTGGCGGCTGTCGGGCTCTAAAAAGTCACAATGTTCTCGACCGATGTTTTAATGTTTGAAAAATATTTTAACAAATTTTATATATATATATATATATATATATATATATATATATATTATTTTTTTATTATTATATTTTTTTTACTAAGATCATTTTAAATAGGGTTTAATTCATGTTCTCATAAAAAAAAACCCGACAATTTCTGAGCAGTTTTGGTGGGGAAAAATTGTCAGTTAAGTGGTTAAGTTGAATTACTAACATAAATGAACTTTTGCACGATATTTAAAATTTCTGAGTTTCACCTGCAGTTCATTGAGGTGCGACTTTGTCGTGATTTTGCTGTGAAGTGGAGCTATTTAAGCCAAATGATTCTCAGTAAAATGTTATTTGAATTGATGCTGCATTGTTGTGATTTTTCGGTTGAGGACACATTTGACATGCGATTTTGTTGTAAATGAATCCTTAGTAAATTAGCGGATAGAAAAATCGTGGCTTATTTGCCAGGTGAAAGAGAGACCCGAAAAGCAAGACTGTCCCACCAAACACCACATAGGCGTGCGCAGGGGGGGTGCCTGGTGCGCACAGGCACCCCCTAATGTCCAGCAATCCGATCTCACATGCCTGATGCAGCGATCGCAGAGCAGGCTGATTACTGTCCTCTCTGCGCTGCACCCTGTCAGGACTGCATTACTGACTGGACGCCTGGGTTAATTAAGGGTGCCACTGCCACCGGCTTTCATACTCCCGCCTCCACCTAAATGTACAAAAACAGCATGATGTGACGTGATGACATCATGCTGCTCGCACGCCCACCCGTCACACGCCCACCTCTCTCCTATTCTATGCCAACGCCAGCCACTGATGAGGATCAGCATGCAGCCAGCGTTCCTCTTAGGAAGACAAATTCAATACTGGCAGACGGCCGGCAGCAGCATTGACACGTAATGCGTTTTTCTCTATCGTCCAAGTGGATGCTGGGGTTCCTGAAAGGACCATGGGGAATAGCGGCTCCGCAGGAGACAGGGCACAAAAAGTAAAGCTTTAGGATCAGGTGGTGTGCACTGGCTCCTCCCCCTATGACCCTCCTCCAAGCCTCAGTTAGATTTTTGTGCCCGGCCGAGAAGGGTGCAATCTAGGTGGCTCTCCTAAAGAGCTGCTTAGAAAAGTTTAGCTTAGGTTTTTTATTTTACAGTGAGTCCTGCTGGCAACAGGATCACTGCAACGAGGGACTTAGGGGAGAAGAAGTGAACTCACCTGCGTGCAGGATGGATTGGCTTCTTTGGCTACTGGACATTAGCTCCAGAGGGACGATCACAGGTACAGCCTGGATGGTCACCGGAGCCTCGCCGCCGGCCCCCTTGCAGATGCTGAAAAGAGACGAAGGTCCAGAATCGGTGGCAGAAGACTCCTCAGTCTTCTTAAGGTAGCGCACAGCACTGCAGCTGTGCGCCATTGCTCTCAGCACACTTCACACGGCAGTCACTGAGGGTGCAGGGCGCTGGGAGGGGGGCGCCCTGGGAGGCAATGTAAACCTATTTTTTGGCAAAAAATACCTCACATATAGCCTCCGGGGGCTATATGGAGATATTTAACCCCTGCCAGAATCCGTTGAAGAGCGGGAGACGAGCCCGCCAAAAAAGGGGCGGGGCCTATCTCCTCAGCACACAGCGCCATTTTCCCTCACAGAAAGGCTGGAGGGAAGGCTCCCAGGCTCTCCCCTGCACTGCACTACAGAAACAGGGTTAAAACAGAGAGGGGGGGCACTAATTTGGCGTTAGAAATATATAAAAAGATGCTATAAGGGAAAACACTTATATAAGGTTGTCCCTATATAATTATAGCGTTTTTTGGTGTGTGCTGGCAAACTCTCCCTCTGTCTCTCCAAAGGGCTAGTGGGTCCTGTCCTCTATCAGAGCATTCCCTGTGTGTGTGCTGTGTGTCGGTACGTGTGTGTCGACATGTATGAGGACGATGTTGGTGAGGAGGCGGAGCAATTGCCTGTAATGGTGATGTCACTCTCTAGGGAGTCGACACCGGAATGGATGGCTTATTTAGGGAATTACGTGATAATGTCAACACGCTGCAAGGTCGGTTGACGACATGAGACGGCCGACAAACAATTAGTACCGGTCCAGACGTCTCAAAAACACCGTCAGGGGTTTTAAAACGCCCGTTTACCTTAGTCGGTCGACACAGACACAGACACGGACACTGAATCCAGTGTCGACGGTGAATAAACAAACGTATTCCTTATTAGGGCCACACGTTAAGGGCAATGAAGGAGGGGTTACATATTTCTGATACTACAAGTACCACAAAAGAGGGTATTATGTGGGATGTGAAAAAACTACCTGTAGTTTTTCCTGAATCAGATAAATTAAATGAAGTGTGTGATGATGCGTGGGTTCCCCCCGATAGAAAATTATTGGCGGTATACCCTTCCCCGCCAGAAGTTAGGGCGCGTTGGGAAACACCCCTTAGGGTGGATAAGGCGCTCACACGCTTATCAAAACAAGTGGCGGTACCGTCTATAGATAGGGCCGTCCTCAAGGAACCAGCTGACAGGAGGCTGGAAAATATATAAAAGTATATACACACATACTGGTGTTATACTGCGACCAGCGATCGCCTCAGCCTGGATGTGCAGAGCTGGGGTGGCTTGGTCGGATTCCCTGACTAAAAATATTGATACCCTTGACAGGGACAGTATTTTATTGACTATAGAGCATTTAAAGGATGCATTTCTATATATGCGAGATGCACAGAGGGATATTTGCACTCTGGCATCAAGAGTAAGTGCGATGTCCATATCTGCCAGAAGATGTTTATGGACACGACAGTGGTCAGGTGATGCAGATTCCAAACGGCACAAAGGTGTATTGCCGTATAAAGGAAGAGGAGTTATTTGGGGTCGGTCCATCGGACCTGGTGGCCACGGCAACTGCTGGAAAATCCACCGTTTTTACCCTAAGTCACATCTCTGCAGAAAAAGACACCGTCTTTTCAGCCTCAGTCCTTTCGTCCCTATAAGAGTCATATTTGCCCAGGGATAGAGGAAAGGGAAGAAGACTGCAGCAGGCAGCCCATTCCCAGGAACAGAAGCCTTCCACCGCTTCTGCCAAGCTCTCAGCATGACGCTGGGACCGTACAGGACCCTTGGATCCTACAAGTAGTATCCCAGGGGTACAGATTGGAATGTCGAAACGTTTCCCCCTCGCAGGCTCCTGAAGTCTGCTTTACCAAGGTCTCCCTCCGACAAGGAGGCAGTATGGAAAAAAATTCACAAGCTGTATTCCCAGCAGGTGATAATCAAATTACCCCTCCTACAACAAGGAAAGGGGTATTATTCCACACTATATTGTGGTACTGAAGCCAGAAAGCTAGGTGAGACCTATTCTAAATCTAAAAAAATTTGAACACTTACAAAGGTTCAAAGCAAGAGGGAGTCACTCAGAGCAGTGATAACGAACCAGGAAGAAGGGGACTATATAGTGTCCCGGGACATCAGGGATGCTTACCTCCATGTCCCAAATTTGCCCTTCTCACTAAGGGTACCTCAGGTTCGTGGTATAGAACTGTCACTATCAGTTTCAGACGCTGCCGTTTGGATTGTCCACGGCACCCCGGGTCTTTACCAAGGTAATGGCCGAAATGATGATTCTTCTTCGAAGAAAAGGCGTCTTAAATTACCCCTTACTTGGACGATCTCCTGATAAGGGCAAAGTCCAGGGAACAGTTGGAGGTCGGAGTAGCACTATCTCGGATACTGCTACAACAGCACGGGTGGATTCTAAATATTCCAAAATCTCAGCTGATCCTGACGACACGTCTGCTGTGCCTAGGGATGATTCTGGACACAGTCCAGAAAAAGGTGTTTCTCCCGGAAGAGAAAGCCAGGGAGTTATCCGAGCTAGTCAAGAACCTCCTAAAACCAGGAAAAGTGTCAGTGCATCATTGCACAAGGGTCCTGGTAAAAATGGTGGCTTCCTACGAAGCAATTCCATTCGGCAGATTTCACGCAAGAACTTTTCAGTGGGATCTGCTGGACAAATGGTCCGGATCGCATCTTCAGATGCATCAGCGGATAACCCTATATCCAAGGACAAGGGTGTCTCTCCTGTGGTGGTTACAGAGTGCTCATCTTCTAGAGGGCCGCAGATTCGGCATTCAGGATTGGATGCTGGTGACCACGGAGGCCAGCCCGAGAGGCTGGGGAGCAGTCACACAAGGAAAAAAAATTTCCAGGGAGTGTGATCAAGTCTGGAGACTTTTCTCCACATAAATATACTGGAGCTAAGGGTAAATTTATAATGCTCTAAGCTTAGCAAGACCTCTGCTTCAAGGTCAGCCGGTATTGATCCAGTGGGAAAAACATCACGGCAGTCGCCCACGTAAACAGACAGGGCGGCACAAGAAGCAGGAGGGCAATGGCAAAAACTGCAAGGACTTTTCGCTGGGCGGAAAATCATGTGATAGCACTGTCAGCAGTGTTTCATTCCGGGAGTGGAAACTGGGAAGCAGACTTCCTCAGCAGGCACGACCTCCACCCGGGAGAGTGGAAAATTCATCGGGAAGTTTTTCCACATGATTGTGAACCGTTGGGAAATACCAAGGTGGACATGATGGCGTCCCGTCTGAACAAAAAACGGGACAGGTATTGCGCCAGGTCAAGAGACCCTCAGGCAATAGCTGTGGACGTTCTGGTAACACCGTGGGTGTACCAGTCGGTGTATGTGTTCCCTACTCTGCTTCTCATACCTAAGGTACTGAGAATTATAAGACGTAGAGGAGTAAGAACTATACTCATGGCTCCGGATTGGCCAAGAAGGACTTGGTACCCGGAACTTCAAGAGATGCTCACAGAGGACTTATGGCCTCTGCCGCTAAGAAGGGACTTGCTTCAGCAAGTACCATGTCTGTTCCAAGACTTACCGCAGCTGCGTTTGACGGCATGGCGGTGGAACGCCGGATCCTAAGGGAAAAAGGCATTCCGGAAGAGGTCATTCCTACCCTGGTCAAAGCCAGGAAGGAGGTGACCGCACAACATTATCACCACATGTGGCGAAAATATGTTGCGTGGTGTAAGGCCAGGAAGGCCCCACGAAGAAATTTCAACTCGGTCGATTCCTGCATTTCCTGCAAACAGGAGTGTCTATGGGCCTCAAATTGGGGCCCATTAAGGTTCAAATTTCGGCCCTGTCGATTTTCTTCCAGAAAGAATTGGCTTCAGTTCCTGAAGTCCAGAAGTTTGTCAAGGGAGTATTGCATATACAACCCCCTTTTGTGCCTCCAGTGGCACTGTGGGATCTCAACGTAGTTCTGGGATTCCTCAAATCACATTGGTTTAAAACCAGTCAAATCTGTGGATTTGAAGCATCTCACATGAAAAGTGACCATGCTCTTGGCCCTGGCCTGGGCCAGGCGAGTGTCAAATTGGTGGTTTTTTTCTCAAAAAAGCCCATATCTGTTTGTCCATTCGGACAGGGCAGAGCTGCGGACTCGTCCCCAGTTCTCTCCCTAAGTTGGTGTCAGTGTTTCACCTGAACCAGCTTATTGTGGTGCCTTGCGCCTACTAGGGACTTGGAGGACTCCAAGTTGCTGGATGTTGTCAGGGCCCTGAAAGTATAGGTTCCAGGACGGCTGGAGTCAGGAAAACTGACTTGCTGTTATCCTGTATGCACCCAACAAACTGGGTGCTCTTGCTTCTAAGCAGACTATTGCTAGTTGGATGTGTAATACAATTCAGCTTGCACATTCTGTGGCAGGCCTGCCACAGCCAAAATATGTAAATGCCCATTCCACAAGGAAGGTGGGCTCATCTTGGGCGGCTGCCCGAGGGGTCTCGGCATTACAACTTTGCCGAGCTGCTACTTGGTCAGGGGCAAACACGTTTGCAAAATTCTACAAATTTGATACCCTGGCTGAGGAGGACCTGGAGTTCTCTCATTCGGTGCTGCAGAGTCATCCGCACTCTCCCGCCCGTTTGGGAGCTTTGGTATAATCCCCATGGTCCTTTCAGGAACCCCAGCATCCACTAGGACGATAGAGAAAATAAGAATTTACTTACCGATAATTCTATTTCTCGGAGTCCGTAGTGGATGCTGGGCGCCCATCCCAAGTGCGGATTATCTGCATTACTTGTACATAGTTACAAAAAATCGGGTTATTATTGTTGTGAGCCATCTTTCAGAGGCTCCGCTGTTATCATACTGTTAACTGGGTTCAGATCACAGGTTGTACAGTGTGATTGGTGTGGCTGGTATGAGTCTTACCCGGGATTCAAAATCCTTCCTTATTGTGTACGCTCGTCCGGGCACAGTATCCTAACTGAGGCTTGGAGGAGGGTCATAGGGGGAGGAGCCAGTGCACACCACCTGATCCTAAAGCTTTACTTTTTGTGCCCTGTCTCCTGCGGAGCCGCTATTCCCCATGGTCCTTTCAGGAACCCCAGCATCCACTACGGACTCCGAGAAATAGAATCATCGGTAAGTAAATTCTTATTTTCCAGCAGCAGCAGCACTAGTCTGCGACTCAGTGTCAGTGAGTGATTGCAGCTTGCAGGGGAAAGAGAGGGGGAGCCAGACCAGGCTGAGGAGCAGCAGTGTAATTGCAGTGAGTGCTATCAGGGGTGTTTGTTTGGTGCACACCACAACATCTGACAATGCATCTGCATTATTAGGATTGGTACAAGGGTGGATATTTTATATTACGTTGACCGTCAATAGATGGTGCTAGACACACCCCTCCGACGGTGCACCCCCTAATAAAATGTGCTGCGCACGCCTATGAAACACCATCTGACCGTCTCGCTAGACTCCTATTCTGGCTTCAGGTGTGCAGGTGCCCTTATCAGTGTCTGGCGTATATGCTTTATTCCCAAGTTCATCTGCCACTAGCTAAACTAAAAAAAAAAACCAGAAGAAAAAGTTCATTAAGGTACTTCAACCAGGAACAAGAAGAAGCAGCTGGATTCCCATAGAGTGAGGGGCAGATGCTATAAAAGCTAAACAGCTACAGCAAGAATTATACTTCTTATATGAAGTAATTACTATTTATATAGAAAACTATGTATGAACATTAGAGGCCATTTGCAAAGATCACAGTTGCTGCACATTACCTGCACATTGGATTACCATTGCATTGGAATACATGATGAGGCTGTGCTACCAATACTTTATTTCAAAAGGGACCCATAACGTTTTTAACATTTTCTTTGCACATAAGTGTAGCGGGTAAGCAGTGCTGTAACATGGTGGCAATGTGTCCTGTGCCAACTGCACCCCGTAAACGTGTGATGTCATAATGTCATGCCCAGTGCCGGACTGGGGCATGAAGGGCCCACCAGGGAAATGCAGTGATAGGAGCCCATGCTTAGAGGCTTGGCTAACCAGTAGTGCATGTTCTGGGCCCCTTGATACATACATATATATATATATATATATATATATACATATACATATATATATATATATATATTAGAGATAAGCGGGTTCGGTTCCTCGGAAACCGAACCCCCCCGAACTTCACCCATTTTACACGGGTCCGAGGCAGGTTCGAACCTTCCCGCCTTGCTCGGTTAACCCGAGCGCGCCCGAACGTCATCATCCCGCTGTCGGATTCTCGCAAGATTCGGATTCTATATAAGGAGCCGCGCGTCGCCGCCATTTTTCACTCGTGCATTGGAAATGATAGTGAGAGGACGTGGCTGGCGTCCTCTCACTTTGTTTCAGGGGGCGGCATATCTTTATTCTGGGGACCAGCAGTATTATAGGAGGAGTACAGTGCAGAGTTTTGCTGACCAGTGACCACCAGTATTATACGTTGTCTGCCTGAAAAACGCTCCATATCTGTGCTCAGTGTGCTGCATATATCTGTGCTCACACTGCTTTATTGTGGGTACTGGGGACCACCAGTATATTATATAGGAGGAGTACAGTGCAGAGTTTTGCTGACCAGTGACCACCAGTATTATACGTTATCTGCCTGAAAAACGCTCCATGTCTGTGCTCAGTGTGCTGCATATATCTGTGCTCACATTGCTTTATTGTGGGGACTGGGGACCACCAGTATATTATATAGGAGGAGTACAGTGCAGAGTTTTGCTGACCAGTGACCACCAGTATTATACGTTGTCTGCCTGAAAAACGCTCCATATCTGTGCTCAGTGTGCTGCATATATCTGTGCTCACACTGCTTTATTGTGGGTACTGGGGACCACCAGTATATTATATAGGAGGAGTACAGTGCAGAGTTTTGCTGACCAGTGACCACCAGTATTATACGTTGTCTGCCTGAAAAATGCTCCATGTCTGTGCTCAGTGTGCTGCATATATCTGTGCTCACATTGCTTTATTGTGGGGACTGGGGACCACCAGTATATTATATAGGAGGAGTACAGTGCAGAGTTTTGCTGACCAGTGACCACCAGTATACGTTGTCTGCCTGAAAAACGCTCCATATCTGTGCTCAGTGTGCTGCATATATCTGTGCTCACACTGCTTTATTGTGGGGACTGGGGACCACCAGTATATTATGTAGGAGGAGTACAGTGCAGAGTTTTGCTGACCAGTGACCACCAGCATACGTTGTCTGCCTGAAAAACGCTCCATATCTGTGCTCAGTGTGCTGCATATATCTGTTCTCACACTGCTTTATTGTGGGTACTGGGGACCACCAGTATATTATGTAGGAGGAGTACAGTGCAGAGTTTTGCTGACCAGTGACCACCAGTATTATACGTTATCTGCCTGAAAAACGCTCCATGTCTGTGCTCAGTGTGCTGCATATATCTGTGCTCACATTGCTTTATTGTGGGGACTGGGGACCACCAGTATATTATATAGGAGGAGTACAGTGCGGAGTTTTGCTGACCAGTGACCACCAGTATTATACGTTGTCTGCCTGAAAAACGCTCCATATCTGTGCTCAGTGTGCTGCATATATCTGTGCTCACATTGCTTTACTGTGGGGACTGGGGACCACCAGTATATTATATAGGAGTACAGTGCAGAGTTTTGCTGACCAGTGACCACCAGTATACGTTGTCTGCCTGAAAAACGCTCCATATCTGTGCTCAGTGTGCTGCATATATCTGTGCTCACACTGCTTTATTGTGGGTACTGGGGACCACCAGTATATTATGTAGGAGGAGTACAGTGCAGAGTTTTGCTGACCAGTGACCACCAGTATTATACATTGTCTGCCTGAAAAACGCTCCATATCTGTGCTCAGTGTGCTGCATATATCTGTGCTCACATTGCTTTACTGTGGGGACTGGGGACCACCAGTATATTATATAGGAGTACAGTGCAGAGTTTTGCTGACCAGTGACCACCAGTATACGTTGTCTGCCTGAAAAATGCTCCATATCTGTGCTCAGTGTGCTGCATATATCTGTGCTCACACTGCTTTATTGTGGGTACTGGGGACCACCAGTATATTATGTAGGAGGAGTACAGTGCAGAGTTTTGCTGACCAGTGACCACCAGTATTATACGTTGTCTGCCTGAAAAACGCTCCATATCTGTGCTCAGTGTGCTGCATATATCTGTGCTCACACTGCTTTATTGTGGGTACTGGGGACCACCAGTATATTATGTAGGAGGAGTACAGTGCAGAGTTTTGCTGACCAGTGACCACCAGTATTATACGTTGTCTGCCTGAAAAACGCTCCATATCTGTGCTCAGTGTGCTGCATATATCTGTGCTCACACTGCTTTATTGTGGGGACTGGGGACCACCAGTATATTATATAGGAGGAGTACAGTGCAGAGTTTTGCTGACCAGTGACCACCAGTATTATACGTTGTCTGCCTGAAAAACGCTCCATATCTGTGCTGCATTGTAGTATATAATAGGAGTACAGTGCATAATTTTGCTGACCACCAGTATATAATATATAGCATTACGGTACAGTAGGCCACTGCTCAACCTACCTCTGTGTCGTCAAGTATACTATCCATCCATACCTGTGGTGCATTTCAGTTTTGCACAGTTTGCTGACCACCAGTATATAATATATAGCAGTACAGTACAGAAGGCCACTGCTCTACCTACCTCTGTGTCGTCAAGTATACTATCCATCCATACCTGTGGTGCATTTCAGTTTTGCACAGTTTGCTGACCACCAGTATATAATATATAGCAGTACGGTACAGTAGGCCACTGCTCTACCTACCTCTGTGTCGTCAAGTATACTATCCATCCATACCTGTGGTGCATTTCAGTTGTACGCAGTATATATAGTAGTAGGCCATTGCTATTGATACTGGCATATAATTCCACACATTAAAAAATGGAGAACAAAAAATAAGATTTTACTCACCGGTAAATCTATTTCTCATAGTCCGTAGTGGATGCTGGGAACTCCGTAAGGACCATGGGGGATAGACGGGCTCCGCAGGAGACTGGGCACTCTAAAAGAAAGATTAGGTACTATCTGGTGTGCACTGGCTTCTCCCACTATGACCCTCCTCCAGACCTCAGTTAGGATACTGTGCCCGGAAGAGCTGACACAATAAGGAAGGATTTTGAATCCCGGGTAAGACTCATACCAGCCACACCAATCACACCGTATAACTCGTGATACTACACCCAGTTAACAGTATGAAATATAACTGAGCCTCTCAACAGATGGCTCAACAATAACCCTTAGTTAGGCAATAACTACATACAAGTATTGCAGACAATCCGCACTTGGGATGGGCGCCCAGCATCCACTACGGACTACGAGAAATAGATTTACCGGTGAGTAAAATCTTATTTTCTCTGACGTCCTAGTGGATGCTGGGAACTCCGTAAGGACCATGGGGATTATACCAAAGCTCCCAAACGGGCGGGAGAGTGCGGATGACTCTGCAGCACCGAATGAGAGAACTCAAGGTCCTCCTCAGCCAGGGTATCAATTTTGTAGAATTTAGCAAACGTGTTTGCCCCTGACCAAGTTGCAGCTCGGCAAAATTGTAAAGCCGAGACCCCTCGGGCAGCCGCCCAAGATGAGCCCACTTTCCTCGTGGAATGGGCTTTTACTGATTTAGGATGCGGCAAATCCAGCCGCAGAATGCTCCAGCTGAATTGTGCTACAAATTCAGCGAGCAATAGTCTGATTAGAAGCAGGAGCACCTATTTTGTTGGGTGCCTACAGGATAAAAAGCGTGTCAGTTTTCCTGACTCCAGCCGTCCTGGAAATATAAATTTTTAAGGCCCTGACTACGTCCAGTAACTTGGAATCTTCCAAGTCCCTAGTAGCCGCAGGCACTACAATAGGTTGGTTCAAGTGAAAAGCTGATACCACCTTAGGGAGTAACTGGGGATGAGTCCTCAATTCTGCCCTATCCATATGGAAAATCAGATAAGGGCTTTTACATGACAAAGCCGCCAATTCTGACACACGCCTGGCCGAAGCCAAGGCCAATAACATGACCACTTTCCACGTGAGATATTTCAAATCCACAGTTTTAAGTGGCTCAAACCAATGTGATTTTAAGAAACTCAACACCACGTTGAGATCCCAAGGTGCCACAGGAGGCACAAAAGGGGGCTGAATATGTAGCACTCCCTTTACAAATGTCTGAACTCCAGGCAGTGAAGCCAGTTCTTTCTGGAAGAAAATCGACATGTCACAACTGAGGGCCTGAGCTGACGGGAGGCAGCCTCAGTTGTAGGGGCTGAGATGTAACGGAACCTGGGAGGTTGTATCAGACCCCTAGACATGTAAGTAACATGTAGAAGAACTGCCCGAAGGCGTGAACACGACAACCAGGGTAAAAGTCAATGATGTTTATTTATGACAAACTCCGTAACACAGCAGCAGTAAAAGAAAACATAAAAATCAGCAGAGGATAAATACAGTTCCTGGGTACTACAGGGTGGCAAGGGCCACAGGGCTCTGGTAGTGTGAGATAGTTCTTATAATCTTCTAGTTGGAAAGTCCTTACCAGGCCCGACTGTAGCAATGGAGATAGCCCAGGATCGTACCAGCTGGTGTTCCAGGAAAAGCTGGGCTGCTGTGGATAAAACGGCTGCTGTGGGTACTGGCTGGAACCAGACTGATGTTGGCACGGAGTGGATACTGGCTGGAACCAGTTAAATAATAAATGTAGCTTGAGAGCGATGAAATATGAAGTGATGTTTGGAGCTTGAGAGCGGTGAAATAATAATGCCGGTGATAAATGATAATCTGCAGAAAAGGGTACCGGCACTTTAAGAAGAGCTGACCTCTGCTGGAAGCTGGATGCTGAAAGCAGGTGGATCTGTAGCTGGAAGCAGATGAATCCAAATGGATAGGAGAGTCAGGCTACACCGCAGGTGGAATGCTGGTGCGGGTCTCTTTAGTGGAAGTGTGGAGATAGGAGCTGGAACCTGGAAAACAACCACAGGAGAGAGACAAACTGGAACTAAGTTTGACAACCAAAGCACTGACGCCTTCCTTGCTCAGGCACAGATTACTTATACCTGCAGCAAGGAAGGGATTGACTAGGCAATTATGCAGATTAACAATGCAGACAGCAGATTGGTGGAAATGAACAGATGACAGAATCCAAGATGGCTGCGCCCATGCAGACACTTGGAGGGAAGTTTGGTTTGTAATCCATGTGAGAATCAAAACAGTAATGGCGGCGCCGGCCACAGGAGACAGGAGACGCCAGACTGACAAGCGCACATTTAACCACGCGGGCACAGCGGAGGCCGCGGCTGATGTAATCACCACTCTGACATTCTGCATGTAGAAACTGAGGAACAGCGGCGGAGGCCGCGGGAGACGCCATTTCGGATGTAACAGGCGGTGCGGTGACCGCGTCTCAGAGTGACAGGAGAGGAGGCAGGAATGTGGACATCAGTATAACAGATGGGATCCGGTCCTGGAACGCTGAGCCAGCCTTAGGAGGCATCTGAAGGGTAAGTAATGGCGTCCAGATACCCGGATCGTGACACGACAGAGCCGAAATCTGGACCTTAATGGAACCCAATTTTAGGCCCATAGTCACCCCTGACTGTAGGAAGTGCAGAAAACGACCCAGCTGAAATTCCTCTGTTGGGGCCTTCCTGGCCTCACACCACGCAACATATTTTCGCCAAATACGGTGATAATGGTTTGCGGTTACTTCTTTCTTGGCTTTTATCAGCGTAGGAATGACTTCTTCCGGAATGCCCTTTTCCTTTAGGATCCGGAATTCAACCGCCATGCCGTCAAATGCAGCCACGGTAAGTCTTGGAACAGACAGGGCCCCTGCTGTAGCAGATCCTGTCTGAGCGGTAGAGGCCATGGGTCCTCTGATATCATTTCTTGAAGTTCTGGGTACCAAGCTCTTCTTGGCCCATCCGGAACCACGAGTATCGTTCTTACTCCTCGTTTTCTTATTATTCTCAGTACCTTTGGTATGAGAGGCAGAGGGAATACATAAACCGACTGGTACACCCACGGTGTCACTAGAGCGTCCACAGCTATTGCCTGAGGGTCCCTTGACCTGGCGCAATATCTAGTTTTTTGTTTAGGCGGGACGCCATCATGTCCACCTGTGGCCTTTCCCAACGGTTTACCAACAGTTGGAAGACTTCTGTATGAAGTCCCCACTCTCCCGGGTGTAGGTCGTGTCTGCTGAGGAAGTCTGCTTCCCAGTTGTCCACTCCCGGAATGAACACTGCTGACAGTGCTAAGACGTGATTTTCCGCCCATCGGAGAATCCTTGTGGCTTCTGCCATCGCCATCTTGCTTCTTGTGCCGCCCTGTCGGTTTACATGGGCGACTGCCGTGATGTTGTCTGATTGGATCAGTACCGGCTGGTTTTGAAGCAGAGGCCTTGCCAGACTTAGGGCATTGTAAATGGCCCTCAGTTCCAGAATATTTATGTGTAGGGACGACTCCTGACTTGACCAAAGTCCTTGGAAATTTCTTCCCTGTGTGACTGCCCCCCAGCCTCGAAGGCTGGCATCCGTGGTTACCAGGATCCAGTCCTGTATGCCGAATCTGCGGCCCTCTTGAAGATGAGCACTCTGCAGCCACCACAGTAGAGATACCCTGGTCCTTGGAGACAGGGTTATCAGCCGATGCATCTGAAGATGCGATCCCGACCACTTGTCCAAGAGGTCCCACTGAAAGGTTCTTGCATGGAACCTGCCGAATGGAATTTTGCTTCGTAAGAAGCTACCATTTTTCCCAGGACTCGTGTGCAGTGATGCACCGATACCTGTTTTGGTTTCAGGAGGTCTCTGACTAGAGATGACAGCTCCTTGGCTTTCTCCTGCGGGAGAAACACTTTTTTCTGTTCTGTGTCCAGAACCATCCCCAGGAACAGTAGGCGTGTGGTAGTAACCAGATGTGACTTTGGAATGTATAGAATCCATCCGTGCTGTTGTAGCACTTCCCGAGATAGTGCTACTCCGACCAACAACTGCTCCTTGGACCTCGCCTTTATAAGGAGATCGTCCAAGTACGGGATAATTAAAACTCCCTTTTTTCGAAGGAGTATCATAATTTCTGCCATTACCTTGGTAAAGACCCTCGGTGGACAGTCCAAACGGCAGTGTTTGGAATTGGTAATGGCAATCCTGTACCACAAATCTGAGGTACTCCTGGTGAAGATGGTAAATGGGGACATGTAGCTAAGCATCCTTAATGTCCAGGGATACCATGTAATCCCCCTCCTCCAGGCTTGCAATAACCGCCCTGAGCGATTCCATCTTGAACTTGAATTTTTTTATGTATGTGTTCAAGGATTTCAAATTTAAAATGGGTCTCACCGAACCGTCCGGTTTCGGTACCACAAACAGTGTGGAATAGTAACCCCGTCCTTGTTGAAGTAGGGGCACCTTGACTATCACCTGCTGGGAATACAGCTTGTGAATTGCCTCTAGCACAGCCTCCCTGCCTGAGGGAGTTGTCGGCAAGGCAGATTTGAGGAAACGGCGGGGGGGAGACGCCTCGAATTCCAGCTTGTACCCCTGAGATACTACTTGAAGGATCCAGGGATCCACCTGTGAGCGAGCCCACTGATCGCTGAAATTTTTGAGGCGGCCCCCCACCATAGCTGGCTATGCCTGTGGAGCCCCCGCGTCATGCGGTGGACTCAGAGGAAGCGGGGAAGAATTTTGATTCTGGGAACTGGCTGACTGGTGCAGCTTTTTCCCTCTTCCCTCGTCTCTGTGCAGAAAGGAAGCGCCTTTGACCCGCTTGCTTTTCTGAAGCCGAAAGGACTGTACCTGATAATACAGTGCTTTCTTAGGCTGTGAGGAAACCTGAGGTAAAAAATTTTCTTCCCAGCTGTTGCTGTGGATACGAGGTCCCAGGGACCATCCCCAAACAATTCCTCACCCTTATAAGGCTCTATGTGCCTTTTAAAGTCAGCATCACCTGTCCAGTGTCGGGTCTCTAATACCCTCCTGACAGAATGGACATTGCATTAATTCTGGATGCCAGCCAGCAAAATATCCCTCTGTGCATCCCTCATATATAAGACGACGTCTTATGTTCGCAAAATAGTATCCCTGTTTGACAGGGTTACAGACCACGCTGCAGCAGCACTATCTGCAGGTCTCAGACTAGTACCTGAGTGTGTAAATACAGACTTCAGGATAGCCTCCTGCTTTTTATCAGCAGGCAGGCCCGGCGCTACCCGCTCAGCGAAGGGATGCAGTGCAGGGAGGCGCTGGGACAGAGAGGCGCTTTCCCTGCTCTGAATCCCTTCACTGCTGCGCCGTCCTGGCCCCCCTGCTGCTGCTGCTGCTGTGTCTGTCACTGTATGACAGTCACTGGCAGCAGCGCCTGCAGAATCAAAAACCTCCTGCCTCCCCTCCCCGTGTGACAGCGGCTGAGTACGGGACAGAAGGGGGCGGAGCTAAACGGACCGAAAGGGGCGGAGCTAAACGGGACAGAAGGGGCGGAGCTACACTGACCAGGCTGCAGTACAGAGGGAGACTGGCTTAGGTAAGTGGTGTGTGTGTGTATGGTGAGTGTGTATGTGTGCATATGGTGGGTGGGTGTGTATGTGTGTGTATAATATATGTGTGAATTGTGTGTGTGAGGTATGTCTGCGTACGCGCACTTTATGGACGCTAGTACTGGGGAGGGGGGCATTACGTATAATGACGCTACTACTGGGGGAGGCCATTACATGCAAGGACGCTACTACTACTGGGAGGGTGCATTACGTATAAGGACGCTACTACAGGGGGGGCATTACGCGTAACAACGCTACTACTGCTGGGGGGGGCATTACTTATAAGGACGCTACTAGTACTACGGGGGAATTGCATATAAGGAGGCTTCTACTGGGGGTGCATTATGTATAAGGACGCTACTACTACTGTGGGGCATTACGTATATGGACGATACTACTATTATGGGGAATTACGTATAAGGACGCTTTTACTACTGGGGGTGCACTACGTATAAGGACGCTACTACTGCTGGGGGGAGCATTACGTATAAGAACGCCACTACTACTTGGGGGCATTATATATAAGGACGCTACTATTACTCGGGGGGCATTACGTATAACAATGCTACCACTACTAGAGGGGCATTACGTATAAGGATGCTACTACTGGTGGGGCATTATGCATAAGGACGCTACTACTACAGGGGGGAGGGGGGCATTACATGTAAAGATGCTACTACTGGGGGGACCATTACGTATAAGGACGCTACTAGTACTGTGGGGAGGGGGCATTACGTATAAGGACGCTACTACTACTAGGGGGGAATTACATACAAGGACGCTTCTACTACTGGGGGTGCACTACGTATAAGGACGCTTCTACTGGGGGGTGCATTACGTATATAAGGACGCGTCTACTACTGGGGGTGCACTACGTATAAGGACGCTTCTACTACTGGGGGGGGGCATTACGTATATAAGGACGCGTCTACTACTGGGGGTGCACTACGTATAAGGATGCTACTACTACTCTGGGTGCATTATGTATAAGGATGCTACTACTACTGGGGGGGCATTACGTATAAGGATGCTACTACTACTGGGGGGGCACTACGTATAAGGATGCTACTACTACTGGGGGGCATTATGTATGAGGATGCTACTACTACTGTGAGTGCATTATGTATAAGGATGCTACTACTACTGGGGTGCATTACATATAAGGACGCTACTACTACGGGTGGGGCATTACGTATAAGATTAATAAGATTGTGCTACATTGTGGCGTAATTTTAAATGGGGGTACTATTGTGTGGCCATGCCCCTTAGTTGTGAGACCACACCCCTTTTCCCGGCGCACGCCAACGGAATATGGGAGGGCGCAATTTTATAGTTTGCAGGGGGGCGCCGAACACTCTAGCACCGGCCCTGTCAGCAGGTACCTTCAAAGTGGCCGTATCCTAAGACGGCAGTGCCACCTTTTTTGACAAACGTGTGAGCGCCTTATCCACCCTAGGGGATATCTCCCAGCGTAACTTATCCTCTGGCGGGAAAGGGTACGCCATCAGTAACTTTTTAGAAATTACCAGTTTCTTATCGGGGGAACCCACGCTTTTTCACACTTCATTCACTCATTTGATGGGGGAACAAAACACTGCCTGCTTTTTCTCCCCAAACATAAAACCCTTTTTTTAGTGGTACTTGGGTTAATGTCAGAAATGTGTAACACATTTTTTATTGCCAGGATCATGTAACGGATGTTCCTAGTGGATTGTGTATATGTCTCAACCTCGTCGACACTGGAGTCAGACTCCGTGTCGACATCTGTGTCTGCCATCTGAGGGAGCGGGCGTTTTTGAGCCCCTGATGGCCTTTGAGACGCCTGGGCAGGCGCAGGCTGAGAAGCCGGCTGTCCCATAGCTGTTACGTCATCCAGCCTTTTATGTAAGGAGTTGACACTGTCGGTTTATACCTTCCACCTATCCACTCTGGTGTCGGCCCCACAGGGGGCGACATCACATTTATCGGCATCTGCTCTGCCATCACATAAGCCTCCTCATCAAACGTGTCGACACAGCCGTACCGACACACCGCACACACACACAGGGAATGCTCTGACTGAGGACAGGACCCCACACAGCCCTTTGGGGAGACAGAGAGAGAGTATGCCAGCACACACCAGAGCGCTATATAATTTTGGGATTAACACTATATTGAGTGAATTTTTCCCAATAGCTGCTAATGTATATACAATATTGCGCCTAAATTTTGTGCCCCCCCCCTCTCTTTTTAACCCTTTGAGCCTGAAAACTACAGGGGAGAGCCTGGGGAGCTGTCTTCCAGCTGCACTGTGAAGAGAAAATGGCGCCAGTGTGCTGAGGGAGAAGCCCCGCCCCTTTTTCAACTGACTTTCTCACGCTTTTTCTGGAATACTGGCAGGGGTAATTTTACATCTATATAGCCTCTAGGACTATATATGATGTAGATTTGCCAGCCAAGGTGTCATATATTGCCCTCAGGGCGCCCCCCCCAGCGCCCTGCATCCTCAGTGACCAGAGTGTGAAGTGTGCATGAGGAGCAATGGCGCACAGCTGCAGTGCTGTGCGCTACCTTGGTGAAGACCGAAGTCTTCTGCCGCCGATTTTCCGGACCTCTTCTTGCTTCTGGCTCTGTAAGGGGGACGGCGGCGTGGCTCCGGGAACGAACACCAAGGCCAGTTCCATGCGGTCGATCCCTCTGGAGCTAATGGTGTCCAGTAGCCTAAAAAGCCCAAGCTAGCTGCAAGCAGGTAGGTTCGCTTCTTCTCCCCTTAGTCCCTCGATGCAGTGAGCCTGTTGCCAGCAGGTCTCACTGTAAAATAAAAAAACCTAAAATAAACTTTCTTTCTAGGAGCTCAGGAGAGCCCCTAGTGTGCATCCAGCTCGGCCGGGCACAGAAATCTAACTGAGGTCTGGAGGAGGGTCATAGTGGGAGGAGCCAGTGCACACCAGATAGTACCTAATCTTTCTTTTAGAGTGCCCAGTCTCCTGCGGAGCCCGTCTATCCCCCATGGTCCTAACGGAGTTCCCAGCATCCACTAGGACGTCAGAAATGTGGAGGGTAAAATAGGGAAAGATCAAGATCCACTTCCACCTCGTGCTGAAGCTGCTGCCACTAGTCATGGCCGAGACTATGAAATGCCATCAACGTCGTCTGCCAAGGCCGATGCCCAATGTCATAGTAGAGAACATCTAAAATCCAAAAAACAAAAGTTCAGAAAAATGACCCAAAAATCAAAATTAAAAGCGTCTGAGGAGAAGCGTAAACTTGCCAATATGCCATTTACGACACGGAGTGGCAAGGAACGGCTGAGGCCCTGGCCTATGTTCATGGCTAGTGTTTCAGCTTCACATGAGGATGGAAGCACTCATCCTCTCGCTAGAAAACTGCAGTGCCACTCCTAGATGGGCCAGGTGTTTGTGTCGGCCACTTGGGTCGCTTAGCTTAGTCACACAGCTACCTCATCGCACCTCTTTTTTTCTTTGCATCATGTGCTGTTTGGGGACTATTTTTTTGAAGTGCCATCCTGTCTGACACTGCAGTGCCACTCCTAGATGGGCCAGGTGTTTGTGTCGGCCACTTGGGTCGCTTAGCTTAGTCATCCAGCTACCTCGGTGCAAATTTTAGGACTAAAAATAATATTGTGAGGTGTTCAGAATAGACTGGAAATGAGTGGAAATTATGGTTATTGAGGTTAATAATACTATGGGATCAAAATGACCCCCAAATTCTATGATTTAAGCTGTTTTTGAGGGGGTTTTGTAAAAAAACACCCGAATCCAAAACACACCCGAATCCGCCAAAAAATTTTCAGGGAGGTTTTGCCAAAACGCGTCCGAATCCAAAACACGGCCGCGGAACCGAATCCAAAACCCGAAAAATTTCCGGTGCACATCACTAATTTATATATATATATATATATATATATATATATATGTAACGAATACTGCTAGTACATGCATGATAATGTACCAGATTAATAACACTGTAGAAAGTACAACATAGTCCAGTGCAGTATAATGTAACATATGCATAATGTGTAATTCAAGTGCAAAATCTCTGATCCCCAGAAGAGGGAGTGGGTCCCCAGGCAGTTGTGCCCACCGGTGGTTTCCCCTGTACCCCTGTGGGCTAGTCCGACCTTGGTCATGCCTAGGGGGCAGAGCCACCGATTCTGGTAAGTACAGCGCTATGTAAAGGGTCCTAAGAACGCTCTGGGCGACTCCATAGGCCTCAGGGTGCTTACCAGGAGGGTCCCTTGGACTCACTGGGCAGCTCTGCAGTAGGGCCACTGACTGCAGAATGCCCTACCAGGCACCCTGTAAGCAATATTCAGGTGCCATGGGGCAGTGGCTATGTTGCCCCCAGGGCAATACGCCCTGTGCGATGGTACTGCGCACCCAACCCTAGTGACGGACCTGTGGGTAGGTAAGTATATGCAGCTTTAAAGAGGGGGCTGGAGCAGGAGGAGAGAGGGGGGAGGGTTGGAGTGTAGTGGGACAGAGTAACAGACAGATGGGGGCTGGGTTGGATGGGAAAGCAGAATGGAGTGGAGAAGCAGACAGGGAAGGGGACAGGGTGGTAGGCAGGATGGGGAAGAGCAGCAGATAGAGAAGTCGGAGAGGCAGGACAGAGCAGGGAGTGGAAATGGACAGCAGCAGACAGAGAGAATGCGGGGAAAGAGCGAGGGGTATGGTGGGGCAGAGCAGTAGACAGAGAGGGAGACAGGGTGGAGCAGGTTGCCATTATTAGTATATAGCATTTAAGATACAACTTTGGGTTAATTATATGGGCACCACAAATCATACATGATATTCAGTTCTATAGTAAGTGGGGCTCATACACAGGGTAACTGAATCCAGAAAATCCAAGCGCATACACCTTACACCGCAGCAAATGGTACTTCTCATTTGCAGTGAACCCACAGGTTGCCAGAATAGGAAACACGCCCCTTCTTCTTGGGGATTTCCTAGCTTCCCCAACACATTATCAACATTTACCCAGGTTCAGTCAGTACCACCGTGTATTCTGCTTTCTTTTCAGCAGTGGTCACACCGTTAGCTGAATATCAGATAGGCAGGGTTTTTTTTCATAAGTGGTGTCCATATAATGAACATGTTCTCCTTAAAGACTTTCATTTTTTTCCTCTGTGCTTAACAAATAGCATCAAAGTTGTATGATAGTGGTGCAGTCACCATATTTTATTTGGAATTAGGAGTTAATTGGATTGATGGATTGTTCTAACTTTTTTTTATAGAATCAGTTGAATTTCAGTATTTACTTTACTATGTTTTAAGCTTGAAAAAGAAGATCTCTATAAGTTACAATGGCTGAAGGCAGCACATGCCAGATTTGCAGAGGATTGGGATATTTAAAATTTTTCAGATAGTCCAGATTTTCTATGCTCTGTTGAAATACATCGGTACTAGATAGGTTGGAGTGCTTGCAAAGGCTATTCCCCCTCAAGCAAAAAATCAGCTTGGCAGCACAATGCTACAGTGCTTCAATAAAGAACAAGCACCATAGGTAAGAATGCTTACATCCTGACACCTGAATAAATAGTGGCTGACGATTGTGACGATTGCTGGCACCAGTGAACCGCGTGTGTGTAAACATTGCAGACACAGATTGGTGTTTTCATCATCACTCAGGCATAGATGAATGCTTTTGTGTGTTTAAGGAAGTTTACTTTTAACTATTCTTTTAGCATTCATAACATGGGGAATTGGTTCCTATTGTATTACAGAGGTTTTGTAGACTGCCATGGAATATGCTAGCACTACATAAATATTAATAAAATGTATACAGTATGTAGATGTTTGTACAGAGCTGCAGTACAGAGTCAGACATGCACAAAGAAGTACATTAGAAATGTGTTGGCCATTCCTGTGTGGTTACAGGAGGTTGGCAAATCAGATGCAGATATAACATAGTATGGACGTGTTGCTGAAAGTGGTTACGTATTGAGACATTGAATTGTTCACAATGGAGGCCATACTCGGATGTATGATCTGCACCTAGCATAGGGCTGGTGAAAGTTTCAATGGTGCGACAGATGTACACTAGCATACCTCCCAACTGTCCCGATTTTCGCGGGACAGTCCCGTTTTTTAGGGACTGTCCCGCTGTCCCACTTGCGGGCCACAGTGTCCCGCGGTGGGGGGGTCAGTTGGAAGGCTCTGTCAATCGCTGCTCTGCTTAGCAGAGCAGCGGCGAATAGATGCTGTGCGCACGCGCACAGCGTCTATTCAGTGGAGTCAGAGGGAGAGGGGGCGTGCCAGCGGCTCACAGAGCGCTGGGCATGCCCCCTCAGTGATGAAAACGGGGGCGTGGCTCGCGATCGCGGGTCCTCTGCGAAGCCACGCCCCCTTTTCGTATGCCACGCCCCTTTTCGGAGTGTCCCGCTCCACAAAATATCAAAGTTGGGAGGTATGCACTAGGAAACTGCATTGTAGCATCATTAGCATAAAGCCACAGACGTAACAACAGCAAAAGACTGCATCCAACTGAGAATCAGGCCATATGAGAAGGAACAGACCCCACCCCCTCAACAGACCCCAATCCCACAACAGACCTGGCCTCCATTAGGGCTGCTTCCACAAATTTTGTGGGCTGGTTTCCCATACCAATTTGCCCCGAACATGGGCACAACAGGGGCACAAATGTCTGATGTGCGTCTGATGTAAACCAGACACATATGCTACTGCTGTCAGACAGTACAGGTGAAACTCAGAAAATTAGAATATCGTGCAAAAGTTTCTTTATTTCAGTAATTCAACTTAAAAGGTGAAACTAATATATTATATAGACTCATTACATGAGATATTTCAAGCCTTTATTTGTTATCATTTTGGTGATTGTGGCTTACAGCTTAAGAAAACCCCAAATCCAAAATCTCTGAAAATTAGAATATTACATAAAATCAATAAAAAAGGATTTTAAACACAGAAATGTTGGACCTCTGAAAAGTATAATCATGCATATGTACTCAGTACTTGGTTTGCATGAATTACTGCCTCAATGCGGCGTGGCATGGATTCTATCAGCCTGTGGCACTGCTGAGGTGTTATGGAAGACCAGGATGCTTCAATAGCGGCCTTCAGCTCTTCTGCATTGTTCTCTCTCATCTTTCTCAAGGCAATGCCAAGGCAGTAATTCATGCATTAGGGGCCCAAACTAAGTACTGAGTACATATGCATGGTTATACTTTTCATATACTTTTCTGTGTTTAAAAACCTTTTTTCTTGATTTTATGTAATATTGTAATTTTCTGAGATTTTGGATTTGGAGTTTTCTTAAACTGTAAGCCACAATCATCAAAATTCTAACAAATAAAGGCTTGAAATATCTCACTTTGCATGTAATGAGTCTATATAATATATTAGTTTCACCTTTTAAGTTGAATTACTGAAATAAATAAACTTTTGCACGATATTCTAATTTTCTGCGTTTTACCTGTATGTTAAATTCTGTATATTTATGAAAATAGGCAATTTTTGCTAAAAAATAAAATAAAAAAAAGTCTAATTTTTGACCAGTTCTGCATCAGTTCCAGTATCTCCATTAACCCAGTCTGTGGATGAGTTAATATAAAAAAATAGTATCCGGATTTTAGATCTACACTTAAAAGGTCTACAGTAAATAGGTCTGCCACTAATGGTAAACATGCATTAGGCCGACAGGGTCAAAAGGTCGACACATAAAAGGTAGACTGCTCAACAGGTCGACATGACAATGGTCAACACACACACATATAGTAGACACAATATTTTTATTTATTTTTTCTGTTTTTTTCCACTTTTTCATACTTTACCATCCATGTGGACTACGATTGGGGATAGTAACCTGTGCCGAGTGCAGCAGTAGCAGAGCGAGGCACCTTGCCCGAAGCATGGCGAGCAAAGCAAGCCATGCGAGGGGATGCAGTACACTAATGGGGCTTGTTTGAGGCAGAAAAGTGACAAAACACACCAAAAAAAGAAAAAGAAAAAAAAATTGTCTACCTTTTTTGTGTGTCAACCATTTCCATGTCGATCTTTTGACCCTGTTGACATTACCTACTGTCTACCTATTCTGGGTTGACCTTTGACCCTGTTTACCTTTTGACCCTATCGACCTACTGCATATCTATCATTAGTGGTAGACCATTGAATTTGACTGTAGACCTTTTTTAGTGTAGATCTAATCCCCACCCATTTATTACTTACCTTTCCGGAGTTCCATGTTGGACCTGCAGCCACTATAAAAAAATCACCTGCAAAATGGCCGCTGCGCATGTGCAGTATGAATTTAGTCCCCGGAACATGGCGGGTGCAATGTTTCCGTAGACCTGCACATGCGCAGTAGACTCTGGCACAAAGACAGAGTCTGCTGTGCCGTGAAGAAGAGGGGGCCCACCCGGAGTCTGCACATGTGCCCCCTCCTCTGTTAAAACGCCCCTGGAGAGAGATAAAGTGAATGGAGATAAAGGACCAGCCAATCAGCTCCTACCTGCCATGTTACAGGCTGTGTTTGAAAAATGACAGGAACTGATTGGCTGGTACTTGGACCCTATTCAGTAAGAGTTGCAGATTCTGCTAAAAAGCAGACGCTGCAACTGTTTCTATAGCATGCTGGGGGTCGCTAAGCTCTAAGCGCAGGGCAAGGCTGCCCAGCATACTAATTGGCGGCCAGTGATGCGATTGCAAAACAATTGCGACTGCATGGCTGAGGCAAAAATCAATGATGACACCCTGAACATGCAGCAGGCTGTGTATGGAGGTGGGCCGCCATTTTCTTTATCGGAGCAGCTGCGTGTGACGTTGCGCAGCCCCCCCCCCCCTCCCGAAATATGGTCTGGCCATGCCAGCCTTGGCTGGACCACTACCCCACAACGCAAACCACCCCCCCTTCCCAGCTGTCGGTCATAGTGTGATTGCATCCCTGAAGAGTGCCTTCACACTGTGAATGCTCACGCATGTGCTGTGCGACCGCATGCGCAGTTTGCAGAAAATCTCTTGGTTATGATTTTCGGCAAACTGTGATCTGAGCTGAATGAGCGCCTCTATCTCCAGCCACCTTATCTCCCTCTATTTTATCTCCCCCCTCCCAAGTCCCTAACCCTAAGTCTAACCATAGAAGCAACCCTAATGTTAACCCTAAACCTAAACGTAACCCTAAGGGCAACTCAAATGTTGGCCTTAGCCCTAACCCTAAGTTAAGCTTCCCAGAAATATCAACATTATGACAATGTGTCATTGTGAATGTCATCTTGGTGACCGGCAACATGGTGACTGCGTACCCAACCAGTAACATTAGGTATGTGCTGCAGAATGGGGATGATATACCGGCTGACGGCATGACGGCTGTCAGTATACCAACAGTGGCATCCCGTGTGCCAGTATACTGGCAGCGAGTCCCTTAGCGGACTCACTGCACTCTCCACGCTTTGGGCCTGGTGGCGGGCTATGCTCGCCACAGGTTCTATTCCCAGTCGGTTGGTGGCGTGGACCCACCAACCAAGTGGGAATTACGGGGGGTGTCAACATTCCGACCGCCGGCAATATATCTGTTGTCGGGATTCCGGCGTCGGGCTCCTGAACGCCGGGATCCTGACAGACATCATTATAACTACATACCTGTGCTGCCTGTCTAACGCTGTGACCTTATGCTTAAGCGCTGTCTAGTACACAAACAAACCCACGTTTATACAAATGACCAATGTGTGTTACATCCTATCCTACTGTACATCTGACAATTAACAGTCTCTGTAATACACTGCTTTTGTACACATCACAAAAGGTAGTTGTTCTGAAGTGAGGCATAATAGAGTATTGCATCTAATATAAGTTAATGACCATAAAATATTGTGGTGAAGTGGTAAAAAATATAATTTTGCTCCGATTTCTATATCACCCACAAGCTAAATTATACTCTGTTTTTAGTATATGGATTCAGGGTTGAGGAGGGGGGCTACTGACCATGCCTAAGGGAACTGCATATTATGTATTGATTTATTATGTACTGGTTTAGTATGAAATATCTACAATCAAAATACCGACGGTCAAAATACCGACAACAATTGCCCGACGGTCAAAATCCCAACAAGGTCAAAATAAATACAAGGTCAAAATACCGACATTTAAAATACAGACAAGGTCAAAATACGACATTAAATGTTGACATGACAAAAGGTCGACACAAGTTTTCCGATATTTTTTGTTGTGTATGTCGACATAGGCCGACATGGACACCGTATAAGTGTACCGCATACTCGCTGCACTCGGCACACTATTATATTCCCACCCAAGGTCCACTGGGATGGTAAAGTATGAATAAGTCAGTTTCAATGGAAAACTCATGTCGACTTTTTTACCTGTCGACATTATAAATGTCGTATTTTGACCTTGTCGGTATTTTAAATGTCCGTATTTTGACCATGTTGGTATTTTGACCTTGTCTGTATTTTGACCGTTGGTCAATGGTTGTCAGTATTTTGACCATCGGGATTTTGATTGTAGGTAAATTGACCGCATCCCTTATGTACATATACCTCGTTGTCTATGAGTTCCTAAAGTGTTTATGTACTTACTATACTGTAATTCTGATTTTTACACAGTTATGTCATACAACGTGTGTGCTCTGATGAATAAAGAAATGTTTAAAACAATATATATTATTTTGGACTTATAATTTTTAAAGAATATTTGTTGGGTTGCAATTTGTTTTTTAACCAGAAATAAAAATAAGGAGTATTGAACAGAAAGAGAAGCATTCCAGCTTTCCACAAAAGAACCAATGAAGAATTTATGCTTGGAAAGAAGCATGCTGAAATGTCTCTTATTTTAGTAAAAAAAAAAAACAACCAACAAAATAATGTGTAATGCTACCATGACTGTAATAAGTGGATAATGGAAGAAATGAAGAAAGCCATGTGGTGAGATGATTCTTGTTTTTTTACTTTAATTTGAAATAACTATTGCATAGAGTGTTGGGGCACTGATGGGCAGATTTATTACGCTCAGTGAAGTGATAAATTGGATGGTGATAACGCACCAGCCAGTCAGCACCTAACTGTCATTTTTCAAACCCAGCCTGTCACATGGAAGTTAGAAGATGATTGGCTGGTACTTTATTACCTTCGACTTTATCACTTCACCAGGCTTAATAAATCTGCCCCTGTGCCCAGGGGGCCGCACACCACACACACTTGAATACTTACCCCTCAGGATTCCTGCGCCATCAGCAATCACCAGGAAAATGGTGCATCAGCCATATTCCTGGCATTTTGCACATGCACAGAAGAGAAATCGCTGGGAAAATGGCGCATGCGCATCAGAGTCTGAGACCTCTAGCGCTCAGACTCTTCAGTACTGACGACAGAGAGGAGACTGCACACAGGCCTCCTCCTCTCTTAAAACGCCCCTGGTTGGGAGAGCCTTATTAAGCAATGATCTTGTCGTGTCTTCTACAATCAGTATAAGAAGGCGGCACCATGGTGCGTGTGAGCTGTGTTTTTTTGTTTTGTTTTTAAATACTTTTTATTGAAACTTCACTTGTGCCAGAAAGCAAATAATACAGCAATACAATAACAGTATATAATGCCAAGACACAGCAGAATGGACAAGGGGTCTAATTCAGACCTGATCGCTGCTGTGCATTTTCGCACAGCAGTCGATCAGGTCTGAACTGCGCATGCGCCGCCATCGCTGTGTGTTGGCGCATGCCAGACAGCCGATGGCCGCCTCAGCCCTGCGATCGCCTCTGCCTAATTGACAGGCAGAGGAGGTTGATGGGTGGAAGGGGGCGGGACGGTGGTGTTTAACCACCGTTTTAGGGGCGCACTCCGGCCAATGCAGGCGTGCCTGGACAGTGAGGTGGGCAGGCCGTGGCGGCTGGGTGATGTCACACGCAGCCACTGCTACCCGGACAGGGAAGAGTAGCTCCCTGGCAGCGCACAGGTGCTGCGCTGGTAGGGAGCTAGTCTTCAAATACAAAAGTATCACCGCTGTGCGATGCTTTTGTACTTGTGTGGCAGGGTAGGAGCGGACTAGCCATGTGTTGGGAGTCCCCCCGTCTGTCACTGAAGCTGATAATAGATGTGCTAAATTTAGCACATCTACGATCAGGTCTGAATTAGGCCCAATGACAATGATATTCACAAACAGAACAGAGTGTCATAGCAGGAAATATTCATGTACAATACTAAAAAATAAAATATACACAAGAAAGAATGTCTCAATGTACTCAGATCATAGACATACATTCAACATAAATAGCATAAACGTTTATACATTTGATCCTTAATTTCAGGTGATATGATGTCTATGTAACTCTCCCACATGTTAAAAACATTTCTGTCTTAATTCTTTAGCAATAACCACCTCTGCCAAACCCATTCTAAAGAGATAATAAAATTTGTCCTTAAATAGCGATAGAGCAGGTGCAGAAGGATGATTTCATGTTTGGAGTATAGCCTTACGGGCTGTCACACCAATAGCCGTGAGCGGTGTTTTAATGGGGATGTGATCAGTTTACCTACAATCAAAATCGCAACGGTCAAAATACCGACAACCCATGACCGATTGTCGAAATACCGACAAGGCCAAAATACTGACATGGTCAAAATACCGACTTGACATGTCGACAGGTTAAAAAATCGACATGAGTTTTTTATGATTTTTTAATTGAAACCGACTTGTTCATACTTTACCATCCCAGTGGACATGGACGGGGAATATATTAGTGTGCCGTGCGCAGCGAGACACCGCGCCCGAAGCATGGCGAGCGCAATGTCCCATGCAAGGGGATGTGGTACAGTGTCTATGTCGACCTATGTCGACATGCACACCCATAAAACCAATGGAAAACTTGTGTCGACTTTTTGACCTGTCGAAATTTAACTGTCTGTATTTTGACTGTGTCGACATTTTAAATGTTGGTAATTTGACCATGTCAGTATTTTGACCTTGTCGGTATTTTGACCATCAGTCAATTGTCTGGATTTTGACTGTCAGGATTTTGTTTGTAGGTAAATTATACTGATCCCATTGTAATGGTATATGATCTATCTATTAAGGCTGGATGGTTGTATGACTTCCAAGTAATATGTAAATTTTACCATACTGTTATCCTGACTCTGATGACTATTTAATGGATGACAAAACAACTGTGCATTACACCAGGCTGTGTAATTATGGCATCATGAGCATGCTTCTAAACACATTCAGATTGTCATTGGCCCCTGGAACATGCTGGAGAAAGATATTTGACAGGTAATTTATCTTCTGACAACCTGAAAACAGCTGCACGAGGTTCAGTCCAAAACTAGGCCACACTCTAAAAACAGTTTAGAATCCAGTAATGCCACCTACTTGGGAACCTATGCCAACAAAAGAGCATTAAGAATATGTATTCTTACTTTTGTAAGTACTCATATGTCAAACATTGGTTTTATTCACTCAGTGTAGGTTCCCAGATGCTTCCCTCAATTCCCTCCTCTATAGTTTCTAAGGGATCGATTCAATTGGGAGCGCTCAATTTTGTATTACCGCGGGTTTGCATGCTCCCGATATCTATGGTATCCAATAAAAATAAAAAAAAGTGGTCAGCACTGAAAACTCCATGGTACCTAAAAAAAAATAAAAAAAAATTATATTCACCTGTCTGGAGGTCTCTGGTGGACTGCCCTCCATCTTCTGACTGGGGAGGGGGCTTCTGGGAGTCCCGTGGACTGCATCGAGGCTCTGGGGACTGCTATGAGGGGCAAGGGCTTGTGGGAGATGTAGTTCGCCCAGCATCTGGCTCCAGGCGAGTCATACACCACAGAGGGGGGTAACATAGACCAGGGTCATTTACACACACACACACACACACACACACACACACACACACACACACTTATACACACTAACACACACTCACAGACACTCTACACACCTAACATTCTCAACCTGCTGCAGGAGACCCGTCTTCCAACGCTGGATATAGAAAACATCTCTTCGGAAGGCGAGTAATAAATAATTAAGGTCATTGGAAACTTTCAGTTGCTTAATTAGTCCCCAGGAGAGGTACAAGCAGGATCCCTGAACAAGTCCCAATGATTTTTCCTAAAATTAACAATTTTAAGAAAAATCAGACTTGCTGTGGAGGTGCATGAAAAAAGTTGCAGTGACTCCTATAGAAATCACTGCATCCCATTTTCAGTCTCGCAATTGAATACCAAAATCCAGCGTCTGCGGGAAAACCCTTTTTTTTTTTAAATTCCCATCCGTATTTGGATTCCCCCCTAAGTGTTCATCTCCATCTTTAAATGGTAGTATTTCAGTGTGGTATAAAACTATCCTGTCCCCCACTGAGGAAAACAAATTAGTGGTTCAAACTAAATGGGAAGAGTATTTACATATTACTTCTCAGATGAGGAATGGGGAAAAGATGTTTCAGACTGTATATAAAGTGTCCAAATGCATCAATCATTTGGAAATGCTTGTTAAAATTCTGCTCCGACTACACCTTACCCTTGATTGGCTCCATAAGATTTGGCCTGACATTCCTCGGCTCTCTTGGAGGAAGTACTGTATGTGAGGTTGGTACTTTATGTCACAGGGATGAACGTGCCTTTATTACCAGAGATTGCCCTTCTCCATCATTACCCTGCTTCCCTCCAACAACACTGTAAATACAGGACATATTTATTGCTACTAGGTCAGCTATCGCCCAATGGTGGTCATTCCGAGTTGTTCACTCGCTAGCTGCTTTTAGCAGCAGTGCAAACACTAGGCCGCCGCCCTCTGGGAGTGTATCTTATTTTAGCAGAATAGCGAACGAAAGATTAGCAAAATTGCTACTAAATAATTTCCTGCAGTTTCTGAGTTGCTCCAAACCTACTCCTAGACTGCGATCACCTCAGTCCGTTTAGTTCCTGGTTTGACGTCACACACACGCCCTGCATTTGGCCAGCCACTTCCCCATTTCTCCAGCCACTCCTGCGTTTTTACCTGGCACGCCAGCGTTTTTTAGCACAGTCCCTGAAAACGGCCAGTTTCCGCCCAGAAACACCCACTTCCTGTCAATCACACTACGATCACTCGAGCGATGAAAAAACGTCGCTCGAGCTTGTGCAAAACTGCAAATCTCCAAAGTTTTGTGTTATATTACTGAACGCATTGCGCGCTGCGTACCATGCGCAATTTCCACCTAATCGCTCCGTTGCGAAAAACGGCAACGAGCGAACAACTCGGAATGACCACCAGTATTAGAAGAATTTGGCCCCTTCGTCCCTTTCTAAGATCATTACTGATATGCAAAGGAGTTATGATATAGAGATCCTTGATTTTAAATATTCCTCTTCAGCCTCCTCACCTATTGTAAGATGGAGACTGTGGTCTGACTACTATACTGCACTCATGACCACACAGAGTTCCTTCTCCAGAACTGCTTGTGTGTGATATTTTGTTGTATATGGTATTGTATTTTGGGGCCTAATTCAGACCTGATTGCACCTCTGCGAATTTGCAGAGGTTTGCGATTGAATAGTCGCCGCCCAGCCAGAGTGAAAATCCACCCTGTACAAAGTCTGAATACGCCATGCGAAAAAAGTTTTGCAAACGCTGGTCAGCTGCACATCTGTTTGCAACTCACTCACTAGCTAATGATTTTTCCAGTCTGTGCAGTCTGTGCGCAACCCATGACTTACTCCTACGGTGCGAAAAAAACAGGCTGACTGGGCTGGAGTGACGTCACACACCCACCCTAAAAACGCCTGGGAACGCCTGCGTTTTTCCTGACACTCCCAGAAAACGGCCAGTTACCACCTACAAACGACCTCTTTCTGTCAATCAATCTGCATACGCCTTGCAATCAAAAAAGATGCAGGATTTTTTTGCAGTTTCACCTCTCACCTACACATTACGATCTGTACACATGCGCAGTCATTCGATAATCGCCCACTTTGCGATTTCGCACAACAGCGATCAGGTCTGAATTAGGCCCTTGGTCTTTTCTACTCTCTTTTTTTGTCTTGTTTTACCTGATCCCACCATTAAAGTCCTTTAACTTATTTCTGTTTATTCTAATTATATTATTGTTTCTGGGTGTACCGTCTTCCCTCTTAAAACCACAGTTCCCCCAGTTTTCCCTCTGTTTTTTTATTTTATTTTTCTTATAATTTTGTTTCATAAGTTGCTTGTTGTATAATTGCCAATGTTGGCTGTATTCTAAATGTCTCCAATAATATTTACCTGAGTAAAAAGAAAAACAAACAGGGTCATTCCGAGTTGATCGCTCGCTAGCAGTCTTTAGCAGCTGTGCAAACGCATTGTCGCCGCCCACCTGAGAGTGTATTTTCTCTTTGCAGAAGTGCAAACGCTTGTGCAGCAGAGTGCCTGCAAAATAATTTTGTGCAAAACAAGACCAGCTCTGTAGTTACTTTCCGTGTGCGTTGATTCTTACGATAGAGGGATGGCTTTTGACATCACACACCCACCCAGCGAACTCCCAGCTACGCCTGCGTTTTTTCTGCCTTGCCTGCGTTTTTCTAAGCACTCCCTGAAAACGGTCTGTTGACACCCAGAAACGCCCACTTCATGTGAATCTTCCTGCGTTCGGCCATGCGACTGGAATGTTCGTTACACTCTGTGCAAACCCACGATGCTCAATGTATCCGTACAACGTGCCTGCGCATTGCGGTGCATACGCATGCACAGAAATGCAGATTTTTAGCCTGATCGCTGCGCTGCGAATAACGGCAGCTAACAATCAACTCGGAATGACCCCCAAAATGCAATATGTATTCTTGGAAATATAAAAATACCAATTTGTGGTGTCAAAAATAGATGGTCCTAGTATAGGTGCCCATACACCTAAAGATTTATCTTCCAATCTGGCTGGTTGGAACGAAAATCTGGTAATAGATGGGAGCAAATGACATGGATGGGAGCAAATGACAGTTGACTATTTGAAATGGTCAACTGTCATTTGCTCCCATCCATTACCAGATTTTCGTTCCAACCAGCCAGATTGGAAGATAAATCTTTAGGTGTATGGGCACCTTAAGTGTGACTGCTTGACCAGGTGATAACCCGTCTGACCACTGAGAGCAATTACCTGCTGCAAGGTGGGCAGTGATGTGACAGATATTGCATAAAAAAGCCCTGTCTAATCAAGTGACTGTGGCAGTGGCATGACACAATTTGTGTCATTATACACTTTGCCAAGCCAACTTGATGACATGACGCACACTCTTTTCACACCTTGCTTCAGCATCTCACATGAGCAGAACATGAAAGGAATGCAAGTATTGTTTATGTAGATATAGGAAGTCAAAAGTCTATCACAACATAATTTAGCACCATATAAGGTGGGTCAAAACTTCATAGAAATATGGCAGCAATCATGAGGCATGTTATAAAGGATTTTCAGGGCAAACAGAGTTTTTTCAGCTGCACATAACAAAATATCTGCGTTCAATATTTTTTAGTAAATGGTGCCCTACTTCCATGTTAATACACATCACAGATCACAAAACCAACCCTCGTCACCTTATTATAACTTTTGCTGATGGATTATGACGCACAACTTAGATATTAAAAGGAAGATAGCAAGTCAAAGCATATACAGTTTAGAAGACATCAGTAATAAGGTAAATCAGTTTATGATTTCATATCTCAAGTTTCTTGTAAAACATTGATGTTTACCTTAATCAATACATAGATACAAGGAATGTTTTCTGATATCTTTAAATTACCTTGAACTTTGACTTGGAGTACGGTTTCTGTAACTCTATTATTTATTGCCAGTTATTTATATAGTGCACACATATTCCACAGCGCTTTGCAGAGAATATTTCAACATTCACATCAGTCCCTGCCCCAGTGGAGCTTACAATCTAGATTCCCTATCACATGTACACACAGGGACATTCACTAGGGTTCATTTTGTTGGGAGCCAATTAACCTACCAGTATATTTTTGGATTGTGGGAGGAAACCGGAGAACCCGGAGGAAACCCACGCAAGTACGGGGAGAATATACAAACTCCGCACAGTTAGGGCCCTGGTGGGAATCGAACCCATGACCTCAGTGCTGCGAGGCAGTAATGCTAACCATTACACAGTCCGTACTGCCCCTCTGTAATCTGATGGAAAAGCACCGCATTCAAGACAGTAAGGAGCAGAGCCGTCTTAACAGCAGTGTAGGCCCCTGGGCACAGCAATGCACTGGGCCCCCTACCCACCCATTAGCGGTAGGGGTGGGGGGTGCTATCAGCGGCAGCTTTGATGTCCTGCAGGTGGTAGGGGGGTTCCATCTTTCGCTCAGCATGTAGGACCTGGAGAAATAATTTCTGTTAATTACTCCTTTACTGCACAAATGGGACGGGAAGGAGAACACTAAACTGTAGAAGGGGACATTGTGCTGAATGAAGAGGCCCCGGTACATGACTTCCAGGGTGGTAGGGGGTGTTTAATACGCAGGGGAGGGGTGGATAGTGGAGTGGGCTTAATATTCATCATTTTCCGGGGGTCAGGGCAGCTTGCTTGACTGCAGATATCTCCAGTTCCTGGAAATAGATTTCTTAGCTTTAATTGGATAAAAATAAAACTAGAGAGTCCCACCTTTCAGGAGGTACTGAGGACTTGGGGATCAGAGTTTAGGAGCCAGAACAATCCACCAACAAACATATAAAACTGCATATTAGGCATGTGGAGCTGGAGCAGGGACCAGCTGCTGGCACGCTGATATCTCTGGTTCTGGGCATAGTAGAGACAAGCTGCCAGTGTCCACCAAAAGGGGAGAGTCCCAGCTTTTGTAGTATTCTCTCAGAAAAACTCTAAGTCAGACAGAACCCGAGATATCTGGCTGGTAAAAACAATTAACAGGCTTGGATGGGGTCCACTGCTTTGAAGTTAGATATCTCCGGTTCCCCAGGACCGATTTTCAAAAATCTGGTACCCCTGGAAAGAGGGGACCCTCAGCTATGAGCCTAGGGCCCTTTTACTCCTGGGTCCCTTGGGCAAGAGCCCATTGAGCCCATACGAAAAGACAGCCCTGGTAAGGAGTAGTGGCAGATGTTTCCTATGGGCTGCAGAACAGTAAAATCCGCCACATCAGTAACCTCAGCTGAGACAGTTGTAGTCTGTGTGACTGCACTGGCTCACTGACTTCACTGTGACTGGCAGTGAATTCCTATTGGAATCCCTAGCTGCCAGTCACCCGCAGGATAGGCAGTCCCATTGCAAGGTGTTTCCTCCCTCCGGGACTGCCAAACCTGGCTGCGGTTAGCAGAGAGCTGGCTACCTGTAGGAAGCCCCTCCCTGCCTAATCGTCAGCCTAAACCGGTTTCTATGGGCTGCAGCTGATGGTTTGCACTTGTGCACTCAAGCAGCTGCTTATGCGCATGCGCAGGTTCCGGGGCAAGCCAGATCTATTGGGCAGGCGCTGGGACTCGGCTGTCCGAGGGCTGGCCCTCTCCTCTCCCTCTCTGGCATGGGTAGTGGCAGCCACCAGGCCCAAAAAAGGTAGTATTACTGCCGCTGGTAAGGAGTGCGTGTTATGTTAATATGTGAAAAACCAGTTGTCATATTTAAAAGACTCAACTAGTCTTTTAAAAAGTCTTAATGAAATACGGTGGCTTTCCTCTTACAGATGGGTAACCATCGATGTTCAGGCTCTCTACACCTCCATCCCCCATTCTAAGGGGTTAGAGGCAGTGGAAAAAATTTTTGTCAGCAGACATTATGGTCTCCAAAGATGAGAGAGAGTTCATGCTGGGGAGTATATGGTTCGTATTGAACCGCAATTATTTTGAGTTTGGAGGACATTACTATCTGCAGCGACAAGGCACAGCGATGGGGACCAAATTTGCCCCATCGTATGCTAATATATACATGGACCAGTGGGAGCAGGAATACCTATACACTAATGAGGGGTTCAGATACCATAACATCAAGTTCTATAAAAGATATATAGACGACTTGATCCTGACTTGGGATGGAGATCCAGAGGACATTGGTTAGCTTTATCTCCTCCATACAGAAGAATTCGTACAACCTCAGATTCACACATAAACATCATTCTTCCACCATGATTATTTAGACATCCTTTTAAGTGTGGACAATGAAGGTGTTCTGAACACTAAACCCTACTTTAAGGAGACTGACGCTAATAGCTTTATACCGTACAACAGCTGCCATCTCGCTAGATGGAAGACGTCAGTGCCATATTCACAATTTATGAGGTTAAGAAAGAACTGTAGTACCTTGTCTAACTATTGGGAACAATCATCAGATTTGGTTAGACAATTTGTCGATAGAGGATATGAAGAATCAGCATTACTCATTGACCAGACACGAGCATCTAAGATAGATAGAAGGAGGTTCTTTTCTTCAGAAGGGAAGCCTAAGGATAACCAGAAAACCGAAAGACCTTTCATTACCCAATTCAATCAAGAGAATATGAAGATCAGACGCATTTTGAATCAGCACTGGCATCTCCTACTTAGAGACCCCATACTAGGCCCGCATCTACCTGACAGACCAAATATAGTTTTCAGGAAGTCCAGAAACCTCAAGAGTATCTTGGCCCCTAGCCAATTACCATCTTGTCAATCCCGAAGGGATAGCTCCAATAAGCACCCTATGATGTCAAGAACAGGTCTATTTCCTTGCAATAAATGCATCTGTTGTCGACATGTCGACAAGAAAAGTTTTAGTTGGAAGGATGAAAGAAATAGGATATATAAGTTGAAGACCGTGGTAACATGTAATACAAATTATGTTATCTATAAAATTAATTGTCCATGTATGCTGTTTTATATTGGCAAAACTAAGAGGTGTTTGAAAATAAGAATCCAGGAGCATTTACGCAATATCAGGAACCAAGTTACGAATCGCAGTCTCCCCCGACACTTTCTTGAATGTCATAACTCTGAGATCCAGGGTTTAACGTTTACAGTCATGGATCATATCACTGAGAATAGAAGAGGAGGTGATAGAGACCTTTATCTGGCCCAGCGAGAATCCTATTGGATTTATACCCTGAACACCCTTATCCCTAATGGACTTAATGAGAATATCGACATGGCTTGCTTTCTCTAGATTAGGTCCTTTTACCCAAAAGAGAATCTGACTAAGGTTCATTCTTAGTAAGTCAGGTCCTCTCAATTAGGCTCTACATCTTCCCATCATTATCTTTCTTTCTCCCCCCTCCACATTCTGTGTAATTTCGCAAATAAATATTTTTCTGAAATTTGATATGAGTTGTACGTTCAGAACTGCATTGTAGGGATTAATATTGTGTGGGATGATTTAATATACATTCTGTAGAATGTCTATTTTTATTATGGAAGCTAATGTATTTGTGGTATGAATTATATTAATATCCTTATTTGTACAAATGGAGCCCTATTTCTTTAATGTATGAGTAGTATATTAAGCTGCATATTTTTCACCTCCATTGTTTGGAGAGGTTCCCTTACTGTAAAATAGTCAAATAAGATGTAACGGTTTCTAATATTACCAGCCTGGTAGCACATTATATTTCTATAATTATTGTTCATATCTAGAACAATTTCACACATTATTAATAGTAACTTAATCACTTTTAAGGCCCCTTCGGTTAATCTGGCTTCTGTACACTATAATTAGATTATAAACACGTCTAGTTTCGTCTATTTCACTAAGCCTTCCTTTTTTATTGGCCCATTAACAACAGGTGATTGCTTCCACTAAGGAAGTACATAGGCGGCTTTGTGCAGCGCTAGTTGTCATGGCGCTGGAGCTCCACTTCCGCACCACGTGACTGGCTCACATGACGCGGACGGACGGGGAAGGTTCCCCGGGCAACCCTTATAGCAGGGATTGTGGCACTAATGACGAGCAGAGAAACGCTCGTTCACAATTTAATTAGATTAGGTAAGAAGTTTGGCTAATTAGCCCATGGTTGTATGTAGTTTTTTGTAAGGTCTTTGACCCACATTTCATCACTCCCAGCAGTCGGGCACATAGTCACTCTGAACTATTCAGGTGTACACTATATTATTACTGCACTAGTGGCACACAGATCATTTATGGTTCATATATCTCTCTGCAGTAAAAATGACTCAAATACTAATTCAGTTTCACATGTTTATTGATCAATTAATTGATTGATTGATTGATTGATTGATTGGCTGGTGTGTGGAGGAGATTAACACAGGCCTTATGCACATTAGTTTAATTGGGGAAATTATGTCAGATGACTTCCCCTATAAAAGTTTGAATTTAGCTCCCATGGTCCATTGCAAGGACACTGGAATACCACTGGCTGTCTGTTTGGAAAGTAAGGATTTTCTTTATACTTTTTAGAAGAGGGCTTCATTTAATCTATGATATATATATTTTTTTGGTCAGACTGATAGGCACTTAATCCTTTAATGTTTCACCTTCTCAGTCTTTAATTTAGACTTATATAGTGCCAAGTGTTATGTACAAAAAAAGTGACATTTAAGGGTGATTTTTGCACACACATTGTGCCTCATTTATGAGTTCTAATCAGTATATATTGGATTCACTATAAGCCTGTTAGCATGTGAGCAACAAATGATGTCACAATTTTTTAAACTATCACAGAGGACAGGTGATACAGTTTGTAGTTCAGTACTGCTACCATACTTAAAATCATTGGTTATTATCTAATTGACCCTTAGGTTTTTTCCTGTGTGAATCTGTATGGACAGCTTACCCGTATCTGTATTTCACGTTTGTGTTTGACACATGAGGTATGTCATGATGCTTTAAGAATTTCATCTGTAATAACCTTATAAATATTTAAATATCTATATATTTGTAGAGCTTGATTAACGCAGTTTCCTGCTATCATTAAGGTTATTCATAGTGTATTTCTATCAGGAGACTCTGTATATAAGAGTCGGCTTACACTGACCATTTAGACAATTATATTGTGATCCATGTATTAGACGCATGTGTGTTTTCCTAATAGAGGATAATAGTGAGGGGGTGGATAATCAAGCTTTCCCTCCCTCCTCTTTCTTTTTTCTCTCTCGGTTTTGATTGGCTTAGATATACACTAATTAAAATCAATTGATTTGTTAGGTCCATTTTTGGCGGGATCTTGCTGTTTTCACCTTCCTTTTGAAAGTTAGAAACATAGGAAATAGCTGAATTCTGATCAGTCGAATATATGAGGTATGTGACGCTTCTACTTTATGAACCATACAATGGTTGATAAATCAATTTTTTTGATAGTAATATGAATCAATTACCTTTTAATTAGACTGGCTTGAAGCTTCGGCAGTCTCCTTTTTGATGTTTTGAAGTTATTCTTTGAAAAACCCTGAGTGTCCATTCTCATTGATCACATTTTGATAAATGTTAATACCAAAAGGTATGTAAAATACCCAATGATAATAGATAATATATATGAGTTTTATAATCACCACCTAATTGAGTTCTCATTTTGTTGTCAATAGCCCAATTATTGTCTCTTCGCTCTGTTTCACCATGTCTCACACATCCTATTGTTCATTGACTGTTCTTTGTACCATACTATTGTTATTATATGATTTTACTGTATTGTATAAATATTGATTGGCTGTCTTATAATTTTTAGCCATAACCCTGATGAAGTCTAGTTACTAGACGAAACGCGTTGGGTTGTTATATTTGATGTTATCTCTGAATAGCATATGAGGAAGATTAAAGATATTGCACTAAATTGCCGATATTCCTCTATCAACTTCAAAGATTGAGTATTCGAAGATAAATTACATCATTTTGTCTGTGTTATATGATGGACATGCTTCTTTGCTTCTGTACATTTTAATACATTTTTATGAAAGAACCGTTCATGTTTATGTTTTAAAATCAATGTTTATTGTGAAACCCACTGAGTTCCCTGTATTTATAGGTTAAAATAACCTTTGGGCGCCAATTTCCTTTCTTTATATATATATATATATATATATATATATATATATATATATATATATATACAACATGGAACTCTCCTAGCAGAGAGAGTAAAACGCGGCACTGCAGGATTTCTGAAATGCAAAACTTTACTTCAACGTTTCGGGACCCAAAGTCCCGTCGTCAGGAACAAAAATCATACACAAAATAATGTACAGTGCTCTTACCTTATATCCCCTGGGTGTCCTAATCTCCCCCTCGTCACTTCTCAGACTGCACCGGAGCCGGGGCGCCGCCAGCGGGACCAGAAGGGCGTGTCGCAGGTTAGTGACGTCAGACACACAGTTCCCGGCGGTTGCTAAGCAACCGTCAGGTGCGTCTCCCCGTGCACAGCGCGATCTGTAAGAAGCACAGGTTAGGAGTAGTTACAACCCATTAACCCACCATGTAATGGAAAAAACATACAGAACACCAAACATGAATAAAACATAGCATGAGAGCAAGATTCCATATGAGATCAAGCAGAACAAGTGTTTGCTTATTATAGATAACATAACTTAACTTGTTACTAAATGCTGAAAAGGCTGATGACTCCTAAGGACATAAATAAAATTCAGGGCTAATAGCCTCACTATTCCATAAACAGTGAGCACACCGATAACAGAATAGCGGGCAACACGATAGACTTAACCTAGATCAAAGAATTCCATGCAATGCGTTCATTTAGACCATTAGGTACAACAGTGTCCAAACGAAACATCCAAGAAGCTTCCCTCCGCAGTAAAGCCTTAGTACGATCTCCCCCCCTATTGGATGGAGGTATTTGATCAATAATCATGTATGTCAAACTAGAAATCGGATGCTGCTGGTCCCTAAAATGTATTGCAACGGGCTGATCATTAGGTTTGCCATTCACAGCTGCTTTAATGGCAGAGCGATGAAGAGCCATTCGCTCTTTGAACTTACGTGTAGTCATCCCTACGTAATACCATTTGCATGGGCAAATAATTAGGTATACTACAAACCGGGAGTCACAAGACAGATGATGCCTAATTTTATATTCAAGTCCATTGTGTGGATGTTTGAAAGTAGAACCAGTAAGTAGAAACTTGCAGGTTTCGCACTTCGGACATTTGTAGCAGCCAGTTCTACCATAAGTAGATCGTTTAGAAGGAGTGGTGATGTCTGTATGGACCAGATGGTCCCGCAGATTATGACCTCTTCGGTAACATGCCATTGGTCGCACATCCTTGAGTCCCTTTAGTGAATGGTGTGTAGATACAATCGGCCAAAGGGCTTTACATGCCTGTGGGACAAGAGCACTTGCTGTATCAAATGTGGTTATCCATGGGAAAACATCGGTTCTTGGTCCCTTAGATGATGTTTGTAATAGGTCAGATCTGTTAAGAGCCATGACACGGTTTTTAGTCTGATGAAGTCTCTTCAAATTATAACCCCTATCATGGAACTTGTGGAGAACTCGATCCAGTTGGCATGAGAGATCTTGTGTATCACTACAGATCCGTGCCACTCTAAGCATTTGGGAATAGGGGAGCCCATTTTTCAACGGTGGGGGATGGTGACTACTGGCCAAAAGGAGAGTGTTTCGGTCTGTTTCTTTGCTATAAACTAAAGTAGAGATACATTTGTTGTGAATTTTGATTTCCACATCCCAAAAAGAAATGGCCTGTTTACTCCACTTGTACGTAAACTTAATGGAGTTTTCCATATCGTTGATCTCTTGCATCATGGAAGTAAACAGATCAGGACCCCCGTCCCATAACATAAACAGGTCGTCTATGTAACGACAGAATAGACGAATATTTTTATGGTATTTCCCAGAAAAAAACATAATATTCTCTTGTTTAAACATGTATATGTTGGCATAGGCCGGAGCGACTGCCGATCCCATTGCGCAGCCTGCTTGTTGTAAATAGATGTGTCCATCAAACATAAAATAATTCCGATTCAAGATCAATTCTAATAATCTCAGAAGAAGATCAAAATCCATCTCCAACCCTGTGGTGTGTTGTACCAGGAAATCTTTCATTGCCAGTAGGCCGTCACTGTGGGGGATCGAGGTATACAGGCTCTCCACATCCATCACACACATAATGGTATCATCAGAAATGTCAGTGATGTCAAGAAGTAAGTTCAGGAAATTCGTGGTGTCTTTCAAATATGTCGGACGCTTGACAAAATGTGGTTGAAGTAAAATGTCCAAATATTGCGAAATCGGTTGATACAAACTCCCACGCGCTGATATAATTGGTCGTCCAGGAGGATCAACAAGCCGTTTATTAATCTTAGGGAGTGTGTATAGTATTGGAATGATAGGGTCCACTTGTGTCAAGGCTGACTGTAAGGGTTGGTCAATTAATTTCAGGTTAACAGCTTCCTGCAAGACAAGGTTAAGCTCTTTTTGATATTTGACAGTAGGGTCAAACGTCAATTTTTTATATGTAGATTGGTCAGCAAGTTGCCGCTGTATTTCTCTGCGGTAGTCATCAATATTCTGCACGACGATCCCCCCACCCTTATCGGCAGGTCTGATGGTGATGCTTTTATCTGTTTTCAATGTTTTCAACGCATTCCACTGTGCTTTACTCAAATTTGAGTGTCTCTGAGATGGAGTAGAGGTATAGCGAGTCATCGAATCATCTAATAATCTCGTGAAGGCCTTAATACTTGGATTTGTAGAAACCGGATCAAAATTGGAACTAGAACGAGATTGAATGAATTTTGCAGAAGGTTGAGTTGCTGGTGCGGATACCTTGTCTTGGAAGAACTCATTCAGTCGTAATTTCCTGTTCAGGCGATGTATGTCGATCTGCCAATTGAAGTCATCGTGAGGAACCGTTGGTACAAAGGATAAACCGTGATTTAGTAGTGCCTCCTCATTATCAGTGAGAGGACGGTCAGAGAGATTGAAGACTAAATTCGCTTTTTGGCTTTGGACTTTGTTGTCCCTTTCGTTTTGGCCGCCACGGCGGGTCCTGGATCTTTTGATGTTCCAGCCCGGCGTGTGGCAACCCCTAAAGGGGGCCTCCGATGATTGCCTGATCCGTCGGATTCGGGTCCTGCGAAGTCGCTATCGCTCTGAGATGATGGAATACCTGATGTATTACGGTTCCTCCGTGAACGCCAATGTGGCTTGGAGTGTTGGTTGTATTGTCTTGACGGTTCAGTCCCCGTTAACCAGCGGTATACACTATTCGTGTCGTAATCCTGTTGGACCACCTGTAATTTGTTCTTCTTAAATTTTTGCAATTCCCTTTTATAGGAATCCACTTGTGTTTGCAATTTATCCCACCAGTGGTCGTGATCGTGATCGCTCAGTACTGAAGAGTTCACCACAAGGAGGTCAGCGATCTTTGTCTTGGTAGTTTTGAGTTCTTTACCAGCTTCTTCAATTACAAGCAGCATGAGATCTAGGCTGCATTTATTTAATATCGCAATCCATCTCCTGCAAAAATCTGGACTTTTCCTACCAATGGTGGGAACATTGCGAACACGGAAGCCCTGCGGGATAAGCTTGCGACGGAAGTAGTCAGACAGGGATTGTCCGTGCAAAGTATAGTCTATCTCCTTTTTCCTAAATCTCAGTAGCATGTGATAGACATCTTCGGCTGACACATCTTCCGGGTCGCCTTCATCAAATAGAATGTTTGCAGCCTCCTCATCAGTAAAACAGAGAGTCTCTCCAATCGGTACTCTTAATGATGCAAATTCAGTACCATCCATTGCCGTGGAGGAAGTTGATGCCACTGGAGATTGCTTACTCATGGTAATGTAGTGATTACCCACCAAGCAAGTGAATAAACAACACCAAAAAAGGATAAAAAAATGCAGCAATTCCTTAAGGATATGTAGATAATGTCCACTTTCAAAAAATGCAGAGGTGCCTTTATCCATAGGGTGTCCTTTAGCACGGACAGTCCAATTGGTAGGTATGCAGCTGGATCGGCACTCTACTAAAACGTCAAAACAGTACCTGCGTGCCTTCGTAATGATCAATACACAACATGGAACTCTCCTAGCAGAGAGAGTAAAACGCGGCACTGCAGGATTTCTGAAATGCAAAACTTTACTTCAACGTTTCGGGACCCAAAGTCCCGTCGTCAGGAACAAAAATCATACACAAAATAATGTACAGTGCTCTTACCTTATATCCCCTGGGTGTCCTAATCTCCCCCTCGTCACTTCTCAGACTGCACCGGAGCCGGGGCGCCGCCAGCAGGACCAGAAGGGCGTGTCGCAGGTTAGTGACGTCAGACCCACAGTTCCCGGTGCGTCTCCCCGTGCACAGCGCGATCTGTAAGAAGCACAGGTTAGGAGTAGTTACAACCCATTAACCCACCATGTAATGGAAAAAACATACAGAACACCAAACATGAATAAAACATAGCATGAGAGCAAGATTCCATATGAGATCAAGCAGAACAAGTGTTTGCTGATTATAGATAACATAACTTAACTTGTTACTAAATGCTGAAAAGGCTGATGACTCCTAAGTACATAAATAAAATTCAGGGCTAATAGCCTCACTATTCCATTTCAGAAATCCTGCAGTGCCGCGTTTTACTCTCTCTGCTAGGAGAGTTCCATGTTGTGTATTGATCATTACGAAGGCACGCAGGTACTGTTTTGACGTTTTAGTAGAGTGCCGATCCAGCTGCATACATATATATATATATATATATATATATATATATATATATATATACACATATATACATATACAGGGCCGGTTCAGGGTTTTTTTGCGCCCCGGGCGGCAATGGGGGCGTGGCTTCATACAGGGGGCATGGACAGTTACGCCCCCTGTACAGTAGTAGCGCAGCTGAAATGATGTGCGGTGCGCGATGACGTCATCGCGCACCTCACAGCAAAGGTCCTCTACATGAAGGGAAACTAGACGCTACGCGTCTAGTTCCCTTCGTGGAGAGGACCTTTGCTGTGCGGTGCGTGATGACGCCATCGTGCACTGCACAGTAAAGGTCCTCTCCACGAAGGGAAACTAGACGCGTAGCGTCTAGTTTCCCTTCACAGCGGGCAGCGGCAGCGGGACAGAGCGGGCAGCGGGGAGCACAGCAGCAGCGGATCTTGCCATGGTGCCGGCGCCCTCCAGAAGGCGGCGCCCCGGGCAAAAGTCCTGCTTGCCCGTGGCCCGATCCGCTACTTGATGAAGTCCAGTTGCTGACGGACGAAACGCGTTGGAAATACCTGCTGACATCTCCATCTATGGACAGATAAGCTATACAAAAATCGAAATTCTGTACGCATGCTCTCCAGCCATTTTTTTATGGACAGATAAGCTTTGAATAATTATCTATTCTGTACGCATGCCATAACAGCCGCGTTTATGTACTTTTATGTATCTTTATGTGTGATTATGTGTATAAAATTTTTGCATTTTTAATATATATATTGCTCAGGCTCTATATTGATCTTGTTGGAATAAGCTAGTTCCCTAATTAGGCCTGTGAAATTATACAATAACACAATACGAAATGTAAAACAGTACACACTATGTTTGCTTTTTCTGTTTTATTCACATGTTCTAAGCCACAAAATAGCGCTGCTTGAACTGAGCTTTGGCTTACCAGATAAGTGTTCTTATACCAATTATTATCACCCTTTCTGTACACCTTATTTTCCCTGGATATATTTATCACACTCTTGGGCGCTTGTTCTTACCAATTCTTTTAACACAATATATATATATAGTCTGAAGAGATTATAGGCGGCACTCACGGACTTACTCAAGAACGACCTGGAACCCCCAAGTCTGCTTACAACGTTTCGGATTTTAATATCCTTCGTCAGGTAACAAAATATACAAGACATAAAAGCTTACCTTTATACCAAACAACCAGCGTGAGAGTGTGAACGGTGCACGGCTCCCCCCTGTACTTCCGCTGATGTCATCACATTCAGACGGCGCCAGACGGAAACAGGGAAACTATTCTCATAGAGTCCGTCACCATGGAAACTGTGTACAAAGCAATAAACAGCGGTTCATATATACATAAAGCCAGGGATAAAGTATAACATATATTATGCAGTATGAGACCATCAGTCATCACATAAAACAATTGAGGGAGAGCATCTCGTTTAAACCATAAGGGGCAATCATATTGAGAAGGTGGATCCATTTAGCTTCGCATTGTAAAAGCGCTCTGGCCCTATCACCACCCCTCCTGTCCTCACTAACATGAGCTAATATTTTATAGCGTAGAGATAATAATGTGTGTCCCCTAGCTCTAAAATGTTTAGCGACCGGCTGCTCGACAATCTTGCCCTCCAGGGATTGTTTGATGGCACTACGGTGTTGCGCCATCCGTTCTTTAAACTGGCAGACTGTCTTCCCTACATAATATAAACTACACGGGCATTTAATACAGTAAACAACATATTTGCTGGAGCAGGTAAGTACATGCCTTAATTTAATCCTTCTGCCCGTGTGAGGATGAACAATATAGTCACCAGTCTCAAGGTAGGAGCAGGTTATACATCCTAGGCACTTATAATTGCCAGGTTTCCTGGTCATAAAGTGCTCTGTATTATTTTTGGATGTTCTCGAAATATCAGTATGAACAACATAGTCACTGATATTCTTGCCTCTGGTATAACAAGGGAGTAATTTACGTTTAGATAAATCAGGTAAATCAGGGTCAGATTGAACCACTGGCCAGATCCCCTTAGCAGTTGAGACCAGCTTCTTTGTAGCAACTGTGTAATTGTTGACCCAGATGACAGAGGTGTCAGCTTTATTCTCCACAGCACGTGTTTCAGTACTGAATTTAGGGTCCGCTAATGCTTTTAATCTAGCTGATTTTAAATCCTTGCTAAGATAACCCCTCTCTAGAAATCTCAGTGCGACTTACATAAACACAAACCATCCTAATTACAAACTGTGCAAATATACAAAAAAATTGTGCAAATATGCATAACAGGGAATGATGTGGGGCACACTCACATACCAGCCAGGGCCCATTACATATCCCACAGCGGGTCCCGCCGATCGCTCCACTGTGGAGCCACATCGGTGGTCCAGCTCGTCCGCAAGGTGTTGCCGTCCGGGGAAAGACGCGACGGCAATCGCCGCTCGTAGTCTAGCAATGTGTGTCACTTCCCATCCGTGGAACGCACGCGTCACACGGGCGGAAGTGTAGTGGAATATGGTGGAACGCGAACAGGGTAACTCCGCTATAGCAGACGCTCCGATCTCGTTCATTAAAGAGTCAATATCCAACACCAAAATACAGCATAATCCACATACACATTGTGTGTATATATGTATTTTTCAAGACAGCGGACCTAGCTGGTTGAGTGTGTACCAAACAAAACCCCGGTGTTAGAGCCATCAGCCGCAGATAAAAACAATCCCCATTTATTATTACATCAGAGCAACATAATGAAGCTAAAATGGGAAGGGTGTTGCATAAATAAATACTGTGGTCACTAATGAGGAGGGTTGGTGACATCGGTCCATATCTCTAAGGCACAATTTAAATTATATTGATTCCTCCAATGAGGTGACCAGAGTCGACCAAACCCCCCAGATAGATGGCCCAGTCTAATAGTTTTACACCAAAGGATATTCATGCATTATCAATAATAGATTTCTATCAACTTCCCAATATAAGCATGGATCCCAATAGGGAAATCAAAAAGTTTAAAAAAAAACCATGGATAAAAAAACCATGAATAGAGAAAAGTGTGTCGGTCAGATCGTCCATTTAGCAATATAGAACATTCCCTTTCAAAAAGGAAAGAGGGGAAAAAAGGAAAAACGGGAAAAAAACTTTTTATATATTTATTTAATTACATGGATCTCACTGGTCTCATCGCAAGAAAAAATTCAAAGGATTAGATTCATTCAGTCCGTGAGGAGCCACCGAGTCCAGTCTATGTATCCATCTTGATTCTAATTTTTTTAAAAGGAGTGATCGGTCCCCACCCCTCTTGGGTATAGGAACCCAATCAATAATACGCACTTCAGCGCAGCCACTTGATGTCCTGGTGTCAGAAAATGCTGGGCGACAGGCTTGTCAGTACGTCCTGTCAATAGTGCTTTATGGATAGAGCTACGGTGGTTCGCCATCCTCTCCCTGAAAGTGCATGTGGTCATCCCCACATAGGGGAGACCGCACGGGCAGAGCAACATATAGATTACATGGTCAAGGCGGCAGTGCAGCCGGAATCTGATGTTAATCATTTTCCCACTCCTGGGGTGTGGGAATTTGTCCCCAACTAGCATGGAGCGGCACGTAACACATCCCAGACACTTTATACAGCCCTTCTTTTGTGGATTTAGCCAGCCACTTTCTTTATTCTCACCCTGTTTTGCTGGGTGCATTAGGAGCTGTTTCAAATTTCGGCCACGTCTGTAGGCCATCATTGGTGGATGTTCAAACATTCCCTTTAGTTTAGGGTCAGACTTCAATATTGGCCAGTGTCGTCTTAGTGATGATCCAATGTTAGTTGATTTGCCATCAAATTGTGTAACGTATATCATCTGTGCCTCTTTTGATGGTTCACGCTGTACACATTTTAAGCGTGCTTTCTCCAAGCAATTATTAATCGTGCTCTTTTTGTACCCCCTCTCCAGAAAGCGCGTCTTCATCTCCAAAATTTGTGTCTCTACTGTTACTGGATCTGTATTATTCCTCAGTACTCGCATAAACTGAGAAATAGGTAGACTTGACCTAAGTGCGGGTGGATGATTGCTTGTAGCATGCAAGATCGTATTCCGATCTGTCTCCTTTCTAAATAGGGTGGTACCCAGTCTAGGACCGTTACGAAAAATAGTTAGGTCCAAAAAATTGATGGAGTCTTCACTAGTATGACCAGTAAACCGTACTGTAGAATCTAAAGTATTTAAGTGTTCCAGCATGCTATTGAACTCAGACACAGTGCCGTCCCACAGCATGAATATATCATCTATAAAACGTTTGTAATAGATAATTTTACTACCATATATGGATAAGATATTAGTCATCTCATATTGGTGCATAAAGATACCTGCATATATGGGGGCCACATTGGAGCCCATGGCCGTTCCAGAGCACTGCATGTAGTAGTCACCCTGGTACGTGAAGTGATTATTAGTCAACTCTAAAAATTCCAAAAGTCCCTCAATGGGAACTGCCAACGTGTTTACTGAGATAAGGAGTTCCCTTACTGTATCAAGACCCAAATTATGGGGAATTATAGTGTACAATGACGACACATCTAATGTTGCTAACATAATTCCCTCATCAATATCACCAAGTTCCAAGATTTTGGCTAGGAAATCCCCTGTATCTTTTAAATAGCTTGGGATGAAAGGGGTCAATTCCTGCAGAAAGGTATCTACAAACATCGCTAGAGGTTGAAGGAGTGACCCCCTGGCGGATATAATCGGTCTGCCAGGGGGGCTGACCAGAGTTTTATGAATTTTGGGAAGAGTATAGAGTATCGGACAAGTGGGATGCTCCACCTTCAAGAAGAGAGCTATTTGCTCAGTCAGCCACCCCTGACTGACCGATCGATCCACCAGGGAGTCAACCTTCTTTTTAATAAGTGGCATCGGATTGATATCACATTTGGTATAAGTACCAACATCAGATAGTTGGCGCCTGACTTCCGCATCATAATCCTTAAAGTTCTGAATGACTACGGCCCCGCCTTTATCAGCGGGCCTAATGACAATACTGTCTTTTTTACGTAAGTCATTCAGGGCTCCGCGTTGTTCAGGCGTCAAGTTGCCAAATGTCCTGTCGGGTGCATGTTTAAAATCGCTTTCAGTCATTCTCAGAAAGGTGCGTATACTCGGGCTGCAGGTCGGTGGGTCAAAAACACTAGGCTTCTTAAGAATGGATGATCGAGTCACCTCAACCTCTTGCGCCCTGGTTTTATCACTAAAAAATTCCCTCAACCTTAGCTTCCGTCCAAATTTATAGTGGTCAACCGCTAGATTAAAGTCATCATGTCTGGCTGTTGGCACAAAGGACAAACCAAGCGACAGGAGTGAAGTCTCACTCATAGTAAGATCATGGTCAGATAAATTAAATACGCTGGTTAGTCCTTCTTCCTCCGCCCGCTTCTCTTTGAAGCCGCCCCTCCTTGGATGGGGTCTTCTACTTCTACTCGGTTTTTTACTGATGCTGTTTGTTTGCCTCTGCCTAAAAAACCACTTGGCGGTCTTGTTCCCAGAGAGTCAGAGTCTGAGGCTGAGTGAGATGTGGATGAGTCTACACTCAATTGGTATCTATTGCGAAATGGTCTATTCTGTCTAAATCGTCTAGAGTTACCAGCACCACCTGTTAGCCATCTATACACCTGATGAGTAGCATAATCATGGTTCACAGCCTGTAGTTTTTTCCTTTTAAATGTTACCAATTCATCCCTGAATGAGTCAACCTGAGTCTGAATTTTTTCACACTATGTATCTGTTTTATCAGTTTTTAATGCTTGTTGGTGGGTTTTTTCAAATTTAGCAATTTCTTCCCGAATTTTACACCCCAGTTGTTGTCTCTTTGAAGATGTGAGTGCGACCGTCATTGGATTTATATATATATATATATATATATATATATATATATTGTCAAAGTCGAAAAATATTGAAGAACACACAGCACGTATAAACTGCACACACATGCCCACTGCGCGAGCACTCGTTCTGCCGTGCGTGCACATATCCGCAGTTTGCGTATGGTCGCTCCCCGCGGTCGTGCGCATTAGCGCGTCGTATGGGTATTTATGGTAGAGTTTGTGAACGCATGAAAAGCTATCAAAACACATTACATATTTAATCCAAATAGTGCACAATGTACACATAGTCTCCTTGCACCACATCAGAAAGTTACAACAGTTTAAATGATTCCAGAACAAGGGAATTCACATTTTCAGGATAGGAGGGGACAGACTAAGGTTATAAGGTGGTGTTGGGTATCCAGCTGTAGGGTATTTTAAGGGAAACATTCTGCAGAAGATCACATGTTCCTGCGGATAGTTATGTGCAGAAGCAGAATATAGATATAAACTGTATTTACTGTATATTATGTATGCGGCAGGAATCCAGAGGAGACCACCCACAAGAGCAGTTGAGAAAGACATTGCCTACCTTTTCAAATCGACCTATGACCTCTCCTGTACTGTAAAAGTGCATTCCTGTGTCCAATGGACAAAGGACTTACAGTATCCATTGTATTGCTTTTGGAAGACTTGTATAAATAAAGCCTGCTGCTGCCCGGCCAGTTACAAGACTCTCAACGCTATCAACCTGATAGCGGAGGACCGGACCGGGAAGCGCACGCGAATATTCTCACGTATGTACATTGACTGTAGCCATTTACTCTGTTGTATTGTAGTGCATAATTTGTATTGTTAACCCCCTTTCAGAAATATTACTCTGTGGTGTCGGAACCCAGTGATTAACTACAAATCGGTGTTGTGTCCTCTTTTCCCTGCTAACATTTAAAGTGTATTACATCGCATTGCTATATAAGGTTTAAAGTGTATCTCTGGGTGTGTGCGCGCTGTGTGTACTTTGTACCCCCAGTGCGGCGTTCGTACGCTAAGTCCGTACAGTGATACGGGACTCCGTACGCAAACTGTGTATAAAGTACGTAGCGTGTGTATTATGCTTAGCGGCCGCAGAGGCTAAAGGTGTAAAGTGTAATTAAGGTGTGTTTAAGGTATAGCTTTCATTTCTGTAAGATAATCGACATTATCAATTTGGGGCATCGTCCGGTTTTCCACATATCCACAGCCTAACAGGTCACAGCAGACTTTACCTATCAGCAAAAGGGTGGACAGGTATCCTACACATCCTTTTCTTGGTCGGTGGATGCACTGAGAAACCTTATTTAATTGCTGATTAGATGGCGTCTGCTCTGTATGGTTTGTAGGGATGCTGGTAGAACTCGTAAGATAAACAGAAAAAAGCTATTTAAAATCTGTAAATTTATTTTTGGCGCCAAATGCGTACACCACAAAAGCGTACACCCATACTCTTTGTACACCGCTCACATTGTTGCCATAGGACTGATTGCTAGATTCATAATATAAATATTAAGGAAGTAAGTGTAAAACACAAACACAGTCTGGCCTAGTTATAAGGGTTTATACAGAAAAGAAACTGTGTGGCGTGTTAAGTGAGCGATTATAGGCCCTCATTCCGAGTTGTTCGCTCGCAAGCTGCTTTTAGCAGCTTTGCACACGCTAAGCCGCCGCCTACTGGGAGTGAATCTTAGCTTATCAAAATTGCGAACGAAAGATTAGCAAAATTGCGAATAGACACTTCTTAGCAGTTTCTGAGTAGCTCCACACTTACTCGGCAACTGCGATCAGTTCAGTCAGTTTCGTTCCTGGTTTGACGTCACAAACACTCCCAGCGTTCGGCCAGACACTCCTCCGTTTCTCCAGCCACTCCCGCGTTTTTCCCAGAAACAGTAGCGTTTTTTCGCACACACCCATAAAACGGACAGTTTCCGCCCAGAAACACCCACTTCCTGTCAATCACATTACGATCACCAGAACGAAGAAAAAACCTCGTAATGCTGTGAGTAAAATACCTAACTGCATAGCAAATTTACTTGGCCCAGGCGCACTGCGGACATTGCGCATGCGCATTAGCGACTAATCGCTCCGTTTGCGAGAAAAATATAACGAGCGAACAACTTGGAATGACCCCCCTAGTTAATATTGCTCACATTTATAGAAATTATGTAAGTAGTTTTATTGCATCCGCACATAAGTACACGTGGTACGGAACGTGAGGACAGCGTACACAACAAAACGTGCACGTGGTGCAAGGCCGCACACGTGGCATAGAGGTACGCACGGTTGTGTAATTACGCAAGCTTGCGTAGCGTTGTGTGCGCATAATAAAACCACACGATAGTTCGTTTAGTTTAAAGGTGGGACAGTATCCACGCTACAATAACACAAGATTGCCCAGTTTCCAAAGTTTAGTATAAAACTCTTATTTACTGTATTGCCTCTGGGAGTAAAACTGCTTATCTGAATGAATGATAATTTTCTGTACAGAAAAACCAAAGTGTATTTGAGTGAGCGAACGTAGGAGCAAGTGGAAATTTGAACCCCGAATTCGGGATCCCGTCGTTTGGTACACCAAGTGAGTGGAGACTTGGTGGCGTGAGGCGGCTGACTCACGTTAGTATAAGGTTTAAAATGCAAATCGTGAGGTGATTTGTAGCGGAGCGTGATAGTGCATTGTATAGCGAAGTATTTGAAATAAAAAGGTTTTTTTGGTATTACGCTCCGGACTGAGGGTCCCAGTTTGTACAACGACCCGTGGTCGTACGGCAGATAGAAAACAAGTACCTATACGCTGTGCGATTGGACCTCGCATTTGTGGATGCAATATATATAGCGCAACTGGATACCCCTTTACGTGCTTTGCGTAAAATCGCGGTACCATTAGCACTGTATAGAGCATAAGCAATTGTGATTTCTGTATAAAGTTATAGGGAGTTTTCGCTGGTCTCTCTCAGGAAAATCTCCAGTGGTGTATGTTCACTGGAATAGGTAAGTCACTCCTAAACACTTACAGTGAATAGAAATCAGATAGGGACCTCACTGGGTATGCGGTGGTCATTCTTGGAGTGAGTCGTGGTACCCGGCAGAGAAGGAGTGGGTGAAAGCGCTCTGAGAACTTTCACCGTCTACTCGGTGTGCATTGGGGATTGCGTAATAAGGAAAAAGTCCGCAATGTGATCCAATTGCATAAGTTGTGGACGTTTAGCCAGGGTTCAGGCTGAGGTGCCGCGGCCCAAGGGGTCAGCGAGGTTTGTTATATGTGTTAAATATGGATCATACACTGAAGACTTTTTGTCTGAATGGGTACGTATGACTGACAAAGATAGGGTACCATTCCCTAAAGTGGGAAGTTTTGAACCAGAGGTATTGCAGAATTTAAGGATAAGGATATGTTTAATAAAATTCAGAAAACAAAGGATTAGACATACAGATTGTTTAAATTTATGGCAACAAGAGGGGGATATACAAAGAGAATTAGCTCGCGCAGCAGGTTCCAAACCTGGCGGGAAAATGATGGCGATAGCACCACCACCACCGTATATTGTGGGGGAGAAAGTGGCTACAGACAATGGCACATTGGTACAAGATAAGAGTGTAATTGATAAATGTACTAATGCTAACCCTTGCCAGTTGTATCCCATTTTAAATTTTCCCCAGGACTGCGAGCAGGAAGATGAGCCCAGTACGATATCGGCACTCTCTCTAGCAGCCACCATACAAGACACTCAGGTGGGCACGGCCCAACCAACAAGAGCAGTAGTCAGGCCCCCTAGCGGAGGGATAAGTGAGGTCGTGTCCACAGGTAAGTACGGTACCGTACATTATGCAGAAACCATAGCACCCCACATTGTAGTATCAAACCAGAATGATGTAATTGAATTAAACCCTGTCAGGGTGATTGCAGTCCCCAATGGGAAGACTGACGCTCAGGAAGTCACTCCCATCAGGAACATTGCCATGCATTGTCCTTGGTCCCGGACAGAACTGAGGTCAATTATGTCAGAATTTCCTGATCCCAGGAAAGATCTAGTCCATGGGTCTTCAACCTGCGACCCTCCAGCTGCTGTGGAACTACACATCCCAGCATGCCCTGCCTCAGTTTTAGCATACCTTAATAGCAAAACTGTGGCAGGGCATGCTGGGATGTGTAGTTTCACAGCAGCTGGAGGGCCACAGGATGAAGACCCATGATCTAGTCGCATGCCAGAGGTTCATTAAAGAATTAGGTAACGCCACCGAACCCACAAACAAAGATTGGCGAACAGTGCTACGGGTATGTTTACCCTCCAATATTGACCCCGTGAAGTTCATAACTGATTGTAACTTAGACGCAGAGGTACCTCTCACTGAGGAGTACACTCAGGAGAATGTGCGGCAAATAAATCTGCAATTTGGAGTATATTTCCCTACTGTTGTCAAATGGAATAAAATCTTTTCCATAAGACAAAAGGAAGGTGAAATGGCATCTGAATATTTCCATAGAGCACTGCAGGAAATGGCTAGATATACTGGGTCGAGGACATTAGGGAAAACGCACACCACAGGCAGGTAGCCGTTTCTGTATTAATGGACGGGTTGAAGGACACACTGAGGACAAGGGTACAGACCTCTCTACCAAACTGGAGAGGTATCTCAGTGGCTGCACTGAGAGAGTCCGTTATCAAGCATGATAGAAACATCGTTAAACACAGGGAGTCACAGGGGGAGAAACTAATGACTGTAAGTATAGGTGCCCTTACCACAAAACGACATCAGCCGAAACCCCAGACCCCTGATGGTAAGTCACGTGAAGCAACATGCTATAATTGTCACAAGGTAGGACATAAAAAACCATTAGGACATTACGCAAGGGAATGTATAAAAACCACGAGTAAAACAATTGCGGCAATGGGAGTAACAGGAACAGTACAACACTACCCTTTGAGCAGACCTGCAGAGATTACGATAGGGCCCTTGCAAACCAAGCATTCCTTTTTGCTGGCTGCAGCGGCTCCGACTAACCTGCTTGGAAGAGATTTATTGTGTAAAATGCGGTGTGTCATATACTGTACTCCTGAGGGTGTCTTCTTGGATATACCTGAGAACCACGGTCAGGAAGTGCAAGATATATTAGACACCCCTCAAAGGCTAATGTCGCATTCTGCTGTTATAGACAAGTGTTCAGCAAAGGTAGAGGAAATGATCTTACCAGATTCCCTTTGGACCAAAGATGGACAAGACACTGGATTGATGGCGAATGTAGCTCCGGTAGTAGTGCAAGTAAAAGACGGTAGGATAGCTCCAAAAATCCCTCAGTATCCTCTGAAGCCAGAGGTAGAATTAGGAGTGTACCCCATCATAGAGCGATTGCTACAACAGGGCATACTAGTCAGGACATCCAGCACTGCCAATAGTCCCATCTTCCCTGTGAAAAAGAGTGGGGGGAGGGGTTACAGGCTAGTGCAGGATCTAAGGGGGATAAACAAGATAGTTGAGAGCCAATTCCCCGTAGTGCCCAATCCAGCTGTCATCCTCATGCAAATTCCCCCTACTGCGAAATTTTTCACTGTCATTGACCTCTGTTCTGCTTTCTTTTCTGTCCCTCTGCACCCTGACAGCCAATACCTCTTTGCATTTACATACAGGGGAGTACAGTACACCTGGACTCGTCTCCCCCAAGGTTTCATTGACAGCCCAAGTATTTTCTCCCAGGCTTTGCATGACTGTTTACAATCCTTTCAACCTGAGAGTGGATCAGTGCTAATACAGTATGTCGATGACTTATTGTTGTGTTCTGATTCACTTGAATCGTTCTTGAAAGACACGAAACAGCTTCTGTTTCATCTTTCCCATACAGGACACAAGGTTTCAAAGGATAAGTTACAGCTGTGCCAGACCAGGGTAAAATATTTGGGACATTGCTTGACTCAAGGACTTAGACATCTCACCGCTGATAGAATACAAGTGATTCGCGACATGACTCTGCCACAAACCCAGCAACAGATCTGCACTTTCCTTGGAATGTGTGGGTACTACAGAAACTGGATCCCAGGATTCTCCATACTGGCTTTACCCTTGCAAGAAATGGTCTCCTCGAACAAACCAGATCGGATCTCGCACACAGATGAGTCCGAATTGGCCTTTGAGAGACTCAAACAGTGCCTATCACAGGCACCTGCATTAGGTATGCCAGATTATGGGAAGCCTTTTGAATTATACGGTACAGAAAGTGCAGGGTGCGCAGCAGGAGTTTTAACCCAGAGACATGGTGATGCCAGCAGGCCGGTAGCTTACTACAGTGCACAGTTGGACACTGTAGTACGGTCTCTCCCCACATGCTTGCGAAGTGTTGCAGCGATAGCTTTGCTAGTAAGTAAAAGCGAAGACGTAGTGTTAGGACACAACCTGACAATCCATACACCTCATGCTGTATCAGCCTTACTGAACTCTGCCCAAACCAGAGATGTCTCATCGGCACGGTTTACAAAGTGGGAATTAGCACTAATGGCCCCTGTAAACATCACCATAAAGAGATGCAGCGCACTAAATCCTGCAACTTATCTGCCAAGTGTGCCTGGACAGACACAAAGGGTGGAGGATGAGAATGATGGTGAAGGAGGATTTAGTACAGATACTGATACGCAAGATTGTATGGAATACCTGAATCAGACTTTTACTGCAAGACCTGACATCAGTGACAACCCACTGGAAGGCGTAGATTTTACTTTTTACACTGACGGTAGTTGCCACAGACAGACGGATTCGGGAGACTTGTGTACTGGATACGCAGTCGTAGATGACAGAGGTATCATAGAAGCTGAACCCCTGGGTCCACCGCACTCAGCACAAGCTGCTGAGCTGGTCGCCCTAACCAGAGCGTGTGAATTGGCCAAGGGTAAGTCAGCCAATATATATACAGATTCTAGGTATGCCTTTGGAGTAGTGCATGATTTCGGGGCCCTATGGCTCCTCAGAAATTTTATGACGGCAGCTGGCACACCAGTAGCGCATGCATCCCACATAAAAAGGCTTCTAACAGCGATACAAGAACCAGACAGAGTGGCTGTTATCAAGTGCAAAGCACACACTTACAACCAAGACCCAATCTCACTTGGTAACAGCCGGGCAGACGAAGCTGCTAAATCAGCAGCCAGCACCCCCATACAAACAAACATCACATCACTGATGACATTCAACACAATCAACACACAAAAATTAATTGAAATGCAAAACTTGTGTTCTCCACAGGAAAAGGCGGTCTGGAGGTCAAAGGGGTATGGCCAGGAGTCCTCAGGACTCTGGACAGGTGGACACGGTAAGCCAGTGGCCCCCAGAGCATATCTTCCAAGCTTAGCTGAGGCGGCACACAGTCTGACTCATCTAGGTAAAGAGGGTATGTGTAAGCTGGTGAGAGCCTACTGGTGTGCGCCAGGATTCTCTTCTCATGCAGGTAAGAGAGCAATGACATGTCTTACTTGCTTGAGGAAGAATATTGGAAAGTCAATACCAACAGAACCATCCCATATCCCTCCGACAGACGGTCCTTTTTAGGTAATACAAATTGATTTTATACAGTTACCACCCTGTAGGAATTTAAAATATGTGTTAGTCTGTATTGATGTATTTTCCAATTGGGTAGAAGCGTTCCCCACTGCCACAAATACTGCTACGTTCACTGCAAAGAAAATTGTGCAGGAATTTGTGTGTAGATATGGTATCCCTAGAATAATTGAAAGCGATAGGGGTACCCATTTTACAGGTGAGGTCTTTCAGGTAATGTGCAAACTGATGGGAATTAATAGCAAGCTGCATACTCCGTACCGACCACAGGCGAGTGCGAAGGTGGAGAGAATGAACAGCACTATTAAGAACAAGCTGAGAAAAGTGGTGGCTGAGACTGGATTGTTGTGGCCAGAAGTTTTGCCACTAGTATTGTACAGCATCAGAACCACTCCCAGGTCCCCCCTTAACCTATCACCCTTTGAGATTCTTTTTAGCCGACAACCTCATGCAATGATAGACCCCAGGATGATTTGAAATGCAATAACGAAGTGACTGTAAAATATTTGGTTAGGATGAGCCAGCAGCTGAGGAATCAAAATAGAAATCTAAAGCTGGTGATTCCTGACCTACCGAACCGTAATTGTCATGACATTGAACCTGGGGATTATGTAATGATTCAAAATTTTCTACGCTCAGGTTGCCTCATTGACAAGTGGGAAGGACCGTACCAAGTCTTGCTAACCAGCACGACAGCATTAAAGGTTGCCGAAAGAGAGACTTGGGTCCACTCGTCCCACTGTAAGAAAGTCGCTGACCCGGAGAGAACCCGTGACAAAGAACAGAGTGTAGAGAACATCGTATCACTGGAGTGTCTGTTCCGGGAAGGTTGAGAGGCAGTACTGTTGAGACGGCACCTGAGCGTGGAGAACAACAAGACCAGAGGCGGTTGTCGCACCAGTTTTTTTATTTTCTCCATCTCCCACTACCCTCCTTCTCTCCTTCTCTTTCTCCCCCTTCTTGTTTCCCTTCTCTTCCCTTAACAAGATGGACTTACCCCAAGAGACTGCGTTCCGGGTTTTCCTGTTAATCCTGTTGTTGACCAGGACAGTCTGTTTCGGTGAGGGTCCCAGAGAGGTCGAGAAAGGATCTGGAATGGGTTCTGATGGCGGGGATGGATTTGTAGAATCTCAAGAGCAACACATCACTCGAGCAAAGGCGAGTATCAGAAAGCGATCTGGTAGTCAGGGAGCTCGGAGGCACTGTGAAGGGTTATTGGCTGAGGAAAATTGCATTTGTAGGAATTGTGAGAACATAGTCGAGGATGGGTGCATCCAGAGATGTCAGTCCAGCCTTAATATCAATATGGACCGTCATCCGTTGAGTGATTACCACTCACTAGTGGGTAAGGTCTTAAATCAGACAGAATGCTGGGTGTGCTCACAAGCACCTTAAGGTCAGAGCAAGTCAGGATTAGTACCGTACCCTTTAGCAATAGATGAGGTACTCGAATTACGGGGTGGGAGACCGGTGGACAAGAAATTCAATATTTCTAGGCCCCCTAGCTTGAAGCTCCACCAGTATCATGTAGATAGATCCTTATTATGTTTTAATATTTCCAATTACCGAAAACCGGGAAATTGGGAAGTGACGTGGAATAACCAGACAATGACCTTCTCGCACAGAGCTGATAGGCTACCCATAGACTCTGAACTTGTACGCCAAATAGCCAACAGTGGAAGGTATTTTTGGTATAGGTATACTCGAGGAAGCAAGACCATGTGGGTCGGAGAAGTATCACCAGGATACTGTGCTCATATCATCCAGCCTGATACTTGAAAGAAAACACAGAATTGGGCGCTAGTGTTTAAATTGGATGTTAGCCGCACGTTCCTGGGGCTTGGTTCCTCTGCCACCACTTTAATAGAACAAGAAAAAACAGACTGGAACTGCGCTTAAAATCCAATTAAAGATTTTATTCACTCTATAAAAATTATATATATTTATACAATCACCGGCCGGATTTTATAAATTTGCACATACCATAAATATCCTGATAGAAACCTTCAACGCTTCTATAGCACATAATTAGCACATAATTGCCATGTTTAAAAAACATATATTAAAAACTCATTGCACACATAGTAGTTTTACTGACTATACGACTGCTCATAGGTGACTCCTATAACGTTGCAGGCGTCCCTGCAGTATATAGCATTACGTCTACTATCCGTGTTATTTAATTCTGTAGCAGCAAAGGAAAGAAATATTCTTGTAACGCCCCTTAGTCTGCAGGGTTAGGCACCTATGAGCAGTCGTATAGTCAGTAAAACGACTGTGGGGTATATTTACTAAGGTCCCGATTTTGACCGAGATGATGTTTTTTCTTCAAAGTGTCATCTCGGGAATTTACTAAACTCAAATCACGGCAGTGATGAGGGCATTCGTATTACGAATCAATACAATAAATCGGTCATTTACTAAAAAGTGCAAATCACAAACACTGCCGACAATAGCCAAACACTGCCGTACTGAAATACAATTCGTGAAAAAGTGCTAAAAAAAAACAGACCTGCTTTTTTTTACCGTGTTCGGATAGGCATGCACGGATCCATGAGATCCGTGCATGTTTTTCAGTGGGAAGGGGTGGGAAAGTGTTATTTTTTTTAAAAAAAATTGCGTGGGGTCCCCCCTCCTAAGCAAAACCAGCCTCGGGCTCTTTGAGCCAGTCCTGGTTGCAAAAATATGGGGGGGAAATGATAGGGGTTCCCCCATATTTAAACAACCAGCACCGGGCTCTGCGCCTGGTCCTGGTTCCAAAAATACGGGGGACAAAAAGCGTAGGGGTCCCCCATATTTCTGAAACCAGCACCGGGCTCCACTAGCCAGATACATAATGCCACAGCCGGGGGACAGTTTTATCTAGGTCCCTGCGGCCCTGGCATTACATAACCAACTAGTCACCCCTGGCTGGGGTACCCTGGAGGAGTGGGGTCCCCTTCAATCAAGTGGTCCCCCCCTCCAGCCACCCAAGGGCCAGGGGTGAAGCCCGAGGCTGTCCCCCCCATCCAAGGGCTGCAGATGGGAGGCTGATAGCCTTTTTGTCAAAAAATGAATATTGTTTTTAGTAGCAGTACTACAAGTCCCAGCAAGCCTCCCCCGCAAGCTGGTACTTGGAGAACCACAAGTACCAGCATGCGGTGGAAAACCGGGCCCGCTGGTACCTGTAGTACTACTACTAAAAGAATACCCCAATAAAAACAGAAGACACACACCTTGAAAGTAAAAGTTTAATACATACATCCACACCTCCATATACACATACTTACCTATGTTCACACGAGGGTCAGTCCTCTTCTCCATGTAGAATCCATGGTGTACCTGTTGAAAAAATTATACTCACAAAATCCAGTGTAGATGGCTCCTCTTCTTTTCTATTTGTAATCCTGGTACTTTGCAAAATAACAAAACGGACACCCGACCTCGCACTGAAAGGGCCCCATGTTTTCACATGGGACCCCTTTCCCCGAATGCCAGGAACCCCCCCTGACTTTTGTCTAAGAGGGTTCCATCAGCCAATCAGGGAGCGCCACGTTGTGGCACCCTCCTGATTGGCTGTGTGCTCCTGTAGTGTATGACAGGCAGCACACGGCAGTGTTACAATGTAGCGCCTATGCGCTCCATTGTAACCAATGGTGGGAACTTTGTGGTCAGCGGTTGACCGAAAGTAACCTCACCGCTGACCACAAAGTTCCCACCATTGGTTACAATGGAGCGCATGGGGGCTCATTTACATTTGGATGTAAAGGTGCATACAGACGGAGAGATTTTAACTATGAGAGATTTTGACTGAGCGTTTTGGTTTTGGGCGATTTTGGCTAACTCATTTAAGCAAGGGGATGCTTTTTCTTTTCCAGCGACCTAGCCAAAATTGACTTGCCTGCACAGTCTATTTTTAGCAGCGATAGCGACCTGGTGGGGATGCGCATCGCTATCGCTGGCTGTGCACACACAGAGCGATATACACAAACTTTCTGAGCGATTTTGACTATATAGTAAAAATCGCTCAGCTATATCGCTCCGTGTGTATGGACCTTTAGTCATTTTTATGACACGCCTCTCAGATGTAGCAGCACATGTCCGCACTGATAGGTGTTACTTTCATAAACTCCCTGAAATGCTTTTCAAAAGTATACAATTATACTTCATCAGTACAATTACACCATCAGTACTATCCCATCATGCATGTATCCCACTGGAAGACCTACTGCAATACTTAATTTCACAACTCAGCTTCCAGGATAAATGTAGAGATCTTTTCCTTTGAGCAACTATCAATCATTTAATCTAGGACAAATAACGTCAATATGAGGTCCAGATGTCTTCTCAAGGTCACCACTCTCTTAAAGCTTTGTGCTATTGTCACTGATATGTGCAGAGGAAGGATTACCAGCAGGAATCTCCCAACCATACATATAAGACTAATACTTCTATTCAACAACAAAGTTGTATTACAGTTTCCAAACCTTCCCTATATTATGATTTCTCCTTTCTGGATTCACAATAAATAAATAAATAAATAAATAAATACTAAATAATAAAAAACAGCTTTGATCTTTGCTCCAGAACACAAGCAACATAAATGACAGAAACATAAAGAATTCATATCTAACCTTACACAAGGTTCAGTATGACTTACCAACGGACACAATACCGACAGTCATAATTCCAACAGCCATTGACCTACAGTCAAAATAACGACACATTCAAAATACCAACATTCATTATGTCGACATGGTCAAAATGCCGACATAGTCAGAAAACCAACATTTGAAATGTCAACATGTCAAAATACCGACGTGACTTTTTCTATTTTTTTTATGTCAATGTCAACATAGATCAACATGGACACTGTTGGGCACCTGTTTTCCCCCCCAATGTCGACATAGGTCGACATGGACACTCGCCATGCTTTGGGCATGGTGCCTTGCTGCGCTCTGCACACTCTTCTATTACCCCTCCAGATCCACTGGGATGGTAAAGTATGAACAAGTCTGTTTTGGGACAAAAATTTCTTACACATGCATGTTGGCACTTTGACATGTCAGCATTTCAAATGTCAGTATTCTGACTATGTCAGCATTTTCAACATGTCCACATGATGTTTGTATTTTGACCGTGTCAGTATTTTGACTGTCGGTCAATGGCTGTCGGGATTATGACCGTCGGTATTGTGTTTGTCGGTAAATCAACTGCTACCCCTTGTACAGTATACATGGTTTGATTAAAATTTGGCATAAAAATAAATAATTATGGATATTTTTCTTAAGCTGGGTACACGCTAGGCGAAACGCTCCAAGAGCGATATCACCTAGTGTTTTCCCTACCCTCCTGGGCAGATGATATGGTGCGGACACACTGAACGATATCCATAACGATATCGTTCGGTGACGTCACCCCGCCACATGCAGTTTTGGCCAAAATAGCCAAAATTGATCTGCATTAACAGACAACAACAATATCGTTAACGACCTGCAGGAGCGTGCCTCGTTAATGATATAGTGCGTACACACTGGGCGATATTACAAACGATATCGCTTAAAAGGGTGAAAATGAGCAATATTGTTTAAAATATTACGTAGCGTGTACCCAGCTGTACACTTATTTAATAGTATAGCAACATTTTCAAATCTGTGCTGTAGAAACCAATTACATTGTAACTGATATTTATCTAATGCTGCTTAGAAAATTAACAAACAATTAAAGGTCTGGTTGCTAACAGTTATAACCAAGACTAGGTTACTAATAGGCAAACCTGTCTACTTAAATGGAAACCTACAGATTATGGGGGTGATTTAGAGGTAGACGCAGGGAAGCCACTCGCATAAGTGTCTGATGGTTTTCATCTGCTCATCCATCCAGGCCTCACTGCTCATGCGCCGCAATGGTTTGAAAAATGAGTTAGGAGCTGGTTGGTTGGTACTTTATTTCTGTCCTCTTTATCTCTCTTCAAGGCTTAGTACATAGACCCCAGAGGCGGTAACCATCACGGCGCAACTTATTAAATGCGAAGCTGCTGCATCACCATGTCAGTGTCACACTGGGAGTGGTGTGACGCACGACTATGGTGTCACAGGAGGAGCCAAGATTGCTGGTCCATCTCCACTTGTTAATATAAGAACAGTGGGTTAAGGGTGGGTGTTGCTTCTGAGGAGTAGGCCATGTGCCAGGCCTGGTGACAGCACATACTGTAAGAGCACATTGCACTGTTTTCCCCTCTAACCACAAGGTCAATTGGGGCTGACCCTTGAGGTATTACCAATATAGCGGTTGCCACCATAGGAAATAATGGAGCCAAGCGTCTCCATTCATTGCTAGGGGCAAACCGCGATAGGCTAAGCCCTGGGAGAACAAAGTCAATCAGGAAGCTGTTGCTATGGCAACAGCTCCTGATTGGCTAACAGGTCTCTCTAGTGGGGGGCGTGGCCTGGCTGGCAACTGATGTGGCTGCCTTTTAGACGAGCTCCGGCCTGCTGCCTTGCAAAAAGGCTCATTATCGGCATAAAAGTAGCCCTATCCCCCTTACATCATTACCCCAGTCCACACCTAACTGAACTCACCCCGGTGGGTAAGCGCCGCGGAATCGGGAGACGGCTTAGGCCGACTCCGCGGGGTTGCGGCCTTCCCACGTCTACTGAGCCGGGGCCTCGAGTCTGAAGACGTGACGAGAGGCGCGACGGAGGCATACGCGGGGATCCTACTACCGCGTCTCCTGCTGTGCTCCCTGTTGGTGCCTGACCCGCTGCTCCCCGCCGCTGACTGATCACCTGCACTAGCGGCCGGGATCCGGAGAGGGGGGACGAGAGAGGATCTTTGGACACCCGTGCTCCGGAGCGGCGGCCATCTTTGCTGGAAGAGGCGAGACGCTGTAGATGTGAGGTGCTGGAGCCTTCAGTGTGAGCCATGGGACGCCCTTACCTGCGGCTTCTTCCACCCCTCCCTTATAATACAATCTATGTGCCTGCTTGCTGCAGCTCTAATTGCAGAAACTAAAATACACAGCCTTAGCGATATTGGCTTATTCACCTCATTCTGCAAAAATAGAGCCTGTTCTGCCATCTCTGACTCCATATCACAATAATTTCCTCATCACCTATGTAATTAGTGCCAGCCATACACCACCGACTACTACCATCTTAGTAGCCCCCACCTCACCCTGTGAGGGCTGGAAATTACTCGATCTTCTGCCCATATAAAGTTCTCCACTCCCTGGATGACGCTGCTGGACAGGTTATTCAGGTGAGGAGGATAACCTTGGTCTGCGGGAAACGCTACATTCCTCTGCTCCTGCAACACTAGATGGTTCTTTCCCTCCTCCTAGCACCCAGTAGTGTTTACACTACGTATCCTTCTCTATACTCCTATGTGATATATATGGAATGATAAAGCGTAGTCGATGACCGTGATCACTCCTCTTACCAAATACAACATTGGCCATCCTTTAGCTTGCCTCACCATTGCATATAGTGTCTCTTGAACGTGTTATGGACAAGTTCGTCACCTTATCGGTTCCTAAACCTCAACGTATCAACGGAAGTGGTAGGGGGGGGGGGGGGGGGGTCCGCTCCTGACCTGCCTCCTGAATCTGAGCCCTGCGATCTCCCTACACTGGGTTTAGAAGGATCTGACATAATGCCTCCCAAAGCCTCTTCCACACCTCCGTCCTATGCTGAGATTGTGAAAGCAATTAAGGAAACAGTGGAACCTCTACTTCAAATCCAGGCGGATAAGCTGATGTCAGCAGTCTCCGATATCAAGTCAGAGTTAAACTCTATGTCTCACAAAATTTCCGTTAATGAGAATCGCATAGGGGCTAACTTTCAAGAGATCGAAGATCTAAAGCAGCAGGTGTCAGACCTGTCGTCCTCTCGACAGCATATGATGTCGAAGATAGATGATCTTGAAAATCATTTGAGGAGAAGAAATTTGAGGATAATAGGCATTCCGGAATCCATTAAGGGCCAGGACTTGTTCAAATTTCTGCTGTCCAATTTACCTGAATCACTCGGGATCCCTGAGGAGTTGTCCTCATTGTGTCACGATCCGGGTATCTGGACGCCATTACTTACCCTTCAGATGCCTCCTAAGGCGGGCTCAGCGTTCCAGGACCGGATTCCGCTGTTCCTGAGTTTCCACATACAGAGTGGTCTTTTCATCAGCCGCGGCCTCCGCTGTGCCCGCGTGGTTAAATGTGCATCTATCAGCCTGGCGTCTCCTGTCTCCGGTGGCCGGCGCCGCCATTACTGTTTCCCAGACCACATGGATTACAAACCAAACTTCCCTCCAAGTGTCTGCATGGGCGCAGCCATCTTGGATTCTGTCATCTGATCATTTCCACCAATCTGCTGTCTGTGTTGTTGATTTGCATAATTGCCTAGCCAACCCCTTCCTTGCTGCAGGTATAAGTAAGCTGTACTTGAGCAAGGAAGACGTCAGTGCTTTGGTTGTCAAACCTAGTTCCTGTTTGTCTCTCTTCTATGATTGTCTTCCAGGTTCCAGCTCCTGTCTCAAGACTTCCACCATAGAGACCCGCACCAGCATTCCACCTGCGGTGTAGCCTGACTCTCCAATCCATTGTGGATTCATCTGTTTCCAGCTACAACACTACCTGCTTCCAGCCTCAGCTTCCAGCAGAGTACAGCTTCCCTTAAAGGGCCGGTGTCCTTTCTACACTTTACCACTCTCCACCGGAATTATTATTTCTCCGCTCTCAAGTTCTACATTTCAGTTCACATTTCATCGCTCCCAAAGTTCATTTATTATTTAACTGGTTCCAGCCAGTATCCACTCCGTGCTAACAACAGTCTGGTTCCAGCCAGTATCCACAGCAGCTGTTTTACCTTCAGCAACCCAGCTCTTCCTGGAACACCAGCTGGTATAATCCTGGGTTATCTCCATTGCTACAGCCGGGCCTGGTAAGGACTTTCCATCTAGAAGATCATAAGAACTATCTCACACTACCAGTGCCCTGTGGCTCCTGCCATGCTGTAGTACTCAGGAACTGTATTTATTCTTTGCTGACTTTTACGTTTTCTTTTATTGCTGCTGTGATGCGGAGTTGTCATAATAAACATCATTGACTTTTATCTAAGTTGTCGTGGTCACGCCTTCGGGCAGTTATTATTCATGTTACTTACATGTCCAGGGGTCTGATACAACCTCCCAGGTTCCGGTACATCTCAGCCCCTACAACTGAGGCTGCCTCCCGTCAGCTCAGGCCCTCAGTTGTGACAGTAAGCACTGACCTAATGAATCCAGCCGGAGACCAGGATCAAGCGGCCAGGCCGATGCAAGAACTGGCAGCCCGACTAGAACATCAGGAGGCTGCACAGGGCCACATCATCCGCTGTCTCCAGGATCTCTCTACTCGGCTGGATGGGATTCAGACAACTCTCCGTGGATCAGGCGCGTCTGGTGCGTCAACCACAGTGACTCCAGCTATAACCCCACCCACCTTACCCATTTCTGCTCCACGTCTTCATCTTCCAACGCCAGCAAAATTTGACGGATCTCCAAGATTCTGCAGGGGATTTCTCAACCAGTGTGAGATTCAGTTTGAGCTACAACCTGGCAATTTTCCCAGTGACCGTACAAAAATTGCCTACATTATTTCTCTTCTCAGTGGCTCAGCCCTTGATTGGGCATCACCATTATGGGAGAGGTCCGACACCCTGCTATCTTCTTACACTGCATTTGTGTCAACATTCAGGCGCATCTTCGACGAGCCAGGCCGGGTAACTTCAGCTTCGTCTGAGATTCTCCGTTTACGCCAGGAATCACGTACTGTAGGACAATATCTTATACAGTTCCAGATCCTGGCATCCGAACTGGCATGGAACGACGAGGCCCTGTATGCTGCATTCTGGCATGGTTTATCCGAGCGTATTAAAAATGAGTTAGCTACCAGAGACTTACCCTCCAAGTTAGATGAGCTAATCTCACTTTGTACGAAAGTTGACTTGCGTTTCAGAGAGAGAGCAACTGAGCGTGGAAGATCATCTGCTCCAAAATCTTCTACTCCTCCTCCTCGCCAACTGTCACCAACTACAGATGAACCCATGCAAATTGGCCGTTCCCGTTTAACTCCTGCTGAGCGCCGAAGACGTCTCTCCGAGTTTCTCTGTCTGTATTGTGCAGCTTCGTCTCACACCATTAATGCCTGTCCCAAACGTCCGGGAAACTCCAAATCCTAGCTCGCCAAGGAGAGGGCCGGCTAGGAGTAATGATCTCCTCTCCATCTCCTCAAGATTGTAACCTCCCAGTCTCGCTTCAAGTTGCTCAACGTTATCAGAACGTCATTGCCCTCCTGGATTCCGGAGCAGCTGGGAACTTTATTACTGAAGCCTATGTTAAACGGTGGTCCCTACCCACCGAGAGACTTCCTTCGTCCTTTTCCTTAACTGCTGTGGATGGCAGTAAAATTTTTGATACAGTTATTTCTCTAAGGACTCTACCAGTTCGTCTGAGAGTGGGAGTTCTTCATTCCGAACTTATTTCATTTTTAGTGATTCCAAGAGCCACACATCCTGTGGTCCTGGGCCTTCCATGGCTCCGTCTTCACAATCCTACAATTGATTGGACGACTACGCAAATCCTGGCATGGGGTTCCTCCTGTACTAAGACATGTTTGTTTAAAGTGTTGCCTGTCTGTTCTTCCTCCCCCAGGTCGTCTGATGTTCCACCTCCTCCATATCAAGATTTCACGGATGTGTTCAGTAAAGCTTCTGCTGATATCCTTCCTCCTCATAGAGAATGGGACTGCCCGATTGATCTCGTTCCAGGGAAGGTTCCACCTCGAGGCCGAACTTATCCGTTGTCTCTCCCCGAGACACATTCTATGGAGGAATACATTAAAGAGAACCTAGCAAAGGGGTTCATTCGACCTTCTTCTTCTCCAGCCGGCGCAGGCTTCTTTTTTGTAAAGAAGAAAGATGGTGGTCTGCGGCCGTGCATCGACTACAGAGGTTTGAACGACATTACCATCAAGAACCGCTATCCTTTACCCCTGATTACTGAGCTCTTTGACAGAGTTAGCGGAGCTACCATCTTTACAAAGCTGGACCTGAGAGGTGCATACAATCTCATCCGGATCCGTGAGGGTGACGAGTGGAAGACCGCATTTAACACCCGTGACGGACATTATGAGTACCTCGTCATGCCCTTCGGATTGAGCAATGCTCCAGCTGTCTTCCAGCATTTCGTCAATGAGATCTTCAGAGACATTCTATACCGTCATGTCGTGGTCTATCTAGATGATATCCTCATTTTTGCCAACGATTTAGAGGAACATCGTTTCTGGGTAAAGGAGGTTCTGTCCCGTCTCCGTGTCAATCATCTCTACTGCAAATTAGAGAAATGCGTCTTTGAAGTCAAGTCCATTCCGTTTCTAGGGTACATTGTGTCCGGTTCCGGACTAGAGATGGATCCTGAGAAACTACAAGCAATCCAGAATTGGCCGGTACCCTTAACCCTCAAAGGGGTCCAGAGGTTCTTAGGGTTCGCCAATTATTACCGAAAGTTTATACGAGACTTTTCCACCATTGTGGCGCCTATTACTGCTTTCACCAAGAAGGGTGCTAACCCGTCCAAGTGGTCTGAAGAAGCCATGCAAGCTTTTCATCTTTTAAAACAGAGGTTCATCTCTGCACCTGTCCTGAAACAGCCTGACATCGACTCTCCTTTCATCTTAGAGGTGGATGCCTCCTCCGTTGGAGTAGGAGCGGTGTTATCTCAGAGGGCTAAAGATGGTCATTTACATCCTTGCAGTTTCTTCTCACGGAAGTTCTCCCCAACGGAGCGCAACTATGCCATTGGCGACCAGGAGTTGCTAGCCATCAAGCTCGCTCTAGAGGAGTGGAGATATCTGTTGGAGGGAGCTTCTCATTCAATCACCATCCTTACAGACCACAAGAACCTTCTATATCTAAAAGGCGCACAATGTCTCAACCCTCGTCAGGCCAGATGGGCACTTTTCTTTTCCAGGTTCGACTTTAAACTCCAGTTCTGTCCGGGCTCTCAGAATCGCAAGGCCGATGCCCTTTCCCGCTCATGGGAGCAAGAAAATGAGTCAGAGTCTTCAGACAAGCATCCTATTATAAATCCGTTGGCATTCTCCACGGTAGGGATGGACTCTACGCCCCCATCAGGGAAAAGTTTTGTGAAGCCGACACTAAGGAAGAAGCTCATGCATTGGGCCCATGCTTCCCGTTTTGCCGGACATACAGGTATCCAAAAAACCCTGGAGTTTATCTCTAGGTCCTATTGGTGGCCAACTCTGAAAAAGGACGTTTTGGAGTTTATTGCATCTTGCCCAAAGTGTGCTCAACATAAAGTATCCCGCCAGTCGCCTGCGGGGCAACTGGTTCCACTATCTGTTCCCCGTCGACCATGGACCCATTTGTCGATGGATTTTATTACAGATTTGCCCATGTGCAACAAGTTCAATACCATCTGGGTGGTAGTTGACCGGTTCACCAAGATGGCACACTTCATTCCTCTCACCGGTCTTCCGTCAGCTTCCAAGTTGGCTCAAGTATTCATACAAGAGATCTTCCGACTCCACGGTCTTCCAGAAGAAATTATCTCAGATCGAGGAGTTCAATTCACAGCCAAATTCTGGCGAAGTTTATGTCAAGTCCTCCAAGTCAAGTTAAAGTTTTCCACGGCTTACCATCCTCAGACCAATGGTCAAACTGAGAGGGTGAATCAGGACTTGGAGGCCTTCCTCCGCATCTATGTGTCCTCCTCTCAAGATGACTGGGTTCAATTACTTCCCTGGGCCGAGTTCTGTCATAACAACCAGTATCATTCTTCATCTTCTTCAACACCATTCTTCACCAACTTTGGATTCCACCCTAAAGTCCCTGAGTTCCAACCGCTTCCAGCAACTTCTGTTCCCGCAGTGGATATCACCTTGCATCAGTTTGCCAATATCTGGAAGAGCGTACGATCAGCTCTGCTCAAGGCATCGTTCAGGTACAAGAAGTTTGCGGATAAGAAGCGTCGAGCAGTTCCTGCTCTCAAGGTGGGTGATCGGGTATGGTTATCCACGAAGAATTTGAGGTTAAGAGTTCCCAGTATGAAGTTTGCACCTCGCTACATCGGTCCTTTCAAAATTGATCAAGTCATCAATCCTGTTGCTTACAGACTCCAGTTACCTCCCTTCTTAAAAATACCCAGGACATTCCATGTTTCCCTGTTGAAACCGCTAATCTTGAATCGGTTTCATTCCTCACTTCCACCAACTCCGAAAGTCCAAACTCAACGAGGCGTTGAGTATGAAGTGGCCAAGATCCTGGACTCACGTCACCGTTACGGTCAACTTCAGTATCTCATTGACTGGAAGGGCTATGGTCCTGAAGAACGCTCTTGGACCAATGCCTCTGACGTCCATGCTCCTGCCTTGGTCCGAAATTTCCACGCAAAGTTTCCTTTAAAGCCTAAGAAGTGTCCTGGGGCCACTCCTAAAGGGGGGGGTGCTGTCACGATCCGGGTATCTGGACGCCATTACTTACCCTTCAGATGCCTCCTAAGGCGGGCTCAGCGTTCCAGGACCGGATTCCGCTGTTCCTGAGTTTCCACATACAGAGTGGTCTTTTCATCAGCCGCGGCCTCCGCTGTGCCCGCGTGGTTAAATGTGCATCTATCAGCCTGGCGTCTCCTGTCTCCGGTGGCCGGCGCCGCCATTACTGTTTCCCAGACCACATGGATTACAAACCAAACTTCCCTCCAAGTGTCTGCATGGGCGCAGCCATCTTGGATTCTGTCATCTGATCATTTCCACCAATCTGCTGTCTGTGTTGTTGATTTGCATAATTGCCTAGCCAACCCCTTCCTTGCTGCAGGTATAAGTAAGCTGTACCTGAGCAAGGAAGACGTCAGTGCTTTGGTTGTCAAACCTAGTTCCTGTTTGTCTCTCTTCTATGATTGTCTTCCAGGTTCCAGCTCCTGTCTCAAGACTTCCACCATAGAGACCCGCACCAGCATTCCACCTGCGGTGTAGCCTGACTCTCCAATCCATTGTGGATTCATCTGTTTCCAGCTACAACACTACCTGCTTCCAGCCTCAGCTTCCAGCAGAGTACAGCTTCCCTTAAAGGGCCGGTGTCCTTTCTACACTTTACCACTCTCCACCGGAATTATTATTTCTCCGCTCTCAAGTTCTACATTTCAGTTCACATTTCATCGCTCCCAAAGTTCATTTATTATTTAACTGGTTCCAGCCAGTATCCACTCCGTGCTAACAACAGTCTGGTTCCAGCCAGTATCCACAGCAGCTGTTTTACCTTCAGCAACCCAGCTCTTCCTGGAACACCAGCTGGTATAATCCTGGGTTATCTCCATTGCTACAGCCGGGCCTGGTAAGGACTTTCCATCTAGAAGATCATAAGAACTATCTCACACTACCAGTGCCCTGTGGCTCCTGCCATGCTGTAGTACTCAGGAACTGTATTTATTCTTTGCTGACTTTTACGTTTTCTTTTATTGCTGCTGTGATGCGGAGTTGTCATAATAAACATCATTGACTTTTATCTAAGTTGTCGTGGTCACGCCTTCGGGCAGTTATTATTCATGTTACTTACATGTCCAGGGGTCTGATACAACCTCCCAGGTTCCGGTACATCTCAGCCCCTACAACTGAGGCTGCCTCCCGTCAGCTCAGGCCCTCAGTTGTGACACATTGGAAATAGAGAGAGCACGCCGTTTGGGCCCACCCAGGGAAAGTAACCGAGCTGGGCCTCGCCCGGTCATCTTTAAGTGCCTGAACTTTCGCCACAAGCAACTGATCTGGTCCGCAGCTAGATCTAAGGGCCCTTTGCAATGGGATGGGCATCAGCTTTTCCTGTTTCAAGACTACTCTGTAGAGGTGTCCAGAGCCATACGAGAGATGTCAGTAGTCTGTTCCCAGTTGGTTCAATCTGGCACCAAATTTGCGCTGCTATACCTGACACGTCTGCGCATCTTCCTGCCCCAAGGTCCGAAAGACTTTTCAAATGTAGAAGATGCAAAGGCGTTTCTGCAGTGGGTGGCCGACACTTCAGAATCTACAGCAATGGACCAGAATGAATAAAATGGTAGACAGCGGGTTCTGCCACGAGGAATGTGTCAGGGACTGGTGATATATTAGCTCTAGTACTGTTTTACCACACTGTGCAGACTTCTAGCCAGATGATATCATTCTTATACATATTCTGATGTTTGCTTTCTTGTATGTCCTGCCGTGGCTATGGTGGCCTCGCGCCCGAGTTAGTGAGGCGCAGTGGTTAGTGGCGGATCATCTGTCCCTGCGCTCAGCTGCGTGGCAATTGGTTCTTTTGTGTTAATGTTTCGCTCCTTCGGGTATTATAAGATTCTCAGCCAATGCAATTTCTTACATTTTTGGTAAATGTGTCACCCATGTCTGTCTAACCCTCCCCTTAGAATGTGCTTATCCTTTTCTTTCTTTAGTAATCCTCAGCTGCCCAAATCACGCAGTTTTTTGGCCACCTGGAACTTATCTCTGTCATTTACTGGTGTAGTTATGCTTAGTTACCCTGTACTTGTCCTATATTGTCTTCAACTGTAAGTCACTGTTTTCCTGTTTTGATTATGTGCATATGTACTCTGTAATTGGGCACTGTGGAATCCTTGTGGTGCCATATAAATAAAGGATAATAATAATAATAATAATAAAGGGGAACTCTCTAATTTCCTCATTGTTTCTAGTTCGAGAGTGTTTACGGTCAATGTTGAGGGTTGTTTTTCTTTGTTCCTAGAAAACCGACCTAATGTCTCGTGACTGTTTTTTCTGTTCTCTGTTTTTCCTTCTTTCTTGCTTTAACTTTCATTTCCTCCCCCTCTCTGTCACATCTCTACTTTCTTCTTCCCCAGGGGGTTGGGATGGTACCACTTATTGGACTGTTGAAACATGTGACTTTACTATTACAGCTGCCTTTCCTTGCCTGGTATCACATTTTAAGGAATGCTATGTGCCTTGCTGAATTAACACTGTCACTTACATGTTATGGCTTCCCAGATTAAGATTTTCTCCTGGAATGTGAGAGGCATCCATTCCCCTATCAAACGCAGGAGGATAATTACATATATGAATAGGATGAAGGCAGATGTAATTATGTTGCAAGAAACCCATTTGACTCCAGATGAACACTTGAAACTTACCATGCTTCGTCAGAAACTCGTTGCATCATCATCTTACACCTCAAAAGAGAGAGGAGTAGCTATCCTGATTCGCAGGGGAATCTCATATAAGATACACCACCAAATAGCTGACACGGAAGGCAGATATATTATACTAGACTTAACTCTAGAGGGATCCCGATACATTCTGTGTAATGTGTATGCCCCCACCATTTACGATAAATCTTTTTATCTGAAACTCACTGACCTTCTTCGGCCATACGCCAGTACACCTGTTATTTTAGGAGGAGATCTGAACTTGGTCTCCTCTATGACTTTAGATAGAAAAGCGGCTTCTTCTTGGAGATACACCCTTCCCAAGATTAATCTAGCGTACTTATCTACTCAGTTGGGTCTCATAGACATTTGGAGACTCCACAATTGAAATTGAATATACATATTATTCTGCCACCATTAACTCATTTTTTCGCCTAGATTATTTCTTTGTTTCGGACACCCTGTCAGACAAGATTACTGATACTACCATAGAACCTATACTGATTTCAGACCATGCCCCAATCTCAATTACTATCCAGACCAAATTTATACTGGGCTCGTGTTCCCAGTGGCGGTTTCCGGCCAAGTTAGTGGGATCTCAACAATTCCAAGAAATGTTACATGCTGCCTGGGACTCTTATAAGTCCAATAATTCTATGCATGAATCGGACCCGGCCCTGTTTTGGCAGACAGCAAAGGCAGTGCTACGGGGCGAAATCATCGCATTTGTGGCCAGATTTAAGTAACAATTTAATTCCACCTATCGTACAGCCCAATCTTCCCTCACTTCCTCATTTCAAATGTTCAAGTCCTCTCCTACATCTGACACACATAACTCTTATAAACAGGCTAAATTACATTTTGATCAGGTCCTGACACAACTAGATAACAAATTCCTCAATGCGGGTAAACACAGTATTTTTAAATTCGGTAACAAATCCATCAAATTATTGTCCAATCTTCTTAGGGCTGATACTGGCCCCCACCATATAGCTGCCCTGAAGGATGGTGAGGGAAGATGCCACTTCCATGGCAATAAGATATCTGACATCCTCCACACATTTTATAAGGAATTATATTCCCAAAACCCTATTAATGAATCAGCTAAACTGGACTTTTGGGACGGTTTATCACTGCCGCAGCTCTCCCCTGATTTTTAGGACTCACTCATTGCTCCTATCACTTCCCAGGAAGTTCTAGACACAATTAAATCCCTCAAAAAATTGAAATCCCCAGGCCCAGGTGGATTGTCGTCTGAATTTTATAAAATTCTTTCTCCAAACATTAGTGGCCCTTTGGCTTCTTTTTATAACTCAATCTGCTCTACCCATTCAGTTCCCCAGTACTTCAATTCAGCATTGATTAGGGTCCTCCCAAAACCAGGACGGGATTCGCTGCTGCCTTCCTCTTATAGACCTATAGCGTTGCTCAACGTAGACTATAAAACTTTCACAAAAATCTTGTCTGAGAGAATGAAAAAAATACTCCCAAGTTTAATCCATGAAGATCAAACTGGATTTATATGGGGGAAGCATTCAGTGACAAATATTAGGAAGATTCTGACGGTTATTCAGGCCTTGGAGACGTCTCGGGCAGGTGGTCCTGCTTTCCTGTTATCTTTGGATGCCGAGAAGGCCTTTGACCTGGTTACGTGGGATCACCTGTTCGAGACTCTCCGCAAATTTGGCTTTTCCTCACAATTTCTCTTCACGCTTCAGGCTCTCTATCATGATCCCCTTACCCAAATTTTCACCAACAAATTTCTGTCATCCCAATTTCCTACTCAGAGAGGTACTAGACAGGGTTGTCCACTATCACCTCTCCTGTTCGCGGTAGCCCTGGAGCCCCTGGCTGTTGCTCTTCGACAACTTCCAGCTTTCACGGGTATTATGGTGGGTGATGTACACACCAAATTGAGTCTGTTCGCAGACGACATGCTCTTGTTTATAAGTTACCCTCTGACTTCTATCCCGGCCATTTTTGACACCATAGTTAAATTCGGTTCATTTGCTGGATACCGAGTGAATGCTAGCAAATCAGACCTTCTTCCTATTGGCCCCCAAACAGTCCCCACGTATCTTTCAGGACTCATTCCCCAACTTAAACTTAATACAGCCACACTGAAGTACCTAGGAATACACATTCCTTCGCAGACTTCTCAAGAGTACATAGCTAATTATACCCCTATCTTACACAAATTGAAGCTTCAATTGGACAACTGGATGAATCTCCCTCTTTCCATCCTTGGTAGGACTGCAGTGATAAAATCAGTTTCTTTCCCCAAACTGGCATACCTGCTCCAGATGCTTCCCATAATGATATCCAGGAAAGGTGCTTTATTATGCTCTAGAATGTTCTCAAATTTATTTGGAAAAATGGAAAACCTCGTATGCCCAAAGCCCGCACTTACCTTAGTAAACAACAGGGGGGGTTAGATGTTCCAAATATTCAGTTATTCGCTAAGACAGCCTTGTTCCTTCCGGTACTCCTCGGACTGGCTCTTAAATCAAAATTCTTACACAAATCCATCCCTGGAAGGGGCACTTTTTTACCCGTATTCTCCAGCTGCTCTCTTACATATGCCTATAAGAGATATCCCGAAAGATATCAGAACTAACATCCTATTTAACAATACTTACAAGGCCTGGGTAACGATCTATAGGAACCTTCTCAGTAATCCCTACTCTACCCCTTATATCCCTATTTGGGGCAATCCTGGTTTCCAACCGTCATTGCAAAATAAAATGTTCTGCGTTTGGAAACTGCAGGGAATTCACGCAGTTAAAGATGTCTTCGATCCGGGTGGCCACCTTCTCTCTTTTTCCCAGTTGCGTGAAAAAATAAGATTTTAAACCTACTGGTAAATCTTTTTCTCGTAGTCCGTAGAAGATGCTGGGGACTCCGTAAGGACCATGGGGATAGACGGGCTCCGCAGGACACATGGGCACTTTAAGAAAGACTTTAGGTCTGGTGGTGCACTGGCTCCTCCCTCTATGCCCCTCCTCTAGACCTCAGTTAGAGAAACTGTGCCCAGAGGAGATGGACAGTACGAGGAAAGGATTTTTGTTAATCCAAGGGCAAGATTCATACCAGCCACACCAATCACACCGTATAACTTGTGTATCAAGTAAACCGTTAACATTATGAAGAAATAACGTAGCATCAGTCCAACCTGATGGAACTATAACATAACCCTTATGTAAGCAAAACTATATACAAGTCTCGCAGAAGTAGTCCACACTTGGGACGGGCGCCCAGCATCCTCTACGGACTACGAGAAAAAGATTTACCGGTAGGTTTAAAATCTTATTTTCTCTAACGTCCTAGAGGATGCTGGGGACTCCGTAAGGACCATGGGGATTATACCAAAGCTCCCAAACGGACGGGAGAGTGCGGATGACTCTGCAGCACCGACTGAGCAAACCTTAGGTCCTACTCAGCCAGGGTATCAAACTTATAGAAGTTTGCAAAGGTGTTTGAACCCGACCAAGTAGCAGCTCGGCCCAGTTGTAGTGCCGAGACCCCTCGGGCAGCTGCCCAAGACTAGCCCACCTTCCAAGTGGAATGGGCCTTGACTGATTTTGGTAACGGAAATCCAGCCGTAGAATGCGCCTGCTGGATGGTATTACAGATCCAGCGAGCAATAGTCTGCTTCGAAGCAGGGGCGCCAACCTTGTTGGCTGCATATAGGACAAACAGTGCTTCCGTTTTCCTAACTCTAGCCGTTCTGGCCACATAAATTTTCAAAGCCCTGACTACATAAAGGGATTCAGAATCCTCCAAATCTCGTTTAGCCACAGGCACCACAATAGGTTGGTTCATATGAAAAGATGACACCACCTTAGGCAACAATTGAGGACGGGTCCGCAATTCCGCCCTATCCATATGGAAAACCAGATAGGGGCTTTTATGAGACAAAGCCGCCTATTCCGACACTCGCCTAGCCGAAGCCAAGGCTAATAACATGTCCACCTTCCAAGTGAGATATTTTAACTCCACCGTTTGAAGTGGTTCAAACCAGTGCGACTTAAGGAAACTCAACACCACGTTAAGGTCCCAAGGCGCCACCGGAGGTATAAAAGGAGGCTGAATATGCAGCACTCCCTTTACAAAAGTCTGTACTTCTGGGAGAGAAGCCAATTCTTTTTGAAAGAAAATGGATAAGGCCGAAATCTAAACCTTAATGCATCCTAACTTTAGGCCCAAATTCACTCCAGTCTGTAGGAAGTGCAGGAAACGGCCCAGATGGAATTCTTCCGTAGGAGCATTCCTGGCCTCACACCAAGAAACATATTTTCGCCATATACGGTGATAATGTTTAGCTGTCACGTCCTTCCTAGCCTTTATCAGCGTAGGAATGACCTCATCCGGAATTCCTTTTTCCGCTAGGATCCGGCGTTCAATCGCCATGCCGTCAAACGCAGCCGCGGTAAGTCTTGGAACAGACATGGTCCCTGTTGTAACAGGTCCTGTCGTAGAGGAAGAGGCCACGGATCTTCTGTGAGCATTTCCAGCAGATCCGGATACCAGGTCCTTCTTGGCCAATCTGGAACAATGAGAATTGTTCTCACTCCTCTTTTTCTTATTATTCTCAATACCTTGGGTATGAGAGGAAGAGGAGGAAACACATAAACCGACTGGAACACCCAAGGTGTCACTAGGGCGTCTACTGCTACCGCCTGAGGATCTTTTGATCTGGCGCAATACCTCTGTAGCTTTTTGTTGAGACGGGATGCCATCATGTCTATCTGGGGCAGTCCCCACTGACTTGCAATCTGTGCGAAGACTTCCCGATGAAGTCCCCACTCCCCTGGATGCAGGTCGTGTCTGCTGAGGAAGTCTGCTTCCCAGTTGTCCACTCCCGGAATGAACACAGCTGACAGTGCGCTTACATGATTTTCCGCCCAGCGAAGAATCTTGGTGGCTTCCGTCCTTGTGCCGCCTTGACGGTTTACATGAGCCACTGCGGTGATGTTGTCTGACTGGATCAGAACTGGTTGGTTGCGAAGTAAGTTCTCCGCCTGGCGTAGGGCGTTGTATATGGCCCTCAGTTCCAGGATGTTGATGTGAAGACAAGTCTCTTGACTTTTCCAGAGTCCTTGGAAGTTTCTTCCCCTTGTGACTGCTCCCCACCCTCTGAGGCTCGCGTCCGTGGTCACCAGGATCCAATCCTGAATGCCGAATCTGCGTCCTTCCAAAAGGTGAGCACTCTGCAGCCACCACAGCAGAGCCGGATTAAGAGCATGGGGGGCCCGGGGCACTTAAGACAGAGGGGCCCCTCAGTGGCAAACGCAGGATTTTCATAGGGGGGTTTCCATACGTGTGTGTTATGCATGGAGATTATACACACACACACACACACACACACACATAATAAGAATTTACTTACCGATAATTCTATTTCTCGTAGTCCGTAGTGGATGCTGGGCACTCCGCAAGGACCATGGGGAATAGCGGCTCCGCAGGAGACAGGGCACATCTAAAGAAAGCTTTAGGATCACCTGGTGTGCACTGGCTCCTCCCCCTATGACCCTCCTCCAAGCCTCAGTTAGGATACTGTGCCCGGACGAGCGTACACAATAAGGAAGGATTTTGAATCCCGGGCAAGACTCATACCAGCCACACCAATCACACTGTACAACTTGTGATCTGAACCCAGTTAACAGCATGATAATAGAGAAGCCTCTCGAAAAGATGGCTCACTACAACAATAACCCGAATTTTTTGGTAACAATAATTATGTACCAGTATTGCAGACAATCCGCACTTGGGATGGGCGCCCAGCATCCACTACGGACTACGAGAAATAGAATTATCGGTAAGTAAATTCTTATTTTCTCTGACGTCCTAGTGGATGCTGGGAACTCCGTAAGGACCATGGGGATTATACCAAAGCTCCCAAACGGGCGGGAGAGTGCGGATGACTCTGCAGCCCCCAATGAGAGAACTCCCGGTCCTCCTCAGCCAGGGTATCAAATTTGTAGAATTTTACAAACGTATTTGCTCCTGACCAAGTAACTGCTCGGCAAAGTTGTAAAGCCGAGACCCCTCGGGCAGCTGCCCAAGATGAGCCCACCTTCCTTGTGGAGTGGGCATTTACAGATTTTTGGCTGTGGCAGGCCTGCCACAGAATGTGCAAGCTGAATTGTACTACAAATCCAACGAGCAATCGTCTGCTTAGAAGCAGGAGCACCCAGCTAGTTGGGTGCATAGAGGATAAACAGCGAGTCAGATTTCCTGACTCCAGCCGTCCTGGAAACATATATTTTCCGGGTCCTGACAACGTCTAGCAACTTGGAGTCCTCCAAGTCCCTAGTAGCCACAGGCACCACAATAGGTTTGGTTCAGGTGAACGCTGAAACCACCTTAGGGAGAAACTGAGGACGAGTCCTCAATTCCGCCCTGTCCGAATGGAAAATCAGATAAGGGCTTTTGCAGGATAAAGCCACCAATTCTGACACGCGCCTGGCCCAGGCCAGAGCCAACAGCATGACCACTTTTTCTGTGAGATATTTTAACTCCACAGATTTAAGTGTGTCAAACCAATGTGACTTTTGGAACCCAAAAACCACCTGGAGATCCCAAAAGTGCCACTAAAGGCACAAAAGGAGGCTGTATATGCAGTACCCCTTTAACAAATGTCTGAACTTCAAGGACTGAAGCTAGTTCTTTTTTTGGAAGAAAATTGACAGAGCCGAAATTTGAACCTTAATGGACCCCAATTTCAGGCCCATAGATACTCCTGTTTGCAGGAAATGCAGGAATCGACCTAGTTGAATTTCCTCCGTCGAGCCTTACTGGCCTCGCACCACGCAACATATTTTCGCCAAATGCGGTGATAATGTTTTGCGGTTACATCCTTCCTGGCTTTGATCAGGATAGGGATGACTTCATCCGGAATGCCTTTTTCCTTCAGGATCCGGCGTTCAACCGCCATGCCGTCAACGCAGCCGCGGTAAGTCTTGGAACAGACAAGGTCCTTGCTGGAGCAGGTCCCTTCTTAGAGGTAGAGGCTACGGATCCTCCGTGAGCATCTCTTGAAGTTCCGGTTACCAATTCCTTCTTGGCCAATCCGGAGCCACTAATATAGTGCTTACTCCTCTCCATCTTATCAATCTCAGTACGTTGGGTATGAGAGGCAGAGGAGGGAACCCATACACTGATTGGTACACCCACGGTGTTACCAGAGCATCTACAGCTATTGCCTGAGGGTCCCTTGACGTGGCGCAATACCTGTCGAGTTTTTCCCAACGGTTTATAATCATGTGGAAGACTTCTGGGTGAAGTCCTTACTCTCCCGGGTGGAGGTCGTGCTGAGGAAAACTGCTTCCCAGTTGTCCACTCCCGGAATGAAAACTGCTGACAGTGCTATCACATGGTTTTTCGCCCCGCGAAGAATCCTTGCAGCTTCTGCCATTGCCCTCCTGCTTCTTGTGGCACCCTGTCTGTTTACGTGGGTGACTGCCGTAATGTTGTCCGACTGGATCAACACCGGCTGACCTTGAAGCAGAGGTCTTGCTAAGCTTAGAGCATTGTAAATGGCCCTTAGCTTCAGGACATTTATGTGAAGTGATGTCTCCAGGCTTGACCATAAGCCCTGGATATTCCTTCCCTGTGTGACTGCTCCCCAGCCTCGCAGGCTGGCATCCGTGGCCACCAGGACCCAGTCCCGCATGCCGAATCTGCGGCCCTCTAGAAGATGAGCACTCTGCAACCACCACAGGAGGGATACCCTTGTCCCTGGTGACAGGGTTATCCGCTGAAGCATCTGAAGATGCGACCCGGACCATTTGTCCAGTAGGTTCCACTGGAAAGTCTTGCGTGGAATCTGCCGAATGGGATTGCTTCATAGGAAGCCACCATTTTTACCCAGAACCCTTGTGCATTGATGCACTGAGACTTGGTTCGGTTTTAGGAGGTTCCTGACTAGCTCGGATAACTCCCTGGCTTTCTCCTCCGGGAGAAACACCTTCTTTCTGGACTGTGTCCAGGATCATCCCTAGGAACAGAAGACAAGTCGTCGGAACCAGCTGCGATTTTGGAATATTGAGAATCCAATCGTGCTGCCGCAACACTACCTGAGGTAGTGCTACACCGATCTCCAACTGTTCCCTGGATCTCACCCTTATCAGGGAATCGTCCAAGTAAAGGATAACTAAAATTCCCTTCCTTCGAAGGAATATCATCATTACGGTCATTACTTCAGTAAAGACCCGGGGTGCCGTGGACCATCCCTACGGCAGCGTCTGAACTGATAGTGACAGTTCTGTACCATAACCTGAGATACCCTTGGTGAGAAGGGTAAATTTTGACATGAAGGTAAGCATCCTTGATGTCCCGAGACATCATGTAGTCCCCTTCTTCCAGGTTTGCAATCACTGCTCTGAGTGACTCAATTTTGAATTTGAACCTCTGTATGTAAGTGTTCAAAGATTTTAGATTTTAGATTTTAAAATCGGTCTCACCGAGCCGTCTGGCTTCGGTACCACAATAGTGTGGAATAATACCCCGTTCCCTGTTGCAGGAGGGGTACCTTAATTATCACCTGCTGGGAATACAGCTTGTGAATGGCTTCCAAAACTGCCTCCCTGTCAGCGGGAGACGTCGGTAAAACAGACTTTTGGAAACGGCGAGGGGAATACGTCTCGAATTCCAATTTGTACCCCTGAAATATTACCTGAAGGATCCAGGGGTCTACTTGCGAGTGAGCCCACTGCGCACTGAAATGCATTGAGAACGGGCCCCCACCGTGCCTGAACTTGTAAAGCCCTAGCGTCATACTGAGAGCTTGGCAGAGGCGGAAAAGGGTTTCTGTTCCTGGGAACTGGCTGATCTCTGCAGCCATTTTCCTCTCCCTCTGTCACGAGCAGAAAAGAGGAACCCTTTTGTCCGCTTGCCAACCAGGACTGCGCCTGATAATACGGCGTCTTATTTTGAGAGGCGACCTGGGGTACATCCCCTTTTTTTTTTTTTTTTTTTTTTTTTAAGGCAATACTTCCAAATGCCGTTTGGAATCCGCATCACCTGACCACTTTACTGGTATAATTGGACAACGCACTTATACTTGATGCCAGTCGGCAAATATTCCGCTGTGCATCATGCATATATAGAAATGCATCTTTTAATTGCTCTATAGGCAATAATATACTGTCCTTATCTAGGATATCAAATTTCCAGTCAGGGAATCCGACCACGCCAACCCAGCACTGCACATCCAGGCTGAGGCGATTGCTGGTCGCAGTATAACACCAGTATGTGTGTAAATACATTTTAGGATACCCTCCTGCTTTCTATCAGCAGGATCCCTAAGGGCGGCCATCTCCAGAGAGGGTAGAGCCCTTGTTCTTACAAGCGTGTGAGCGCCTTATCCCCCCTAGGGGGTGTTTCCCAACGCACCCTAACCTCTGGCGGGAAAAGGTATACTGCCAATAACTTTTTAGAAATTATCAATTGTTATCGGGGGGAAACCCACGCATCATCACACACCTCATTTTATTTCTCAGATTCAGGAAAACTACAGGAAGTTTTTCCTCACCAAACATAATACCCCTTTTTTTGGTGGTATTTATATTATCAGAAGAGTGTAAACTTTTTCCATTGCCTCAATCATGCAATGTGTGGCCCTATTGGAAATCACGGTTGTCTCTTCACCGTCGACACAGGAGTCAGTATCCGTGTCGGCGTCTGTATCTGAGGTAACGGGCGCTTTAGAGCCCCTGTATGAGACGTCTGGACATGCACAAGCTGAGTAGCCGGCTGTCTCATGTCAACCACTGTCTTTTATACAAAGCTGACACTGTCACGCAATTTCAACAGTACATCCACTCAGGTGTTGACCCCCCAGGGGGTGACAACACTATTACAGACACTCTACTCCGTCTCCTCATCATTTTTCTCCATACATGTCGACACAAACGTACCGACACACAGCACACACACAGGGAATGCTCTGATAGAGGACAGGACCCCACTAGCCCTTTGGGGAGACAGAGGGAGAGTTTGCCAGCACACACCAGAGCGCTATATATATACAGGGATAACCTTATATAAGTGTTTTTCCCTTTATAGCTGCTGTATTGTTTATACTGCGCCTAATTTGTGCCCCCCTCTCTTTTTTAACCCCTTTCTGTAGTGTAGTGACTGCAGGGGAGAGCCAGGGAGCTTCCCTCCAACTGAGCTGTGAGGGAAAATGGCGCCAGTGTGCTGAGGAGATAGGCTCCGCCCCTTTCTCGGCGTCCTTATCATCCGTTTTCTTGTATGTTTTGGCAGGGGTTAAATGCATCCATATAGCCCAGGAGTTATATGTGATGCATTTATTTTAGCCATAAAAGGTTTTCTATCGATTTATTGCGTCTCAGGGCGCTGCCCCCCCAGCGCCCTGCACCCTCAGTGACCGGAGTGTGAAGTGTGCTGAGAGCAATGGCGCACAGCTGCGGTGCTGTGCGCCTACCTTTATCTGAAGACAGGAAAGTCTTCTGCCGCCGATTTTTCCGGACCTCTTCGCTCTTCTGGCTCTGCAAGGGGGCCGGCGGCGCAAAGTGGAATTTAGACAGGTGGCAAGGCGCTGCTTACAGCTGCTCCGGTGACCCATCCAGGCTGAACCTGTGATCGTCCCTCTGGAGCTAATGTCCAGTAGCCTAAGAAGCCCAATCCACTCTGCACGCAGGTGAGTTCGCTTCTTCTCCCCTTAGTCCCTCGATGCAGTGAGCCTGTTGCCAGCAGGTCTCACTGAAAATAATAAACCTAAACTAAAACTTTCACAAAGAGCTCAGGAGAGCCCCTAGTGTGCACCCTTCTCGTCGGGCACAGAAAATCTAACTGAGGCTTGGAGGAGGGTCATAGGGGGAGGAGCCAGTGCACACCAGGTGATCCTAAAGCTTTCTTTAGATGTGCCCTGTCTCCTGCGGAGCCGCTATTCCCCATGGTCCTTACGGAGTGCCCAGCATCCACTAGGACGTCAGAGAAATATATATATATATATATATATATATATATATATATATACACACACACACACACACACATATATACTGTATACATACACATACATACAGCATACATACATTCAGTATATACACACACAGCATTTACACACATACAGTAGCATACACAGACACACAGCATACATACAAACATATATATAGATATATATAGTATATACACAAATATAGCATACACATACACACAGTAGACACATACAACACACACATCCACATTAACAAATGCTTTGGTATTCGGGACATGACATTCCTCACCCTGCCACCATAATTTATTATACACTACCCCACCTCCACAAAGTCCCAACGATTAACGAGGCACAAACCTGGCTGTAGTCAGTAGGAGTGGCGGAGACAGTAAGTTACTGCCTCTCTTGTTCAGCTGTTTCCCCTCCACCTCACCTGAATCCCTCTCAAATTGACAAGTGACTGAGAGGAGCTGCCGCTGCAGCTCCCCCTACAGGCAGCCAGCCAGCGGCCAGCCGATCGCTGACAATGTTAGGAAGCAGCTGCCGCAGCTGCGTTATGGGTACAGCCAGCCTGACCTCCTTAGTGGAAAAAATAAATAAATAGCGGCAGTTCTGATGGATCGACGGCCAGGGGGGGGGGGGGGTTCTAGGTACTCGGAAACCCCCCCTGCGTGCGCGTCTGCCCCTATTCAAGAGAAGAGAAGAGAAGGGGAGGGGGGGGGGGAGACGGGTGTCACATACCTGCACAGCACGATCACACTGCGCTCCTGTCCCCGCCAACCGCACAGACAGCTGAGCGACGGCTCAGCTCTCCAATCATGTACGAGTGAAGCAGCCTGCCGCTCAGCCATTGGGGCAGACTACTTCAGTCATACATTATTGGACAGCTGAGCCGTCGCTCAGCTGTCCTGTCTGTACGGCTGCAGTGCGGACGAGAGCGCAGCACCACAGATCGGATCGGAAGAGAGATCCGATCTGTGGTGTGACAGGGGGCCCTTTTAGAAAGGGGGGCCCGGGGTACGTATCCCCGGGACCCCCCCTTAATCCGGCTCTGCACCCTGGGGGACAGGGTGATCCGCTGATGAATTTGTAGATGTGATCCGGACCACTTGTCCAATAGGTCCCATTGGAAAGTCCTTGCATGGAACCTGCCAAAGGGAATGGCCTCGTATGTTGCCACCCTTTTTCCCAGGACAATGATGCACAGACACTTGTTTTGGCTTCAATAGGTCCTTGACTAGAGTCATGAGTTCCTGAGCCTTTTCTATCAGGAGAAAAACCTTTTTCTGGTCTGTGTCCAGAACCATGCCCAAGAAGCTCAGACGAGTCGTAGGAACCAGCTGCGACTTCGGGATGTTGAGAATCCAGCCGTGTTGCTGTAACACCTTCACTGAGAGTGACACACTGTTCAGTAACTTCTCTCGTGATCTCGCTTTTATGAGGAGATCGTCCAAGTACGGGATAATTGTGACACCCTGCTTGCGCAGGATCACCATCATTTCCGCCATTACCTTTGTGAAAATCCTCGGGGCCGTGGAAAACCCAAACGGCAACGTCTGAAATTGGTAATGACAATCCTGTACCGCAAATCTCAGGTACGCCTGATGAGGTGGATATATGGGAACATGAAGGTATGCATCCTTTATGTCCAGGGATACCATAAAATCCCCTCCTTCCAGGCTGGCGATGACCGCTCTGAGCGATTCCATTTTGAACTTGAACCGTTTTAAGTATAGGTTCAGGGATTTTAAATTCAATATGGGTCTGACCGAACCATCCGGTTTCGGAACTACAAACAGGGTGGAGTAGTATCCCCTCCCTCTCTGAAGTAGGGGAACTTCGACCACCACTTGTTGAAGACACAATTTGTGAATAGCATTTAACACTATCTCCCTTTCCAGGGGAGAAGTCGGTAGAGCCGATTAGAAAAACCGGCGATGAGGCACCTCTTCGAATTCCAGCTTGTATCCCTGAGAAACAATTTCTATTGCCCAGGGATCCACCTGTGAGTGAACCCAGATGTGGCTGAAGAGTCGAAGACGTGCCCCCACTGGGGCGGACTCCCCCAGCGGAGCCCCAGCGTCATGCGGTGGATTTTGCAGAGGCCGGGGAGGATTTCTGTTCCTGGGAACGAGCTGTGCTGTGCAGCTTTTTACCTCTGCCCTTACCTCTGGCAAGAAAGGACGATCCACGCACTCTTTTGCTTTTATTTGAACGAAAGGACTGCATTTGATAATGTGGCGCTTTCTTAGGTTGTGAGGGAACATACGGCAACAAATTTGATTTACCTGCCGTAGCTGTGGAGACCAGGTCCGAGAGACCTTCCCCAAAAAATTCCTCCCCCTTGTAAGGTAAAACCTCCATATGTCTTTTTGAGTCGGCATCACCCGTCCACTGCCGGGTCCAAAGGACTCGTTTAGCAGAGATTGACATAGCGTTTATTCTGGAACCCAGTAAACTAATGTCTCTTTGAGCATCCCTCATATATAAGACAGCCAGGGCCGGATTAACAATGGGGCGGATGGAGCTGCAGCTCCAGGCCCCCCATTGAAAATAGGCCCACAGGCTCCAATGCAATGCAGCCAGTGATGACAGGAAAAAATATTCCTGTCATCACCAGCAGCACAGCTCCCTCACCTCCCGGCTGCTCAGTAACCTCCATCACGAACCAGCTGGGCACAGATCAGAGTTCCGACCACGAAACTGACCCTGAATCTGCCCGAGGTCACGCCCCCTGACACGTCCGTGATTCCGCCCCCACCCGGTCCGAAGCTCCGCCCCCTCATCTGATGTGGCGCTGGCTGTGATTGAACAGTAAGCTTTACTCAACTTTGATTTTTCCCTGTCTGGTGGCGCTGCACATAATATACTATTCAACATGTGATAGCAGCATAAGCTAAATAAATATATAAGTAGGGGGGGGGGGGGGGGGGGGAGGCAGACACAAGGTAAATGAAAACATAAGGGGGGGTAGATACAAGTTAAATTAATACATAGGGGAGGGAGGGGCACAAAGTAAACAAATATAAGGGGTGCAGTTACAAGTTAAATTAATATATAAGGGGGATGGCACAAGTTAGTCTATAAAGGGGGACAGGATGCTCAACTTAAATATAAATGGGGGTGCAGGTATCTGAACAAAATTATCGGGGGAGGGGGGGCAGTCTGTGGGGCTTACATCATGTTTAAGCCTCATGGACTGTGGGGATAATTCAGGGACGATCGCTGCACTCTGAAGGCTTTTGAGGAGTGCGCCCACGCACCCAGTAAGTCCCAGTGAGATGCATCTCACTGGTGCGATTGCCTTTACCTGATTGACAGGCTGAGGCGGGGCAGGAGGGGGCGTGCCAACAGTGTTAGAACGCCGTTGGAGGGGCGCGGTACGGACAATGCAGGCATCTCCGGTCCGTTGTGGGAGTGGGCTGTGGCAGCTGCTTGGTGTCACATGCAGCCACTGCGACCCGGAAAGTGGCGGGTAGCTACCTGCCAGCACATCCAGGTTGCGCAGGTAGGGAGCTACTTGGCAGGGGGGGGAGGACCTAACGTGAAACTAATCGTAGATGTGATAAATTTAGCATATCTACAATCAGCTCTAAATCACCCCCTGTGTTTCCTCCACAAGTTTTATGGTGATTGTTGTTGGTTAATGTAGGGTGTGCCTGGTATTGTTCTCATCAGGGCTGTAACCAGGTGTGTGCCGATGGTGCCTTGCCCACAGCGCAACTGCACTGGAGGCGCACCATCAGGCAGCACACCCCAATGAGCGTTTTAGTGAGTGAGGGCGTAGTGAAAGTCACGCTGTCCGCCGGCGCCTGTGTCCCGCTGCTTCCTCGGTAAGGGATGGGGAGCCGTGGCGCAGGCATCATTTGGTTTTACACAGCACAGTCCCCCGTGCGGTAATTCCGCCAGTGAGACTCGCAACCGCTGCAAAGGAGAGGGAGTGCTACTGAAACCGCCAGCTGCAGTATATAACCCGCCTCTGCTGATTCCGCCTGTTAGACCCACCGCCACATCAGGAATGGAGAACGAGTGGGAGCATCTGTAGGACAGAGTCTGCGCCTGGCAGGTCTGGATGTCGGATTGCCCCCACAGGTGACAAAACACACACACACACACTCCCTGCCTAATGCGACACACACACACACACACACACAAAAACACACACTCCCCCTGCCTAATGTGAGACACACACACACACACACACACACACACACACTCTCCCTGCCTAATGTGTAGAAAAAAGGGGGCTCCGTTCCTGTAATATATAACATAAGGGACCTCTGCTGCCTAATGTGTAAAAGGGGGACTCTACCTGCCTAATGTATAAAAGGGGACTCTACCTGCCGTACTGTGTAAAAGGGGGACTCTACCTGCCTAATGTGTAAAAGGGGACTCTATGTGCCGCACTGTGTAAAAGGGGACTCTTACCTGCCTAATGTGTAAAAGGGGACTCTACGTGCCGCACTGTGTAAAAGGGAGCTATGTGGCCACGCCCCTTTCCCATGAAGCTTTTCCCCTATATTTTTAGCGCACGCCTATGACGCGCATCAGCCCTGTTTTGTATTTGGTGGGGGACGCCGATGCTGTTTCTTGCACACAGCGCTAAAATGTCTAGTTACAGCACTGGTTCTCATGTCATAGAATGGATCTCGTGTCAATAATCTGAAAGTATATTATAGAGGAGCGGAGTTCTCACCTATTAAATGTCATTTATGTGTCATAAAATTATAGTTGACTACATTTATTCACAGAGGTTGTGGGTTTGATTTCCACCATGGGTCTGTGTGGAGTTTGTATATTCTCCCCTTGTGTGGGTTTCCTCCCACAGGTTGTTTCCCTACATAAATTAACCTTAGTGTGTAAGTGTGCATGTGTACAGTACATGAGGTAGCGAACATAGATTGTAAGCTCCACTGGGGCCAGAACTGATGTGAAAGACCAAATGTTCACTGTAATGCGCAGCGGAATATGTGTGCGCTATATAAAAACTGGTAATAATGATAATATTTTTTCTTGGCCATAAAATGCAGTGCAGTGGTGATTTTATACAGTGAGACACTAAAATAACTTTATTCTGTGATCTAAGTAATAACAGTAAGGTGAATGTGACATACTGTATATTAATAATACAATGTAGAGCCATTGTTATTGTTGAAGTGCGGTGATAGGTAGCAACGGGATGGCCGAAGAAAGTGATCGCATCGGTGATCGCAAGAAGATTGACAGGAAGAGGCCTTTTATAGGTGTCAACTGACCGTTTCCTAGGAGTGTCCGGAGAAAAGCAGGCGTGCCCAGCCGTTTGAAGGGAGGGTTCCTGACGTCAGCTCCGGGCCAGATCATCGCACTGGAAGAGTAAGTCCTGAGCTGTGCAGAGACTGCACAAACGTTTGTTTGTACAGCTCTCTGCACATGCATTCGCACCCTTGCACAGCGGTTACCCCCTCCCCATGTAGGCGGCGACTACCTGGTCACAGCAGTGCAAAAAATGCCTGCTTGCGACCAGGTCTGAATTAAGCCCTTTGAAAGAATAGTTTTCAAGGAGCACCGTTTTCTTATTTCCCTTATTTTTCACACTGGCTGCACAACCTGCAGGGGAAGAGAGGTCAGGCATGGAAACGTGAGGAGAAGTGGCTGCAATATTGTAGACCTACTCTGTCTGGCTTTTACGGAGCACTGTGGCTGTAAAGTAAGGAGGGTAATGGAGAAGAGGACAGGCCAGAATGTGAGGGATGAAGCAGAGTTATGGAGGAGAGGGAGAGCCAGAATGTGAGGGAACGAGTAGGTGATGGAGGAGAGGAGGTGCCAGAGTATGAGTGATGGAGGAGAGGGGGAGCCGGAGTGTGAGAGAAGGAACAGGTGATGGAGGAGAGGAGGTGCCAGAGTATGAGAGATGAAGGAGAGGAGGTGCCGGAGTATGAGTGATGGAGCAGAGGGGGAACCGGGGTGTGAGGGAAGGAACAGGTGATGAAGGAGAGGAGGTGCCGGAGTATGAGTGATGGAGCAGAGGGGGAGCCGGGGTGTGAGAGAATGAACAGGTGATGAAGGAGAGGAGGTGCCGGAGTATAAGTGATGGAGCAGAGGGGGAGCTGGGGTATGAGAGAAGGAACAGGTGCTGAAGGAGAGGAGGTGCTGGAGTATGAGTGATGGAGCAGAGGGGAAGCCGGGGTGTGAGAGAAGGAACAGGTGATGAAGGAGAGGAGGTGCCGGAATATGAGTGATGGAGGAGAGGGGGATCCGGAGTGTGAGAGAAGGAACAGGTGATGCAAAGCAGGCATGCCCGGACCATGTGGGGGGGAGGGCCACGGCGGCAGCGTGACGTCACACGCAGCCGCTGCAACCCGGACAGCGACGGGTAGCTCTCTGTCAGCAAGCAAGAGCTGCACAGGTAGGGAACTACTCGTCAAGTACCTGGCTGGTTTTCCATCCCAATCCGCCCCTGCCTCCATGAATGTCAGAGCAGAGCAGGTGTGCAAAACCCAGCGAGTTGCAGCATACACCAGGCCCTGGGGTCTCCTCTCCCATATTTAAGTGGTGTCTGTCAGTAAGTTTATCTTAGGTGTGTGTGTGTGTGTGTGTGTGTGTGTGTGTGTGTCAGTAATTGTTGTCTGTCAGTAAGTTTATCTGTGTTGTCTTTGTCAGTGCATCTGTCAGTAAGTGCGTGTGTCAGTAATTGGAATCTGTGTCAGGAAGGGGTGTCTGTGTTAGTAAGTGGTATCTGTAGGGGGTGTTTGTGTCAGTAAGTGTGACTGTGTCAACAAGGGGTGTCTGTTTACGTAAGTGTGTTTATGTCAGTAAGGGGTGTCTTTGTCGGTAAGGGGTGTCTGTTTATGTAAGTGTGTCTGTGTCAGTAAGGGTGTTTGTGTCAGTAAGTGTGCCTGGGTCAGTGCATTTGTTTCAGTAAGAGGAATCTGTGTTAGTAAGGGGTGTCTGTGTCAGTAAGTGGTATCTGACAGTAAGTGGTGTTTGTGCCTGTATGTCTGTGTCAGTAAATTGTATCTTTGTAATGGGTGGCTGTCATTAAGTATGTATGTGCCAGTAAGTGATGTCTGTGTCCATAAGGGGTATCTGTCAGTAAGTGGTGTCTGTGTCTATAAATGTGTGTATCAGTAAGTGTTTTTCAGTAAGGTGTGTCTGTGTATGTGTCAGAAAGTCTTTGACAGTGGTATGTGTCAATAAGTAGTGTGTGTGTGTGTGCCTGTATTAGTGTGTCTGTCAGTAAGTGGTGTCTGTGTCGATAAGTGTGTCCCAGGAGACCTCAGTTGCCGGTCTACTCTGTATTGCCCCTATCTTTTCTAATCTTTCCACATATGCTCTGTATTGCCCCATCTTCGCTCCCCTTTCCACCTTCTTTGCATGTTGATACAGCTCTCTGTATTATATGGCGGTCACTGCGATGTTCCCTGTATGATATAGTGGTCACAGATGCTCTGTATTATATGGTAGTCACAAACTTTTTCTTGTTATAGTTAACTATTAAGTAGTTCAAGGTAAGCACTAGCTACTGTATGACCTCCACAGCGATAGCCACACTCATGGCACAGACCACACCCCCTATTTATACCAAACTGGTCACATCACTAGTCACACCACCACAGTGCTTGTCACACCTCCTTCCGAGGCACACAATAGGCCCTTCATAAGTTTCAGCTCCAGGCCCATGTGGACCTTAATCTGGCACTGAAGACAGCATCCTTTATATGGCCTAGGGTCAATAAAATGGTATCCTTATCTAGGGTTTCAATCTCCGCCGATAAGGAATCTGTCCATGCTGCAACCGCGCTACAAACCCAGGCCGACGCAATTGCCGGTCTGAGTAAAGTACCAGAATGTGTGTAAATGGATTTCAAGGTAATCTCCTGCTTGCGGTCTGCAGGATCCTTGAGGGTAGCCTTATCTTGTGATGGCAGCGCTATCTTTTTTGACAAGCGTGTCAACGCTTTGTCCACCTTAGGGGATGATTCCCACCGTACCCTGTCCGTTGGCGGGAAAGGATACGCCATAAGAATCCTCTTGGGAATATGCAGTTTTTTGTCTGGCGATTCCCAAGCTTTTTCACATAATTCGTTCAACTCATGTGAGGAGGGAAAAGTTACCTCTGGCTTTTTTCCCTTATACATGTGTACCCTCGTGTCAGGGACAGGGGGTTCCTCTGTGATATGCAACACTTCTTTTATTGCAATAATCATATATCGAATACATTTAGCCACTTTCGGCTGTAACTTTACATCATCGTAGTCGACACTGGAGTCCGAATCCGTGTCGGTATCAGTGTCTGCTATTTGGGATAGTGGGCGCTTCTGAGACCCTGAAGGTCCAGGCGACATAGGGACAGACACGGGTTCACTCCCTGACTGTTCCTTAGGCTCAGCTTTGTCTAATCTCTTGTGCAATAAGTTCACACTAGCGCTTAAAACATTCCACATATCCACCCAGTCAGGTGTCGGCATCGCCGACGGAGACCTAACATTCATACGCTCCCCCTCCTCCCTAGGTGAGCCTTCTACCTGAGACATGTCGACACACGCGTGCCGACACACCACACACACACAGGGAACCTCTTATCTGAAGACAGTTTCCCCACCAGGCCCTTTGGAGAGACAGAGAGAGAGTATGCCAGCACACACCCCAGTGCTGTATGATCCAGGACAAAAACACAATAATATTATGTTTACCCAGATAGCGCTGTTTACATATACAATATGCGCCAATTTTGTGCCCCCCCCCCCCCCCCTCTCTTTAAAACCGTCTGTCTACCGTGGTATAAGCAGGGGAGAGTCCGGGGAGCTTCCTCTCAGCGGTGCTATGGAGAAAAAATGGTGCTGTGAGTGCTGAGGGAGAAGCCCCGCCCCCTCGGCGGCGGGCTTCTGTCCCGCTGAAAATCTCAAATTTTGGCGGGGGCTCTTATATATGTACAGTGCCCAGCTGTACATATACTTATTTTTTCCAAAAGAGCTCTATATGCTGCCCAGGGCGCCCCCCCTGCGCCCTGCACCCTTACAGTGACTGCCGTGTGTGAGGTGTATGGGAGCAATGGCGCACAGCTGCAGTGCTGTGCGTTACCTCAGTGAAGATCATGAAGTCTTCTGTCGCCTCTGAAGTCTTCTTTTCTTCTCATACTCACCCGGCTTCTATCTTCCGGCTCTGCGAGGGGGACGGCGGCGCGGCTCTGGGACGGACGGCGAGGGTGAGACCTGCGTACCAATCCCTCTGGAGCTAATGGTGTCCAGTAGCCTAAGAAGCAGAGCCTTGAAACTCACAGAAGTTGGTCTGCTTCTCTCCCCTCAGTCCCTCGATGCAGGGAGTCTGTTGCCAGCAGGCTCCTTGAAAATAAAAAACCTAACAAATATACTTTCTGTCAGGAAGCTCAGGAGAGCTCCCTGTAATGCACCCAGTCTCCTCTGGGCACAGTATCAAACTGAGGTCTAGAGGAGGGGCATAGAGGGAGGAGCCAGTGCACACCCAGACCTAAAGTCTTTCTTAAAGTGCCCATGTCTCCTGTGGAGCCCGTCTATCCCCATGGTCCTTACGGAGTCCCCAGCATCCTCTAGGACGTTAGAGAAATATTCCTTACCACAGAAGCAGTTATTCATGTATCTTCAGCTTAGACATTACATTAATGCCCTGGATGACCCTATGGGTCTATCTTCTATGTCTAAAATTATACAGACCGCCTTAACATTTTGCCGCACCCACTCATTTAAAATTAGACTTTTGTACTTGGCAGAGAGAGATCCCGGGCCTACCTGACATCTCGACCATACTGACCAACATGAAACACGCTCTCAAACATTTGAAATCAGCCAAGCTACAGGAAATACACATTAGAACCATCAATAGAATGTATGTGTCCCCCTCACAAAGGAGACACTTTCACACCTCTGAATTAGGTTTATGTGTCAAATGCTCCATGCTAAATGCCAATTTTACTCATAATTTTTGGGCTTGTTGCAAGGTTAAGCAATTTTGGCATAAACTTCGTAATTATATTAATGGGACATTCAGACTGACTTTGCCGTTATTTATCAGACCTATGTTATTTGCAGATTTTTCAGAATGGCTGGAGTCTTATGATATTATCACCTTGATTCCAGCGCTAACTGTTATGGTAACTATCGCAAAACAAATGATTCTTTCGCATTGGATACACCCCACGGCCCCAATGATTCGTGAATGGGAGAATGCTCTGCTAGAGGTTATTTATCATGAACGCCGCATGGCGACATTAAATGCAATTAATGGCACTAGTCTTTTTTACAAGAAATGGGGTACACTTATAGTTAGTATGCCCGCACATACTTGGGAACATATGCAGAAGATATTTTATCCGATCTCAGGGCAATGGCGGTCCTCCCCTCTCCTTTGATAGAGGCAGATGATTATGGGATAGATCTGTAGGAATGCATCAAGGGTCTGCAAAGCACTTTATAAACGTCAATGTGGTAAATCAGAATTTCTCCATTCGGTACTGTTCAGACTCCCCCTCCACCCCCTTTTTCTTCTCTAATCCCCCTTCTGTCCCCCCCCCCCCCCCCCCTTCCCCCCCCCGGTCTTTTTCTTTTTCTGATCTCTCTTTTGCTATACCTCAAAAAATAATAATAAAGGAACTGTCTAATTGCATGTTTCATTGTATTAGAAATATACTGAGTTATGCATACTATTGCTATTTTATTTGCATATCATCCTGATATATGTGCATTTCCATTTCTGTAATTGTTGACAGTTCAATAAACAGATTATTCAAAAACAAAACAAAACAGGTCTCTCTAGTGATATTAGTGATGTGGAGGGCCCTACATGGACCGAAGAAGACTGATTTACACCGGATTAGGTGAGTATAATTTTTTTTTTACAGGTACCTTGTGGATTCTACTAGACAAGGAGACAGAGAAGCTCTGTGGGACAGTATGTAAGTATATCTAAGTGTGTGTATGTATGTAAGTGTGAGGGTCCATGAATGTTTTATGAAAGTTGTACTGTCACGGTGCATGTGTCTTGTCTTAATTAGCTCCCAACAAAAATGATCCCTAGTGTGTGTAAGTGTGTGCATGTACATGGGCAGACTAGATGGGCCAGGTGGTTATTATCTGTCATCTATGTTTCTAGATAGAGAGAAATGCATGCAGAATAAGACAAACTGGTGATAAAGAAAAGCAGGGAGATGTAGCTCACATCTATAAAACCTGGAAATTAGGGACAATTGGAATCTATGTTGCTGGCACAGATATCTGTGCCATTTGCTTAGGTCTTTAAGGTGGGTACACACTGATAGATATATCTGCCGATCAATTGATCGGCAGATATATCTATGGACGGGTCGGGCAGTGTGTTGAGTATACACACTGCCCGATCCATAGGGGACTGACGTCATGAACTGGGCGGGCGTGTACAGTACACATGCCCGCCCAGTTCAGCTGTCAATCACCGCCCTCTACCGCAGCATGTGTACGGGTGGTTGGCCAACCGCCCGTACACACACAGTGATGTGCCAATATATCGGTAGATATATTGACCGTCGGCTGTGCTGCGGGGCCGACGCAATATGTCTGTGAACGACCGAGTTCACAGACATATCGCCCGTACACACTGGCCGACGGACAGTGTGTACCCACCTTTACAGCTATGCGCACATCACCCCGAACAATCATTGTCCTTGCAACAAATGTCTTATATGCCTTGTTTAAGTAGAAAAGCATTTAACCACTATGTACAGCAGACTATGTAATATATCTTATTTACGAAACGTATTTATACAGCAGCCAGTAATATAGCATGACAGATGCACATGTGAGACATTGCATCATGGAATGAAATAAAAAAAAAAATAGGGACTTACTCCTCAAAAAATATATAAAAATGACTACAAACAGTGCTGAAAGTATGGTGGTACAGGGTGGTACAGAGTACCATTAAGAAATATGCCCACCACTGGGGCATCATTTATAAGGGACATTTTTGTGTGTGGAACATAAAATGGTGTCAGTGGCATAACTGTGTGTGGCATAATATGTAATAGGCATTACAGTGTGGTATAAAATGTAAGGACTTACGGTGTGTGGCATAATGTGTAATGGACATTACGGTGTGTGGCATAACGTGTAATGGGCATTACGGTGTGGGGCATAATGTGTAATGGGCTTTATGGTGTGTGGCATTATGTGTAATAAGAATTACGATGTGTGGCATAATGTGTAATGGGCATTATGGTGTGTGGCAAATGTGGCCATGCCCGTATTGTCATGTAGCCACTCCCCTAGTTTCGTGTGACCACGACCTCTCATGACACGTGATCATGCCCATTTTTACTATCAGTACCACTAGGAAAAAAATTCTACTTGCACTACTGATTTTAGAAACAACCACTTGCACAATTAATGCTTGCTCTGCACAGTAACTATAATTAGAGATGTGCACCGGAAATTTTTCGGGTTTTGTGTTTTGGATTCGGTTCTGCGGCCGTGTTTTGGATTCGGATGCGTTTTGGCAAAACCTCCCTGAAAATGTTTTGTCGGATTCAGGTGTTTTTTTTTTTCAAAAATCCCTCAAAAACAGCTTAAATCATAGAATTTGGGAGTAATTTTGTTCCCATAGTATTATTAACCTCAATAACCATAATTTCCACTCATTTCCAGTCTATTCTGAACCCCTCACACCTCACAATATTATTTTTAGTCCTAAAATTTGCACAGAGGTCGCTGGATGACTAAGCTAAGCGACCCAAGTGGGCGGCACAAACACCTGGCCCATCTAGGAGTGGCACTGCAGTGTCAGACAGGATGGCACTTAAAAAAATTAGCCCCAAACATCATATGATGCAGAGATAAATAAAAAAAAAAAAGAGGTGCAAGATGGAACTGTCCTTGGGCCCTTCCACCCACCCTTATGTTGTATAAACAGGACATGCACACTTTAACAAACCTATCATTTCAGCCACAGGGTCTGCCACACGCATGTGGCTGAAATGACTGGTTAGTTTGGGCCCCCACCAAAAAAGAAGCAATCAATCTCTCCTTGCACAAACTGGCTCTACAGAGGCAAGATGTCCTACTCCTCCTCATCGTCCGATTCATCACCCCTTTCACTGTGTACATTTCCCTCCTCACAGAGTATTTTTGATTCGTCCCCACTGGAATCCACCATCTCAGGTCCCTGTGAACTTTCTGGAGGCAATTGCTGGTGAATGTCTCCACAGAGGAATTGATTATATTTCATTTTGATGAACATCATCTTCTCCACATGTAAAACCCCACTGGTACTAGGTATGCAAAATCTGCAGTCACTGTGTATAGTGCATCACACTTTCTCTGCCCCGGCTCGTCATGGGTTCAGGCACAGATACCAGAGGGTCCCCTGAATAATCAGGTGTTTAATTACAGGTGCATTGTGGGAGTGGACTACAGGTGTCGGTGTAGCTAATAAAGAATTGGGCGCCAGGCCATCTCATAAACAGAATAACGGTTTATTTTAACATCAATGCAGGGACATAGCAGGGTTAACTTCTTAACGCATCTCCTCCAGCACAAAACATAACGGTTACATTAGATCACATATCAGGGCACCTCCTCCAGCGCATCACTTAATCGCAGCGGCATGAACATGGCGAACAGCATTACATACCAGGGCATTCTGTGACCAGTAGTGCTACACATACCAGGTTGCCGTCTCTCTCTCTGTTATAGCGAGGACTCTTGTCCATGGGGAGCTTCTAATCATGACACGTGGCTTCCGACCACTCCCCAGATACCTCCTCTGTCGAGACTCACACCTGCGGCACATTCTTCTCACTGCATCAGCCTCTCACTGGATTCTGAGTACTGCTGCTCTCACACTGCGGTGTCTACCTCTGTCAGGTGCCTTGCTGTGGCTGGCATCTCTCCCCACCTAAACATGTGGGGAGCCCTCACTGGGGCTACATCTTTCCAGTTCACACACCACACTTCTCTACTAGCTAACACACGTGCTTCTGTTAGCTAACACTCCAGGCTGCAAAGACCATGCTGCTGCTGCATGACAGCCTTTTATAACCATTTACTCCCAGTGAGACATTCTATCTGGGATTTCCCGCCTTGAGCTCATCTAGGATTTCCCCCCCTGAGCTGCAACTTGGTGAGTCTTGCATTTACTTTTTGCAGGCTTATCTGTTGTGCTGTGAGCTGGGCTGTTAACCCCTTCTGTGCTGCAAGCTGTAGGCTGCTGGCTCAGTGCTATGCAACTCCAGCAAACATTTTACTTTTATTACAGTCATGCTGGCACCTGTAGTGCCACAGTTGATTTGTGCTTGCAGGCCCTTGCAGTTCCAGGGTATTACACACATTTTCTGGAAGTAACCTCGTACGCCGATTGCTGACAAGGTGACCGGCTGCACTGAACACTTTCGGAGTACACACTGGAGGGGGGCAGCTTAGGTAAAATAAAGCCAGTTTGTGCAAGGGCCTCCAAATTGCCTCTTTTTCCTGCCAGTATATGTGCGGACTGTCTGACGTGCCTACTTGGATGCGGTCACTCATATAATCCTCCACCATTCTTTCAATGGTGGACATTGGGTACAACTGCATTTTTTAGGACATTGGTGACTCTTTTTCTGACGTCTGTGTACATTCTCAGTATCGCCTGCCTAGAGAAATGGAACCTAGATGGTATTTGATACCGGGGACACAGTACCTCAAGCAATTCTCTAATTCCCTGTGAATTAACGGTGGATACCGGACACACGTTTAACACCAACACAGCTGCCAAGACCTGAGTTATCCGCTTTGCAGCAGGATGACTGCTGTGATATTTAATCTTCCTCGCAAAGGACTGTTGGACAGTCAATTGCTTACTGGAAGTAGTACAAGTAGTCTTCCGACTTCCCCTATGGGATAACAATCGACTCCCAGCAGCAACAACAGCAGTGCCAGCAGCAGTAGGCATTACACTCAAGGATCCATCGGAGGAATCCCAGTTAGGAGAGGACTCGTCAGACTTGCCAGTGACATGGCCTGCAGGACTATTGGCTTTCCTGTCTAAGGAGGAAATTGACACTGAGGGAGTTGGTGGTGTGGTTTGCAGGAGCTTGGGTACAAGAGGAAGGGATTTAGTTGTCAGTGGACTGCTTCCGCTGTCACCCAAAGTTTTTGAACTTGTCAATGACTTCTGATGAATGCGCTCAAGGTGACGTATAAGGGAGTATGTTCCTAGGTGGTTAACAATCTTACCCCTACTTATTACAGCTTGACAAAGGCAACACACAGCTTGACACCTGTTGTCGCATTTCTACTAAAATAATTCCACACCGAAGAGGTGATTTTTTTTGTAATTTGACCAGGCATGTTAATGGCCATATTCATCCCACGGACAACAGGTGTCTCCCCGGGTGCCTGACTTAAACAAACCACCTCACCATCAGAATCCTCCTCGTCAATTTCCTCCTCAGCGCCAGCAACACCCATATCCTCATCCTGGTGTACTTCAACACTGACATCTTCAATTTGACTATCAGGAACTGGACTGTGGGTGCTCCTTCCAGCACTTGCAGGGGGCGTGCAAATGGTGGAAGGTGCCACCTCTTCCCATCCAGTGTTGGGAAGGTAAGGCATCGCAACCGACACAATTGGACTCTCCTTGGGGATTTGTGATTTAGAAGAACACACAGTTCTTTGCTGTGCTTTTGCCAGCTTAAGTCTTTTCTTTTTTCTAGCGAGAGGATGAGTGTTTCCATCCTCATGTGAAGCTGAACCACTAGCCATGAACATAGGCCAGGGCCTCAGACGTTCCTTGCCATTCCGTGTCGTAAATGGCATATTGGCAAGTTTACGCTTCTCATCAGACGATTTTAATTTAGATTTTTGGGTCATTTTACTGAACTTTAGTTTTTTGGATTTTACATGCTCTCTACTATGACATTGGGCATCGGCCTTGGCAGACAACGTTGATGGCATTTCATCATCTCGGCCATGACTAGTGGCAGTAGCTTCAGCACGAGGTGGAAGTGGATCTTGATCTTTCCCTATTTTACCCTCCACATTTTTGTTCTCCATTTTTTAATGTGTGGAATTATATGCCAGTAATATATCAATAGCAATGGCCTACTGTTCTGTACTATATACTGTTGGTCACCAAAATGCTGCACTGTAATACTATATATACTGCTCACAAAAATGCAGCACAGATATGGAATGGATATGTAAGAGGGTGACGGCGGTGCGTGTAGTGCCCGCTGCCGTGCAGGTGTAGGTTCACCAGTTACCAGGCACCGCACTCTCTCACCTTCAGGTACCGGAACCTTCAACGGACCTGGAATTCTTCAGTCGGACCCGGACACGATGACCTAGGAGGAAGGAGATTGCTTAGTGCCGTCCTCCTGACTGTGGACCGAAATGCCCTCCAGAACTGAGAAAAATAACGCTTTCGGGCTAGGTGAGGGTCATCCCAGGCGTACGACTAAGAGCCCGAATTTCACCTATTGGCACTCTCGCACCAGGTGGAAATTCTACCTTGCACCGGTGTGCAAGGCTCACCGTTCGCCCTGAAGGAAGGGAGACAGATAGGGACAAACACAGAAGGAACACACAAACAGATGTTACTCACCGTCCTACGTCTTGCACTTCGATCTTCTTCACTTACAGGTCCCTGTAAGGAGGCAAGGAGAGAAACAGCCGTGCAGGGCCTCACTCTAACCTAGTGTGCATCCGCTACACTAGCTACAGTACATAAACAAAGCCCTCAAACTGGCTCAAGTGTGGGTGGTGCAACACAAAACTATGCACAAACTTTAACACAACATTTTGCCCTGCACGGTAACAACACACATAACATCATCAGAGTACAACATCAAACGGTGCAGTTCCTTTATATCCCTACCTACGCTCTAGGGGGGTGGACGCCGCACAGCCTGCCCGCCTCCTATACCCTCTCTTATATGGGGCTCAGACCCAGCTAGCCTGCCTACCTATATCCCTTTGGGGTGGCCCAGGCCTAGTGCCCAGCTCCACCTGTATTCACCTTTGGGGGGGGCCCACTTATCTACCAGGCCTAACCCCCTGTCCACAGGCCGGAGGCCTGACTTTGTGCCTCGGGCCTAGCGCACGCCTAACTTGCCACCCGTTGGGTGACCTGGGCCTAATGCCCTGGGTCACCTTATAACCCTAGGCCAAAATGAACTTGGGCCTAATACCCACTACTGCCCCACAGGCCTAGTGCCTGATCTTGCCCCCGGGCCTAGTGCCCGCCTACTGCAATGCCGAGGTGGCTTGGGCCTAACGCCCAAACCACCTAATCGGAATGTTGACCCTTACCTCCTAACTGGGCCACGGGCCGGGGGGGGGACCCCGACTGCACGTGGCCTCGGACCCAGAGGGCCCGATTAAATACACCCACGGGCCGGGAGGGTCCGACTGACTGCCCACAGGCCAGAAGGGCCTGACTGTTGCTACGGGCCTAATGCCCGAACAACCGGTGGGCTAGGGAGGAGAGGGGGGGCACCTTAGAAGGGCCTACCTGCGGTGGAGAAGGCTGCAGTGGGGAACTGCACAACTCCATTGCTTCCCACCACTGCAGCGCTTCTCAATCCGGGATGGGCTCTTCTGCCGCTGGCCCGTCCTGGCCAGTGGTGCCGCCGTCGCTTCGCCGCGTCCAGCCGCCGCTGGACATCTCCTTCCCCGAGCCTGGAGTCTTCTGGCCTCTTCCGCGGCCACCCGAGCTCTTCAGCGCTCTTCCGCGCGCCCTCCGTCTTCGGCTCCCGCCCGGCGTCTTCTCCTCGCGCGGTCTTCTTCTTTTGTTCCCGCCTGGCGTCTTCTTCTGCCGCGCTCCTCCGCGCGCCCGGCTTCTTCGGCTCCCACCCGGCGTCTGACGTCAGACGCCGGGGGCGGGGCCTGTGACGCGGCGAGCGCCGATTGGCTTGCCGCGCCCATCTCTGATTGGCCGCCGCTCCAGGAGCCGCGATTGGCTCCCGGAGGGCGCCAACATTTGAATGCCTCTGCAGCTGGAATGTGTCCTGTAAAATCTCCACAGATACTTGATACTTGCAGTGTCACAGAGCTGCAAGATACAGCAATGGCCTACTGTACTGTACTACTATTATACTGGTGGTCCCCAGTCCCCACAATAAAGCACACTGAGCACAGATATTTGCAGCACACTGAGCACAGATATTTGCAGTACACTGAGCACAGATTACGGAGCTTTTCAGGGAGAGAACGCAGCCACGTCCTCTCCGTTCAATCTCCAATGCACGAGTGAAAATGGCGGCGACGCGCGGCTCTTTATATAGAATACGAATCTCGCGAGAATCCGACAGCAGGATGATGACGTTCGGGCGCGTTCGGGTTAACCGAGCAAGGCGGGAAGATCCTGGGCTGCCTCGGAACCGTGTAAAATAGGTGAAGTTCGGGGGGGTTCGGATCTCGGAGAACCGAACCCGCGCATCTCTAATTAATATATATATATATATATATACATACATATATATTTATATATATATATATCACTGTAGGGCACATTACACATATTGGTTTTGACTACTGGGGACGGTTGATCCCTGGAACGTTGGGAAAGTAAAGTCTGGACATAGACAAGTAGCACAGAATACCCCTTCCCCCCTCCCCAATTAACAGAAAGCAGCACAGCACCTCAGCCGGCCAGAGAATCCCTCTCAACCCACCTCCCTTTCCCCCGCCCTATACCTATATTCGGTACCGAAGGAGCAGTACTAGGTAGACATGCTGTTTTAGCAGAAGCTAAGTCAGCCACTATCTTGTTGAGGTCTTCTCGGAAAAGAATGTATCCCTTAAAAGGGAGTACCTCCAGGGTTTCTCTAACGTCCTAGTGGATGCTGGGGACTCCGTCAGGACCATGGGGAATAGCGGCTCCGCAGGAGACAGGGCACAAAAGCAAGCTTTTAGGATCACATGGTGTGTACTGGCTCCTCCCCCTATGACCCTCCTCCAAGCCTCAGTTAGGTTTTTGTGCCCGTCCGAGCAGGGTGCAATCTAGGTGGCTCTCTTAAAGAGTTGCTTAGAAAAAGTTTTTAGGTTCTTTATTTTCAGTGAGTCCTGCTGGCAACAGGCTCACTGCATCGAGGGACTTAGGGGAGAGAAGTGAACTCACCTGCGTGCAGGATGGATTGGCTTCTTAGGCTACTGGACACCATTAGCTCCAGAGGGAGTCGGAACACAGGTCTCGCCCTGGGGTTCGTCCCGGAGCCGCGCCGCCGACCCCCCTTGCAGATGCTGAAGATTGAAGAGGTCCGGAACCAGGCGGCAGAAGACTTTCAGTCTTCATCAGGTAGCGCACAGCACTGCAGCTGTGCGCCATTGTTGTCAGCACACTTCACACAGCAGTCACGGAGGGTGCAGGGCGCGGGGGGGGGGGGCGCCCTGGGCAGCAATGTATAATACCTGTATGGCGAAAAATACATCACATATAGCCTTTGAGGCTATATGGATGTATTTAACCCCTGCCAGATATCACAAACTCCGGAGAAGAAGCCCGCCGAAAAGGGGGCGGGGCCTATTCTCCTCAGCACACAGCGCCATTTTCCCTCACAGAAATGCTGGTGGGAAGGCTCCCATGCTCTCCCCTGCACTGCACTACAGAAACAGGGTTAAAACAGAGAGGGGGGGCACTGATTTGGCGATATGAATATATATTAAATGCTATAAGGGAGGAACACTTATATAAAGGTTGTCCCTGTATAATTATAGCGTTTTGGTCTGTGCTGGTAAACTCTCCCTCTGTCTCCCCAAAGGGCTAGTGGGTCCTGTCCTCTATCAGAGCATTCCCTATGTGTGTGCTGTATGTCGGTACGTGTGTGTCGACATGTATGAGGAAAATGTTGGTGAGGAGGCGGAGCAAATTGCCTGTAATGGTGATGTCACTCTCTAGGGAGTCGACACCGGAATGGATGGCTTATTTATGGAATTACGTGATAATGTCAACACGCTGCAAGCCGGTTGACGACATGAGACGGCCGGCGAACAAATTAGTACCTGTCCAGGCGTCTAAAACACCGTCAGGGGCTGTAAAACGCCCATTTACCTCAGTCGGTCGACACAGACCCAGACACGGACACTGATTTCAGTGTCGACGGTGAAGAAACAAACGTATTTTCCTTTAGGGCCACACGTTAAGGGCAATGAAGGAGGTGTTACATATTTCTGATACTACAAGTACCACAAAAAAGGGTATGATGTGGGATGTGAAAAAACTACCTGTAGTTTTTCCTGAATCAGATAAATTAAATGAAGTGTGTGATGATGCGTGGGTTTCCCCCGATAGAAAATTATTGGCGGTATACCCTTTCCCGCCAGAAGTTAGGGCGCGTTGGGAAACACCCCTTAGGGTGGATAAGGCACTCACATGCTTATCAGAACAAGTGGCGGTACCATCTACAGATAGGGCCGTACTTAAGGAGCCAGCTGATAGGAGGCTGGAAAATATCCTAAAAAGTATACACACACATGCTGGTGTTATACTGCGACCAGCGATCGCCTCAGCCTGGATGTGCAGAGCTGAGGTGGCTGGGTCGGATTCCCTGACTAAAAATATTGATACCCTTGACAGGGACAGTATTTTATTGACTATAGAGCATTTAAAGGATGCATTTCTATATATGCGAGATGCGCAGAGGGATATTTGCACTCTGGCATCAAGAGTAAATGCGATGTCCATATCTGCAAGAAGATGTTTATGGACACGACAGTGGTCAGGTGATGCAGATTCCAAACGGCACAAAGATGTATTGCCGTATAAAGGGGAGGAGTTATTTGGGGTCGGTCCATGGGACCTGGTGGCCACGGCAACTGCTGGAAAATCCACCGTTTTTTACCCTAAGTCACATCTCTGCAGAAAAAGACACCGTCTTTTCAGCCTCAGTCCTTTCGTCCCTATAAGAGTCATATCTGCCCAGGGATAGAGGAAAGGGAAGAAGACTGCAGCAGGCAGCCCATTCCCAGGAACAGAAGCCCTCCAATGCTTCTACCAAGTTCTCAGCATGACGCTGGGACAGTACAGGACCCCTGGATCCTACAAGTAGTATCCAAGGGGTACAGATTGGAATGTCGAGACGTTTCCCCCTCGCAGGTTCCTGTAGTCTGCTGTACCAATGTCTCCCTCCGACAGGGAGGCAGTATTGAAAACAATTCACAAGCTGTATTCCCAGCAGGTGATAATCACAGTACCCCTCCTACAACAAGGAAAGGGGTATTATTCCACACTATATGGTGGTACTGAAGCCAGAAGGCTAAGTGAGACCTATTCTAAATCTGAAATATTTGAACACTTACAAAAGTTCAAATCCAGATGGAGTCACTCAGAGCAGTGATAGCGAAGGGAAGAAGGGGACTATATGGTGTCCCGGGACATCAGGGATGCTTACCTCCATGTCCCAAAATTTGCCTTTTCTCACCGAGGGTACCTCAGGTTTGTGGTACAGAACTGTCACTATCAGTTTCAGACGATGCCGTTGGATTGTCCAAGGCACCCCGGGTCCTTACCAAGGTAATGACCGAAATGAGGATTCGTCTTCAAAGAAAATGGACGACCTCCTGATAAGAACAAGGTCCAGAGAACAGTTGGAGGTCGGAGTAGCACTATCTCAAGTAGTTCTACGATAACACGGGTGGATTCTAAATATTCCAAAACCGCAGTTGTTCCGACGACACGTCTGCTGGTCCTAGGGATGATTCTGGACACAGTCCAGAAAAAGGTGTTTCTCCCAGAGGAGAAAGCCAGGGAGTTATCCGAGCTAATCGGGATCCTCCTAAAACCAGGAAAAGTGTCAGTGCATCATTGCACAAGAGTCCTGGTAAAAATGGTGGCTTATTACGAAGCGATTCCATTCGGCAGATTTCACGCAAGAACTCTTCAGTGGGATCTGATGGACAAATGGTCCGGATCGCATCTTCAGATGCATCAGCGGATAACCCTATATCCAAGGACAAGGGTGTCTCTCCTGTGGTGATTACAGAGTGCTCATTTCTAGAGGGCCGCAGATTCGGCATTCAGGATTGGATGCTGGTGACCACGGAGGCCAGCCTGAGAGGCTGGAGAGCAGTCACACAGGGAAAAAATTTCCAGGGAGTGTGATCAAGTCTGGAGAATTCTCTCCACATAAATATACTGGAGCTAAGAGCAAATTTATAATGCTCTAAACTTAGCAAGACCTCTGCTTCAAGGTCAGCCGGTATTGATCCAGTGGGATAACATCACGGCAGTCGCCCACGTAAACAGAAAGGGCGGCACAAGAAGCAGGGGGCAGTGGCAAAACTGCAAGGATTTTTCGCTAGGCGGAAAATCATGTGATAGCACTGTCAGCAGTGTTCATTCCGGGAGTGGACGACTGGGAAGCAGACTTCCTCAGCAGGCACGACCTCCACCCGGGAGAGTGGGAACTTCATCGGGAAGTTTTCCGCATGATTGTGAACCGTTGGGAAAGACCAAAGGTGGACATGATGGCGTCCCGCCCGAACAAAAAACGGGACAGGTATTGCGCCAGGTCACGAGACCTTCAGGCGATAGCTGTGGATGTCCTGGTAACACCGTGGGTGTTACAGTCGGTGTATGTGTTCCCTCCTCTGCTTCTCATAACCAAGGTATTGAGAATTATAAGACGTAGAGGAGTAAGAACTATACTCGTGGCTCCGGATTGGCCAAGAGGGACTTGGTACCCGGAACTTCAAGAGATGCTCACAGAGGACTAATGGCCTCGGGAGCTAAGAAGGGACTTGCTTCAGCAAGTACCATGTCTGTTCCAAGACTTACCGTGGCTGCGTTTGACGGCATGGCGGTTGAACGCCGGATCCTAAGGGAAAAGGCATTCCGGAAGAGGTCATACCTACCCTGGTCAAAGCCAGGAAGGAGGTGACCGCACAACGTTATCACCACATGTGGTGAAAATATGTTGCGTGAGTGAGGCCAGGAAGGCCCCACGAAGAAATTTCAACTAGGTCGATTTCTGCACTTCCTGCAAACAGGAGTGTCTATGAGCCTCAAATTGGGGTCCATTAAGGTTCAAGTTTCGGCCCTGTAGATTTTCTTCCAGAAAAAATTGGCTTCAGTTCCTGAAGTCCAGACATTTGTCAAGGGAGTATTGCATATACAGCCCTTTTTGTGCCTCCAGTGGCACCGTGGGATCTCAACGTAGTGTTGGGATTCCTCAAATCATATTGGTTTGAACCGCTCAAATCTGTGGATTTGAAATATCTCACATGGAAAGTTACCATGCTGTTGGCCCTGGCCTCGGCCAGGCGAGTGTCAGAATTGGCGGCTTTGTCTTACAGAAGCCCATATTTGATTTTCCATTCGGACAGGGCAGAACTGCGGACTCGTCCCCAGTTTCTTCCTAAGGTGGTGTCAGCGTTTCACCTGAAACAACCTATTGTGGTGCCTGCGGCTACTAGGGACTTGGAGGACTCCAAGTTGCTAGACGTTGTCAGGGCCCTGAAAATATATATATATATATATATATATATATATATATAATTCCAGGACGGCTGGAGTCAGAAAGTCTAACTTGCTGTTTATATTGTATGCACCCAACAAGCTGGGTGCTCCTGCTTCTAAGCAGACTATTGCTCGTTGGATTTGTAGTACAATTCAGCTTGCACATTCTGTGGCTGGCCTGCCACAGCCAAAATCTGTAAATGCCCATTCCACAAGGAAGGTGGGCTCATCTTGGGCGGCTGCCCGAGGGGTCTCGGCTTTACAACTTTGCCGAGCAGCTACGTGGTCAGGGGGGAACACGTTTGTAAAATTCTACAAATTTGATACCCTGGCTGAGGAGGACCTGGAGTTCTCTCATTCGGTGCTGCAGAGTCATCCGCACTCTCCCGCCCGTTTGGGAGCTTTGGTATAATCCCCATGGTCCTGACGGAGTCCCCAGCATCCACTAGGACGTTAGAGAAAATAAGAATTTACTTACCGATAATTCTATTTCTCATAGTCCGTAGTGGATGCTGGGCGCCCATCCCAAGTGCGGATTGTCTGCAATACTTGTACATAGTTATTGTTACAAAAATCGGGTTATTATTGTTGTGAGCCATCTTTTTTTAGAGGCTACTTCTGTGTTATCATACTGTTAACTGGGTTCAGATCACAAGTTGTACGGTGTGATTGGTGTGGCTGGTATGAGTCTTACCCGGGATTCAAGATCCTTCCTTATTGTGTACGCTCGTCCGGGCACAGTACCTAACTGAGGCTTGGAGAAGGGTCATAGGGGGAGGAGCCAGTACACACCATGTGATCCTAAAAGCTTGCTTTTGTGCCCTGTCTCCTGCGGAGCCGCTATTCCCCATGGTCCTGACGGAGTCCCCAGCATCCACTACGGACTATGAGAAATAGAATTATCGGTAAGTAAATTCTTATTTTTCTTAGAGTCCAGATCCACAGACCAGGACTGTAGCCAGAGAATCCGGCGAGCCAGTATGGACGTAGTAGAAGCCTTGGCCGCCAGAATACCAGCATCAGAAGCCGCCTCCTTAACGTAATGAGAAGCTGTGGCAATATATGATAGACATTGTCTAGCATGATCAGAAGCGTTGGAAGACATCTCAGTTTCCAACTCCTGAGCCCACGCTTCAATAGCCTCTGCAGCCCAAGTCGCTGCAATGGTGGGCCTATGCGCAGCACCTGTTAGGGTGTAAATTGACTTTAAACAACTCTCCACACGCTTATCCGTTGGTTCTTTCAGAGACATGATGGTAGTTACAGGCAGAACTGAGGAAACCACCAGCTGCGCCACTTGTGAACCCACTGGCGGGGGCGTATTCATGGAAGATCAGGTAATTCAGACACCCGCCGTGCGAATGCCAACGGCAAAAGCATCACCACTTTCCAAGTGAGAAACTTCAACTCTATCTCTTGTAGAGGCTCAAACCAACCCGATTGAAGGAACTGCAACACCACGTTAAGGTCCCATGGTGCCACTGGAGGCACAAATGGAGGCTGGATGTGCAGAACCCCTTTCATGAAGGTCTGAACCTCTGGAAGAGAGGCCAATTGTTTTTGGAAGAACGCTGACAAGGCCGAAATCTGGACCTTGATTGACCCCAATCGGAGGCCCGCCTCCACACCAGCCTGCAGAAAATGGAGAAAACGTCCCAACTGAAACTCTTCCGTAGGAGCCTTCTTGGATTCACACCAAGACACATATTTTCTCCAAATGCGGTGGTAATGATTCGACGTTACTCCTTTCCTGGCCTGAATAAGGGTGGGGATGACTTCCTTGGGAATACCCTTTCGGGCTAGGATCCGGCGCTCAACAGCCATGCCGTCAAACGTAGCCGCGGTAAGTCTTGATACACGCACGGCTCCTGCTGCAGCAGGTCCTCGTGAAGAGGAAGAGGCCGAGGATCTTCTATGAGCAACTCCTGAAGATCTGGGTACCAAGCCCTCCTTGGCCAGTCTGGGGCAATGAAGATTGCTCGAACCCTTGTTCTTCTTATGATCCTGAGAACTTTTGGGATCAGCGGAAGTGAAGGGAAGACATACACTGACCGGAATACCCACTGGGTCACTAGTGCATCCACTGCTACTGCTTGAGGGTCTCTCGACCTGGAACAATATTTCTGAAGCTTCTTGTTGAGACGAGATGCCATCATGTCTACTTGAGGAACTCCCCAAAGACTTGTCACCTCTGCGTAGACTTCTTGGTGGAGGCCCCATTCTCCTGGATGGAGATCGTGTCTGCAGAGGAAGTCTGCTTCCCAGTTGTCTACTCCCGGAATGAAAATTGCCGACAGAGCCTTTACATGTCTTTCTTCCCAGATGAGGATCTTCGTCACCTCTGCCATTGCCGCTCTGCTTTTCGTTCCACCCTACCTGTTTATGTACGCGACTGCTGTTACATTGTCCGACTGGATCTGCACGGGATGATCTTGAAGAAGATGTACCGCTTGTAGAAGGCTGTTGTAATTGGCTCTCAATTCCAGCACGTTTATGTGAAGGCAGGCTTCCTGACTTGACCATTTTAATTGGAAGCTTTACCCCTGATTGACAGCTCCCCAGCGTCGGAGACTTACATCCGTGGTTACCAGGACCCAGTCCTGAATCCCGAACCTGCGTCCCTCTAGTAGGTGAGAAGTGTGTAGCCACCACAGGAGCGAAATCCTGGCTTTCCAAGATTATCTTCCGGTGCATGTGTAGGTGGGATCCCGACCACTTGTCCAACAGGTCCCACTGGAAAACTCTGGCATGGAACCTGCCAAACTGTATGGCCTCGTAGGCCGCCACCATCTTCCCCAACAACCGAATGCACTGATGGATCGACACACTTGATGGTTTCAATATCTGTTTTACCATTTTCTGGATTTCCAGAGCCTTTTCCACCGGAAGAAATACTCTCTGAACTTCTGTGTCCAGAATCATCCCGAGAAAAGACAATCTTGTCGTCGGTTCAAACTGTGACTTTGGATAATTTATGATTCAACTGTGTTGTTGGAGTATTGACAGGGAGAGTGTGATGTTTCGTAACAACTGCTCCCTGGATCTCGCATTTATCAGGAGATCATCTAGATATGGAATTATATTGACTCCTTTTTGACGCAGGAGAACCATCATCTCCGCCATCACCTTGGTGAATACCCTCAGCGCCGTGGAGAGACCGAAAGGTAACGTCTGGAATAGGTAATGGCAATCCTGAACTACGAATCTCAAATAAGCCTGGTGAGGAGGATAATGGGAACATGCAGGTAAGCATCCTTTATGTCTACCGACACCATGTAGTCCCCCTCCTCCAGACTGGAAATCACTGCCCTCAGTGATTCCATTTTGAACTTGAATCGTTTCAAGTAGAGATTCAGATTTTTTAGGTTTAGGATCGGTCTGACCGAGCCGCCCGGTTTCGGAACTACAAAAAGGCTTGAATAAAACCCCTCCCCTTGTTGTGACAAAGGTACCAGGACTATGACCTGATCCTGACATAATTTTTGGATTGCCGCTGTTACTGCTTCCCTTTCCGGAAGAGAAGCTGGCAAGTTCGATTTGAAAAATCGGCATGGGGGAACGTCTTGAAACTCCATCTTGTACCCCTGGGATACTATCTGCAAAACCCAGGGGTCCAGGCCAGACAGAGTCCAACCTTGGCTGAACAGTTTTAGACTTGCCCCCACCCAAGCGGCCTCCCGCAAAGGAGCCCCAGCGTCATGCTGAAGATTTGGCAGAAGTAGGGGTAGACTTCTGCTCCTGGGAACCTGAAGCCGCTGTGGACTTCATTCCCTTTCCCCTTCCCCTACCTGCAAAGAAGGGGGAACTTCTCGCTTTCTTGTATTTATTGGCCCGAAAGGACTGCATGTGCGGGTGATATGTCTCTTTTGCCGGCAGTGGCAGTGAGGGTGCATGTATACACCACTATCTAACTCTCTTATAGATACACAGTTTAGTAGGAGTACAGTAGATAATGTACACTGATTTTTATAATAGGAGGAGGAAGGGCCCGCCGGTGGTTTCCCCTGTACCCCTGTGGGCCAGTCCGACCTTGACTGACCTGATCCAATTAGGATCAAATGGATGTATGTGAGGTGTTTAATAAACCAATATATAGAGCAACATATATAATGGTATATTCCTACTAAGTCACAAGGTTGCTGGTGCTCCCTAGAGACAGCTATAACATGTATAAACCAAAGGAGGAAAAAGAAGACTTGCTCTTTAGATTTAGATATATATTGTTTGATGAAAACATTAATTTCTCTAACGTCCTTTGTGGATACTGGGGAATCCTAGTACTGTGGGTATAGAGCGGTCCGAAGGAGCATCTGGCACATGTAAAACTCTGTTTTGTGCTGACTCCTCCCTCTATGCCCCTCCCCGTGACCCAGTCTTTGAAAATGTGCCCAAAGAGCCGGGTGCACTTTCTCAAAGCTGCAAGAAGTTTTCTTCAGTCTTTCTTTTAGTTTGTTATTTTACAGGTACACTGACTGGCAATTCAGTGTACCTGCTTCGTGGGACTCAGAGAGGGAAAAAAACAACTTAATGGAGAGTTAATGGTTTGTTTCCATGCTGACAGGACACAGAGCTCCTGAGGTGCTGATCTCTCACTAAACGCAGTGTGAGCCCACACCAGCAGCACAAGCCGCCACTCTGAGACACATTGCTGAAGCATACAGTCATTTCCAAGGTGTGGTGAGTACAAACCGGGCGTCCCAGTTAGCGGGTCCCCCGGTCATTTTGGCGGCATGAGGACAGCGGTCCCTGGCTTCAGCCGCGGCTTCCACCGAGCCTTGACATAACTGCCCATATAGAGGTCCCCAGATGCGCTCTGGGGCCCTCAGGGAGAAAACAGACTGTAAGGGGCGATTTTATGCATTTCAAGGCCAGTATAATACACTGAGGGGTCGCGCGCCATATTGGGGGCAGGGCTTCCCGGAGAGCGGGACCAGAGGCAGCAGGATGTGCCATTTTAGAGCTGCAGGGCTGCAAACACACACAGGCTCCTGCTCACCACTGCCACCGCCATTGCTGTGGTCAAGGCTGTGAGTTGTAAACCGGCTGCGGAGCTGTATAGCAGCATATAGCTGCACTTAGGCACCTTTAGTGTGTTAATATTATAAATAGACTCTCTGAGTCAGTGTGCCTAAAACCTCCGCCACATTCCCAGAGTCAAAAGAATTGGAAACTCTAGCTAAACAGGCATGGGTTAACCCTGATAAAAAATTCCTCATCCCCAAGAGGGTGTTAAATACCTTTCCTTTCCCAGCAGAAAATAGGAAGGTGTGGGAGAATCCGCCTTTGGTAGATACGTCTATCTCCAGACTATCCAGAAAATTAGTGCTCCCTGTACCTGGGGCCAGTTCTTTAAAATAACCAACTGACCGCAAGATTGAGAATACCCTCAAATCTTTGTATTCTGCAGCTGACGTTACGCAACACCCCACGGTGGTCTGTAGATGGATAGCGAGAGCCATTGTGGTTGGACTCTGCTATCAATAGTTTTGACTCTCTTCCTCAGGAAGATATCCTTATGCTAATGCCCATATTCAGGATGCAGCGCAATTTATGTGTGAGGCTGTTAAAGAGCTCAGTCTCCTTCACGGTCGTACGGCGGCCTTGGCGGTCTCAGCTCATGCAGCTTTATGGCTAAAGACAGTGGTCGGCAGATGCGGGTTCTAAGAAGGGAGTGGAGAACCTTCCTTTCACTGGGGAGGCCTTATTTGGTGAGAAGCTTAATAAGTGGATTTCTCAAGCCACGGCGGGAAAGTCCACTTATTTGCCTTTGACGTCCCTTACTACTAATAGACATACCTATTCGGGGCCTGCTCTGCAGTCCTTCCGTACCAAATACAGAGGTAAAGGCAGAGGGGCTTCCACGGCAACCAGAGGAAATCGTGGAAAGTTCAGAAAGACAGCAGCAGCTGCCTGTGCAGCACAGCCTGCAAGCACTACCACCACGAAGCCCACTGCTTAACTGGCGGCCTCCTTTGGGGGAGGAAATCTAGGTGGGTGCTCGGTTGCTCCGCTTCGCTCAAGTGTGGGCTCGGACGTCTGTAGATCCTTGGGTGAGGGATCTTGTCTCACACGGGTATCACCTGGAATTTCAAGAACTTCCTTCTCACAGGTTCTTCAGGTCAGGCTTTCCAGCTTTACCTGCTGCAAAAAGTACCTTGCAAGAAGCCATTCAAAGACTTCTGTCATCAGAAGTAATTTTACCAGTACCCCCTCAGCTACAAATGCAAGGGTTTTACTCAAGCCTGTTTGTGGTGCCCAAACCGGACAGTTCGGTGCGACCCATTCTAAATTTAAAAAATCGGAACCCTTTTTTAAGGGTATTAAAGTTCAAGATGGAATCCCTCCGGTTGGTGATATCCAATCTGGAGGAGGAGGAGTTTCTAGTCTCACTAGACATCAAGGATGCGTACCTACATATCCCAATTTGGCCGCCTCATCAGGCGTTTTTGCGCTTTGCAGTGCTGGACCAACACTACCAATTTCAGGCCCTGCCATTTAGCCTTTTAACGGCACCGATGGTGTTCACGAAGGTCATGGCAGAAATGATGCTTCAGCTGCGCCTGAAGGGAGTCAACATTGTACTTTATCTGGATGACCTGCTGATAAAGGCAGTTTCCAGGGAAAGACTGTTACACAGCATAGAGATAACGGGACAATTGCTTGCGAGTCACGGATGGATTCTGAATCTCCATAAATCTCATCTGATCCCATCTCAGAGAATCCAGTTTCTGGGAATTATTCTGGACACGGTACAACAAAAGGTATTCCTTCCGAGGGACAAGGCATTGGCCATCCAGAGTATGGTCCACTCACTCCTGAGACCACGGAAAGTGACCATCAACCTGTACGTCAAGTTGCTGGGCAAGATGGTGGCCTCATACGAGGCGATTCAATATAGCGGGTTTCACGCCAGGCTGTTTCAGCTGGCCTTGCTGGACAAGTGGTCAGGATCGCATCTGAGGATGCATCAGCAGATAACATTATCTCCAGGAGCAAGAATTGCTTTGCTGTAGTGGCTTCAGATGCCACACTTACTGGAGGGCCGGAGTTTCAATGTCCATCCCTGGACTTTGTTCACGACGGATGCCAGCCTCCGGGTCTGAGAGGCGAATCTCCCAATCAACATCCTGGAACTCAGAGCTATTTACAATGCTCTCGTTCAGGCCTTTGCATTGCTTCAAAACTGCACAAGTTGAGTACAGTCTGACAACGCCACAGCAGTGGCCTACATAAACCGAGAAGGAGGAACAAGAAGCAGACCCGTCATGCGGGAAGTGTCAAGGATTTTCCATTGGGCGGAGCTTCATGCAAGAGCAATCTCGGCAATTTTAGTTCCGGGAGTGGACAATTGGGAAGCGGACTTCCTAAGCAGACACGACCTTCACCCAGGAGAATGTGGTCTTTACTCTCAGGTGTTTGAGCAAGTAATTCACAAGTGGGGCTGTCCACAGATAGACCTGATGCCATCGCACCTCAACAGGAGGCTCAGCCGGTATTGCTCCAGAACAAGGGACACACAAGCTGCGGCAGCGGATGCTCTCACAGCTCCGTGGCCGTACAAGTTCATATATCTGTTCCCCCCGATACCTCTCATTTCAAGAGACTAAAAAAGACTAAAAAAGGAGTGAGTTCAAGCGATTCTAATCACTCTGGATTGGCCCAGAAGGGCCTGGTATGCGGACCTCCTAGACCTGTCTCTTGAGGATCTGTGGCTGCTCCCCCTGAACAGGGATCTGCTACAGCAAGGTCCTTTCGTTTATCCAGACTTACAGCGGCTGCGTTTGACGGCATGGAAGTTGAGAGGGCGATATTGAGGAAGAAGGGGTTTGATCCCCTGGTGATTACTACCTTGCTTCAAGCCCAAAAAGGGGTAACGTCAAAGCACTACCACCGTATTTTGAAAAAGTATGTGGAGTGGTGCGAAAATAAGGGTTACCCTCCAGTGGAGTTCAGCCTTAGTAGGTTTCTCCTCTTTCTGCAAGCAGGAGTAGACATGGGTATCCGTTTGGGTTCCATCAAGGTCCCAATCTCAGCTCTCTTGATTTTCTTTCAGAAACAACTGGCTTTGTTGCCTGAGGTGCAGACCTTTTTACAGGGAGTTCTGCGTATACAGACACCGGGGTATATTTACTAAGGTCCCGATTTTGACCGAGATGCCGTTTTTTCTTCAAAGTGTCATCTCGGTGATTTACTAAGCAAAAATCATGGCAGTGATGAGGGCATTCGTAATATTTTGGAAGTCCTAGGAAAAAATCACGAATCAATACACCATCGGTCAAATACGCCTGCAATTTGGTAGAAATCGGGAATTTACTAAAAAGTGCAAAACACAAACACTGCCGACAATAGCCAAACACTGCCGTGATGAAATACAAATCGTGAAAAAGTGCTAAAAAATAACAGACCTGCTTTTTTATCCCGTGTTTGTATAGGCATGCACGGATCCATGAGATCCGTGCATGTTTTTCAGTGGGAAGGGGTGGGAAATGTTATAATTTTTCAAAAAAAAAATGCATGGGGTCCCCCCTCCTAAACCAAACCAGCCTCGGGCTCTTTGAGCCGGCCCTGGTTGCAAAAATATGGGTTAAAAATTGACAGGGGTTCCCCCATATTTAAGCAACCAGCACCGGGCTCTGCGCCTGGTCCTGGTTCCAAAAATACGGGGGACAAAAAGCGTAGGGGTCCCCCGTATTTTTGAAACCAGCACCGGGCTCCACTAACTGGACAGATAATGCCACAGCCGGGGGTCACTTTTATACAGTGCCTTGCGGCCTTGGCATCAAATATCCAACTAGTCACCCCTGGCCGGGGTCCCCTGGGGGAGTGGGGACCCCTTCAATCAAGGGGTCCCCCCCCAGCCACCTAAGGGCCAGGGGTGAAGCCCGAGGCTGTCCCCCCCATCCAATGGGCTGCGGATGGGGGGCTGATAGCCTTTGTTGAAAGTAATGAATATTGTTTTTAGTAGCAGTACTACAAGTCCCAGCAAGCCTCCACCGCAAGCTGGTACTTGGAGAACCACAAGTACCAGCATGCGGCGGAAAACCGGGCCCGCTGGTACCTGTAGTACTACTACTAAAATAATACCCCAATAAAAACATTACACACACACCTTGAAAGTATAACTTTAATGCATACATACACACCACCATATACACATACTTACCTTATGTTCACACGAGGGTCGGTCCTCTTCTCCATGTAGAATCCATGGTGTACCTGTTGAAAAAATTCTACTCACCAAATCCAGTGTAGAGGGCTCCTCGGATAATCCATTTGTAATCCACGTACTTGTAAAAATAAAAAAACGGGACACCCGACCACGAACTGAAAGGGGCCCCATGTTTTCACATGGGACCCCTTTCCCTGAATGCCAGAAACCCCCTCTGACTGATGTCTAAGTGGGTTTCTTCAGCCAATCAGGGAGCGCCACGTTGTGGCACCCTCCTGATCGGCTGTGTGCTTCTGTACTGTCTGACAGGCGGCACACGGCAGTGTTACAATGTAGCGCCTATGCGCTCCATTGTAACCAATGGTGGGAACTTTGTGGTCAGCGTTTGACCGAAAGTGACCTCACCGCTGACCACAAAGTTCCCACCATTGGTTACAATGGAGCGCATAGGCGCTACATTGTAACACTGCCGTGTGCCGCCTGTCAGACAGTACAGGAGCACACAGCCGATCAGGAGGGTGCCACAACGTGGCGCTCCCTGATTGGCTGAAGAAACCCACTTAGACATCAGTCAGAGGGGGTTTCTGGCATTCGGGGAAAGGGGTCCCATGTGAAAACATGGGGCCCCTTTCAGTTCGTGGTCGGGTGTCCCGTTTTTTTATTTTTACAAGTACGTGGATTACAAATGGATTATCCGAGGAGCCCTCTACACTGGATTTGGTGAGTAGAATTTTTTCAACAGGTACACCATGGATTCTACATGGAGAAGAGGACCGACCCTCGTGTGAACATAAGGTAAGTATGTGTATATGGTGGTGTGTATGTATGCATTAAAGTTATACTTTCAAGGTGTGTGTGTAATGTCTTTATTGGGGTATTTTTTTAGTAGCAGTACTACAGGTACCAGCGGGCCCGGTTTTCCGCCGCATGCTGGTACTTGTGGTTCTCCAAGTACCAGCTTGCGGGGAGGCTTGCTGGGACTTGTAGTACTGCTACTAAGAACAATATTCATTACTTTCAACAAAGGCTATCAGCCCCCCATCCGCAGCCAATTGGATGGGGGGGGGACAGCCTCGGGCTTCACCCCTGGCCCTTGGGTGGCTGGGGGGGGACCCCTTGATTGAAGGGGTCCCCACTCCCCCAGGGTACCCCGGCCAGGGGTGACTAGTTGGATATTTGATGCCACGGCCGCAAGGCACTGTATAAAAGTGACCCCCGGCTGTGGCATTATCTGTCCAGCTAGTGGAGCCCGGTGCTGGTTTCAAAAATACGGTGGGCCCCTACGCTTTTTGTCCCCCGTATTTTTGGAACCAGGACCAGGCGCAGAGCCCGGTGCTGGTTGCTTAAATATGGGGGAACCCCTGTCAATTTTTTTCCCATATTTTTGCAACCAGGGCTGGCTCAAAGAGCCCGAGGCTGGTTTGGCTTAGGAGGGGGGACCACACGCAATTTTTTTTTTAAGTTTAAACATTTTTTATTTTTTTTACAAGGTGCACAATGAAGCCCTGCACGGATCTCTCAGATCCGGCCGAGATTCATTGTATTAAAGTCGGCAGTGTTTTACAAGTCACTCACGTAAAACACTGCCTAAAAAAACTAATGACATCGACATCGGAAAAACCGAAAATGCAGAATACGGCAGCTTAGTAAATTAGTCGTAATCAATTAAAAAAGTTGCATATTTACACTTTCGATGTCATTCGTGATTGAACTTTGACCTCAAACGGGAAAATACGATTCTTAGTAAATTTACCCCACCGTTTGTACCTCCAACGACTCCGTGGGATCTGAATGTGGTGTTGTTCTTTCTCCAATGTGATTGGTTTGAACCTTTACAAAAGGTAGAGTTTAAATACCTTACATGGAAGACAGTCATGTTGTTGGCCCTGGCTTCGGCTAGATGTGTCTCACAGTTGGGGGCTTTATCTTGTAGGAGCCCTTATTTGGTATTTCATGAGGACAGGGTGGAGCTTAGGACTCGCCCGCAGTTTTTGCCTAAGGTGGTGTCAGCTTTTCACGTCAATAAGCCAATAGTGGTTCCTGTGTTAGGTGATACATCTGCTGCCTCCCGTTCTTTGGACGTGGTCAGGGCGCTCAAAATTTATGTTAATAGGACTGCTCGTAACAGAAAAACAGACTCACTGTTTGTTTTGTATGATGCGACCAAGATTGGTCGACCTGCTTCTAAGCAGTCCATTACTAGATGGCTTCGGTTGACTATTCAACAGGCCTATTCTTCGGCCGCTTTGCCGGTTCCAAAGTCAGTTCATGCCCACTCTACAAGATCGGTGGGTTCATCCTGGGCGGCTGCTCGGGGGGTCTCGGCCTTACAATTGTGCCGAGCAGCTACTTGGTCGAATTCGAACATCTTTGTTAGGTTTTATAAGTTCGATACCCTGGCCAAGGATGACCTTCAGTTTGGTCAGGCGGTTTTAAAGGGGTCTCAGCACTTTCCCATCCGTTTTGGGAGCTTTGGGACTTCCCCACAGTACTAGGATTCCCCAGTATCCACGAAGGACATTAGAGAAAATAGGAATTTACCGGTAGTTACCTACCAGTAATTCCTTTTCTCGTAGTCTGGAGTGGATACTGGGCGCCCGCCTCAGTGCTTTGTTCCTGCTTTCCGGTTTGTATGTTGGTAGGGGTTGCTTGTTGCAGTCTCTCGTTTTCAGTGGCTAAGTTACCGGTTTACATCAACATTTTCTTCAATAGTTTTGTTGATGTCATTACCTGTTGGTTATGCGGTTGTGTGTTGTTATGTTACCACACCTGTTATTATGATATATGCCTTCTTCGAAGTATGTTCCGTCTCCTAGGCACAGTTTCCTAAGACTGGGTCATGGGGATGGGCATAGAGGGAGGAGTCAGCACACAACAGAATTTTACATGTGCCAGATGCTCCTGCGGACCGCTCTAAGGGGGTCATTCTAACCCATTTGCTCGCTGCTTTTTCTCGCAGCCGAGCGAACGGGTCCCTACTACGCATGCGCCGGCGCATGCCAGACGGCCGAAGGCCGTAGTAGGGCTGCGATCGCCTCTGCCTGATTGACAGGCAGAGGCGGTCGCTGGGTGGGACGGGGCGGAATGGCAGCGTTTGCCCGCCGTTTCATAGGTGCGGTGCGGCCAACGCAGGCGTGGCCGGACCAAACGGGGGCGGGCCACAGCGGCTGCGGGCCGGGGAGTGATGAGTAGCTCTGGCCAGCACGTTAAAGCTGCGCTGGTTGGGAGCTACTCTTGAAGTGCAAAGGCATCACCGCTGTGCAATGCCTTTGCACTTCTGCGGGGGGGGGGGGGGGGAATGACATGCGGGGCAGACTAGCCCGTGCTGGGCGTCCCCCCGCATGTCAGGGAAGATGATCGTAGCTGTGCTAAATTTAGCACAGCTACAGTCAACTCGGAATGACCCCCTATACCCACAGTACTAGGATTCCCCAGTATCCACTCCGGACTACGAAAAATAAGATTTTAAACCTACCGGTAAATCTTTTTCTCCTAGTCCGTAGAGGATGCTGGGGACTCCGTAAGGACCATGGGGTATAGACGGGCTCCGCAGGAGACATGGGCACTATAAAGAACTTTAGAATGGGTGTGCACTGGCTCCTCCCTCTATGCCCCTCCTCCAGACCTCAGTTAGAGAAACTGTGGCCAGAGGAGACGGACAGTACGAGGAAAGGATTATTGTTAATCTAAGGGCAAGATTCATACAAGTCCACACCATCCACACCGTATAACATGGAATATACAAAACAGTTAACAGTATGAAACAAAACAACATCAGTACGAGACTGATCAAAACTGTAACATAACCCTTATGTAAGCAAACTATATACAAGTCTTGCAGAAGATAGTCCGCACTGGGACGGGCGCCCAGCATCCTCTACGGACTAGGAGAAAAAGATTTACCGGAAGGTTTAAAATCTTATTTTCTCTTACGTCCTAGAGGATGCTGGGGACTCCGTAAGGACCATGGGGATTATACCAAAGCTCCAGACCGGGCGGGAGAGTGCGGATGACTCTGCAGCACCGATTGAGCAAACAGTAGGTCCTCATCAGCCAGGGTATCAAACTTGTAGAATTTTGCAAAAGTGTTTGACCCTGACCAAGTCGCCGCTCGGCAAAGTTGTAATGCCGAGACGCCTCGGGCAGCCGCCTAAGAAGAGCCCACCTTCCTAGTGGAATGGGCCTTAACCGAATTTGGTAACGGCAATCCAGCCGTAGAATGAGCCTACTGAATCGTGTTACAGATCCAGCGAGCAATAGTCTGCTTAGAAGCAGGAGCGCCAACCTTGTTGGCTGCATACAGGACAAACAGAGCCTCTGTTTTCCTAACCCGAGCCGTCCTGGCTACATAAATTTTTAAGGCCCTGACTACATCAAGGAACTCTGAATCCTCCAAGACCCCTGTAGCCACAGGAACCACAATAGGTTGATTCATATGAAATGATGAAACCACCTTAGGCAAAAATTGAGGATGAGTCCGCAATTCTGCGCTATCCACATGGAAAATCAGATAGGGGCTTTTGTGAGACAAAGCCGCCAATTCAAACACCCGCCTTGCAGATGCCAAGGCCAACAACATGACCATCTTCCAAGTGAGAAATTTTAATTCCACCGTTTGAAGAGGCTCAAACCACTGAGATTTCAGGAACTGTAACACCACGTTAAGGTCCCATGGTGCCACTGGAGGCACAAAAGGAGGCTGGATGTGCAGCACTCCCTTTACAAAAGTCTGGACTTCTGGGAGAGAAGCCAATTCCTTCTGAAAGAAAATCGATAGGGCCGAAATCTGTACCTTAATGGAGCCTAATTTTAGGCCCATATCCACTCCTGTCTGTAGAAAGTGGGGAAAAACGGCCCAGATGGAAATCTTCCGCAGGAGCATTCTTGGCTTCACACCAAGATATATACTTTCTCCAGATACAGTGATAATGCTTCGCCGTCACCTCCTTCCTAGCCCTTATCAGAGTAGGGATGACTTCATCTGGAATGCCTTTACCAGCTAGGATTCGGCGTTCAACCGCCATGCCGTCAAACGCAACCGCGGTAAGTCTTGGAACAGACAGGACCCCTGTTGCAACAGGTCCTCTCTGAGAGGAAGAGGCCACGGATCCTCTGTGAGCATTTCCTGAAGCTCTGTATACCAGGCCCTGCGAGGCCAATCTGGAACAATGAGTATTGTTTGCACTCTTTTTCGTCTTATGATTCTCAGTATTTTTGAGATGAGTGGAAGAGGAGGAAAAACATAGACCGACTGAAGGGTCCCGTGACCTGGCACAATACCTCCGAAGCTTCTTGTTGAGGCGTGATGCCATCATGTCTATTTGAGGAAGTCCCCAAAGACTTGTTATCTCTGCAAAAACTTCTTGATGAAGTCCCCACTCTCCTGGATGGAGATCGTGTCTGCTGAGGAAATCTGCTTGCCAGTTGTACACTCCCGGAATGAATACCGCTGACAGAGCGCTTATGTAATTTTCTGCCCAGCGCAGAATCCTGGTGGCTTCCGCCATTGCCACTCTGCTCCTTGTCCCGCCTTGGCGGTTTACATGAGCCACAGCTGTGACGTTGTCTGATTGAATCAGAACCGGTAGGTCGCGAAGAAGATTTTCTGCTTGTCGAAGGCCGTTGTATATGGCCCTTAATTCCAGTATGTTGATGTGTAGACAACCCTCTTGGCTTGACCATAGTCCCTGAAAATTCCTTCCCTGTGTGACTGCTCCCTATCCTCGGAGGCTCGCGTCCGTGGTCACCAGAACCGAGTCTTGAATGCCGAACCTGCGACCCTCTAGAAGGTGACCACTCTGCAGCTACCACAGGAGAGACACCCTGGCCCTGGGGGACAGGGTTATTTTCTGATGTATTTGAAGATTGGACCCGGACCACTTGTCCAGAAGGTCCCACTGAAAAGTCCTCGCATGAAACCTGCCGAAGGGGATGGCCTTGTAGGTCGCCACCATTTTCCCCAGTACTCGAGTGCATTGATGTACTGACACTCTCGTCGGTTTAAACAGGTCTCTGACCATGTTCTGGAGTTCCTGGGCTTTTTCCATCGGGAGAAAAACCCTCTTTTGTTCTGTGTCCAGAATCATGCCTAAGAACGACAGCCGAGTCGTAAGAACCAACTGTGACTTTGGTAGATTTAGAATCCAGCCATGTTGTTGCAGCACTCTCAGGGAGAGCGACACACTTTTCTGCAACTGTTCCTTTGATCTCGCTTTTATCAGGAGATCGTCCAAGTACGGGATAATTGTGACTCCTTGCCTGCGCAGGAGCACCATCATTTCCACCATTACCTTGGTGAAAACCCTCGGGGCCGTGGAAAGCCCAAACGGCAATGTCTGAAACTGGTAATGACAGTCCTGTACAGCGAATCTCAGGTACGCCTGATGAGGAGGATATATGGGGACGTGAAGGTATGCATCCTTTGCATGTCTAGTACCACCATAAAATCCCCCCCTTCCAGGCTTGAGATAACCGCCCTGAGCGATTCCATCTTGAACTTGAACCTTCTTTAGTACAGGTTTAGGGATTTTAAGTTTAGAATGGGTCTGACCGAGCATCCGGTTTCGGGACCACAAACAGGGTTGAATAGTACCCTTTTCCCTGTTGATTTAGGGGAACCTTGATAATCACTTGCTTTTGACACAGCTTTTGAATTGCAGCTAAAACTATCTCCCTCTCTGGGGGAGAAGCTGGTAAAGCCGATTTGAAGAATCGGCGAGGAGGCACGTCTTCGATTACCAGCTTGTAGCCTTGGGATATAATTTCCATCACCCAAGGATCCACATCCGACTGAACCCAGACGTGGCTGAAAAGTCAAAGACGTGCCCCCACCGGCGCGGACTCCCTCAGTGGAGCCCCAGCGTCATGCGGTGGATTTAGTAGAAGCCGAGGAGGACTTCTGCTCCTGGGAACTAGCTGTAGCAGGCATTCTTTTCCCTTTACCTTTACCTCTGGCGAGGAAGGAAGATCCCCGACCTCTTCTGGACTTATGCGACCGAAAGGACTTCATTTGATACTGTGATGTTTTCTTTTGCTGTGGGGGAACATAAGGCAAAAAATAAGAATTTACTTACCGATAATTCTATTTCTCATAGTCCGTAGTGGATGCTGGGACTCCGTAAGGACCATGGGGAATAGCGGCTCCACAGGAGACTGGGCACAAAAGTAAAAGCTTGAACTAGCTGGTGTGCACTGGCTCCTCCCCCTATGACCCTCCTCCAAGCCTCAGTTAGGATACTGTGCCCGGACGAGCGTACATAATAAGGAAGGATATTGAATCCCGGGTAAGACTCATACCAGCCACACCAATCACACCGTACAACCTGTGATCTGAACCCAGTTAACAGTATGATAAACGAAGGAGCCTCTGAAAAGATGGCTCACAACAATAATAACCTGAATTTTGTAACAATAACTATATACAAGTATTGCAGACAATCCGCACTTGGGATGGGCGCCCAGCATCCACTACGGACTATGAGAAATAGAATTATCGGTAAGTAAATTCTTATTTTCTCTAACGTCCTAAGTGGATGCTGGGACTCCGTAAGGACCATGGGGATTATACCAAAGCTCCCAAACGGGCGGGAGAGTGCGGATGACTCTGCAGCACCGAATGAGAGAACTCCAGGTCCTCCTCAGCCAGGGTATCAAATTTGTAGAATTTAGCAAACGTGTTTGCCCCTGACCAAGTAGCTGCTCGGCAAAGTTGTAAAGCCGAGACCCCTCGGGCAGCCGCCCAAGATGAGCCCACCTTCCTTGTGGAATGGGCTTTTACAGATTTTGGCTGTGGCAGGCCTGCCACAGAATGTGCAAGCTGAATTGTACTACAAATCCAACGAGCAATAGTCTGCTTAGAAGCAGGAGCACCCAGCTTGTTGGGTGCATACAGGATAAACAGCGAGTCAGATTTCCTGACTCCAGCCATCCTGGAAATATATATTTTCAGGGCCCTGACTACGTCCAGTAACTTGGAGTCCTCCAAGTCCCTAGTAGCAGCAGGCACCACAATAGGCTGGTTCACGTGAAACGCTGAAACCACCTTTGGGAGAAATTGAGGACGAGTCCTCAATTCTGCCCTATCCGTGTGAAAAATCAGGTAAGGGCTTTTATAAGATAAAGCCGCCAATTCTGAGACACGCCTGGCTGAAGCCAGGGCTAACAGCATTACCACCTTCCATGTGAGATATTTTAATTTCACAGTGGTGAGTGGTTCAAACCAATGTGATTTTAGGAACCCCAAAACCACATTGAGATCCCAAGGTGCCACCGGGGGCACAAAAGGAGGCTGTATATGCAGTACCCCTTTGACAAACGTCTGGACTTCAGGCACTGAAGCCAGTTCTTTTTGGAAGAAAATCGACAGGGCCGAAATTTGAACCTTAATGGACCCTAATTTTAGGCCCATAGACAGTCCTGTTTGCAGGAAATGTAGGAAGCGACCCAGTTGAAATTCCTCTGTAGGGGCCTCTTTGGCCTCACACCACGCAACATATTTTCGCCAAATGCGGTGATAATGTTTCGCGGTTACATCCTTCCTGGCCTTTATCAGGGTAGGGATGACTTCTTCTGGAATGCCTTTTTCCTTCAGGATCCGGCGTTCAACCGCCATGCCGTCAAACGCAGCCGCGGTAAGTCTTGGAACAGACAAGGTCCCTGCTGGAGCAGGTCCTTTCTTAGAAGTAGAGGCCACGGGTCCTCCGTGAGCATCTCTTGAAGTTCCAGGTACCAAGTCCTTCTTGGCCAATCCGGAACCACGAGTATAGTTCTTACTCCTCTCCTTTTTATGATTCTCAGTACTTTTGGTATGAGAGGCAGAGGAGGGAACACATACACTGACTGGTACACCCATGGTGTTACCAGAGCGTCCACCGCTATTGCCTGAGGGTCCCTTGACCTGGCGCAATATCTGTCTAGTTTTTTGTTGAGACGGGACGCCATCATGTCCACCTTTGGTTTTTCCCAACGGTTTACCATCTCTTGGAAGACTTCTGGATGAAGTCCCCACTCCCCCGGGAGAAGGTCGTGTCTGCTGAGGAAGTCCGCTTCCCAGTTGTCCACTCCCGGAATGAACACTGCTGACAGTGCTATCACATGATTCTCCGCCCAGCGAAGAATCCTTGCAGCTTCTGCCATCGCCCTCCTGCTTCTCGTGCCGCCCTGTCTGTTTACGTGGGCGACTGACGTGATGTTGTCCGATTGGATCAATACCGCCTGACCCTGAAGCAGGGGTTTTGCTTGACTTAGGGCATTGTAAATGGCCCTTAGTTCCAGAATGTTTATATGAAGAGATGTTTCCATGCTTGACCACAAGCCCTGGAAATTTTGTCCCTGTGTGACTGCTCCCCAGCCTCTCAGGCTGGCATCTGTGGTCACCAGGATCCAATCCTGAATGCCGAATCTGCGGCCCTCTAGTAGATGAGCACTCTGCAGCCACCACAGAAGAGACACCCTTGTCCTTGGCGACAGGGTTATCCGCTGATGCATCTGAAGATGCGATCCGGACCATTTGTCCAGAAGATCCCACTGAAACGTTCTTGCATGGAATCTTCCGAATGGAATCGCTTCGTAAGAAGCCACCATTTTTCCCAGGACCCTCGTGCACTGATGCACTGACACCTGGCCTGGTTTTAGGAGATTCCTGACTAGCTCGGATAACTCCCTGGCCTTCTCCTCTGGGAGAAACACCTTTTTCTGGACTGTGTCCAGAATCATTCCTAGGAACAGGAGACGTGTCGTTGGAATCAGCTGCGATTTTGGAATATTTAGAATCCACCCGTGCTGACGTAACACTAACTGAGATAGTGCTACTCCGACTTCTAACTGTTCCCTGGACCTTGCCCTTATCAGGAGATCGTCCAAGTAAGGGATAATTAAAACGCCTTTTCTTCGAAGAAGAATCATCATTTCGGCCATTACCTTGGTAAAGACCCGAGGTGCCGTGGACAATCCAAACGGCAGCGTCTGAAACTGATAATGACAGTTTTGTACTACAAACCTGAGGTACCCTTGGTGAGAAGGGTAGATTGGGACGTGGAGATAAGCATCTTTGATGTCCAGAGACACCATATAGTCCCCTTCTTCCAGGTTTGCTATCACTGCTCTGAGTGACTCCATCTTGAATTTGAACCTCTTTATGTAAGTGTTCAAGGATTTTAGATTTAAAATTGGTCTCACCGAGCCGTCCGGCTTCGGTACCACAAACAGCGTGGAATAATACCCCTTTCCCTGTTGTAGGAGAGGTACCTTGATTATCACCTGCTGGGAATACAGCTTGTGAATGGCTTCCAAAACTGCCTCCCTGTCGGAGGGAGACTTTGGTAGAGCAGACTTCAGGAACCGGCGAGGGGGAGACGTCTCGAATTCCAGTTTGTACCCCTGTGATACTACCTGCAGAATCCAGGGGTCCACTTGCGAGTGAGCCCACTGCGCGTTGAAATTTTTGAGACGGGCCCCCACCGTGTCCGAGTCCGCTTGTAAAGCCCCAGCGTCATGCTGAAGACTTGGCAGAAGCAGAGGAGGGCTTCTGCTCCTGGGAAGAGGCTGCCTGGTGCAGTCTTTTTCCTCTTCCTCTGCCCCGGGGCAGAAATGAGTGGCCTTTTGCCCGCCTGTACTTATGGGAACGAAAGGACTGAGTTTGAAAAGACGGTGTCTTTTTCTGCTGAGAGGTGACCTGGGGTAAAAAGGTGGACTTTCCGGCCGTTGCCGTGGCCACCAGGTCCGATAGACCGGCTCCAAATAACTCCTCCCCTTTAAACGGCAATACTTCCATATGTCGTTTGGAATCCGCATCCCCTGACCACTGTCGCGTCCATAACGCTCTTCTGGCAGAAATGGACATAGCACTCACTCTTGATGCCAGGGTGCAAATATCCCTCTGTGCACCACGCATATATAGTAATGCATCCTTCAAATGCTCTATAGTTAGTAATATACTGTCCCTATCCAGGGTATCAATATTTTCAGTCAGGGAATCCGACCACGCAACTCCAGCACTGCACATCCAGGCTGATGCGATTGCTGGTCGCAGTATAACACCAGTATGTGTGTATATACCCTTCAGGATATTTTCCAGCCTTCTATCCGCTGGTTCTTTGAGGGCGGCCGTATCAGGAGACGGTAACGCTACTTGTTTAGATAAACGTGTGAGCGCTTTATCTACTCTAGGGGGTGTTTCCCAACGCGCCCTAACCTCTGGCGGGAAAGGGTATAGTGCCAATAATTTATTAGAAATTAGCACTTTTTTATCGGGGGAAACCCACGCTTTATCACACACCTCATTTAATTCATCTGACTCAGGAAAAGCTACTGGTAGTTTTTTCACTCCCCACATAATACCCTTCTTTGTGGTACTTGTAGTGTCAGAAATGTTCAATGCCTCCTTCATTGCCGTGATCATGTAACGTGTGGCCCTACTGGACATTACGTTTGTCTCCTCACCGTCGACACTGGACTCAGTATCCGTGTCTGGGTCTGTGTCGACCCACTGAGGTAACGGGCGTTTTATCGCCTCTGACGGTGTCTGAGACGCCTGGACAGGCACTAATTGATTTGTCGGCTGTCTCAAGTCGTCAACAGTTTTTTGTAAAGTGCTGACATTGTCACGTAGTTCTTTAAATACAACCATCCAGTCAGGTGTCGACTCCCTAGGGGGTGACATCACTAATACAGGCAATTGCTCTGCTTCCACATCATTTTCCTCCTCATACATGTCGACACAATCGTACCGACACCCAGCACACACACAGGGAATGCTCTGATAGAGGACAGGACCCCACTAGTCCTTTGGGGAGACAGAGGGAGAGTTTGCCAGCACACACCAGAGCGCTATATATATATATAGGGATAACCTTATATAAGTGTTACTCCCTTTTATAGCTGCTGTTTATAATTTAGCTGCCAATAGTGCCCCCCCTCTCTCGTTTTTACCCTGATTCTGTAGGGACTGCAGGGGAGAGTCAGGGAGCCGTCCTTCCAGCGGAACTGTGAGGGAAAATGGCGCTTGTGTGCTGAGGAGATAGGCTCCGCCCCTTCACGACGGCCTTATCTCCCGCTTTTTTCTGGAAAACTGGCAGGGGTTAAATACATCCATATAGCCCAGGAGCTATATGTGATGTATTTCTTTTGCCATCCTAAGGTATTTCTGTTTTTTATTGCGTCTCAGGGCGCTCCCCCCCAGCGCCCTGCACCCTCAGTGACCGGAGTGTGAAGTGTGCTGAGAGCAATGGCGCACAGCTGCAGTGCTGTGCGCTACCTTAGTTGAAGACAGGAACGTCTTCTGCCGACGATTTCACCGGACCTCTTCGTTCTTCTGGCTCTGTAAGGGGGCCGGCGGCGCGGCTCCGGGACCCATCCAGGCTGAACCTGTGATCGTCCCTCTGGAGCTAATGTCCAGTAGCCTAAGAAACCCAATCCACTCTGCACGCAGGTGAGTTCGTTTCTTCTCCCCTTAGTCCCACGATGCAGTGAGCCTGTTGCCAGCAGGACTCACTGAAAATAAAAAACCTAAAATAAACTTTTACTCTAAGCAGCTCAGGAGAGCCACCTAGATTGCACCCTTCTCGTTCGGGCACAAAAATCTAACTGAGGCTTGGAGGAGGGTCATAGGGGGAGGAGCCAGTGCACACCAGCTAGTTCAAGCTTTTACTTTTGTGCCCAGTCTCCTGCGGAGCCGCTATTCCCCATGGTCCTTACGGAGTCCCAGCATCCACTTAGGACGTTAGAGAAAGGTAGATTTACCCGCGGTAGCTGTGGAAACCAGATCTGTGAGACCTTCCCCAAATAAAACTTCACCCTTGTAAGGCAAAACTTCCATATGCCTTTTTGAATCGGCATCACCCGTCCATTGGCGGGTCCACAGCGCTCGCCTAGCAGAAATGGCCATGGCGTTGGCTCTCGAACCTAGCAGCCCAACGTCTCTCGAGCGTCTCTCATATATAAGACTGCGTCTTTAATGTGACCTTAGGTCAATAAAATGGTATCCCTATCTAGGGTATCAAAATCAGCTGACAAGGTATCTGTCCAAGCTGCTACAGCGCTACAAACCCACGCCGATGCTATCGCTGGCCTGAGTAAAGCCCCTGTATGTGTATATATTGATTTTAAAGTCGTTTCCTGTCTGCGATCAGCAGGGTCCTTGAGGGCTGCCGTGTCTGGAGACGGTAGCGCCACCTTCTTGGATAAGCGCGTTAAAGCCTTGTCCACCCTGGGCGAGGACTCCCACCGTACCCTGGCCCTCATTCCGAGTTGATCGCTCGGTAAAAATCTTCGCATCGCAGCGATTTTCCGCTTAATGCGCATGCGCAATGTTCGCACTGCGACTGCGCCAAGTAAATTTGCTATGTACTTAGGAATTTTACTCACGGCATTTTCATCGGTCTGGCGATCGTAATGTGATTGACAGGAAATGGGTGTTACTGGGCGGAAACAGGCCGTTTTATGGGCGTGTGGGAAAAAACGCTACCGTTTCCGGAAAAAACTAAGGAGTGGCCGGAGAAACGGGGGAGTGTCTGGGCGAACGCTGGGTGTGTTTGTGACGTCAAACCAGGAACGACAAGCACTGAACTGATCGCAGATGGCGAGTAAGTCTGGAGCTACTCTGAAACTGCTACGAGGTGTGTAATCGCAATATTGCGAATACATCGTTCGCAATTTTAAGATGCTAAGATTCACTCCCAGTAGGCGGCGGCTTAGCGTGAGCAACTCTGCTAAAATCGCCTTGCGAGCGACCAACTCGGAATGAGGGCCCCTGTCCTGTGCAGGGAAAGGATACGCCATAAGAATTCTTTTGGGAATCTGCAGTTTCTTGTCTGGAGATTCGCATTCAGCTTATGAGATGGGGGAAAGGTTACCTCAGGTTTCCTTTCCTTAAACATGTGTACCCTCGTGTCAGGGACAGAGGGGTCATCTGTGATATGCAAAACATCTTTTATTGCAATAATCATATAATGAATGCTTTTGGCCACCCTTGGGTGTAACCTCGTATCATCGTAGTCGACACTGGAGTCAGAATCCGTGTCGGTATCAGTGTCTGCTATTTGGGATAGGGGACGTTTTTGAGACCCTGAAGGGCCCTGTGACACCGTCGAAGCCATTGATTGACTCCCTGTATTATCCCTGGACTCTGCTTTGTCTCATCTCTTATGTAACAAAGTCACATTTGCATTTAAAACATTCCACATGTCCAACCACTCAGGAGTCGGCGTTGCCGACGGAGACAACACAATCATCTGCTCCACCTCCTCCTTAGATGAGCCTTCCGCTTCAGACATGCCGACACACGCGTACCGACACCCCCACACACACAGGGATATATTTACATGGAGACAGTTCCCCAATAAGGCCCTTTGGAGAGACAGAGAGAGAGTATGCCAGCACACACCCAGCGCCAACTGACACTGGAACAAAATTCCCAGATAACAGCGCTTTTATGAATATCTGTATATACCTATACACTCACTGCACTTTACAAGTGCCCCCCCCCCCCCTCTTTTTTGCCCTGTGTCACCATGTTCAGCAGGGGAGAGTCCGGGGAGCCAGCTTCTCTGCATGTGCTGTGGAGAAAAATGGCGCTGGTCAGTGCTGTGGGATCAAGCTCCGCCCGCTCAGCTGCGGGCTTCGGTCCCGCTCAATTTGTTTAATACTGGCGGGGGATTTAATATATATTGCCACCTCAGCTTATATATATGCCTTTTAGCCAGTCCTAGAGGTCTAGGACTGGCATCCCCTGCGCCCTGCACCCATCCGTGCCATGCAGTGTGTGTTGTGTGTGGGAGCAATGGCGCGCAGCATTACCGCTGCGCGTTACCTCAGAGAAGATCTGAAGTCTTCAGCCGCCTTTGAAGTCTTCTTTCTTCTTATACTCACCCGGCTTCTATCTTCCGGCTCTGCGAAGAGGACGGCAGCGCGGCTCCGGGACGAACGGCGAGGGTGAGACCTGCGTTCCGACCCTCTGGAGCTAATGGTGTCCAGTAGCCTAAGAAGCAGAGCCTATCATTTAAGTAGGTCTGCTTCTCTCTCCTCAGTCCCACGATGCAGGGAGCCTGTTGTCTGCAGTGCTCCCTGAAAATAAAAAACCTAACAAAATTCTTTTTCAGAGAAGCTCAGGAGAGCTCCCCTGTAATGCACCCAGTCTCCTCTGGGCACAGGATCTAACTGAGGTCTGGAGGAGGGGCATAGAGGGAGGAGCCAGTACACACCCATTCTAAAGTTCTTTATAGTGCCTATGTCTCCTGCGGAGCCTGTCTATACCCCATGGTCCTTATGAAGTCCCCAGCATCCTCTAGGACGTAAGAGAAAAAGGAATTACCGGTAGGTAACTAAACTTTTATTTTTAATAATATGCTTTAAAAAAGAAAGGAGCATTCACTCTCTGCTTAGAAGCCTTTTAACAACAATGGTACTGATTTGAAAGGACACACTTTATATCATTTGTATCACATAGTTTATTGAGAAATATGAGAGGATACAAAGGGGGAATTCAATTGTTTGAAAAGTCGGTTTTCCTGTCTATTATATAGGTAAAAAACAGACACCCAACGGGCTTTTCAAACAATTGAATACCCCCCAAAGAGTTCAATTGTGTGATATGGTTCACAGATACATTGGGCGGTATTCAATTCTTTTCACCCCCTTCCACTACCTTTCTGTTTCTGCTGACGGGCGTGGTATCATCATTTCAGTTCGCTACCCCTGGGATATCGAGGCGTCCAACCACCCTTTATGCAGCTAAACCTGATTACTATGAGCGCGATATGTGCGATAATGTGGATCAATTAAGAAAGCAGATTGGGGTGATATATCATTTGTATACCACCCATACAGTGTAAAATCAAATATACGTTTAAAAGTGTAAAGTCATTATACAAAAAGAAGGTGGTGACAATATATATCGTGAGCACCTTCTTTTTGTATATACATAGTACATTTCTGTGTCAGAAATTATTTGTGCTGTCACATATTTGCACAAACCTGTTAGGCACACAGATTTAGTTTAACCCTAAACTGTGCACATCCTTTATTTGCTCTTCCCAGACTAATTCAACTTAGTAAAAGGATGGGGCCACCATAACTATATTTATAAAGCTTAATATGTATTAACATATGTACTATGTATCTCTTTATCTGGCTGCACTATGATCAGTTTCAGCTCGTTAGCTCAGGGAACAGCTCATGTTCGGCAGTTGACTGCTTTTCTTCTTAGCTTGATTTATGCCTACAGAGCCATAACTACACAATTTGGTGCACTGTGCTAGAAAGAGAATCAGTTATTCCCCCCCCCCCATATTTAATATAGGGATAGTTCACGCCAAAGGCACACACCAAAAATACAGTGGTGGGGCTTCAGAGGGAAGGGGCCTGGCCACAGAATAGTACCAATTCACATAACACCGCACAGTAGTGTCCATTTTTCTAATTACATCACACAGTAGTACCCCTTATACATGTTACATCTGACCGTAGAGCCTTATACATTTTATGCCAGTTAGAGCCCCTTATACACAGTAGAGTCCTTTTTATATATTATGCCAGGTAAAGCACCTTATACATTTTAGAGCCCTCTTATACACATTATGCCATATAGAACACCTTATACCGAGCCCGCTCATCTCTAATAATAACTAATTTTAATAACTCTCTTCGGTAGGTTTTAGTTTATACAATAAATATTATTCCTTTCTGTGCAAAATTAACTGTGTGTTTGTCATATGTATCCCCAATCGTTACAAGTTGATAATATACTTAGATACACACAACTCATAGTGAGGACATTGATACTTATATCAGGAAAGATTACACAGATGTATCTTCATTTCAGAGGAAAATACATTCTTGTTGACATAAAAATCTTCAATAACAATCTTACAGATACTGTAATATAAATCTAGCAAAGTGGTTACAATACATGATCACGTTTCCTTTAATCTGAATTTTGTAATATGTGTCTAAATGTTTTAATCACTTGTGTGTATTCACGCACCCCATGGTCTTCTGCCTAGAAAGGAATATCACCATGTAACAGCCTGTTTCGGAAACCCCGCACAACAGACGCGGGGGCGGAGCACACTGACTGTAGACTGTATCACTGGAACTATAAAACGCTGTCTGGTGTAATGTATACAGTAGACAGTGCTGCAGCCTGGTGCAGGTACAATTAATCATACACTAATATTACACAGTTTATCCATGCAGGAAAACTGTGCGTGTTTTTGCTCATGCTCTATAGAAGTATAACGCATATAGCAAATTAGATTTTCCAATCATAGTAACCAGTTATATGCATAGCTGCCTCTTTGACATAGCAAAGAAACTCCAAGTACCGGATCAAGATATAATGGTATATGCAGTTCTTTAGGGCCGGATTTTTTAACCCCAAGCAGACATCATAATGTCATGGGATGTTGTTTGGTGTGAGCAGAAATCAACCTACCATAATTATGTTTATAAGATTGGCGGCAGCTCTCGGGAAGGAGGGAGGGGGGGTTGCGACCTACTAGGGTGGGCCGAGCACGCTTCTATCTACGCAGTATTTTGGAGGGGGGTGTTGCATGCCTATTAGATTTGGCCAAACACGCCCCCACCCACTTAGGTAATAAAATGGTGTGAGAGCCTTTCTCACCAGCACTTGCTTTGGTTTTGAGTGTAGTTACAATGTTGATCTCTTTTACAGACTTGTGCTCACGTGTCATAACATTCAGGGCCTAATTCAGAGATAGAAACAAAGCTGATGTTCCATGTTACTGAGAAATTATCGGCAGACTGCGCATGTTCTGCATTCACATTGCACATACGTCAATGTGCTGCTGCGTACCGCGCACGCAATGAGGATTCTATCTCAGAGTCATTGACAGCAATGATCACTTTGGGAGTTAATGGGGTGTTCCATGGTAGGTTTCAGGGCATGTATCTGACGTCAGCTCAGAGCTTTAACGTACAAAGTCATGGCGCCTGTGTGACTACTGCCAGGTCCAGTCTGTGTAGCAATAGGGCTAGCCATCAGCCCGATGTTCCTTGTACTTGTGTACAGGCTGCGTATGTGTACGCAATTGCAAATGAGTTACAGTAACTCCGGTGAGCGACTCTTTCCATTTCTGGGCAGCAGCTTCATTTTCTAATATTAGCAGTTGCGAGGCCGAGAAAATCGCACTTGCAGCTGCATTTGCGTCTTTCTGTGAATCAGGTCCTCTATCAGGTGAAACAAAACTTAAGGCAAAAATGTACATCTTTCTTTCACACCATAGAACTGTTTCGGACCTTGTGTACAGGACATATATTTTGTATGACTAAATTTAGTGGATTGCAATTTGGGAAGAAGAATCACTGAAGATCAAATTTACTGTTATGTGAAAAGTCCTGTCCTGTATTTCCCTATATTATACAGGTAAAAACTAAAGCAACCAAAGGAAAGTCCAATGTGTATACTTGACTGACCAAAGAATAAAAAAATGTAAAAAAAAAAGAGTGTCCGTTAAACCATTGCATCATGATAAATAAAAAAGAAATTGGTATGGTCATTCAGTTGCAACCTCCCTTGGCACCTTGGCACACAGATCTTGCTTAAATGTTAAGCATAAAGATCGTAAGATTGAAACAATTTCAAATTGTGAGTCTGACCCAAGTCAAGTTCTGTATCTGTTGTACAATAGCTATTTCAATTCTCTGCATCCATGCAGTGATATCTACACATTGGGGGTCACTCCGACCTGTTCGCACGCAGCGGTTTGTCACTGCGGTGCGAACGGGTCCGTAATGCGCATTCGCGGTGGACGCACTGCACGTGCGCGATGTTGCCCGGCGACAGGGGTCGCCGGGTTACGTCAAGAAGAATGAACAAAGCGGTCGCAGAGCCGACCGCAAGAAGATTGACAGGAAGAAGGCGGTCCTGGGTGGCACCGAAGCGTTTCCAGCCATTTTCGGGGAGTGGATTTGAAAACGCAGGCGTGTCCAGAAGAACGGAGGGCGGATATCTGACGTCAAAGCCGGGACCTGCATCGCTGAGATCGTCGCACAGGGTAAGTATGTCCAGGGCTGGTCTAGTTTTACTTGAAATTTTTTTAGCTTAGCAGGGCTGCACAAGCGATCGCAGCCCTGCTAAGCTAAAATACACTCCCCCATAGGTGTGTACAAGTTGATCGCAGCAGCAGCAAAAAGTTGCTGGCTGCGATTAACTCAGAATGACCCCCATTGTGTTTATGTTGAGTCTGAAACTAACCAGAGAAGTAGCTGTGGTACCTATGACACTAATCAGAGAAGTAGCTGCAATGCCTATGACTCTAATCAGAGAAGTAGCTGCAATACTTATGACACTAACCAGAGAAGTAGCTGTAGTGCCTATGACACTAATCAGATAAGTAGCTGTACTGCCTATGACACTAACCAGAGAAGTAGCTGCAGTGCCTATGACACTAATCAGAGAAGTAGCTGTAATACCTATGACACTAATCAGAGAAGTAGCTGTAGTACCTATGACACTAATCAGAGAAGAAGCTGTAGTGCCTATGACACTAATCAGACAAGTAGCTGTAATGCCTATGACACTAACCAGAGAAGCAGCTGCAGTGCCTATGACACTAATCAGAGAAGTAGCTGTACTGCCTATGACACTAACCAGAGAATTAGCTGTAGTGACTATGACACTAATCAGAGAAGTAGCTGTAATGCCTATGACACTAACCAGAGAAGTAGCTGCAGTGCCTATGACACTAATCAGACAAGTAGCTGTACTGCCTATGACACTAACCAGAGAAGCAGCTGCAGTGCCTATGACACTAATCAGAGAAGTAGCTGTACTGCCTATGACACTAACCAGAGAATTAGCTGTAGTGCCTATGACACTAATCAGAGAAGTAGCTGTAGTGCCTATGACACTAACCAGAGAAGTAGCTGTAGTGCCTATGACACTAACCAGAGAAGTAGCTGTAGTGCCTATGACACTAACCAGAGAATTAGCTGTAGTGCCTATGACACTAATCAGAGAAGTAGCTGTAGTGCCTATGACACTAACCAGAGAAGTAGCTGTAGTGCCTATGACACTAACCAGAGAAGTAGCTGTACTGCCTATGACACTAACCAGAGAAGTAGCTGCAGTGCCTATGACACTAATCAGAGAAGTAGCTGTAGTACCTATGACACTAATCAGAGAAGAAGCTGTAGTGCCTATGACACTAATCAGAGAAGAAGCTGTAGTGCCTATGATACTAATCAGAGAAGTAGCTGTAGTGCCTATGACAATGGTTCCCAAACTGTGTGCCGTGGCACCCTAGGGTGCCGTGAGGCTCTTGCAGGGGTGCCCTGAGTTGGTGGTCTAGGACCAAATCAAATTATTTATGGTCAATGTAATAAGCAAAAACAGTGCTTGTGGCTGCCAGTCATAAAATATGCAGGCAAACAAAAGCAAATCCTGCCGCTCACCACATAACTGGCCTAAGGATAATATATAAACATAATTTACTTAATTTGAAAAAAAAATCTAAATGTTTTAATAAGAAACTTTTGGTCTAGGGGTGCCGTTGAAAAATTTGCGATGCCCTAGGGTGCCGTGATTCAAAAAAGTTTGAGAACCGCTGGCCTATGACAGTAATCAGAGAAGTAGCTGCAGTGCCTACTATGACACTAATCAGAGAAGTAGCTGTAGTGCCTATGACCAGGGCCGAAACTAGGGGGGGGCTAGGGGGGCAGGCGACCTGGGCGCCGGATTGGTGGGGGCGCCGAGACCCCCTTTCCAGAGCTATCGCTGTCCGCTAAGTGTGGTCCGCAATGCGAGGCTCCTGGTCAGGGAGATCGCGCTGAAACTGCTCCGTCCTGCACTGCTAAGCGTGCCGCTGTGTGTCTTTGAAGTGAGGGGAGAGAAGACCTGGTCAGGGAGATCGCACTGAAATTGCTCCGTCCTGCACTGCCTAAGCTTATCGCTGCCTGTCAGCTGTTTGACAAGCGCAGCAAGAGCAGAGTGGGAAACTCTGCTGCTTGCTGCACCTGTGAAACAACTGACAGGCAGCAGGAAGCTTAGGCAGTGCAGGACGGAGCAATTTCAGTGCGATCTCCCTGACCAGGTCTTCTCTCCCCTCACTTCAAAGACACACAGCGGCAGTGCTACGTGGGGAAGGAGGAGAGCAGCTAATTACTATGTAAGTGAAGAAAAGGGGGGAGGGGGACTACAGGAAGTACAGCTGAGGCCAGGGGAATAACTGACATCACCCAGCTTCCCCTCCTCACTCCTCTGACCTCTCTGCAAGTTTCCCAGACCCCAGGTCTCCTGCTGCTCCTCCGTTCTTCCCCTGCTTCCTCTAACTGAAGCTGAGCTAGAGAGGCCATCAGAAGTTATCCAGCTGTGCCTCTCGCCCCTGTATCCCCAGGTATGCCTCTTACCCAGCACTCAAAGTCTTATTCAAACAAAGTTTATTGTTCTCCACATTTCAGGGGATGAACCCCTTTCGTCAGGAGATGGAAGGGGTTCATCCCCTGAAACGTAGAGAACAATAAGCTTTGTTTGAATAAGACTTCGAGTGCCGCCTTGTCTCTGCTGAGATATTGGATTTATATATATATATATATATATATATATGCACACATAGTTACATGCGCGGGTGGGGGTGCCAAGTTAATGCCTTGCCCCGGGTGACGTAAATCCTAGTTTCGGCCCTGCTATGACACTAATCAGAGAAGTAGCTGTAGTGCCTATGACACTAATCAGAGAAGTAGCTGCAGTGCCTATGACAATAACCAGAGAAGTAGCTGTAGTGCCTATGACAATAACCAGAGAAGTATCTGTAGTGCCTATGACACTAATCAGAGACGTACAGTAGCTGCAGTGCCTATGACACTAATCAGAGAAGTAGCTGTAGTGCCTATGACACTAATCAGAGAAGTAGCTGTAGTGCCTATGACACTAATCAGAGAAGTAGCTGCAGTGCCTATGACAATAACCAGAGAAGTAGCTGTAGTGCCTATGACAATAACCAGAGAAGTATCTGTAGTGCCTATGACACTAATCAGAGACGTACAGTAGCTGCAGTGCCTATGACACTAATCAGAGAAGTAGCTGCAATGCCTATGACACTAATCAGAGAAATAGCTGTAGTGCATATGACACTAACCAGAGAAGCAGGCCCGGCACTACCCGCTCAGCAAATGGATGCAGTGCAGGTAGGTGCCAGGGCCGGAGAGGCGCTCTTCCTGCTCTGCATCCCTGTGCTGCTGCTGCGCCTGTCCCCCTGCTGCCGGCTGCTGACCATGTCATACTATGTGACAGGCATCGGCGCCGGCAGCTTCAAGGCAAGCCTCCAGTCCTCCACCACATGATTGTGTTCGTCAGGAAAGGGAGCGGAGCCTCACGGGACAGAGGGGGCGGAAATTCACAGGGCGGAGCTACATGGACCAGGCTGTCAGAGACTCATAGAGGTGCAGCTGCTGCGTGTAAAATACTGTAGGGCCGGCAGCATGGAGCCTCCTCTCGCCTCCCCTCACCTGTGACACTGCAGTGGCCGTAAGGGACACAAAAGGGGGCGGGGCTACTCAGGAACAGGCTGCAGCACCCTGCTACACAGGAGGATGAGCTGCTACATATTCGGTCTGCCAGATTTCTTTAGGTAAGTATGTATATGTATACAGTATCTATGTATATGTATGTGTGACTATGTGTGTAATGTATGTACTGTATGTATGTATGTATGTATGTGTGTGTGTATGTGTGACTGTGGCATAACGTGTGTAAGCATCACTGGTACAGGGGGTGTTATGTGTGAGAGCGTCACTGGTACAGGACGCGTTACGTGTGTGAGCGTCACTGCTACTGGGGGAGTTACGTGTGTAAGCGTCACTGGTACAGGTGTTACATGTGTAAGCGTCACTGCTACAGGGGGCGTAACGTGTGTAAGCGTCACTGGCACAGGGGGGCGTTACATATGTAAGCGTCACTGGTACAGGGCGCGTTACGTGTGTAAGCATCACTGGTACAGGGGTATTACATGTGTAAGCGTCACTGCTACAGGGGGCGTTTCGTTTGTAAGCATCACTGGTACAGGAGCATTACGTGTGTAAGCGTCACTGGTACAGGGGGCGTTACGCATGTAAGCATCACTACTACAGGGAGAGTCCTGTATAAGCGTCACTGCTGCAGGGGGCGTTAACAGAGCCGGCCCTAGACATAGGCACACTAGGCAAATGCCTAGGGCATATAGTTTGCCTAGGGCCAAAAGCAGCTTCTGCTGATTAAAATTATATGCAGCATGCCTATATTCTGTCTGTAGCATTTTTTATGCAGATACAGCCACAGTCGCACATAGAATATAGGCATAGGCTGTGCCATGGGGAGTAGCGTGGCACCGGCTTATGCCAACGTAGCGTGGCACCGGCTTATGCCAACGTGTTTATGTTCGAACAAGAACAACACCTGTTCTTTGACAATCCCACATACTTGCGTAACATACGATGGTTCATTAGATACATAGATGACCTGTTTGTCTTATGGATTGGCAGTGGTACATCCTTTGAATCAATGGTGAATGAGATCAATGCTACACCAGGTCCGATCAAGTTTACTTACCTCTATAACTCTAGCCATGTAGATTATCTAGATGTGACAGTTCATTTGAAAGGGGGTAAACTAGCAACCACCGTTTTTTACAAGAACACTGATAGAAATTCGCTACTGGATGCAAGTAGCCATCATCCGACTGCACTCAAGAGAGGCCTGCCTCGCTCACAGATGCTTCGAGTGGCAAGAATTACAAGTGAATATTCGTCATTGGATGGTGCTCTACAAGTAGTGGTAGATAAATTTGCGAAAATAAGAATTTACTCACCGGTAATTCTATTTCTCGTAGTCCGTAGTGGATGCTGGGGACTCTGTAAGGACCATGGGGAATAGACGGGCTCCGCAGGAGACTGGGCACACTAAAAGAAAGATTTGGTACTACCTGGTGTGCACTGGCTCCTCCCTCTATGCCCCTCCTCCAGACCTCAGTTAGGATACTGTGCCTGGAAGAGCTGACACAATAAGGAAGGATTTTGAATCACGGGTAAGACTCATACCAGCCACACCAATCACACCGTATAACTCGTGATATTTAACCCAGTTAACAGTATGAAATACAACTGAGCCTCTCAACAGATGGCTCAACAATAACCCTTTAGTTAGGCAATAACTATATACAAGTATTGCAGACAATCCGCACTTGGGATGGGCGCCCAGCATCCACTACGGACTACGAGAAATAGAATTACCGGTGAGTAAATTCTTATTTTCTGTGACGTCCTAGTGGATGCTGGGGACTCCGTAAGGACCATGGGGATTATACCAAAGCTCCCAAACGGGCGGGAGAGTGCGGATGACTCTGCAGCACCGAATGAGAGAACTCAAGGTCCTCCTCAGCCAGGGTATCAAATTTGTAGAATTTTGCAAACGTGTTTGCCCCTGACCAAGTAGCAGCTCGGCAAAGTTGTAAAGCCGAGACCCCTCGGGCAGCCGCCCAAGAAGAGCCCACTTTCCTCGTGGAATGGGCTTTTACAGATTTAGGGTGCGGCAGTCCAGCCGCAGCATGTGCAAGTTGAATCGTGCTACAGATCCAGCGAGCAATAGTCTGCTTAGAAGCAGGAGCACCCAGCTTGTTGGGTGCATACAGGATAAATAGCGAGTCAGTTTTCCTGACTCCAGCCGTCCTGGAAACATAAATTTTCAAGGCCCTGACTACGTCCAGTAACTTGGAATCCTCCAAGTCCTTAGTAGCCGCAGGCACCACAATAGGTTGGTTCAAGTGAAAAGCTGATACCACCTTAGGGAGAAACTGGGGACGAGTCCTCAATTCTGCCCTATCCATATGGAAAATCAGATAAGGGCTTTTACATGACAAAGCCGCCAATTCTGACACACGCCTGGCCGAAGCCAAGGCCAATAACATGACCACTTTCCACGTGAGATATTTGAGATCCACGGTTTTAAGTGGTTCAAACCAATGTGATTTTAGGAAACTCAACACCACATTGAGATCCCAAGGTGCCACAAGAGGCACAAAAGGGGGCTGAATATGAAGCACTCCCTTTACAAAAGTCTGAACTTCAGGCAGTGAAGCCAGTTTTTTCTGGAAGAAAATCGACAGAGCCGAAATCTGGACCTTAATGGAACCCAATTTTAGGCCCATAGTCACTCCTGACTGTAGGAAGTGCAGAAAACGACCCAGCTGAAATTCCTCTGTAGGGGCCTTCCTGGCCTCACACCACGCAACATATTTTCGCCAAATGCGGTGATAATGGTTTGCGGTTACTTCTTTCCTGGCTTTTATCAGCGTAGGAATGACTTCCTCCGGAATGCCCTTTTCCTTTAGGATCCGGAATTCAACCGCCATGCCGTCAAACGCAGCCGCGGTAAGTCTTGGAACAGACAGGGCCCCTGCTGTAGCAGATCCTGTCTGAGCGGTAGAGGCCATGGGTCCTCTGATAACATTTCTTGAAGTTCCGGGTACCAAGCTCTTCTTGGCCAATCCGGAACCACGAGTATCGTTCTTACTCCTCGCCTTCTTATTATTCTCAGTACCTTTGGTATGAGGGGCAGAGGAGGGAACACATAGACCGACTGGTACACCCACGGTGTCACTAGAGCGTCCACAGCTATCGCCTGAGGGTCCCTTGACCTGGCGCAATATCTCTTTAGCTTCTTGTTGAGGCGGGACGCCATCATGTCCACCTGTGGCCTTTCCCAGCGGTTTACCAACAGTAGGAAGACTTCTGGATGAAGTCCCCACTCTCCCGGGTGTAGGTCGTGTCTGCTGGGGAAGTCTGCTTCCCAGTTGTCCACTCCCGGAATGAACACTGCTGACAGTGCTAGTACGTGATTTTCCGTCCATCGGAGAATCCTTGTGGCTTCTGCCATGGCCACCCTGCTTCTTGTGCCGCCCTGTCGGTTTACATGGGCGACTGCCGTGATGTTGTCTGATTGGATCAGAACCGGCTGGTTTTGAAGCAGGGGCCTTGCCTGACTTAGGGCATTGTAAATGGCGCTCAGTTCCAGAATGTTTATGTGTAGGGACGACTCCTGACTTGACCAAAGTCCCTGGAAGTTTCTTCCCTGTGTGACTGCACCCCAGCCCCGAAGGCTGGCATCCGTGGTCACCAGGACCCAGTCCTGTATGCCGAATCTGCGACCCACTAGAAGATGAGCACTCTGCAGCCACCACAGTAGAGACACCCTGGTCCTTGGAGACAGGGTTATCAGTTGATGCATCTGAAGATGCGATCCCGACCACTTGTCCAAGAGGTCCCACTGGAAGGTCCTTGCATGGAACCTGCCGAATGGAATTGCTTCGTACGAAGCCACCATTTTTCCCAGGACTCGTGTGCAGTGATGCACCGATACCCGTTTTGGTTTTAGGAGGTCTCTGACTAGAGAAGACAGCTCCTCGGCTTTCTCCTGCGGGAGAAACACTTTTTTCTGTTCTGTGTCCAGAATCATCCCCAGGAACAGTAAGCGTGTGGAAGGAACCAGTTGTGACTTTGGAATGTTTAGAATCCAGCCATGCTGTTGTAGCACTTCCCGAGATAGTGCTACTCCGACCAGTAACTGCTCCCTGGACCTCGCCTTTATTAGGAGATCGTCCAAGTACGGGATAATTAAAACTCCCTTTTTTCTAAGGAGTATCATCATTTCTGCCATTACCTTGGTAAACACCCTCGGTGCCGTGGACAGTCCAAACGGTAGTGTCTGGAATTGGTAATGGCAATCCTGTACCACAAATCTGAGGTACTCCTGGTGAGGAAGGTAAATTGGGACATGCAGGTAAGCATCCTTGATGTCCAGGCTTGCAATAACCGCCCTGAGCGATTCCATCTTGAACTTGAATCTTTTTCTGTATGTGTTCAAGGATTTCAAATTTAAAATGGGTCTCACCGAACCGTCCGGTTACGGTACCACGAACAGTGTGGAATAGTAACCCCGTCCTTGTTGAAGTAGGGGTACTTTGACTATCACCTGCTGGGAATACAGCTTGTGAATTGCCTCTAGTACAGCCTCCCTGCCCGAGGGAGTTGTCGGTAAGGCCGATTTGAGGAAACGGCGGGGGGGGGAGGCGCCTCGAATTCCAGCTTGTACCCCTGAGATACTACTTGAAGGATCCAGGGATCCACCCGTGAGCAAACCCACTGATCGCTGAAATTTTTGAGGCGGCCCCCCATCGTACCTGGCTCCGCCTGTGGAGCCCCACCGTCATGCGGCGGATTTGGAAGAAGCGGGGGAGGACTTTTGTTCCTGGGAACCTGCTGCGTGGTGCAGCTTTTTTTCCCTTCCCCTGCCTCTAGACAGAAAGGACCCGCCTTTTCCCCGCCTGTTTTTCTGGGGTCGAAAGGACTGTACCTGATAATACAGCGCTTTCTTAGGCTGTGAGGGGACATGGGGTAAAAATGCTGACTTCCCAGCTGTTGCTGTGGAAACAAGGTCTGAGAGACCATCCCCGAATAACTCCTCACCCTTATAAGGCAAAACTTCCATGTGCCTTTTAGAATCTGCATCCCCTGTCCACTGCCGAGTCCATAAGCCTCTCCTAGCAGAAATGGACAATGCACTTATTCTAGATGCCAGCCGGCAGATCTCCCTCTGTGCATCTCTCATGTACAAGACTGAGTCTTTTATATGCTCTACGGTTAGCAATATAGTGTCCCTGTCCAGGGTGTCAATATTTTCTGACAGGGAATCTGACCAAGCAGCAGCAGCACTGCACATCCACGCTGAAGCAATAGCTGGTCTCAGTATAACACCAGTGTGTGTATATATAGACTTTAGGATAGCCTCCTGCTTTCTATCAGCAGGTTCCTTTAGGGCGGCCGTATCCGGAGACGGTAGTGCCACCTTTTTAGACAAACGTGTGAGCGCTTTATCCACCCTAGGGGGAGTTTCCCAACGTGACCTATCCTCTGGCGAGAAAGGGAACGCCATTAGTAATTTTTTTGAAATCACCAATTTCTTATCAGGGAAAGCCCACGCTTCTTCACACACTTCATTTAATTCTTCAGAGGGGGGAAAAACTATTGGTAGTTTTTTCTCCCCAAACATAATACCCTTTTTTGAGGTACCTGGGTTTATATCAGAAAGGTGTAAAACCTCTTTCATTGCCTCAATCATGCCACGAATGGCCCTAGTGGACATTAAATTTGACTCATCGTCGTCGACACTGGTATCAGTATCCGTGTCGACATCTGTGTCTGCCATCTGAGGTAGTGGGCGTTTTAGAGCCCCTGATGGCCTTTGAATTGCCTGGGCAGGCACAAGCTGAGAAGCCGGCTGTCCCGCATTTGGCATGTCGTCAAATTTTTTATGTAAGGAGTCGACACTTGCACGTAATTCCTTCCATAAGTCCATCCACTCAGGTGTATGCCCCGCAGGGGGTGACATCACATTTATAGGCATCTGCTCCGCCTCCACATAAGTCTCCTCATCAAACATGTTGACACAGCCGTACCGACACACCGCACACACACACACAGGGAATGCTCTTAAAGGAGACAGGACCCCACAAAGGCCCTTTGGGGAGACAGAGAGAGAGTATGCCAGCACACACCAGAGCGCTATATAATGCAGGGACTAACTGAATTATGTCCACATATAGCTGCTATAATATTTACTGCGCCTCAAATCTGTGCCCCCCCCCTCTCTTTTTTACCCTTTTCTGTAGTGTAGACTGCAGGGGAGAGTCAGGGAGCTTCCTTCCAGCGGAACTGTGAGGGAATAATGGCGCCAGTGTGCTGAGGGAGATGGCTCCGCCCCTTTTTCGGCGGACTTTTCTCCCGCTTTTTTCTGTATTCTGGCAGGGGTAATTACCACATATCTAGCCTCTGGGGCTATATATTGTGGTTATTTTGCCAGCCAAGGTGATATTATTGCTGCTCAGGGCGCCCCCCCCCCCCCCCCCCAGCGCCCTGCACCCTCAGTGACCGGAGTGTGAAGTGTGTATGAGGAGCAATGGCGCACAGCTGCAGTGCTGTGCGCTACCTTGGTGAAGACTGAAGTCTTCTGCCGCCGATTTTCCGGACCATCTTCTTGCTTCTGGCTCTGTAAGGGGGACGGCGGCGCGGCTCCGGGAACGAACACCAAGGACGGGTCCTGCGGTCGATCCCTCTGGAGCTAATGGTGTCCAGTAGCCTAAGAAGCCCAAGCTAGCTGCAAGCAGGTAGGTTCGCTTCTTCTCCCCTTAGTCCCTCGTTGCAGTGAGCCTGTTGCCAGCAGGTCTCACTGTAAAATAAAAAACCTAATATATATACTTTCTTTCTAGGAGCTCAGGAGAGCCCCTAGTGTGCATCCAGCTCGGCCGGGCACAGAAATCTAACTGAGGTCTGGAGGAGGGGCATAGAGGGAGGAGCCAGTGCACACCAGGTAGTACCAAATCTTTATTTTAGTGTGCCCAGTCTCCTGCGGAGCCCGTCTATTCCCCATGGTCCTTACGGAGTCCCCAGCATCCACTAGGACGTCAGAGAAAAGGGGTTATAACATTAAAGAACTTTAATCCACAAAGACAAACAATCATGAGTATGGAATATTCCAACAACGTTCCAAAAAAGATCAATCTCAAGACAAATTCATATGGTCCACCAGATACTCCACAGCCAGTCCCATTATACCCCGGGCCACCAAGGCATTATGGCCTATTGTCAAATATGACAAATCATTGGCTTGATTTTAAAACACACAAGTGATGACCAGCTATAGACGGGGGTCGCAATTTACGCGACTATTTAGTAAAGACTGACATAACCGATTATTCTCCGAAAGTCGGTATTTTTGGAGTAAGCAAGAAACCCGGCAGCTACCGCTGTCCATCTTGCACTATGTGCACTGCCTTGATTTCAGGATCAGAGTTTGTTCACCCCTTAACTAAAAAGAAATGTAATATTCGTCATGTTAGCACCTGTACCACTCGATTTATCATCTATTGCAGTATCTGTCCATGTCAACTGTTGTATGTGGGCCTCTCGAGTCGCACTTTAAGAGAAAGGATGGCGTTACATCGCTCGAATATTAATCAAGCCTTATGCGGTAAAGCGAATGACCAGCCTGTGTCCAGACATTTTTGTGCCAAAGCTCATGCTCTCTCTGATCTCAAATATCAACTTATCGATCATGTTCCCCCTCTACATCGGGTTGGTGATAGAATACTTACTTTGCATAGATTAGAAGCAAGATGGATCATGAAGCTTAATACTTTACAACCATACGGCTTAAATGAAAAAATTTACTGGAATGCTCTCCGTTCCAACTAACTGTCACATAGAGGCATTGTACAGATATTGCATTAATATTTCTTCTCTTTTTGCCCTTACTGTCACCCTGATTGCCCCATGAATATTGGTATAAATTGAATGCAGTCTTTCCATGTCTTCCCATGATATTTTCTTCCTTTCCTGTTTTTTCTTCTTTTCTGCTTTTTCTACTTTGTCCGTCACTCTTGGGCTGTTGCCAGTGACAACGCTGGGATGCATTTATTTACATATTATGTTGTTGCATAGATGGTGGGCACACTCATATTTTATATGTGCCACCATACATACTTATTTTGATACACTGTAGATTTATATGTAATGTAGCTATTTAGTAGTGTTTGTTTTATATCTAGCTTCTCCCTGCAAGGCTATGGTGACCTCAGCGGCGCTGCAGCGAACGGCATAGCCGGGTTGCCATAACTACTGAGCATCTGAATGATGTCATCAGGACGGCGCCCAGAGACTACCGGAAGCTCCACGCTGATCTGAGGCTGCACACGCCGGCATGGGGAGGCTATTTAGGTTAGTTAATTGTTGTCACTGTATATATGTCTGTTTTTCTTTGTTGAAGCACTTGCATGAACCTGAGGAAGGGACCCTGCGGGGCCCGAAATGCGGCATTGTTGTAATTGCCAGTGCTTAATGGGGATGTATACATGCTTTGATCATGTGTTGATATAATAAGAATTTACTTACCGATAATTCTCATAGTCCGTAGTGGATGCTGGGGACTCCGTAAGGACCATGGGAATAGCGGCTCCGCAGGAGACTGGGCACATCTAAAGAAAGCTTTAGGACTATCTGGTGTGCACTGGCTCCTCCCCCTATGACCCTCCTCCAAGCCTCAGTTAGGATACTGTGCCCGGACGAGCGTACACAATAAGGAAGGATTTTGAATCCCGGGTAAGACTCATACCAGCCACACCAATCACACCGTATAACCTGTGATCTGAACCCAGTTAACAGCATGATAACAGAGGAGCCTCTGAAAGATGGCTCACAACAATAATAACCCGATTTTTGTAACAATAACTATGTACAAGTATTGCAGACAATCCGCACTTGGGATGGGCGCCCAGCATCCACTACGGACTATGAGAAATAGAATTATCGGTAAGTAAATTCTTATTTTCTCTAACGTCCTAAGTGGATGCTGGGGACTCCGTAAGGACCATGGGGATTATACCAAAGCTCCCAAACGGGCGGGAGAGTGCGGATGACTCTGCAGCACCAAATGAGAGAACTCCAGGTCCTCCTCAGCCAGGATATCAATTTTGTAGAATTTTACAAACGTATTTGCTCCTGACCAAGTAGCTGCTCGGCAAAGTTGTAAAGCCGAGACCCCTCGGGCAGCCGCCCAAGATGAGCCCACCTTCCTTGTGGAGTGGGCATTTACAGATTTTTGGCTGTGGCAGGCCTGCCACAGAATGTGCAAGCTGAATTGTACTACAAATCCAAAGAGCAATAGTCTGCTTAGAAACAGGAGCACCCAGCTTGTTGGGTGCATACAGGATAAACAGCGAGTCAGATTTCCTGACTCCAGCCCTCCTGGAAACATATATTTTCAGGGCCCTGACAACGTCTAGCAACTTGGAGTCCTCCAAGTCCCTAGTAGCCGCAGGCACCACAAATAGGTTGGTTCAGGTGAAACGCTGAAACCACCTTAGGGAGAAACTGAGGACGAGTCCTCAATTCCGCCCTGTCCGAATGGAACATCAGATAAGGGCTTTTTCAGGATAAAGCCGCCAATTCTGACACGCGCCTGGCCCAGGCCAGGGCCAACAGCATGACCACTTTCCATGTGAGATATTTTAACTCCACAGATTTAAGTGGTTCAAACCAATGTGACTTTTGGAACCCAAAACTACATTGAGATCCCAAAGTGCCACTGGAGGCACAAAAGGAGGCTGTATATGCAGTACCCCTTTTACAAACGTCTGAACTTCAGGGACTGAAGCTAGTTCTTTTTGGAAGAAAATTGACAGGGCCGAAATTTGAACCTTAATGGACCCCAATTTCAGGCCCATAGACACTCCTGTTTGCAGGAAATGTAGGAATCGACCCAGTTGAATTTCCACCTTCGGGCCTTACTGGCCTCGCACCACGCAACATATTTTCGCCAATTGCGGTGATAATGTTTTTGCGGTTACATCCTTCCTGGCTTTGATCAGGATAGGGATGACTTCATCCGGAATGCCTTTTTTCCTTCAGGATCCGGCGTTCAACCGCCATGCCGTCAAACGCAGCCGCGGTAAGTCTTGGAACAGACAGGGTCCTTGCTGGAGCAGGTCTCTTCTTAGAGGTAGAGGCCACGGATCCTCCGTGAGCATCTCTTGAAGTTCCGGTTACCAAATCCTTCTTGGCCAATCCGGAGCCACGAATATAGTGCTTACTCCTCTCCATCTTATCAATCTCAGTACCTTGGGTATGAGAGGCAGAGGAGGGAACACATACCCTGACTGGTACACCCACGGTGTTACCAGAGCGTCTACAGCTATTGCCTGAGGGTCCCTGGACCTGGCGCAATACCTGTCGAGTTTTTCCCAACGGTTTATAATCATGTGGAAGACTTCTGGGTGAAGTCCCCACTCTCCCGGGTGGAGGTCGTGCTGAGGAAGTCTGCTTCCCAGTTGTCCACTCCCGGAATGAATACTGCTGACAGTGCTATCACATGATTTTCCGCCCAGCGAAGAATCCTTGCAGCTTCTGCCATTGCCCTCCTGCTTCTTGTGCCACCCTGTCTGTTTACGTGGGTGACTGCCGTGATGTTGTCCGACTGGATCAACACCGGCTGACCTTGAAGCAGAGGTCTTGCTAAGCTTAGAGCATTGTAAATGTCCCTTAGCTTCATGATATTTATGTGAAGTGATGTCTCCAGGCTTGACCATAAGTCCTGGATATTTCTTCCCTGTGTGACTGCTCCCCAGCCTCGCAGGCTGGCATCCGTGGTTACCAGGACCCAGTCCTGAATGCCGAATCTGCGGCCCTCTAGAAGATGAGCACTCTGCAACCACCACAGGAGGGACACCCTTGTCCTTGGTGACAGGGTTATCCGCTGATGCATCTGAAGATGCGACCCGGACCATTTGTCCAGCAGGTCCCACTGGAAAGTTCTTGCGTGGAATCTGCCGAATGGGATTGCTTCGTAGGAAGCCACCATTTTACCCAGAACCCTTGTGCAGTGATGCACTGAGACTTGGCTCGGTTTTAGGAGGTTCCTGACTAGCTCGGATAACTCCCTGGCTTTCTCCTCCGTGAGAAACACCTTTTTCTGGACTGTGTCCAGGATCATCCCTAGGAACAGAAGACAAGTCGTCGGAACCAGCTGCGATTTTGGAATATTGAGAATCCAACCGTGCTGCAGCAACACTACCTGAGATAGTGCTACACCGACCTCCAACTGTTCCCTGGATCTTACCCTTATCAGGGAATTGTCCAAGTAAGGGATAACTAAAATTCCCTTCCTTTGAAGGAATATCATCATTTCGGCCATTACCTTGGTAAAGACCCGGGGTGCCGTGGACCATCCATACGGCAGCGTCTGAACTGATAGTGACAGTTCTGTACCATAAACCTGAGGTACCCTTGGTGAGAAGGGTAAATTTTGACATGAAGGCAAGCATCCTTGATGTCCCGAGACATCATGTAGTCCCCTTCTTCCAGGTTCGCAATCACTGCTCTGAGTGACTCAATCTTGAATTTGAACCTCTGTATGTAAGTGTTCAAAGATTTTAGATTTAGAATCGGTCTCACCGAGCCGTCCGGCTTCGGTACCACAACAGTGTGGAATAATACCCCGTTCCCTGTTGCAGGAGGGGTATCTTGATTATCACCTGCTGGGAATACAGCTTGTGAATGGCTTCCAAAACTGTCTCCCTGTCAGAAGGAGACATCGGTAAAGCTGACTTTAGGAAACGGCGAGGGGGAGACGTCTCGAATTCTAATTTGTACCCCTGAGATATCACCTGAAGGATCCAGGGGTCTACTTGCGAGTGAGCCCACTGCGCGCTGAAATTCATTGAGACGGGCCCCCCACCGTGCCTGATTCTGCTTGTAAAGCCCCAGCGTATACTGAGGGCTTGGCAGAGGCGGGAGAGGGTTTCTGTTCCTGGGAACTGGCTGATTTCTGCAGCCTTTTTCCTCTCCCTCTGTCACGGGGCAGAAATGAGGAACCTTTTGCCCGCTTATCCACGAAAAGACTGCGCCTGATAATACGGCGTCTTCTCATGTTGAGAGGCGACCTGGGGTACAAACGTGGATTTCCCAGCTGTTGCCGTGGCCACCAGGTCTGAAAGACCGACCCCAAATAACTCCTCCCCTTAATAAGGCAATTCTTCCAAATGCCGTTTGGAATACGCATCACCTGACCACTGACGTGTCCATAACCCTCTACTGGTAGAAATGGACAACGCACTTAGACTTGATGCCAGTCGACAAATATTCCGCTGTGCATCACGCATATATAGAAATGCATCTTTCAAATGCTCTATAGGCAAAAATATACTGTCCCTATCTAGGGTATCAATATTTTCAGTCAGGGAATCCGACCACGCCAACCCAGCACTGCACATCCAGGCTGAGGCGATTGCTGGTCGCAGTATAACACCAGTATGTGTGTAAATACATTTTCGGATACCCTCCTGCTTTCTATCAGCAGGATCCTTAAGGGCGGCCATCTCAGGAGAGGATAGAGCCCTTACAAGCGTGTGAGCGCTTTATCCACCCTAGGGGGTGTTTCCCAACGCACCCTAACCTCTGGCGGGAAAGGATATAATGCCAATAACATTTTAGAAATTATCAGTTGTTATCGGGGGAAACCCACGCATCATCACACACCTCATTTCATTTCTCAGATTCAGGAAAACTACAGGTAGTTTTTCCTCACCGAACATAATACCCCTTTTTGGTGGTACTCGTATTATCAGAAATGTGTAAAACATTTTTCATTGCCTCAATCATGTAACGTGTGGCCCTACTGGAAGTCACATTTGTCTCTTCACCGTCGACACTGGAGTCAGTATCCGTGTCGGCGTCTATATCTGCCATCTGAGGTAACGGGCGCTTTAGAGCCCCTGACGGCCTATGAGACGTCTGGACAGGCACAAGCTGAGTAGCCGGCTGTCTCATGTCAACCACTGTCTTTTATACAGAGCTGACACTGTCACGTAATTTCTTCCAACAGTTCATCCACTCAGGTGTCGACCCCCTAGGGGGTGACATCACTATTACAGGCAATCTGCTCCGTCTCCACATCATTTTTCTCCTCATACATGTCGACACAAAAGTACCGACATACAGCACACACACAGGGAATGCTCTGATAGAGGACAGGACCCCACTAGCCCTTTGGGGAGACAGAGGGAGAGTTTGCCAGCACACACCAGAGCGCTATATATATACAGGGATAACCTTATATAAGTGTTTTTCCCCTTATAGCTGCTGTATATTTAATACTGCGCCTAATTTGTGCCCCCCTCTCTTTTTTAACCCTTTCTGTAGTGTAGTGACTGCAGGGGAGAGCCAGGGAGCTTCCCTCCAACGGAGCTGTGAGGGAAAATGGCGCCAGTGCGCTGAGGAGATAGGCTCCGCCCCCTTATCGGCGGCCTTATCTCCCGTTTTTTTATGTATTTTGGCAGGGGTTAAATGCATCCATATAGCCTAGGAGCTATATGTGATGCATTTTTTTGCCATCCAAGGTGTTTATTATTGCGTCTCAGGGCGCCCCCCCCAGCGCCCTGCACCCTCAGTGACCGTGTGTGTGCTGAGAGCACACCTTGTTGTGCTGCAGTGCTGTGCGCTACCTTGTTGAAGACAGGACGTCTTCTGCCGCCGATTTTCCGGACCTCTTCTGCCTTCTGGCTCTGTAAGGGGGCCGGCGGCGCGGCTCTGGGACCCATCCAAGCTGGGCCTGTGATCGTCCCTCTGGAGCTAATGTCCAGTAGCCTAAGAAGCCCAATCCACTCTGCACGCAGGTGAGTTCGCTTCTTCTCCCCTTAGTCCCTCGATGCAGTGAGCCTGTTGCCAGCAGGTCTCACTGAAAATAAAAAACCTAAACTAAAACTTTCACTAAGAAGCTCAGGAGAGCCCCTAGTGTGCACCCTTCTCGTTCGGGCACAGAGATCCAACTGAGGCTTGGAGGAGGGTCATAGGGGGAGGAGCCAGTGCACACCAGATAGTCCTAAAGCTTTCTTTAGATGTGCCCAGTCTCCTGCGGAGCCGCTATTCCCATGGTCCTTACGGAGTCCCCAGCATCCACTTAGGACGTTAGAGAAAAAGGTATTTTCATCAAGTCCTGGAGTGCCGTGCTTGTTCTGAAGGGTGTAGTATGGTATGCCGGCGGCCGGGCTCCCGGCGACCAGCATACCGGCGCCGGGAGCCCAAACCGCTGGCATACCGACAGTGTGGCGAACGCAAAGGAGCCCCTTGCGGCCTTGCTGCGCTCGCTACGCTGCGGGCAAGGTGGCGCGCTACGCGCGCCATGCTATTTTATTCTCCCTCTAGGGGGGTCGTGGACCCCCACGAGGGAGAATAGCTGTCGGTATGCCGGGTGTCGGGATCCCGGCGCCGGTATACTGTGCGCCGGGATCCCGACATTCGGCATACTGAAGACCACCCGTTCTGAATGGAGTCTATTCTGAACTATTGCATATGTATATATATATATATATATATATATATATATATATATATATATGCAATAGTTCAGAATAGACTCCATTCAGAACGGGTGGTCTTCAGTATGCCGAATGTCGGGATCCCGGCGCACAGTATATGTGTGTCATGTGTATAAATGCATTAATAATGTGCTGCAAATGTGTAAGGGACATGTGTGTCATTATGTGTATAAGGGCATTAATAATGTGCGACATATATGTGTAAGGTGCATTATGTTTATAAGGACATTAAATATGTGTCTCATATGTGTAATGGACATTACTGTGTGGTATTATGTGTATAAATGCATTACTAATGTGTGGCATTATGTGTATAAGGTGCTCTACTGTGTGGTGTAATGTATAGAAAGGGCACTACTGTGTGGTCTAATGTGAATAATGAGCAATATGGTGTGGTGTTATGTGAATAAAGGGCAATGTAGAGTGATGTATTGTGAATAAGGAGCACTACTGTGAGGAGTAACGTACAGTGGCGTAACTACTGCCCCCGCAGCCCTCGCGGTGGCTTGGGGGCGCCACTGATTTACAGCAGACTGACATGCGGACGAGCGTCCGCATGTCAGTCTGCGGTCTCCTTCCCTCCGCCGCTTGTTGGAGGGACACAGAGGGCACAGCGCGCCTCCCTGTGTCCCTCCTGCATCATCTCCGGCGGCAGCGGGTCTAATAGGGGGAAGTGCCGTCCATGAGCTCTAATTGGCTCACGAACCGGCACTTCCCCCTATTAGACCCGCGGCCGCCGGAGATGATGCAGGAGGGACACAGGAGAGGCGAGCTGTGCCCTCCGTGTCCCTCCAAAAAGCGGCGGCGGCGGGGGAGGCGGGAGGTGGGGGAAGAAATATCTGGCACTGGGGGCATATATGGCACTGGGGGGTGGGTGGGGTTATCTGGCACTGGGGCATATATGGCACTGGGGGGAATATCTGGCACTGGGGGGGGGATATCTGGCACTGGGGCATATATGGCACTTGGGGGGAATATCTGGCACTGGGGGCATATATGGCACTGGGGGCATATATGGCACTGGGGGGGAATATCTGGCACTGGGGGGGAATATCTGGCACTGGGGGCATATATGGCACTGGGGGGAATATCTGGCACTGGGGGTATATATGGCACTGGGGGGAATATCTGGCACTGGGGCATATATGGCACTGGGGGGGAATATATGGCACTGGGGGGGAATATCTGGCACTGGGGGCATATATGGCACTGGGGGGGAATATCTGGCACTGGGGGCATATATGGCACTGGGGGGGAATATCTGGCACTGGGGGCATATATGGCACTGGGGGGGGAATATCTGGCACTGGGGGCATATACGGCACGGGGGGGAATATCTGGCACTGGGGGCATATCTGGCACTGGGGCATATATGGCACTGGGGGCATATATGGCACGGGGGGTATATCTGGCACTGGGGGGAATATCTGGCACTGGGGGGAATATCTGGCACTGGGGGCATATTTGGCACTGGGGGGGAATATCTGGCACTAGGGGCATATGTGGCACTGGGGGCATATCTGGCACTGGGGGGGAATATCTGGCACTGGGGGCATATGTGGCACTGGGGGGGAATATCCGGCACTGGGGGCATATCTGGCACTGGGGGGGGAATATATGGCACTGGGGGCATATCTAGCACTGGGGGCATATGTGGCACTGGGGGGGAATATCTGGCACTGGGGGCATATGTGGCACTGGGGGGGTATATGTGTACCTGGCACATGGGGGGGGGCTATATTTGGCACTGGGGCATGTGAGTACCTGGCACCGTGGGGGAATATCTGGCACTGGGGACATATGTGGCACTGGGAGCACAGCCCTAGCAACAAGGACTACCTCCTAGCAACGAGCATGACACCCAGTGCATGAAACACCTGGCAACGAGCATGACACCCAGTGCATGAAACACCTGGCAACGAGCATGACACCCAGTGCATGAAACCCCTGGCAACGAGCATGACACCCTGAGCATGAAAACCCCTGGCACCGTGCATGGAACCAAGAGCATGAAACCCCTGGCAACGAGCATGACACCCAGTGCATGAAACCCCTGACAACGTGCAGGTAATTGAAAAGTAATTAGAAGCCTTACTGTAGGACTTAATGTGTAATGGGCATTACGGTGTGTGGCATAATGTATCACGGACATTGCGGTGTGTGTCATAATGTGTCACAGGCATTACGGTGTATGGTATACTATATCGCGGGCATTGTGATATGTGGTATAATGTCTCAGGGTCATTGCAGTGTGTGGCATAATGTATCACGGACATTGCAGTGTGTGTCATAATGTGTCAGGCATTACGGTGTGTGGTATACTATATCACGGGCATTGTGGTATGTGGTATAATGTCTCAGGGTCATTGCAGTGTGGCATAATACATAACGGGCATTGCGGTGTGTGGCATAGGGTATAACGGGCAGGGCATTGCGGTATGTGTCACAGGCATTACGGTGTATGGTATACTATATCACGGGCATTGTGGTATAATGTCTCAAGGTCATTGCAGTGTGTGGCATAATGTGTCTCAGGCATTGTATGTGCTATAATGTATCGGGCATTGCAGTGTGTGGCATAATGTATCACGGACATTGCGGTGTGTGTCATAATGTGTCACAGGCATTACGGTGTATGGTATACTATATCACGGGCATTGTGGTATAATGTCTCAAGGTCATTGCAGTGTGTGGCATAATGTGTCACAGGCATTGTATGTGCTATAATGTATCGGGCATTGCAGTGTGTGGCATAATGTATCACGGACATTGCGGTGTGTGTCATAATGTGTCACAGACATTGTATGTGCTATAATGTATCAGGGGCATTGCAGTGTGTAGCATAATGTATAACGGGCATTGCGATTCCTGTCATAATGTGTCACAGGCATTACGGTGTGTGACATAATGTGTCACAGGCATTACGGTGTGTGGCATAATGTGTTGGGGGCATTACAGTGTGTGCATATTGTGTCATGTGCATTATTGTGTGCGGCATAATGTCTAAGGGCCATTGCAGTATGTGGCATAATGTATACTGGGCATTACTATAAGGAGGAAAAATGACAAATAATGTAAGGGGCACGAATCAGGATTATTTTTCTTTCCAGTGGTGGCCAACGTATGGGCGTGCAGGTTGCAAAACTGGGGTATAAGGTAGTCTTTTCCTGCAATACCACGCCCCTTTATGTGAAACCACGCCCATTCCAACGAAACCACGCCCCTTTTTTGCTGCGCGCGCCTTAGGCGCGCGCATATTTATCCCTTTCTTGCTTCCAATTATGGAGCATGAAGGGGGGGGGGGGGGCGCCGAAGAATTTTTTGGCTTGGGGGAGAAAAATTTCTAGTTACGCCACTGGTAACGTATATAAGGTAAAGTGGTACTACTGTCTGATGTAACGTGAATTTGGGACACTATCGCATGATAAAATGTAAGTAAAGTTGCACTACTGTGTGGAGTAATTTGAATTGGGTGTACAATTGTGTAGCCATGTCTCTTCCCAGCAAGAACACACCCCTTTTTGGGCTGTGCACTGAATGTGCGCACTATTCCTCTTTAAAGTATAGGGGGTAGGAACACCAATATAAGGACTGCTATGGGTGAGGGATGATGGTGCTGGAAAAGAGGTGCAGGGTCAGAGGCGGAACTAGCGGTGGTGCTAGGGGGCACCAGCCAAAATCTTGCCTAGGGCATCATATTGGTTAGTGCCGGCTCTGGGCGTTAAGTGTGTAAGCGTCACTACTACAGGGTTCATTGTGTGTATAAGCGTCACTGCTATAGGGGGCATTATGTGCGCTGTCCCTTTGTAAAGTATGGGAGGGCGCAAATTTATAGTTTGAAGGGGGGCGCCGAACACCCTAGCACCAGCCCTGCAGAGAAGTAGCTGTAGTGCCTATGACACTAACCAGAGAATTAGCTGTAGTGCCTATGACACTAATCAGAGAAGTAGCTGTAGTGTGATAATGTCTGTATTACCTTAAAACACAAAGCTATACCTTAAAACACACTTCTACCATGGAGCCGCTGCGGTCGCTGAACTTAATACACACGCTACGTACTTCGCACGCTATTTGCGCACAGAGTCCCATACCGTGTACGCACTTAGCGTACAAATGCCGCACTGCAGGTACAAAGCACACGCAGTGCGTTCGCACCCAATTAATACACCTTAAAACCTTATACAGTTATACAATGCAATGATATGATTACACTTTAAACCTTATGCAGCAAAGCTCTGCAATGATGTTACACCTTAAACCTTATGCAGCAAAGCACTGCAATGATGTTACACCTTAAACCTTATGCAGCGCTGACGGTACAAAGTACCCGCAGCGCGGCCTCACCTTATCAATACACTTTTAAACCTTATACAGTTAGGTAATGTAATATGCTTTAAACCCTAGCAAGGAAATGAGGACACAACACCGATTTGTAGTTAACCGCTGGGTTCTAACGCCACAGTGGATTATTTGAAAGGGGATAACAATACAAATTATACACTACAAGGCTAACAAGATAAATCTACAACAGAATAATGGCTACAGTCAATGTACATACGTGATTGGAATCGCTTGCGCAACCCGGCCGGTCCCCGGTCATCTGATAGATAACTTTGTGAGTCTTGTGTCTGGGCAGGCTGCAGCAGGCTTTATTTACACAAGTCTTCCAAAAGCAATACAATGGATACTGTAATCCCTTTGTCTATTGGACACAGGAATGCACTTTTACAGTACAGGAGAGGTCATAGGTTGATTTGAAAGGGTGGGCAATGTCTTTCTTAACTGCTCTTGTGGGTGGTCTCCTCTGGATTCCCCCCGCATACATAATATACAGTAAATACAGTTTATATCTATATTCTGTTTCTGCACATAACTATCAGCAGGAACATGCGATCTTCCGCAGACCAACACCGGAATGTTTCCCTTAAAATACCCTACAGCTGGATACCAAACATCACCTTATAACCTTAGTCTGTCCCCTCTTATCCTGCAAAGGTGAATCTCTTTGTTCTGGAATCATTTAAACAGTTCTAACTTTCTGATGTAGTGTAAGGAGACTATGTGTATAATGTGCGCTATGTGGATTAAATATGAAATGTTTTGATAGCCCTCCATGCGCACACAAACCCTACCATAAATACGCATACTACGCGCTAAGGCGCATGACCGCGGGGAGCAACCTTACGCAAATTGCGGATATGTGCACGCACAGCAGAACGAGTGCGCGCGCAGGGGCCATCTGTGTGTGGTTTGTACTTGGTGTGTGTGCTTCAATATTTTTCGACTTTGACAGTCCACCCTTTGGCAGTCAACAATAACTGCCACTATCTAATCACTAAACAGAAAAATATCAATACAGTATCTACAGAAGTTTGGGTAATTGGGAGAGAGGGGTAGGTAGGAAATGTATGACCTAGTGGGACAGTAAAAAGCATGTATGTATGAATCCGTGACTGAGGGGCATGTATCATCATGCCGTATATGTTCTAAATAAGCTTCGAGGTATTGCGAAGTATACATTAAATCCTTCTTATCCCGTATTAAGGGTCTGTAAGTGGGCCAACAAACACTACCGAGCTCTTTTCGGCTTCTTGTTCCAACAAATGGGGTGCACATTTAGTTGATGATACATGGAGGGGGGTCATATGTGAGTGCTAGTATATGTGGATATCACCTGTCGACTATGTGTGTCACCAACTGAAGGTTGTAGAGATGAAGATAAGACACATATCAAAAATACATTCACATAAGATTTTCATAAATATTCTTGGGTATGGTCGATGTCTTTTCCGGATCGGTGTATCTGGGCAGAGGGGGAGACAACGGAAAAACGGGTGAAAGAAACAGGCCATGGAATTCATTTGCAATCCTTGTCATAACATTGTTTCTATGGATGGGTCGTAAATTAAATCTGCTGCTGTAACAGCGCCCCCACTCCTAAGACTCATCAATTTTGTGCCGTGCTTGCGCCGCGTTAGAATTCAAACACACCTAAATATCAAGCCAATAATTATGACGACTCCCAGGATACAAAGGAGAAACTTCCCTACACTCATAATAACATTTTGAGCCCACTCTCCTAAACCTGAGAACCAATTGCGTGGGTTCAACCATGAGACCCAGCCGGTCAGTTCATTATTCACAGCAGTCAGGGTAAGGTTGTGTCTCCTCCGGAACTCCCACTTCAACTGCAAGATATCGTCCATCTTTTGATCGATGATCTCGGTTGGGTCATCAGTGCTGTTTGTAATATACGTGCAGCACTTCACACCATATTGAGTTGCCAAAGTGACACAGTACCCACCCATCACGGCTGTGATATAATTAAGGACCATCCTGTGCTGGATCAATTCCGTCTTGTAAGCTTGCAACTCCCTTCCTGTATACCTGAAAGTGTCATCATACATCTCGGTGATATTATCTATCAAGTTCGCTAGCGCATGGATATACTTATAATTTATAATTTCTCTGGCGGTACGGGTGATGTCTAATGCGAGAAGGAATTGAATCCCGGTGGATTCGTCTATCAAATCAGAGGCTACGTGCTCTGTTCTTTGCATGAGGTGTCTCTTAACGATGTGTTCATAGTGAGTATGAGTATAAGGAGCCTGAGCACTGCGGTGAACATCTTTCATCTTATCATGGGTTATGGTCATGACCTCTGGCAACACTCTCCCAACGTAACACAATCCCTCTTAGTTTGGGGCAAGCCACTTATACGCCTTCCTCTCACATATGAAATAGGCATCATCGGGGAGAACATAGGGGACAGAATATGACATTACCATATTACAAACTTTCCAAGTGAAAAACCCAATCCCTAGTTCTCCCATCTGCTCAGTACAAGTATCAGGCTGGATGATATGAGCACAGTACCCTGGTGATACTTCTCCAACCCACATGGTCTTGCTTCCTCGAGTATACCTATACCGGAAATACCTTCCACTGTTGGCTATCTGGCGTACAAGTTCAGAGTCTAAGGGTATCTTATCAGCTCTGTGCGAAAAGGCCATGGTCTGGTTATTCCATGTCACCTCCCAATTTCCCGGCTTTCGGTAATTGGAAATATTGAAACATAATAAGGATCTATCCACATGATACTGGTGGAGCTTCAGACTAGGGGGCCTAGAAATATTGAATTTCTTGTCCACCGGTCTCCCACCCCGTAATTCGAGTACCTCATCTATTGCTAAAGGGTACGGTACCAATCCTGACTTGCTCTGACCTTGAGGTACTTGTGAGCACACCCAGCATTCTGTCTGGTTTAAGACCTTACCCACTAGTGAGTGGTAATCACTCAATGGATGACGGTCCATGTTGATATTAAGGCTGGACTGACATCTCTGGATGCACCCATCCTCGACTATGTTCTCACAATTCTTACAAATGCAATTTTCTTCAGCCAATAACCCTTCACAGTGCCTCCGAGATCCCTGACTACCAGATCGTTTTCTGATACTCGCCTTTGCTCGAGTGATGTGTTGCTCTTGGGATTCTACAAATCCATCCTCGCCATCAGAACCCATTCCAGATCCTCTCGACCTCTCTGGGACCCTCACCGAAACAGACTGTCCTCGTCAACAACAGGATTAACAGGAAAACCCGGAATGCAGTCTCTTGGGGTAGGTCCATCTTGTTAAGGGAAGAGAAAGGAAACAAGGAGGGGGGGGGGAGAGGAGGAGAGAAAGAGGGTAGTGGGAGATGGAGAAAATAATAAAAAAGAAAAAAAACTGGTGCGATAACCGCCTCTGGTCTTGTTGTTCTCCACGCTCAGGTGCCGTCTCAATGGTACTGCCTCTCAACCTTCCCGGAACAGACACTCCAGTGATAAGATGTTCTCTCCGAGTCAGCGACCTTTCTGTATGGAACATAAATCTTGCATTTACAATGTGTTTAACTGTTGTGTATTATCAGTTGTGTGAAGTAAGCCATCCGTGGAAAGTGAAAAAGAGAGAGGAAATAATAAAAATAAGATTTTACTTACCGATAAATCTATTTCTCGTAGTCCGTAGTGGATGCTGGGGACTCCGTCAGGACCATGGGGATTAGCGGCTCCGCAGGAGACAGGGCACAAAAATAAAGCTTTAGGATCAGGTGGTGTGCACTGGCTCCTCCCCCTATGACCCTCCTCCAAGCCTCAGTTAGGATACTGTGCCCGGACGAGCGTACACAATAAGGAAGGATTTTGAATCCCGGGTAAGACTCATACCAGCCACACCAATCACACCGTACGACTTGTGATCTGAACCCAGTTAACAGTATGACAAACGTAGGAGCCTCTGAACAGACGGCTCACAACAATAACAACCCGATTTTTTTGTAACAATAACTATGTACAAGTATTGCAGACAATCCGCACTTGGGATGGGCGCCCAGCATCCACTGCGGACTACGTGAAATAGATTTATCGGTAAGTAAAATCTTATTTTCTCTGACGTCCTAGTGGATGCTGGGGACTCCGTCAGGACCATGGGGATTATACCAAAGCTCCCAAACGGGCGGGAGAGTGCGGATGACTCTGCAGCACCGAATGAGAGAATTCCAGGTCCTCTTTAGCCAGGGTATCAAATTTGTAGAATTTTACAAACGTGTTCTCCCCCGACCACGTAGCTGCTCGGCAGAGTTGTAATGCCGAGACCCCTCGGGCAGCCGCCCAGGATGAGCCCACCTTCCTTGTGGAATGGGGACTTGACAGATTTAGGCTGTGGCAGGCCTGCCACAGAATGTGCAAGTTGAAATGTGCTACAAATCCAACGAGCAATCGTCTGCTTAGAAGCAAGAGCACCCAGTTTGTTGGGTGCATACAGGATAACAGCAAGTCAGTTTTCCTGACTCCAGCCGTCCTGGAAACCTATATTTTCAGGGCCCTGACAACATCTAGCAACTTGGAGTCCTCCAAGTCCCTAGTAGCCGCAGGTACCACAATAAGCTGGTTCAGGTGAAACGCTGACACCACCTTAGGAAGAAACTGGGGACGAGTCCGCAGCTCTGCCCTGTCCGAATGGACAATCAGATATGGCTTTTGTGAGACAAAGCCGCCAATTCTGACACTCGCCTGGCCGAGGCCAGGGCCAACAGCATGGTCACTTTTCATGTGAGATATTTCAAATCCACAGATTTGAGCGGTTTAAAATGTGATTTGAGGAATCCCAGAACTACGTTGAGATCCCACAGTGCCACTGGAGGCACAAAAAGGGGGTTGTATATGCAATACTCCCTTGACAAACTTCTGGACTTCAGGAACTGAAGCCAATTCTTTCTGGAAGAAAATCGACAGGGCCGAAATTTGAACCTTAATGGACCCCGATTTGAGGCCCATAGACACTCCTGTTTGCAGGAAATGCAGGAATCGACCGAGTTGAAATTTCTTCGTGGGGCCTTCCTGGCCTCACACCACGCAACATATTTTCGCCACATGTGGTGATAATGTTGTGCGGTCACCTCCTTCCTGGCTTTGACCAGGGTAGGAATGACCTCTTCCGGAATGCCTTTTTCCCTTAGGATCCGGCGTTCCACCGCCATGCCGTCAAACGCAGCCGCGGTAAGTCTTGGAACAGACCTGGTACTTGCTGAAGCAAGTCCCTTCTTAGCGGCAGAGGCCATGAGTCCTCTGTGAGCATTTCTTGAAGTTCCGGGTGCCACGTCCGTCTTGGCCAATCCGGAGCCACGAGTATAGTTCTTACTCCTCTACGTCTTATAATTCTCAGTACCTTGGGTATGAGAAGCAGAGGAGGGAACACATACACCGACTGGTACACCCATGGTGTTACCAGAACGTCCACAGCTATTGCTTGAGGGTCTCATGACCTGGCGCAATACCTGTCCAGTTTTTTGTTCAGGCGGGACGCCATCATGTCCACCTTTGGTCTTTCCCAACGGTTCACAATCATGTGGAATACTTCCCGATGAAGTCCCCACTCTCCCGGGTGGAGGTCGTGCCTGCTGAGGAAGTCTGCTTCCCAGTTGTCCACTCCCGGAATGAACACTGCTGACAGTGCTATCACATGATTTTTCGCCCAGCGAAGAATCCTTGCAGTTTCTGCCATTGCCCTCCTGCTTCTTGTGCCGCCCTGTCTGTTTACGTGGGCGACTGCCGTGATGTTGTCCCACTGGATCAATACCGGCTGACCTTGAAGCAGAGGTCTTGCTAAGCTTAGAACATTGTAAATTGCCCTTAGCTCCAGTATATTTATGTGGAGAGAAGTCTCCAGACTTGATCACACTCCCTGGAAATTTTTTCCCTGTGTGACTGCTCCCCAGCCTCTCAGGCTGGCATCCGTGGTCACCAGGACCCAGTCCTGAATGCCGAATCTGCGGCCCTTTAGTAGATGAGCACTCTGCAGCCACCGCAGAAGAAACACCCTTGTCCTTGGAGACAGGGTTATCCGCTGATGCATCTGAAGATGCGATCCGGACCATTTTTCCAGCAGATCCCACTGAAAAGTTCTTGCGTGAAATCTGCCGAATGGAATCGCTTCGTAAGAAGCCACCATTTTTCCCAGGACCCTTGTGCAATGATGCACTGACACTTTTCCTGGTTTTAGGAGGTTCCTGACTAGCTCGGATAACTCCCTGGCTTTCTTCTCCGGGAGAAACACCTTTTTCTGGACTGTGTCCAGAATCATCCCTAGGAACAGCAGACGTGTCGTCGGAAACAGCTGCGGTTTTGGAATATTTAGAATCCACCCGTGCTGTCGTAGAACTACTTGAGATAGTGCTACTCCGACCTCCAACTGTTCTCTGGACCTTGCCCTTATCAGGAGATCGTCCATTTTCTTTGAAGAAGAATCATCATTTCGGCCATTACCTTGGTAAGGACCCGGGGTGCCGTGGACAATCCAACCGGCAGCGTCTGAAACTGATAGTGACAGTTCTGTACCACGAACCTGAGGTACCCTTGGTGAGAAGGGCAAATTGGGACATGGAGGTAAGCATCCCTGATGTCCCGGGACACCATATAGTCCCCTTCTTCCTGGTTCGCTATCACTGCTCTGAGTGACTCCATCTTGATTTGAACCTTTGTATGTAAGTGTTCAAATATTTCAGATTTAGAATAGGTCTCACAGAGCCGTCTGGCTTCAGTACCACAATATAGTGTGGAATAATACCCCTTTCCTTGTTGTAGGAGGGGTACTTTGATTATCACCTGCTGGGAATACAGCTTGTGAATTGTTTCCACTACTGCCTCCCTGTCGGAGGGAGACGTTGGTAAAGCAGACTTCAGGAACCTGCGAGGGGGATACGTCTCGAATTTCCAATCTGTACCCTTGGGATACTACTTGTAGGATCCAGGGGTCCACTTGCGAGTGAGCCCACTGCGTGCTGAAACTCTTGAGACGACCCCCCCACCGCACCTGAGTCCGCTTGTACGGCCCCAGCGTCATGCTGAGGACTTGGCAGAAGCGGTGGAGGGCTTCTGTTCCTGGAAATGGGCTGCCTGCTGCAGTCTTCTTCCCTTTCCTCTATCCCATGGCAGATATGACTGGCCTTTTGCCCGCTTGCCCTTATGGGGACGAAAGGACTGAGGCTGAAAAGACGTTGTCTTTTTCTCCTTTATACGGCAATACTTCCATGTGCCGTTTGGAATCTGCATCACCTGACCACTGTCGTGTCCATAAACAACTTCTGGCAGATATGGACATCGCACTTACTCTTGATGCCAGAGTGCAAATATCCCTCTGTGCATCTCGCATATATAGAAATGCATCCTTTAAATGCTCTATAGTCAATAAAATACTGTCCCTGTCAAGGGTATCAATATTTTCAGTCAGGGAATCCGACCAAGCCACCCCAGCGCTGCCCATCCAGGCTGAGGCGATCGCTGGTCGCAGTATAACACCAGTATGTGTGTATATACTTTTTAGGATATTTTTCAGCCTCCTATCAGCTGGCTCCTTGAGGGCGGCCCTATCTGGAGACGGTACCGCCACTTGTTTTGATAAGCGTGTGAGCGCCTTATCCACCCTAAGGGGTGTTTCCCAACGCGCCCTAACTTATGGCGGAAAAGGGTATACCGCCAATAATTTTCTATCGGGGGAAACCTACGCATCATCACACACTTCATTTAATTTATCTGATTCAGGAAAAACTACAGGTAGTTTTTTCACACTCCACATAATACCCTTTTTTGTGGTACTTGTAGTATCAGAAATATGTAACACCTCCTTCATTGCCCTTAACAAGTAACGTGTGGCCCTAAAGGAAAATACGTTTGTTTCTTCACCGTCGACACTGGAGTCAGTGTCCGTGTCTGTGTCTGTGTCGACCGACTGAGGTAAAAGGACGTTTTAACGCCCCTGACGGTGTTTGAGACGCCTGGACAGGTACTAATTGGTTTGCCGGCCGTCTCATGTCGTCAACCGACCTTGCAGCGTGTTGACATTATCACGTAATTCCTTAAATAAGCCATCCATTCCGGTGTCGACTCCCTAGAGAGTGACATCACCATTACAGGCAATTGCTCCGCCTCCTCACCAACATCGTCCTCATACATGTCGACACACACGTACCGACACACAGCACACACACAGGGAATGCTCTGATAGAGGACAGGACCCCACTAGCCCTTTGGAGAGACAGAGGGAGAGTTTGCCAGCACACACCAAAACGCTATAATTATACAGGGACAACCTTTATATAAGTGTTTTTCCCTTATAGCATCTTAATATATATAATCATATCGCCAAATAAGTGCCCCCCCTCTCTGTTTTAACACTGTTTCTGTAGTGCAGTGCAGGGGAGAGCCTGGGAGCCTTCCCACCAGCATTTCTGTGAGGGAAAATGGCGCTGTGTGCTGTGGAGAATAGGCCCCGCCCCCTTTTCGGCGGGCTTCTTCTCCCGTTTTTCTGAGACCTGGCAGGGGTTAAATACATCCATATAGCCCCAGGGGCTATATGTGATGTATTTTTTAGCCAGAACAAGGTATTTTCATTGCTGCCCAGGGTGCCCCCTGCAGCGCCCTGCACCCTCCGTGACCGCTGGTGTGAAGTGTGTGACAACAATGGCGCACAGCTGCAGTGCTGTGCGCTACCTCATGAAGACTGAAAAGTCTTCTGCCGCCGGTTTCTGGACCTCTTCACTTTTCGGCATCTGCAAGGGGGTCGGCGGCGCGGCTCCGGGACCGGACTCCATGGCTGGGCCTGTGTTTGATCCCTCTGGAGCTAATGGTGTCCAGTAGCCTAAGAAGCCAATCCATCCTGCACGCAGGTGAGTTCACTTCTTCTCCCCTAAGTCCCTCGTTGCAGTGAGCCTGTTGCCAGCAGGACTCACTGTAAAATAAAAAACCTAAAAACTTTTTCTAAGCAGCTCTTTAGGAGAGCCACCTAGATTGCACCCTGCTCGGACGGGCACAAAAACCTAACTGAGGCTTGGAGGAGGGTCATAGGGGGAGGAGCCAGTGCACACCACCTGATCCTAAAGCTTTATTTTTGTGCCCTGTCTCCTGCGGAGCCGCTAATCCCCATGGTCCTGACGGAGTCCCCAGCATCCACTAGGACGTCAGAGAAAAGAAAATTTGTCAGATTTGCGTTCACCATCAGGCTGTCACACCATCATGTCTATCGGTATCTATGCACAGTCTCCCTTCACCAGTATTTCCACTCTCCACCCTTTGTGCATGGCCAGGCACAGTGATGGTGGTGAGATATACTGGGTTTGGGCAGACCTCTGAAAAGACCGAGTAGATATGTGACGTTTGAGCTGTAATCCTGTCGGTGAACGTTAGAGATGAAGAGGAAACTTTGAAGACAAATCACAGAGTTTAGTAACAAAGAAGATTTTACACAGTTTGACATCTGGATTGGGCACTACGGGGAATGATTCCCTAATCGGTCTGTTCTCCTGAAAAAAATTCTATGGGGTAAATTTACTAAGATTCGTATTTTCCCGTTTCAGGTCAAAGTTCAATCACGAATGACATCGAAAGTGTAAAACTGCAACTTTTTGAATTGATTACGACTAATTTACTAAGCTGTCGTATTCGGGTTTTTCTTTTGTTCCGATGTCGATGTCATTCGTGTTTTTTTTTCTATTTTTACGGCAGTGATTAGCAAAACACTGCCGACTTTTTTTACAATCAATCTCGGCCGGATCTGTGTGATCCGTGCTGGGGTTTTTTTATTTTTATTTAAACACTGTAAAATAATTAAAAAAAATGCGTGGGGTCCCCCCTCCTAAGCATAACCAGCCTCGGGCTCTTTGAGCCGATCCTGGTTGCAAAAATATGGGGGGGAAAATGACAGGGGTTCCCCCATATTTAAGCAACCAGCATCGGGCTCTGCGCCTGGTCCTGGTCCCAAAAATACGGGGGACAAAAAGAGTAGGGGTCCCCCGTATTTTTAAAACCAGCACCGGGCTCCACTAGCTGGACAGATAATGCCACAGCCGGGGGTCACTTTTATATAGTGCCCTGCGGCCGTGGCATCAAAAATCCAACTAGTCACCCCTGGCCGGGGTACCCTGGGGGAGTGGGGACCCCTTCAATCAAGGGGTCCCCCCCCCCAGCCACCCAAGGGCCAGGGGTGAAGCCCGAGGCTGTCCCCCCCCATCCAATGGGCTGCGGATGGGGAGGCTGATAGCCTTGTTGTAAAAGAAAAGATATTGTTTTTAGTAGCAGTACTACAAGTCCCAGCAAGCCTCCCCCGCATGCTGGTACTTGGAGAACCTCAAGTACCAGCATGCGGCGGAAAAACTGGCCCGCTGGTACCTGTAGTACTACTACTAAAAAAATACCCCAAAAAAGACAAGACACACACACCGTGAAAGTATAATTTTATTACATACATACACACATACATACATACTTACCTTAAGTTCCCACGCAGGTCGGTCCTCTTCTCCAGTAGAATCCAAGGGGTACCTGTTGAAGAAATTATACTCACGAGATCCAGGGGTCCAGGCTCCTCGGGAAATCCAGGGGTAATCCACGTACTTGAAAAAAAAAAAAAAAACGGTGTCCCGACCACGAACTGAAAGGGGACCCATGTTTGCACATGGGTCACCTTTCCACGAATGCCAGAAACCCACTCTGACTTCTGTCTAAGTGGGTTTCTTCAGCCAATCAGGGAGCGCCACGTTGTAGCACTCTCCTGATCAGCTGTGTGGTCCTGTCCTCACTGACAGGCAGCACACGGCAGTGTTACAATGTAGCGCCTATGCGCTACATTGTAACCAATGATGGGAACTTTCTGCTCAGCGGTGACGTCACTTTAGGTCAACCGCAGGGCAGAAAGTTCCCATCATTGGTTACAATGTAGCGCATAGGCGCTACATTGTAACACTGCCGTGTGCTGCCTGTCAGTGAGGACAGGAGCACACAGCTGATCAGGAGAGTGCTACAACGTGGCGCTCCCTGATTGGCTGAAGAAACCCACTTAGACAGAAGTCAAAGTGGGTTTCTGGCATTCGTGGAAAGGTGACCCATGTGCAAACATGGGTCCCCTTTCAGTTCGTGGTCGGGACACCGTTTTTTTTTTTTTTTTCAAGTACGTGGATTACCCCTGGATTTCCCGAGGAGCCTGGACCCCTGGATCTCGTGAGTATAATTTCTTCAACAGGTACCCCTTGGATTCTACTGGAGAAGAGGACCGACCTGCGTGGGAACTTAAGGTAAGTATGTATGTATGTGTGTATGTATGTAATAAAATTATACTTTCACGGTGTGTGTGTCTTGTCTTTTTTTGGGTATTTTTTTAGTAGTAGTACTACAGGTACCAGCGGGCCAGTTTTTCCGCCGCATGCTGGTACTTGTGGTTCTCCAAGTACCAGCATGCGGGGGAGGCTTGCTGGGACTTGTAGTACTGCTACTAAAAACAATATCTTTTCTTTTACAACAAAGGCTATCAGCCTCCCCATCCGCAGCCCATTGGATGGGGGGGGACAGCCTCGGGCTTCACCCCTGGCCCTTGGGTGGCTGGGGGGGGGGGACCCCTTGATTGAAGGGGTCCCCACTCCCCCAGGGTACCCCGGCCAGGAGTGACTAGTTGGATTTTTGATGCCACGGCCGCAGGGCACTATATAAAAGTGACCCCCGGCTGTGGCATTATCTGTCCAGCTAGTGGAGCCCGGTGCTGGTTTTAAAAATACGGGGGACCCCTACTCTTTTTGTCCCCCGTATTTTTGGGACCAGGACCAGGACCAGGCGCAGAGCCCGATGCTGGTTGCTTAAATATGGGGGAACCCCTGTCATTTTTTTCCCCATATTTCTGCAACCAGGATCGGCTCAAAGAGCCCGAGGTTGGTTATGCTTAGGAGGGGGGACCCCACGCAATTTTTTTTGAAAAAATAAGCACTTTCCCACCCCTTCCCACTGATATACATGCACGGATCTCATGGATCCGTGCATGCCTATCCAATCACGAATAAAAAAAAAAGGTCTGTTTTTTTTTAGCACTTTTTTACGAGTTGTAATTTTTCACGGCAGTGTTTGTTTGTTTTTTGCTTTGCACTTCTTAGTAAATGACCGAGATTCATACTTAAACAGCCGCGTTTTGACCGATGGTGTATTCATTCGTAATTTTTTACTTGGACTTGCAAAAAATTACGAATGCCCTCATCTCTGCCGTGATTAGTGTTTAGTAAATTACCGAGATGACACTTTGATGAAAAAACGGCATCTCGGTCAAAATCGGGAGCTTAGTAAATTTCCCCCATTGTGTGTTATATCTCTACTGGGACTATCCCAGCCATCAATCCAATGTCTTGTCCATTCTAAGGGGGTAATTCCAAGTTGATCGCAGCAGGATTTTTGGTAGCAATTGGGCAAAACCATGTGCACTGTAGGGGAGGCAGATATAACATGTGCAGAGAGAGTTAGATTTGGGTGTGGTGTGTTCAATCTGCAATCTAATTTGCAGTGTAAAAATAAAGCAGCCAGTATTTACCCTGCACAGAAATAAAATAACCCACCCAAATCTAACTCTTTCTGCACATGTTATATCTGCCTCCCCTGCAGTGCACATGGTTTTGCCCAATTGCTATCAAAAATCCTGCTGCGATCAACTTGGAATTACCCCCTAAGTTCATAGGGAACCCGGTATCCTTGAGATAATTTCCTCTACCTGTGATGGACATGCATTTAAAACAGTGAAATGCAATATTAGTCTTCGTGGGTTTTTTTTTTACATATTTTGTGCTTCCTGGGTGGGAGCACTCTATATGTATACCATCTCTAACAAAACTCCTGTTAAGTTACTTAGAGGTTACTTCTGCTCGAGAGAGAAGCAGAAGTTCAGATGCCTCCTCCTAATTCCAGTAAGTTCTGTCAAAAGGGTAAAGTTGCATTTATTCTGTTCTTCCCATTAACCGAATCTGTGTTTTATATTTCTCTAACATCCTAGTGGATGCTGGGGACTCCGTAAGGACCATGGAATAGATGGGCTCCGCAGGAGACATGGGCACTTTAAGAAAGAATTTAGATTCTGGTGTGCTCTGGCTCATCCCTCTATGTCCCTCCTCCAGACCTCAGTTTGATACTGTGCCCGGACGAGCTGGGTGTTTTCAGTGAGCTCTCCTGAGCTTGCTGTGAGAAAGTATTTTGTTAGGTTTTTTATTTTCAGGGAGCTCTGCTGGCAACAGACTCCCTGCATTGTGGGACAGAGGGGAGAGAAGCAGCCCTACTCTCTGAAGCTAGGTCCTGCTTCTTAGGCTACTGGACACCATTAGCTCCAGAGGGATCGTACACAGGATCTCACCCTCGTCGTCCGATCCCAGAGCCGCGCGGCCGTCCCCCTCGCAGAGCCGGAAGACAGAAGCCAGGTGAGTTTGAGAAGCAAAGAAGACTTCGAAATCGGTGGCAGAAGACTCCGTTCTTCACTAAGGTAACGCACAGCACTGCAGCTGTGCGCCATTGCTCCCACACACCTCACATACTCTGGTCATTGTAAGGGTGCAGGGCGCAGGGGGGGCGGGGGGGGGGGCGCCCTGGGCAGCATATGGACCTCTTTTGGCAAAAGTACACATATATACAGTTGGGCACTGTATATATGTATGAGCCCCCGCCAAGAAAATGTATATTTGAGTGGGACAGAAGCCCGTCGTCGAGGGGGCGGGGCTTCTTTCTCAGCACTCACCTGCGCCATTTTTTCTCCACAGCTCCGCTGGAAGCTCCCCAGGCTCTCCCCTGCAAATACACGGTAGAAGAGTGTAAAAAGAGAGGGGGGGCACATAATTAGACGCAAAAATCAATATAAACAGCAGCTACTGGGTTAACATTAAGTTACTGTGTTATTCCTGGGTTTATAGCGCTGGGGTGTGTGCTGGCATACTCTCTCTCTGTCTCTCCAAAGGGCCTTGTGGGGGAATTGTCTTCAGATGAGCATTCCCTGAGTGTGTAGTGTGTCGGTACGTGTGTGTCGACATGTCTGAGGTAAAAGGCTCCCCTCAGGAGGAGATGGAGAAAATGTGTGTGCGAGTGGTGTCTCCGTCGACAACGCCAACACCTGTTTGGATATGTGAAATTAAGTGCTGAGGTAAATTTATTGCACAAAAGATTAGAGGACAGACAGGGAATCTACCCATGTCTGTCTATATGTCACAGAGACCTTCAGAGTCTCACAACGCTCACTATCCAAAATAATAGACACTGATATCGACACGGAGTCTGACTCCAGTGTCGACTACGATAATGCAAAGTTACAGACAAAATGTCAGGAAAGTATTCAATATATGATTATTGTAATAAAAAAATGTTTTGCATATCACTGATGACTCATCTGTCCCTGACAGAGGGTACGCATGTTTAAGGGGAAGAAAGCTGAGGTAAATTTCCCTCCTCTCATGAAGAAAAAGAGCGGGAATCTCCAGACAAGAGACTGCAGTTTCCCACAAAGAATTCTCAAGGAGTATCCTTTCCCTACTAGGGCCAGGATACGATGGGAATCTTCCCCTAGGGTGTCACGTTTGCCCAAGAAAGTAGCGCTGACTTAACAGCTATCCTCAGGGATCCTGCAGATAGCATGCAGTAAAACTACTCAGACCGGCGATTGTGTCGGCATGGGTTTATAGCGCTGTAGCAGCGTGGACAGATACCTTATCAGCAGAGATTGAGACCCTAGTATGTATACATATATGTATATATGTATATATATATATATATATTTATATATAAAAGATGCTCTTATATATATATATAAAACATGCCCAAAGAGACATTAGTCTACTGGGTTCTAGAGTCAACGCTGTGTCGATTTCTGCTTGACGTGTCCTGTGGAATATGCAATGGACAGGTGATGCCGACTTAAGAGGCATATGGAAGGTTTACCTTACAAGGGTGAGGAATTGTTGGGGAGGGTCTCTCGGACCTGGTCTCCACAGCTACTGCTGGAAAGTAAAAATTTTTGCCATATGTTTCCCCACAGCCTAAGAAAGCACCGTATTACCAAATGCAGTCCTTTCGATCGCAGAAAAACAAGAAAGTCCGAGGTGCGTCCTTTCTTGCCAGAGGCAGGGGCAGAGGAAAGAGGCTGCACAACACAGCTAGTTCCCAGGAACAGAAGTCCTCTCCGGCTTCCACAAAATCCACTGCATAACGCTGGGGCTTCACAGGCGGAGCTAGGCCCGGTGGGGGCGCGTCTCCGAAATTTCAGCCACAAGTGGATTCACTCCCAGTTGGATCCCTGGGCAATAGAGATTGTGTCTCAGGGATACAATCTGGAATTCGAGGAGATGCCCCCTCACCGATACCTCAAATCTGCCCTGCCAGCTTCCACCCACGAGAGGGAGATAGTGTTAACTGCAATTCACAAATTGTATCTTCAACAGGTGGTGGTCAAGGTTCCCCTCCTTCAACAAGGAAGGGGTTATTATTCGACCATGTTTGTAGTCCCGAAACCGGACAGTTCGGTCAGACCTATATTGAATTTAAAATCCCTGAACATATACCTGAAAAGGTTCAAGTTCAAGATGGAATCGCTGAGAGCGGTCATCGCAAGCCTGGAAGGGGGGGATTTTATGGTGTCTCTGGACATAAAGGATGCATACCTTCATGTCCCCATTTATCCACCTCATCAGGCGTACCTCAGATTTGTGGTACAGGATTGTCATTACCAATTTCAGACGTTGCCGTTTGGTCTCTTCACGGCACCGAGAATATTTACCAAGGTAATGGCGGAAATGATGGTACTCCTGCGAAAGCAAGGAGTCACAATTATCCCATACTTGGACGATCTCCTCATAAAAGCGAGATTGCGAGAGCAGTGGCTGATCAGTGTAGCACTTTCTCTGGAAGTGTTACGGCAACACGGCTGGATTCTAAATATTCCAAAGTCGCAGTTGGTTCCTACGACTCGTCTGCCTTTCCTGGGCATGATTTTAGACACAGACCAGAAAAGGGTTTATCTCCCGATGGAGAAAGCTCAGGAACTCATGATGCTGGTCAGGAACCTATTAAAACCAAAACAGGTGTCAGTGCATCACTGCACTCGTGTCCTGGGAAAGATGGTGGCATCATACGAGGCCTGTCACGATCCGGGTATCTGGACGCCATTTCTTACCCATCAGATGCCTCCTAAGGCTGGCTCAGCGCTCCAGGACCGGATCCCATCTGTTATCCTGATGTGCATATTCCCGCATCCTCTCCTGTTTCTCTGGACGCTGTCACAGTAACGCCTTATACATCTGGCATGGCGTCTCCCGCGGCCTCCGCCGCCGTTCCTGAGCTTCTGCATTCAGAGTGGCGATTACGTCAGCCGCGGCCTCCGCTGTGTCCGCGTGGTTGGATGTGCACCTGTCAGCCTGGCGTCTCCTGTCTCCGGTGGCCGGCGCCGCCATTACTGTTTTCCAGACCACATGGATTACAAACCAAACTTCCCTCCAAGTGTCTGCATGGGCGCAGCCATCTTGGATTCTGTCATCTGATCATATTCACCAATCTGCTGTCTGTATTATTAATTTGCATAATTGCCTAGCCAATGCCTTCCTTGCTGCAGGTATAAATAGGTTGTGCCTGAGCAAGGAAGGCGTCAGTGCTTTGGTTGTCAAACCTAGTTCCAGTTTGTCTCTCTCCTGTGATTGTCTTCCAGGTTCCAGCTCCTGTCTCCAGACTTCTGCTATAGAGACCCGCACCAGCATTCCATCTGCGGTGTAGCCTGACTCTCCGATCCATTCTGGACTCACCTGTTTCCAGCTACAACATCACCTGCTTCCAGCTCAGCTTCCAGCAGAGTACAACTTCTCTTAAAGGGCCGGTGTCCTTTCTGCAGTTTACCACTCTCCACCGGTATTATTATTTCTCCGCTCTCAAATTCTACATTTCATCTATATTGCATCGCTCTCAAGCTTTATTTATTATTTAACTGGTTCCAGCCAGTATCCACTCCGTGCCAACACCTGTCTGGTTCTAACCAGTGCCCACAGCAGCATTTTATCTACAGCAGTCCAGCTTTCCCTGGAACACCAGCTGGTACGACCCTGGGCTTTCCTCATTGCTACAGTTGAGCCTGGTAAGGACTTTCCAACTTGCAGATAATAAGAACTGTCTCATACCACCAGAGCTCTGTGGCCCCTGCCACCCTGTAGTACCCAGGAACTGTATTATTATTTCTCTGCTGATTTTTATGTTTCTTTTTACTGCTACTGTGATGCATGGAGTTTTTCATAAATAAATATCATTGACTTTTACTCAAGTTGTCGTGGTCACGCCTTCGGGCGGTTTCTCTTCATGTTACTTACATGTCCAGGGGTCTGATACAACCTCCCAGGTTCCGGTACAGCTCAGCCCCTACAACTGAGGCTGCCTTCCGTCAGCTCAGGCCCTCAGTTGTGACAAGGCCATTCCCTTCGACAGGTTCCATGCGAGGACCTTTCAATGGGACTTACTGGACAAGTGGTCCGGATCACATCTTCAGATGCATCGGTTAATCACCCTATCCCCCAGGGCCAGGGTGTCACTCCTGTGGTGGCTGCAGAGCACTCACCTTCTCGAGGGCCGCAGATTCGGCATTCAGGACTGGGTCCTGGTGACCACGGACGTAAGCCTCCGAGGTTGGGGTGCAGTCACACAGGGAAGAAATTTCCAAGGTTTGTGGTCAAGTCAAGAGACTTGACTTCACATCAACATCCTGGAACTGAGGGCCATATACAACGCCCTACGTCAAGCGGAGACCCTGCTTCGCGACCAACCTGTTCTGATTCAGTCAGACAACATCACCGCAGTGGCTCATGTAAACCGCCAAGGCGGCACAAGGAGCAGAGTGGCGATGGCGGAAGCCACCAAGATTCTTCGCTGGGCGGAGAATCACGCAAGCGCACTGTCAGCAGTGTTCATCTCGGGAGTGGACAACTGGGAAGCAGACTTCCTCAGCAGACACGACCTCCACCCGGGAGAGTGGGGACTTCATCAGGAAGTCTTCGCACAGATTACAAGTCGGTGGGAACTGCCACAGGTGGACATGATGGCATCCCACCTCAACAAAAAGCTACAGTGGTATTGCGCCAGGTCAAGAGACCCTCAGGCGATAGCTGTAGACGCCGTGGTGACACCGTGGGTGTTCCAGTCGGTCTATGTATTTCCTCCTCTTCCTCTCATACCCAAGGTGCTGAGGATAATAAGAAAAAGAGGAGTGAGAACAACATTCATTGTTCCAGATTGGCCACGAAGGACTTGGTATCCAGATCTGCAAGAAATGCTCACAGAGGACCCGTGGCCTCTTCCTCTAAGACAGGACTTGTTGCAACAGGGGCCCTGTCTGTTCCAAGACTTACCGCGGCTGCGTTTGACGGCATGTCGGTTGAACGCCGGATCCTAGCAGAGAAAGGCATTCCGGATGAGGTCATTCCTACGCTGATAAAGGCTAGGAAGGACGTGACAGCACTACATTATCACCGTATCTGGCGAAAATATGTTGCTTGGTGTGAGGCCAGGAATGCTCCTACGGAAGAATTCCAGCTGGGCCGTTTCCTTCACTTCCTGCAGTCCGGAGTGATTTTGGGCCTAAAATTGGGTTCCATTAAGGTCCAGATTTTGGCCCTATCCATTTTCTTTCAAAAAGAGTTGGCTTCTCTACCTGAAGTTCAGACGTTTGTAAAGGGAGTGCTGCATATTCAGCCCCCTTTTGTGCCTCCGGTGGCACCTTGGGATCTTAACATGGTGTTGAGTTTCCTGAAATCTCACTGGTTTGAACCACTTAACACCGTGGAGTTGAAATATCTCACGTGGAAGGTGGTCATGCTATTAGCCTTAGCTTCAGCTAGGCGTGTGTCAGAGTTGGCGGCTTTGTCACATAAAAGCCCCTATTTGGTTTTCCATGCGGATAGAGCAGAATTGAGGACCCGTCCACAATTTCTGCCGAAAGTGGTTTCATCCTTGCATATAAACCAACCTATTGTGGTGCCTGTGGCTACTACTGACTTGGAGGATTCCGAGTTACTTGATGTGGTCAGGGTTTTGAAGGTTTATGTAGCCAGAACGGCTAGGGTCAGGAAAACAGAGTCTTTGTTTATCCTGTATGCTTCCAACAAGCTTGGTGCTCCTGCTTCAAAGCAAACTATTGCTCGCTGGATCTGTAACACGATTCAGCAGGCTCATTCTGCGGCTGGATTGCCGCTGCCAAAATCAGTTAAGTCCCATTCCACCAGGAATGTGCTTGGGCGGCTGCCTGAGGGATCTGGGCATTACAGCTTTGCCGAGCGGCTACTTGGTCGGGTTCAAACACTTTTGCAAAGTTCTACAAGTTTGATACCCTGGCTGAGGAGGACCTTGTGTTTGCTCAATCGGTGCTGCAGAGTCATCCGCACTCTCCCGCCCGTTTGGGAGCTTTGGTATAATTCCCATGGTCCTTACGGAGTCCCCAGCGTCCACTAGGACGTTAGAGAAAATAAGATTTTACTTACCGGTAAATCTATTTCTCGTAGTCCGTAGTGGATGCTGAGCGCCCGTCCCAAGTGCGGACTTCTTCTGCAATACTTGTATATAGTTATTGCTGCAATAAGGGTTATGTTATGGTTGCATCAGGGTTGGACTGATGCTCTGTTGTTGTTCATACTGTTGACTGGGTAAGTTTATCACAAGTTACACGGTGTGATTGGTGTGGCTGGTATGAATCTTGACCTGGATTACCAAAATCCTTTCCTTGTACTGTCAGCTCTTCCGGGGCCCAGTTTCTCAAACTGAGGTCTGGAGGAGGGACATAGAGGGAGGAGCCAGAGCACACCAGAATCTAAATTCTTTATTAAAGTGCCCATGTCTCCTGCGGAGCCCGTCTATTCCATGGTCCTTACGGAGTCCCCAGCATCCACTACGGACTACGAGAAATCGATTTACCGGTAAGTAAAATCTTATTATATGGCTCGTGTTCTTGTCTAGGGGGTCTGAATTTTTTTGTGTGCTGTTACAATTGCTGGCATAATGCCCTTCCCTTTTACACAGATAACAAACTCTTAAACGTGACTTACCATCAGGGGTCTGGGGTTTTGGCTGATGCGGTTTTGTTGTAAGAGCATTTATACTTACTGTCATCAGCTTGTCCCCCTGAGACTCCCTGTGCTTAATGACGTTCCAGTCGTGGTCAATAGCGGACTCTCTCAATGCAGCCACTGAGATACCTCTCCAGTTAGGTAGAGAGGTGTGTACCCTTGTTCTTAACGCCTCTTTTAACCCGTCCATTAATACTGACACAGCTACCTCCCTGTGATGTACATTGTCCTTAATGTCCTCGACCCGTGTATCTAGCCATTCCTGCAGTGCTCGATGGAAATATTCCGATGCCATTTCACCTTCTTTTTGTCTTATGGAAAAGATTTTATTCCATTTGACAACAGTAGGGAAATATACTCCTAATTGCAGATTGATTTGTCGTAGATTCTCCTGAGTGTACTCATCAGTGAGAGGTACCTCTGCGTCTAAGTTGCAATCAGTTATAAATTTCGCGGGGTCAATATTGGAGGGTAAACATACCCGTACCACTGTTCGCCAATCTTTGTTTGTGGGTTCGGTGGCGTTACCTAACTCTTTAATGAACCTCTGGCATGCGACTAGATCTTTCCTGGGGTCAGGAAATTCGGACTTAATTGTCCTCAATTCTGTCCGGGTCCAGGGACAATGCATAGCAATGTTCCTGATGGGGGTTACTCCCTTAGCGTCAGTCTTCCCATTGGGGACTGCGATCACCCTGATAGGATTTAATTCAATTACATCATTTTGATTTGACTCTACAATGTGAGGTGCTACTGTCTCTGCATAATGTCTGGTACCGTACTTACCTGTGGACACGACCTCACCTATCCCTCCGCTAGGGGGTCTGACTACTGCTCTTGCTGGTTGGGTCGTGCCCACCTGAGTATTCTGTATGGTGGCTGCTAGAGAAAATGCCGATATCGTGCTGGGCTCATCTTCTTGCTCACAGTCCTGGGGAAAATTTAAAATGGGATACAACTGGCAAGGGTTAGCGTTAGTACATTTATCATCTATACTCTTATCGGATACCAATATGCAATTGTCTGAAGCCACTTTCTCCCCCACAATATACGGTGGTGGTGGTGCGGTTGCCATCATTTTCCTGCTAGGTTTGGAACCAGCTGCGTCAGCTAATTCTCTCTGCATATCACCCTCTTGCTGCCATAAATTTAAACAATCTGTATGTCTAATCCTTTGTTTTCTGGATTTTATTAGACATATCCTACTCCTTACATTGTGTAGTACCTCTGGATCAAAACTACCTATCCCAGGAAATGATGCTTTATCCCCCACAGTCATCCGTGTCCATTCATCAGAAAAGGTCTCAGTGTGGGGACCATACTTCCCCCACATTACCAACCGAGCTGACCCCCTGGGTCTCAATTCTGCTGTCTGAACCCTGACTGAGGAACGTCCCTGTGTTGTGCACTTGGCTCCCATTGTGGACCCTTTTAACACAGGAAAACTTCCTAAAATGCTCCAAACACAGTAGTCTAACGGTGGAAGTCCTCAAAGTTCTTCCACTAACTTCTTCTGCTCCGAGTACCACGGCTCCGCCCCTTTTAGCAGACACGCGTAGTTAGTGCAGGCCCTACTTTGGCCTATATCCCCTGGGCCTTTTAGGAGTAACTTACCGTACCCAGTGAATATCTGCCTAAAAGTCACTTTTTACACAAATCACGCTTGCATGTGCTTCACACAACACATATGATGACGAGATTTACGCACAAATATGCAAAACTTCATATCACGTTGCGCCACATATTGCCCACACAACCGTGCGGTCCAATCATACCGCTTATAGACACCTGCTATCAGGGGTGTATCTAGGGGTCTGAGCGCCCCTGGCAAAGTAAAGGACTGGCGCCCCACACCCGCCCATATTTGAAATATCGAAGGCGCATGTGCCAAAAGGGGTGTGTGGCCACTCAATAGTACTCAAATACAAATTACACCACTCAGTAGCATTCCTTACTAGCATTACACAGCACAGTTATGTCCATTGTTTCACATTACGCTGCACAGTAGCACCCCTTATACACATTATGCCACACAGTAAGGCCTATAGTATATATATATATATATATCTCCAAAAAATGCTAACCCAGAATACCAGAATATATATTCATTCCAATAAGAAGAGGTGCACTCACCATGGACTTTTCAGCAGGTTTTATTTACTCACATCACCAGTGTAGACAAAAACTTAACGTAACCTTTCTCAAGACATCCCACCAGTAGAAGAGACACACACACACATATATTATATATAGTGGTAATAGTGGAAATTGTGAAGTGGCGGTATGGAAAAGTGAAGGTTGTAATTATGTGCGCGCCAAAGGCGCGTGCACTCAAAGAAAATGAGGCGTGGCTCAAAATGGGATGTGGTCACTCAAAAGGGGGCATGTCCTTAAGTGTAGTGTACCACATCATATACCCCTTATACACATTATGCACCACAATAGTAGGACCCCTTATACCATCTAGTACTAGTGCCCCTTACACATTATGCAACACTGCATGAGCCAAAATTCACATTATGCAACACGGAATGAGCCAAAATTCACATTATGCAACACTGCATGAGCCAAAATTCACATTATGCAACACGGAATGAGCCAAAATTCACATTATGCAACATGGTATGAGCCAAAATTCCCATTATGCAACACAGACTGAGCCAAAATTCACATTACCCGACACAGAATGAGCCAAAATTCACATTACCCCACTCACATTAGCCCCCAAATTTCACATTTCCACACACAGTATGATCCAAAATTCACATCACCCCACACAGTATGAGCCAAAATTCACATTATCCCACCCACATTACCCCACGCAGGCCCTCATTCCGAGTTGTTCGCTCGCAAGCTGCTTTTAGCAGCATTGCACACACTAAGCCACCGCCTACTGGGAGTGTATCTTAGCTTATCAAAATTGCGAACGAAAGATTCTCAAAATTGCGAATAGACACCTCTTAGCAGTTTCTGAGTAGCTCCAGACTTACTCGACATCTGCGATCAGTTCAGTCCGTTTAGTTCCTGGTTTGACGTCACAAACACACCCAGCGTTCGCCCAGACACTCCCCCGTTTCTCCAGCCACTCCCGCGTTTTTCTCAGAAACGTCAGCGTTTTTTCCCACACACCCATAAAACGGCCAGTTTCCGCCCAGAAACACCCACTTCCTGTCAATCACATTTCGATCACCAGAACGAAGAAAAAACCGTGAGTAAAATACCTAACTGCATAGCAAATTTACTTGGCGCAGTCGCAGTGCGGACATTGCGCATGCGCAGTTAGCGGAAAATCGCTGCGATGCGAAGAAAAATACAGAGCGAACAACTCGGAATGACCACCCCAGTGTGATCCAAAATTCACATTACCCCACACATTATGATTCAAAATTCAGGGACAGGGAGAGTGACAGCAGGGACATAGTTACAGGGACAGTGACAGAGAGACAGCAGGGACAGTGACAGAGAGAGTGACAGCAGGGACAGCGAGAGTGACAGTAGGGACAGGGAGAGTGACAGAGGGACAGAAAGAGTGACAGAGGGACAGTACCTGAGCAGCTGATGGGGCTGTGGTCGGCGGCGGTGCAGAGGCTGAAGTCAGCGGCAGTGAGGAGAAGGCCCTGGGCAGTGGTGGTGAACAGGAGAAGGCCCTGGGTGGCGTAGCGGAGGATGACATGGGCGGCAGCGGCGGAGGACATGGGCGGCAGTGGTGAAGAGGAGGAAGCCCAGGGCAGCGGCCGTGTGGAGATGGCCTTCGGTCCCTATGACCGTGGCGTCACCGTTTGAAATCTATTCCAGTGTACACCGGCCCACTTTGAGCATTATCTATCTATCTATCTATCTATCTATATTATATATATATATATATATACACACACACACACACACACACACAATATTCCCCAGCACTCCAGGATCCCCTTAGGGTAACATGTTCCAGGGCACTCCTAGGGGGTATGTGCCCCAAAATATGCAGGCAGGAATGAACAGGCAGAACTCGGAGACTCCTAAATAGTAAAATATCCCAGCAGGGTGGTTTCATTAATCTACATTTCGGGGATGGTCCTCCTTTGCTGTCCTGAAGAAGGGGAAATCACCCCCGAAACATAAAGTAATTAAAGCACCCTCTTGGGACATTTCACTATTTTCGAGTCTCTGAGTGCCACTAAATAATCGCAGGGTGGTGGCGGCACTCTTCAGACTTGCACAGTGTCCGTGGTATATCCCTGAAACATAACGGCCTAATGGTCAATAAACAGACACTGCCTTAAGGACCCCGTGCAAGTCTGATGCGTGCCGCCACCACCCTGCGATATATATATATATATATATATATATATATAAACAAGCAGGAAAAAATAGAGCGGCACTCAGCGTCTTAATCAAAAGGTAAAAAAGTGTATTTAAAACACCAACATGAACCAATGTTTCGGGACACACAGGTCCCTTTGTCAAGGTGTACAGTGTTTTAAATACACTTTTTTACCTTTTGATTAAGACGCTGAGTGCCGCTCTATTTTTTCCTGCTTGTTTAACCATTTCCACTGAGAAGGCACCAGTGCATCTATATTACTGAAAATGGAGTGCCGATCCATTCCCATGTAAAGTATATATATATATATATATATATATATACACAGCAAAACGAGGCGGCACTCGGAGTCGGTGTAAACAAATATAACGTGTATTAAGAATAAATGTCAACGTTTCGGGGACCAACTCCCCATTTTCCCCGAAACTTTGACATTCATTCTAGATACATGTTATATTTGTTTACACCGACTCCGAGTGCCGCCACGTTTTTCTGTCTATATGAGGCGTGTGTCTTCTGTGGAGGGCACCGGAGCAAGCAAGATCCTTGGTTGGATCACCTGAGTGCTGGAACGCAGGTGTGTGTGTGTGTGTGTGTGTGTGTGTGTGTGTGTGTGTGTGTGTGTACACACACGCATATATACACACACACATATACACACACATACGTATAAGGGAGGTCATTCCGAGTTGTTCGCTCGCAAGGCGATTTTAGCAGAGTTGCTCACGCTAAGCCGCCGCCTACTGGGAGTGAATCTTAGCATCTTAAAATTGCGAACGACGTATTCGCAATTTTGCGATTACACACCTCGTAGCAGTTTCTGAGTAGCTTCAGACATACTCGGCATCTGCGATCAGTTCAGTGCTTGTCGTTCCTGGTTTGACGTCACAAACACACCCAGCGTTCGCCCAGACACTCCTCCGTTTCTCCAGCCACTCCTGCGTTTTTTTCCGGAAACGGTAGCGTTTTTTCCCACACGCCCATAAAACGGCCTGTTTCCGCCCAGAAACACCCATTTCCTGTCAATCACATTACGATCGCCTGAGCGAAGAAAAAGCCGTGAGTAAAAATCCTACCTTCATAGCAAATTTACTTGGCGCAGTCGCAGTGCGGACATTGCGCATGCGCACTAAGCGGAAAAACGCTGCGATGCGAAGAAATTTTCCGAGCGAACGACTCGGAATGACCTCCAATATACATACAAAACGACATCCAATTTATTATTAAGCACTGGGAAGATGTGTGAAAGTTTAATAAAAGTGATACTGTTTTGAATAGTATTCTTTAAAAAGGATAAACAAGAACTACTTAAAATAAATAATGTCAGTGCCATTCTTCGGAATGAGAAAAATGTACTCCTTGGAAAAAGAATAAAATCTTACATTAAACCTGCACATTTATATGTTAATATGTACTGGCATTATGGTTCTGTATGTTCCCACCCACCATAGTAAGCTATCCTTCTCCTGCAGTGCCCACAGCATTTTGTGGTGCTTTTATGGGATAGGATGGGGAACCACTTAACTGATGTATATATTGTCAATTTTTTATGCATGTGTACCCTCGAGCACTCTCCTCTCCCCCCGCCGCTGTCACAGTAATTGGCGCCGGGATCCGACACCGCGCTACAATCAAGAAACTACCCCTTACCAGCGGCCCTTGCTGCAGTGACCTCCCGGCAGCAAAGGCTGCTGGGAGCTGTAGTTTCTGTGGTTTCCTGATTGTAGCGCTGTGTCGGACCCCGGCGCTAATTACAGTGACTGCCGCTGCTGCGGCTGCCTGCTATCTTCAGTGCAGCCAGGTGTCAGTTCGGTGTGACGACTGACGAACTAACGAGGTGGGGGGGAGACAGACCTTGGGGGGCGGCAGTGGACAGCTGCTTAATATTAAATCTACCTACTGGCCGCGGGTGGCACCGCTGGGCGGCGCCCCTCCTCGGCTGGCGCCCCTGGCGAGTGCCATCCTGGCCAATAGGTAGATACGCCCCTGCCTGCTATCTATAAGTTGTAGGATCACTGGAGTCTTCACACTGTGCTCCAAAACAGCCGGAGTGTAATACCAAGAAAAAAACCTTTAAAACAACAACTTCACAAAGCTTTATCACACTCCGTTGCACGTATTCACCTAGACCGTGCTCACCAAGTTCACCGAGATTCACCGAGTTCACCAAGTTCACCAATTTCACCAAGCGGGGTTCAATACATTCACACCTTTTTCAGCCCACACTAACACTCTATAGTTTTCTGATCAGAATAATATCCTTTCCTGTTAACGGATAGCTTTCCCCAGAGGTAATACAGTAAGAAAGGTTTTATTTAAACTAAATTTTAAAAACCGAGCAATTTGTGCTAATGTAGCGTGGCTACTGTCTCACCCCTAAACTAAACGATGCTATTGTGTAATTTGTACTTTGCGGGCGTACCCTTACGCATGTTGCGTAAACACGCGACCGTGTGTATGTCTTTACATTGCGTACGCAGTCCCGTACTTTGTCCGAGACACGTGTACAAAAAAAACGTACGTCCGCAATAGCACAAATCCCTCACTTCTATCAATGTGAGCAATATTAACTATAATCGCTCACTTAACATAGCACACAGTTTCTTCTGTATAAACCTTTACAGCTAGGCCAGGCTGTGTGTGTGTCTTACACTTACTCCCTTAAATATATATATATATATATATATTTTAAACTATATAGCACCAAATATCTCCGGTTTTCACATAGTTCTAAAATGAATCTAGCAATAATCAATAATTCCAATGGTATGATTCATATTGGATAGCTATCTTGCAGAACATACATTGATATAAACACACACATAATTATAATATTATATATATGTACCATTCACTGATCTCCTGAGACTCATTTACCCATTAAGTGCTTCTAATTTGCTTATAAATGCTATGTGCTATTGGCTGCCTGTAAAGGTGTTTTTTTTCACTGCTAGGAAAAAGCAGTTACTCAGGTTAATTTGCATTTCAATGGCTATCTTATAGCAAGCAGAGTTAACTGAATCTTAGAGAAAAATACTTTTTTTTTTCTGTGTGTACTTCTTACATAAGTTTTCATCTTACTATTAACTTTTCACTAGGCCCAGCTGAAACTATTTGTAATTGACTATGGCATGGGTTAAATAAATGCATTGGTAACTCATAAATGGTGATTTCTTTTTGACCAAGGAGGGCTGATTATTCCGGGCAGTGAAAATCAGCCATTTAGAAAAATGACCTTCCCAACATGGCCGCTGCTCCTCCCTCTTCCACATCCATTATCGTTACACAAAATGGTGGACAGGCCATGTGGTTAGTCCAAAATGGAGGACAGACCATGCGGCTTCCTTTGTCACAAAGAAATCACACACCATGCAAGCCCCTGAATTTATTTTAGGCCTGAGTTAAAAAAACACTATATCAAGGCTATTGCAGCAACTTTTAAATGTACTTTTAACCCTACTTAACAGATAAGCAATCCAATCTGAATCAAACACAATATGACTCATTTGAACCTTGTTTTGCAACAATATGATCAGATATGCAGAGTACAGGTGTATGCTTGTATTGTGTGCGCATTTGGCGCCAAACAGAAATTCACAGACTTTTTTAAATAGCTTTGCTTATTCACATTACGGGTCCCACCAGCATCCCTACAAACCATGCAGAGCAGACACCATCTAATCAGCATACAAATAGGGTTTCCAGTGTATCCTGCGACCAGGAAAAGGTTCACGCAGGGTACCTGCCCGCCCTTTGCTGATAGATAACGTCTGCTGTAACCTGCTAGGCTGCGGGTATGTGGAAAAACCGGACGTTGCCCCCAATTGATAATGTCTGTATTACCTTAAAACACAAAGCTATACCTTAAAACACACTGCTACCATGGAGCCGCTGCGGTCGCTGAACTTAATACACACACTATGTACTTCGCACGCTATTTACGCACAGAGTCCCGTACCGTGTACGCACTTAGCGTACAAACGCCGCACTGCGGGTACAAAGCACACGCAGTGCGTTCGCACCCAATTAATACACCTTAAAACCTTATACAGTTATACAATGCAATTATATGATTACACTTTAAACCTTATGCAGTAAAGCTCTGCAATGATGTTACACTTTAAACCTTATGCAGCAAAGCACTACAATGATGTTACACCTTAAACCTTATGCAGCGCTGACGGTACAAAGTACCCGCAGCGCGTACACACCTTATCAATACACTTTTAAACCTTATACAGTTAGGTAATGTAATACGCTTTAAACCCTAGCAAGGAAATGAGTTCTAACGCCACAGTGGATTATTTGAAAGGGGATAACAATACAAATTATACACTACAAGGCTAACAAGATAAATCTACAACAGAATAATGGCTACAGTTAATGTACATAAGTGATTGTAATCGCTTGCGTAACCCGGCCGGTCCCCGGTCATCTGATAGATAACTTTGTGAGTCTTGTGTCTGGGCAGGCTGCAGCAGGCTTTATTTACACAAGTCTTCCAAAAGCAATACAATGGATACTGTAATCCCATTGTCTATTGGACACAGGAATGCACTTTTACAGTACAGAAGAGGTCATAGGTTGATTTGAAAGGGTGGGCGATGTCTTTCTTAACTGCTCTTGTGGGTGGTCTCCTCTAGATTCCCCCCGCATACATAATATACAGTAAATACAGTTTATATCTATATTCTGTTTCTGCACATAACTATCCGCAGGAACATGCGATCTTCCGCAGACCAACACCGGAATGTTTCCCTTAAAATACCCTACAGCTGGATACCAAACATCACCTTATAACCTTAATCTGTCCCCTCTTATCCTGCAAAGGTGAATCCCTTTGTTCTGGAATCATTTAAACAGTTCTAACTTTCTGATGTAGTGTAAGGAGACTATGTGTATAATGTGCGCTATGTGGATTAAATATGAAATGTTTTGATAGCCCTCCATGCGCACACAAACCCTACCGTAAATACGCATACCACGCGCTAAGGCACATGACCGCGGGGAGCGACCTTACGCAAATTGCGGATATGTGCACGCACAGCAGAACGAGTGCGCGCGCAGGGGCCATCTGTGTGTGGTTTGTACTTGGTGTGTGTGCTTCAATATTTTTCGACTTTGACAGTCCACCCTTTGGCAGTCAACAATAACTGCCACTATCTAATCACTAAACAGAAAAATATCAATACAATATCTACAGAAGTTTGGGTAATCGGGAAAGAGGGGTAGGTAGGAAATGTATGACCTAGTGGGACAGTAAAAAGCATGTATGTATGAATCCGTGTCTGAGGGGCATGTATCATCATGCCGTATATGTTCTAAATAAGCTTCGAGGTATTGCGAAGTATACATTAAATCCTTCTTATCCCGTATTAAGGGTCTGTAAGTGGGCCAACAAACACTACCGAGCTCTTTTCGGCTTCTTGTTCCAACAAATGGGGAGCACATTTAGTTGATGATACATGGAGGGGGGGTCATATGTGAGTGCTAGTATATCTGGATATCACCTGTCGACTATGTGTGTCACCAACTGAAGGTTGTAGAGATGAAGATAAGACACATATCAAAAATACATTCACATAACATTTTCATAAATATTCTTGGGTATGGTCGATGTCTTTTCCGGATCGGTGTATCTGGGCAGAGGGGGAGACAAAGGAAAAATGGGTGAAAGAAACAGGCCATGGAATTCATTTGCAATCCTTATCATAACATTGTTTCTATGGATGGGTCGTAAATTAAATCTGCTGCTGTAACAGCGCCCCCACTCCTAAGACTCATCAATTTTGTGCCGTGCGTGCGCCGCGTTAGAATTCGAACACACCTAAATATCAAGCCAATAATTATGACAACTCCCAGGTTACAAAGGAGAAACTTCCCTACACTCATAATAACATTTTGAGCCCACTCTCCT